>NC_049170.1:30451948-31180673 GCF_009769625.2 Cygnus olor
TTATGACTACTATTGCAGCAATACTGCCTGAGTTCAGAGGTGTTGCTCCCTGGAGTCTTATTTTTTTATGAAAAGAAACCTGTCGGTTCAATGGGACAGGTAACAGATGTCTGCAATCTGGTCTCTGCATGGGGCCCATGCCTTCTTTTTAAGCGTTTTCAGCTCTGTCACAACAAGGAAGGCAGGAGAGGTTGAAGGAAACAAGAAAGGATGAAATGTCTGTAATTCAAGTTAGAAACTGTGTATTGATGATTAGTTTATTCACTTTAAATATGTACTTGTGGTTCAACCCTAAAGAATACATCGCTTACGATGAAAAAACTGGAATAATAATGAAAATATCTAGTTTTGTTCTATTCAAATTGAAACATTTTGACATCTCAATTCGAAGCTAAAATAAACCAATCTTAAAACGAAGGCTAAATACATCTGAGAATGTAGCATTTTATCCACCCCATGACAAACTGTTTTGCTTTTAATCTGAGGTTGCTGTATGCAAAAATAAGCAGAAAGTTTTAAACTTTTTTTTTTTTTTAAATCTGTAGGTTTCAGTCACCAAACTGGAATTACTACTTGCTTTCAACAGCAAGGGATCTGGGGAATCTACGATATTTGAGTAGAATAACTGTATTCTAGTTTCTTTGCTGCCAGGCTGGTTTAAAAATCTTTTCAGATACAGCACATGAAAGGATTTATTTATTTATTTACCTATTTATTTATTTATTTATTTTGATGTCAGACAAGATGCTTTACTGTGATGAGTACACATTATAGTTCAGTACTCCAGCTGGGGCACATGGGATAACATACTAAAGATTCATTTACCTTCCATTTCCGCCATCTTTTCTTTCAGTGGCCATTCCAGATTAAATAAAAGCATAAGTAAACAAGTTGAAAGGGAATCTCAGAAGTACATGGTCAAGAACATGATACAAATTGAGTTACAAGGAATAGGAACCTTTTCTGCATACTGATTTCCTCTACATAAGAGAGGAAAATTGACTGATGTTTGAAAATCTCAAAGATGATATACTTAAAACTGTAAATGCAATTTATAAATCCTACTTTAGTTTACCAAGACTAAGAAATATCTTGTATACTATTGGGTGCCAGAGAGTCAAATTAGCATTCCTAATTTAACTGAATATTACTTTAGAATAGTTAATATCAACTTGAATGATTTTTTTAGTTGTTGAATGTTTTCTTTGTTTCCATGTGTATATTCTGGTCACATAACTCATACATCTGTTATTCCCAGCATCAAGACTATGATGTTTACACAGATCTCCCTGCAGGGCATTTTGGCCTAACTGAATCGTTATTTCAACAGTATGTCCTAGTTTAATGATACTGTTACTTGAAATGCTGTCTTTTGCAAGTTTTCTTCCCCCTGAGGTTAACACAGCCCTACCACACTGAAAGTAGGAAGTCTGACCCTATTCTTAAGTAAGAGATGATGGGAAGCAAACTCTGCTGTCTTGCACACAGGGTTCTCTGCACTTCAGACCTGTGGAGTAGGTACCACGACAGCTGAGATTCTGTTTTTTAAAACCTTAATGCAATGCCAGTGCTGGCTTCTAATGTGTGTGCTAATGATCATAAGATACGATTACTTAAAAAGACTTATTAGGATTCATTCTTTTGACAGAAGTGGGGATGCTGCTGTGTTCTCACTTCCCTTCTTTTCTATTTGACCATCACCAAAAGAAACATTTTTCTCCTGCAGATCCATTTTTACAAGCAAGTAATGAATATTTTACGATCTTTGTAAGATATTTATGCTGAACCCTATTTATAAAATCATATAAAGCCATTCTATATATTACAGTGTACAAGTATTTTTAAGTAACTAAGACATTAGTTATTAAGACTGATTAACTTAAGATTCTGAACAGAGGACACCCATTTGACAAAGGGACTTGACTTCAGCTTAATAACAATCTGAAACATACAGGTGCTTCATTGAAAAGAAATGACACAAGGTAGCCACTAAGTCATTTGAAGACTTAAGAAACAACAGGTTTTTAATTCACGTGTATATTTACATATACTTATCTTAATCAGAGATTTTTGAAAGACCTAAATGTCTAAACATCTCTAGGCAGTTTAGAAATCCACGTTTTATTTAATTTCTTTCCCTTTTTAATAAGTCAGTACCAAGTCTTTGTACTACGAACCTAAGAACTAAAATTTATGAACACTGTAGTTTCAAAATGTGTCAGAGTTCATAATAATTAGTCACCTACTTCCAAAGTATTCCACAATATTAGTAAGTAGTGATTAAAAAGTCCTTATAAGCCTTGTGGTATGTTCTCATTTTCATTCTGAGAAGGTAAACAAGTGCAGAAAGATTCTGCTTTCATACACAAGTACAGCATATCAAGAGTTTCCATACTGGTATGATCTATTTACACATGAAACATGGCATCAGAATGTCAAGAAATGTTCATACGAATATAAGGATCATCAATACCAGTATTTAAGGCAAAAGATTCTCCAACCCCAAACTTAACCTTAAGTAACATCACTGAAGTAAATACAGTACCTTTGGGTTTCAAAAGACCCCTGCATGTAGCGTAAACTCACAGTATCTTTTCAGTGAGAAAACGTTTTATATATTCATTTTCAAAGTAGAACCTTAGGGCAAGGATCTGCTTTACGAAACTGAATGATAGCTGTGGGAGTGCAAAACTTTGGAAAATCAGGCAAGAAAAAAATAATAAAGCTACAAAAGAATTGATTTTAAAAGTCATGAGAGAGATTCACAAGTGACAATGCAGGATTTCCAAATGAGTAAGTGCTATTAACCATGGAGCACACTATGAATCTGACCTGAGATGCACTTGCTGATCCTACATCATTTAGATCACACAGAAAATTCCACACTGGTGAAAAAAAGTGGTAAAAAAAAAAAAAAAAAAAAAGTCTTGTGGTTTCACAGACATCTAAATAAGAGTTTTATTTTCACACACTGCAGGAAAATGCTGCTACAGCATATTATGGAGCATTGCCACATGCTAATAACTGTTAGTGGAATAAACTATTTGTGAACTAACATCATTTGGAAAATTCTATACAACAAAAATAGAAATCCACATTTTTTTCTTACTACACAAAAGAAGTAACTTTAAAAAAAAAATCAGTCTCTATTACAATATTTTGTTCAAGTCTTTACATTCTTTTTTTAGAAATGCATAATCATTCTAAATAGTCTTTCAACACCCAGAGAATCCTTCCTTTTTTTCAAGTTCTTTCAATACCACTGTACCAAAGCACACAGGGACTGGAACTATATATTTTTGTAATTAATTTCTTTAAGATAATGTTAGAAACCTCAGGTTTCTTAAAATATAGATGAATTTCAAGGTGAGCCTGTTAGCAGATGTTATTAATGGCGTATGATTTATTGTGACATGAAATCTGATCTGAAACCCATGTTATTAGCTGAGCTTTTTATAAATTATAATTGCCAACTGCTGAAAATATGCAGAAAGACCACTGATAAACTAGCTTCATTTTCAGGGCCTAGAATATCTGCATCTGCTGAATGTCCAATATCTTTCTGAATGAGTATGATACATTTGGATGTGCAGGCTTAAGTTCAGATCTTTTCACAGTATAATTCTTTCAGAATGAGAAGAATCGGAGGTAGAAAGTGGTCATATAACATAAATGTTTAGTGTGGAACTTACAGAGAAATATATAGTTTAGTTCTCATATGTCATTGCATATATACTAAACAGATTGAGTATTTTAGGAAAAAAGCCCCCATATTGGACTGTTAAGTGTAAAATTTATACTTGCAACATGAAAACTGTAAGTTAAATAATATTCAAACATGTTCAAGCATCACTCTCTACAGCCCTAATGAGGCTGCATAAACAGCATATTTTATCATCCTAAGGTCTATGAAGATTGGCATCTAAACAAGATCTTCCAGTTGACCCTGATGGAGAACCGAAGAAAGTCTGCAGACCTGACAAAACATTTGTTTCAATAATTATTTACACATATTCATTTTATATTCCAAAGAACTTCACATCTTACTTTCCTCTCCTCATGTGCCTTTACATGTTAATTGAAGTTTCTAAAATGTTGCTTTTATCCATCACAACTGATTGCTAAATTACCTAAATAGAAAAACATAAGCATTGCATTGTGAATATTATCTACTCAACAAACCAGATATTGAAAGGAGGTGAATTTACAGTACATGTTGTAATACATTTTTAATTTCCAGAAAAGCTCTGAGATAACATTCCAAATTCAAAAAAGCAACACAAGGAACAGATGCAAAGTCTCATTCCTGACTTTTTTACATATCCAAAGCTATTTAATGATAAAAGCATTTATGTGTAAAGTGGCATTCACTTGACCTTACTAAGAGTATATATGGAAGAGCCCCCTGTCAATGTACCAGTGTGCGTGTGGGAATGAAACATAAGGATCACCATCTGCAGCTGTCTAATAAGTGTTCTTCAGTGCCTAATGGCAAAGTGTCAATTCATGGATCCTCAGTTACCACAATGCATCATCTTGTCCATGCTAGTCTTACAAGTCAAACATTTTGCATGTGAGAACAGTTTATTTATAATGCTATTCATTTCAGTGGAAATACCAGATATGAAACAGTTATGCTACAAGCAGTCTGGGAGCATATATTTAATATAAAATGCATTGATTTCCTCTCTTTTATAAGAATCAGTATTTTTTAAAGGCTGTGCAAAATTTAACCCCTTACAGAACATAATATAATGAAATGGAGATAATCTTTTCACATGCAAGCATTTTGAGTTTCTTACCTACTGTTGAACTTCTCTGGATGTTTTTCTCTCATGATATGGAATCTGTGGGCAATTGAAGCATCCTAGCAGGAAAAAGAAAACCATAAATCTACCATAACAGGAAAATTACAAAAATGTAAACAAGGCATATTGTTTTAACTATTTTCAACAAGAGTAATACTCTGATCACTTAGAAAGTTTACAAGCACACTGTTCCAAGAGTGAGATCTATCTGAATGTAATTAATTTATTACACTTGTTACAGTCTCCATTATTCCTTTTTAGAAATCAGACATGATATTACATTTACTGAAAGAAGCTTAAACTTCTTTATTAGAACATTAACACAGTTCTTTTTATTTTTGTTGTTGTTGAAATACTAAAGTCCATGAAATCTCTAGCTTTAGAAAAGCTAAATGATAGATTCAACAGAGTTATTATGCACATACAGCTTGATATTTGTGTAAGACCAAATCTTTCTATAGAATTTGGTAGAAAATGAAAATAACTGCTGAGATATCTTTCCTCTATATCAGGGTGGAAATGATCTGGGGGGAAATGGTTGTTAATATAATAAAAGAGACTTTTAAATTAAGTATATACTACTAAAGTGTTTTGAAAAAATAATAAATGATGCTAATAATAGAATCAAATGTGTATTTGAAATGAAATACCAAAATGAAAGATGTGTGTAACATTTTAAAGAAAATCAAACCATTGTAATGCTGGAAGTTGCTGAAAATAAAGTATTTCGAACTGCTCTGCTAGAATCAGTTTTCACAGCATTTATATTGCAGGTATGAAAGTAATGTTTTCCTCAGGTATGAAAATAATTTTTTCCTCATTCTAGATAATGTCATATTTATTTCACTTAATAATTCATAAAAAAAGATACGAACTGGGAATTAAGAAAGCACAAATTTTGTTTTCATCTTTTAATATATGTATTAAATGAGTTGTGAGAGTATGAAATCTACCAACTCTACAGTCTTGCAGGAGATGGTAAACATTGGATCATGTTTTCATAATTATGTCTTAAAATGCTGCATATATAAGAATATACATATGCAAAGTGTTAGTTTAGTTAGTAAGAATTTTAAATGAATTGTAAATGAAATGAAATGAAAATGTAAATAGTTTGACAGAAACTACAAATACAATATCACTATAATTAACTATCATGTATAAGAAACAACTTAAAAGATTATAGAAATATAAAAACTAAGAATTTGAGAGAAGTATCAAATTCAGTATGAAGTCTATATCTAGCAATATTTTAAATGATTTTCAAACTATCAAAATTAGCAAATTAAAATTGGGGGGAAAAAGAACATGAAATACTTTACTTAAATTTTATCTTGTTGCTGATTCCAAACATGATTAAGATATTTTGTTTAAAATCATTTTTATTTAAACACATCAACTTTAATGTAATTAATATAAATAAGCAAGCAAGTATTTAGTGCAGATATATAGGCACCACTAACATCAAACATGGCTACAACACCATGACTAAAACAGTTCTTTATTTACTAAGACTTTTTTTTTTACTAACAGGGTATCTTTCAGAGAACAAACTAATCCAGCCTCCGGGTTTGGTTTACTAAACCAGGAGTACTTTGGAAAATAAATGCATGAACTTTAATACTATGTCCAAAAAAGAATCATTTAGATAAATTGATAAAATTTATATATTTTTTTAAGATTATGAATAAAAGGCAGTAAGTGATTACATTTTATATGCACTCTACCTATGTAAGGATGTAGAGTGTAGAATGTTTTTAGCAACATGACTTGTGATCAGCGACAAAATAATCATAGAATCATAGAATATCCCAAGTTGGAAGGGACCCATAAGGATCATCAAGTCCAACTCCTGGCACCGCACAGATCTACCCAAAAGTTTAGACCATGTGACTAAGTGCACAGTCCAATCGATTCTTAAATTCAGACAGGCTTGGTGCAGTGACTACTTCACTGGGGAGCCTGTTCCAGTGTGCAACCACCCTCTCGGTGAAGAACCTCTTCCTGATGTCCAGCCTAAACTTCCCCTGCCTCAGCTTCACACCGTTCCCACGGGTCCTATCACTGGTGTTTACGGAGAATAGGTCACCTGCCCCTCCACTCCCCCTCACGAGGAAGTTGTAGACTGTGATGAGGTCCCCCCCCTAGCCTCCTCTCCTCCAGGCTGAACAGGCCCAGTGACCTCAGCCGCTCCTCAAACGTCTTCCCCTGTAGGCCCTTCACCACCTTCATCGCCCTCCTCTGGACACTCTCCAACAGTTTCACGTCCTTTTTGTACTGTGGTGCCCAGAACTGCACACAGTACTCGAGGTGAGGCCGCACCAGCGCAATCTATTAGTGGCATCACTAGATGTACTGACTCCATTGAAATACTCACTTTATTCATGATCTAATTACGCAGTTTCTAAAAATGAATATAATTTGTTGTTTTATGAAGATTACATCTACTTATTTATTTTTCTATCATCTTTGAGAATGGAATTGTTATTTGACACTTTACTGTCCCACAAGGACATGAGAGGAAAAAGCTCTAGGGACTGAACTAGTGTTAGTCATAAAATGCACAGTAGTTCTGTCCTGTCATCCAAACTGTCATCAGAAACTTGTCAAACTACACTTATAATTACTTTAAATTTATTTTCATGTGCAATGCAATTTTATAAGGTAAATATTCACAAATATCCAGGTGATCCCACAGTTCTTGAAGACGGATAAAATAAAGCTGACAGTAAACCCTGAGACGTCACTCTGCTAAACAAAGCCTGCCAGCTGAACTAAAATAACTCCGTTAACTCTAGAAAAACCTATTATTCATACGTTATCCCACATTAGATGTGTCAACATTAGAAAAGTACATTCGTTATCCAGTTCTATATGAAAAAAAAATAAATAAAAGAACTACTGTTGTGGTTAACTGTTAATTTTCTCTACATTGAAGCAAAAGAAAAAGACAGACTCAAGACAAAATGAATAAAGGAGTAGTAGCATATTTGACAGAAACTAGGAAACACTAATCAAGGACTAACTGTCTAATGAATGAAATGAAAAGGCTAATGTGCTTACTCATGCATAACAAATGCAAGGCACAAACAAGCTAGGGATCAATGCCCACTGCAGATGGCAAACAGGCAGTTGTTTCTATGCAAGGTTGATTTGACTGAATTTTTTCCCCTGCCTGAACATTTTCTGACTCCAAAATAGATCAACTAACTTAATGAGCTGAGAGGAAAAAAAAAAAAAAAGTGATACACATAGCTAATTTTGATGTACCCAACATGAGATGGACACACGTCAGAACAACTTACAAAAACTGCTGAAAGGCTATGGCTTTGTCAATGGAGACTGTAAAACAGACTAGTTACTATACACAGATAAATTCCAGATAAGTCCCACAGATAAGCAGGGGAGCTGCTAAGGCTTTCTTAGGTTAATACTGCCTGATGGCTCTTTTAAGCCCTTGAATGCACAGCCCTTAAATTCCCTAGACAAGGACTTCATCCCAACTATAACTCCATGCTGTAGAATAATCTGAAACCCGTCCATGCTGGTTGCTCATTAACAACATAATCCTTTGTTTCATAGAGGAGAATAAAAAAAAAAAAAAAAAAAAGCCCTTTTTTTTTTTTTCAAATGTCTATAATCTTTCATTTGTTAAGATAGTAACATATAAACTAGTATAAATAAAGAACAATCATAACAATTAAAAGAGCAGGAATCTGAGAGTGGCTAGGAATGCAAGTTCTGTCTTCCTAGAGCTGCAGGGATTACCAGATACCGTCCCTGAATCCTAAAGAAAAACCATTATGAGTTTTGCATTTCTGGATGAAGAGAGCAGAGGGTCCTTCATAGATAGCTGTTCATGCTACATTTTAAATAGGATTCATTTTAGTAGACTTCAGTCATTTCAAAAAGAGGCATCTAGCCTACGGTACTCGGAACATAAAACTGTTGTTGGATCAATGACAAAATTAATTTATTTTTGTGTCATGAGCAATATTGAAATCACCTAACTATACTGAAAAACAAAGCAATATCCACATTTATGGTAAGATGAATATTGTTTATGTGTTGTCATCTTAATAATGCTAGCATTTCCTGGTGCCTGATATTGTGGATGGCCAGTCAAATTTGAGACTTGATTTTTGTACTTGATAATAAAATTGATGTAAAAGTGAAAACACAGGAGTCAGTAAAGCAAACTCAAATGCTTCATGCATACCTAGCAAGGTAACAAGTGAACAGTTTTTTAGCCAGATCACTTGACAGCCAGATATTAGTCTATAATTAATATAATCTGTGAGCATTATATTATTAATTTTTATTAATAAATCATTCTTTATGCCAGCCTGGAATACTGTTTTCCAGAAGCACTACACCTGAATCTACATATTTTTTATTTTTAAATAGTAACACACTATAAGTGCATAGAAGCTTAACTAAAATTCTCAAGAGCTGTACTGTTAATAATTATCTGAGGAGATGCAGTGCTGACAGGCCTGTTGTGAGGTGCAAGGAGGAAGATCTTATGCAACCACTGCAATATGAAAGTAGCATCTTTCATTACATCCATACGTAAAGCTCATCTTATACCTAAAGCATTGCAATACTTTGTACCAAACATGGAGATATGTACCAAGATGGAGATATCTTTCAGGAACACTTTGAACACATCTGAAAAAAGGAAAAACACAGCACCTTGTTCTCTTTCGTATGTCTCTCTTTACCTTAGAGAGCTTCAATTCACTGCTGCAGTATTTTGAAAGCAGAGATGAAGAAATATGCAAATATTGAGGAACACAAGATGCAGTTTATCCTGATTTAAATTCTACCATTTTTGTGGTAACGAACTTATAAACCTATTCTTAAAAAAATTATTTTTCCATCCCATAAAGATTAATTCTGGACATACATGTGGTGAACATGCAAACATATACACATATAAACACCCCTAATTTAAACCTGCTCAGAATCTGAAGTAGCTGGACTATCCTTCTTTTATCTCACTCAGGTTTGTTTAAAATCCTGACAGTGAAGATAAGATAGAGAACAGACAGAGCATATCTGAATCTACTCCTAGGAAATGGAAAAAATATTTTAATTGAACTAGGACATTTCTCAAAGTGACCTGCCAAGAAGAAAAGAAGCTTAAGTTGCTACACCTCTTTAATACCTTATGATTGACTTACACACATATATATTCATCTTTTTAATGGGTATTAGCATTACCGGAAAGCAATCTGAAGCAGTCTTTTCAGAGGAGTAACCTTATACATTGTGAATAACCTTATAGAAAGATTAATGCATTTAATATATGTCTATCTATAAGCTTGCTGTGATTAAAATTTCCATTAAATAATAATTTTTATGCTGGTGAACAAACAAATGACCAATGTGCACCTTCTCTGGATATAAATGGTCTGATTATTTTTTCCTAAGATTCCTCTTTAATTAAGGCTTAATGGATCCAGAAGACTAGAAAGCTTAAGGGATAACTCAGTAACCTGTAATCTTTGGATCAGAATTCAAATCTAACCTGAACAAGCAGTTAGCTCACATCACTTATTAATGTGGAGTAGTATAGATGAACAAAAAAATATTACTGAATACAAATTAGAACAGTTTGCTATTGTGACTTAAGAATAAAAATGATTTTCTACATAAATGTCCTTACATTTACATATTCCACTTTCTGCACATGCATACAAAACAAAACAACAAAAAAAAACACAAAAACACAAAAACATGTTCTTTGTTTTTAATATTTACCACCTCATAATAACCACCTGTCTCAGATGAGCAAATAATATGGCTAGTACTGAAACATTAAAATGATCCAAGTCTAGAAAAAAGTACTCAAGAAGCTTTAGGTCCTGCCTTATTTGAATCAAGCTGTCGTCATTTCATGTTTGATTTCCAGATATTTTTGATTAAATTATACACATTAACCTGAAAGACTAAGTAAGAGGTCTTCCAAAAATAAAAAAATAAAAAAAAATCCACCAATACATTAGTTTTTGGTGAAAATTCTTATTTTCTAGTGATATTCTGAGCCTATATATCTGAGGAAGGTGATAGCTTGAGAAGAGGATAGCAAGGAGAGCTTTCAAGCTCTTTTTGATACAGCTAACTAAAATATAACTATAATTCACTATCTTAAGAAAAATCTGAGAAAAAAAAAAATCTGAGAAACTTGTGTTCCTGGTTTTCCAAGAAAAACATAGAAACTGTCAAGCTAATGCTATTCATTTTGTCAGTGATATTCTTGACAGCCAGCCCTCTGATGGTCATATTTAAATACATTTCAGCTGTACATATATTACTAAGTCAAGTGACAGTTCACATTTGAAATACTCATTTAAATAGAATCATAGAATCAAATAGGTAATATCTCTAAAACCAGGATGAAACATGAGTAACCACAGTCTTTATAAATGATGGGCAAAGGACCCGAGGATGGTATATCTGGAAGTTTTAATGAAATATTTGGAGCAGGCCTTCAAATGTAAGTATATTCTCTTTCTTTTGAAGTCTGATAAGTTTCTGATACTATACATACATTTCATATATTACATTTCATACTAGAAATGTTTTGTACAGAAAAACTGGAATCCATGTTGCAGGAAAGGATGTTTGAGGGGAAAAAAAAAGTTCTGCTTATGCTTATTCAACTCTATAACATATAACTAGTGGGCATGTACACAGATTGTCTCATCAGAATTTACTATAGTAAACTGTCAGTTAACTCAGGGTGACCAGGTGTCCCAGTTATGCAGGGGCCAGTCTAGGGGCTACTCCTGCAAGACAAGCCTATGTACCTGTATCTAAAGGACTCTGAACAGCTATTTGCTTTTTAGAAACTTACACTAAATTTTTATGTATCCATCTTTTAAGTCACTATCCAAATTCTAGAACCATCATTCGCTGGGTTAGAAACTGGCTGGATAGCCGGGCCCAGAGAGTTGTGGTGAATGGAGTCAAATCTGGTTGGAGGCTGGTCACAAGTGGTGTCCCCCAGGGCTCGGTACTGGGGCCGGTCCTCTTTAATATCTTTATCAATGATCTGGATGAGGGCGTCCAGTGCACCCTCAGTAAGTTTGCAGATGACACCAAGCTAAGTGCGTGTGTCGATCTGCTCGAGGGCAGGAAGGCTCTGCAGGAGGATCTGGATAGGCTGGAGCGATGGGCTGAGGTCAACTGTATGAAGTTCAACAAGGCCAAGTGCCGGGTCCTGCACCTGGGGCGCAACAACCCCAAGCAGAGTTACAGGCTGGGAGATGAGTGGTTGGAAAGCTGCCTGGCCGAGAAGGACCTGGGAGTATTGGTTGATAGTCGGCTGAATATGAGCCAGCAGTGTGCTCAGGTGGCCAAGAAGGCCAACAGCATCCTGGCCTGTATAAGAAGCAGTGTGGCCAGCAGGTCTAGGGAAGTGATTGTGCCCCTGTACTCGGCTCTGGTGAGGCCGCACCTCGAGTACTGTGTTCAGTTTTGGGCCCCTTGCTACAGGAAGGACATGGACGTGCTCAAGCGAGTCCAGAGAAGGGCGACCAAGCTGGTGAGGGGTCTGGAGAACAAGTCTTACGAGGAGCGGCTGAGGGAGCTGGGCTTGTTCAGCCTGGAGAAGAGGAGGCTCAGGGGCGACCTTATCACTCTCTACAGTTACCTTAAAGGAGGCTGTAGTGAGGTGGGGATTGGTCTGTTCTCCCACGTGCCTGGTGACAGGACGAGGGGGAATGGGCGAAAGTTGCGACAGGGGAGTTTTAGGTTGGATGTTAGGAAGTACTTCTTTACCGAAAGGGTTATTAAGCATTGGAACGGGCTGCCCAGGGAGGTGGTGGAGTCACCATCCCTGGAGGTCTTTAAAAGACGTTTAGATGTAGAGCTTAGCGATATGGTTTAGTGGAGTGCTTAGTGTTAGGTCGGAGGTTGGACTCGATGATCTTGAGGTCTCTTCCAACCTAGAAATCTGTGTCTGTGTCTGTGTCTGTCTATCAAAGCAAATTCTAGGACCATCAAAGGAGACTCGGAGATAAGACAGATAAGGTGACAGAAAGGACTAGATGACTAAAATAAAGTGTGCCGTAAGACTCAATGATGCCAAGGGCATGCACACCGTATCATGAGCTCTGCTGAGGATGTTGCACATCTTCTTTTCTTTGTATATGGTTACATTAAATTTGCTGTAACTAGAGAAGGGTTCTTCTAGATCCATGCTGAGTGTTTATGTGGTCACTAAAAAGAGAAGAAAAGTGATCACATGGCAATTAGCCAACATAGCCATATAGAGACTATATTAAATATTTTGTATATTAAAAAGATCTCTGTGGTAAAACTTTAGTACTATTTCTGATAACTGCTGATGGAAATCTATGTTGAAATTGTCTCAAATTATTCTGCACGAGTTGAGCATAAAACAATCAAGGTCACAGCTCAGATTGAAAGTCAATATAATCAATACAATGCAATGAAAATGGCTGTTACTGTAGCTGTTCTCCAGAAACACAAAGTAATGGCTTACAGATATATTCAGTAAAAAGCACAGGAACAGAGTTCACATTTAGAGACTGTCTAGCTTGAAAGAAATGCCTAGACTTTCATGTCCAGCACATTAGCAATTCTGAGGAAGGTGAGTAGTTCTCCCACAGAATCCATTAATAAGCAACTTTTTTCTGAAATACTAATTATTGCCATCACACTAAAAATTAATATAGAGAAAAAGACATAGTTGGGATAAGGAATAATTGTTTGTACACTGTCTTGAAAAGTTAAACTCAAGTTAAACTCAAGTTGGTTTTCAAGCATTGTCTTAATTTAAAAGAAAAAAAATATCGTTTGGGGCATTTTCATCTTGAGCTTCAACTAAGTTGGCATTAGAGTAGTATTCTTTAGAGGCTAAATTTAGGCCCTTAAATTAAGTGCCTAAACTGGCAGGATGAACTCTCTATCCTCCCAGTATGATCAATGGTAAGAAAAAAGCTCTTTGGAAAGGTTCTTCCAAAAGGGATGTTGACAAGTTTCCACTCTGAATTATCATTTAGAAATATTTTGGTATTACCTATACAAGAAGCTTAGCACTTCCAGCTTCTTAACTTATGAAGATTTGCCTTCAGAAGTGCAACTGTTTGTGCAGTCCTCTGAAATCTTCAATGGAGTCCAAGCCAAATCTTGTATCACCACCCATTATATATGCTTATTTGCTTGATAGCAATCAAATAATAAATGTTCACCTGACATCTCCTTAGCAACTTCCCATAACTTGTTAGTCAAAGCCTTGGCAACAGAGCCTTATAATTTTAATACATATTTATGTTATTCATTTGTTTCCATAGCAGATATTTAATTTCGTAAGAAGTATGCAAACCACTGAAACACTTCTCATTGATTTACACTTTGAAAGAATATTTTTCTCTTAATTGAAAAAGGTCACTGTTTTCCTAATTCATTATGTTTTCAATTTGAAATTTATTTTTTTTGCATAAGAATATTATTTATTATCTCCCCATCAGACAAACAAATATTAGTTTATACAAACAAACAACAACAACAACAAAAAACAACAACGACATACTCATAAATTAGGGATAGATGTTAGATTATTTAGCTACAGATGTTCTCCATATTGATTCACAACAAACTTCAAGACCCCTTCTGCCACGTCTTTTATATAGCCTCTTCTTTGCTCTTTCTTATAGGCCTAAAAGAAACTTCCTGCTCTTCTGCTTAATATCTGCATCTGTTCTTGTATTATGTTCTTGTTCTGTGTACCAGAATATTCTTTGAAACTTTCTACTGTATTTTCTTCTTATCATCTTCATCTGTGTTATCCCCAACTAAGGAGACCTACAGCTATCAGACAAAGGCTTTCTTCCTTGCCTAGTAACTCTGAATTTAATTTTAAAGTGTTTTTCAGTTCCATCAAGCCTCTTGGAAGGTTTCCCTGCCCATGGCAGGAGGGCTGGAATTAGATGATGTTTAAGGTCCCTTCCAACCCACACCATTCTATGACACTGTGATTCTATGCTCACTAATAGCAACTCTCTCCCTTTCCCTTGATCTTCTCCCAGAATCATTCAGAACTCTTCTCTCTGACTTCATTTCCCAGGATAGTGTTGGTACACATTTCTTCTATTCCACCTCCCATTTCTTTCCCTGAACTGATAAATTCACCACCTTCAGCAAAATGAGAGCCCCTGCCAATACCACTGGCCTGCATATTCCAAATGAGTATCACCAGTGATGGAGACATCTGTGGATGACTATTCATGAATATGAAGATATTCATGACTATGAAGATATTCATTCATTGTACTCAGTGTGTCATGTCTAAGAAAACACCTTCTAACTTACTTTTCACCATTTCCAAATCTACGTGGGTCATAAAACATTCAGATGTGGGACATGCTTACCAACAGTGATCTAACCTACTGGCATTTGTGTTTATTTGACATCTCCCTATTTTTTTTATCCTATTCTTTTTAGACATTTAAGCATGTTAAATATATATATAGCCTTTGAGGACTTCCAAGTTATGAAGAAATAGCAGAACAGTCTAATGGAAGTCCCTACACATGGCTTGGTTCTTCCTAGAACTTACATTAGCTTACAGCTAATGAAAAGAGGCAAATTGCCTTGTAGCAGAGTGAGGTCATAGGGAAAATGGTGTAACTGGGTTTGTATCAAACTGAGACAAGCCTATTTAACAGCTAGTTTGAAAATACCGGGACAACTGAGAAGCATCCAAGAATTATGAGTTAGATTAACGTGAGGTGAATCTAAACTGGTGAATGCCAAGCCTATCCCCACCAGAGTAGTCTCTATGAGTATCTAAAAGGGCACTGCACAAATAAAATGAAATCAAACTGTTCATTAAGATACTAGACCCTAACAAATTAGAGGATGCTGTCATCTCCATCTCACACTGGTTTTACTGCTACTGATACCCAAATTTGTAACTTTAAAGGTGAATGTATGCTAGTCTTCATACACAGCACAAATGGCCAGACTCTTCTGGAATGCAAAACCCAATAATCACATACTGCATGGCAATGATCAATAGTTCCACATAAAACAGGGATAATATTCTCTGAAAGATGCCTGTGAACTCAAAACATAACTAGTTCATATGAATAGTGTTTGATATCAACTCTTCCTAAGTTAAATAAAGTCTAAACTCTGCAGTAATGCCTACCTGAATTACAAATTAGATTTAAAAAAATGGAACTAGATGTCATCTTATTGAGAATTTAGCAGCTGAAAAGATATTCAGTATGAATAACAAGATCCTGTATACCAAAAATCTACGGCTTATAAATTAAATGCTTTTTTGGACCTTAGTATCTGGATATATGACAAAGTGTTAATACATGCCAAAATATGAACAAGTGTTTATGGTAGGTGTAGTCAAATTTTACAAAATTGATTCAAATATATTTTCCTCTTAAAAGAGATCAACCTTTATGTCTGCTTTGAATAAGTAATTTAGGTATATAAAACTTTTTTTTTTTTTTTCCAGAGATGATCTACCCAGCATATGGCACACAGAGGTTATGCAGTATCTATTTTTCTTATCTCTGGTCATTAAAAGTCTTTGAGGTTAAATATATGAATTTATTCCACAGAGAGGTTCTATTATGTGGTATAAAGAGAGTAAGTCACAGGTTATTATTGAAATGCTGATACTTACAGGCAACAACAACAAAAACAGCCTTTATTGTATCCAACTCACTAAAAATTAAAAACTTTAAACTTATGCTAACAAAAATAGCATGCAGTTAAAATTGGCTTCAGGTGAAAAAAACAAACAAACAAACAAAAAACAAACAGCAACTGCAGTAACTACCAAGTCTATATTGCACTCTTGCCTTGTGCAATATTACCTCACTATTAATCAATCTCATGTTAAAATAAAAATGTTTCTTGATGTGGTTAGAAACCCTGGAAAATGCACTAAAGCCCTTTACTATGATTTCACACATAGAGAATTTTGAACCCAAGAAATCAAAATGTCCAAATTGTTTTAGAACTGCTATGCTGGACCTGGATGGAGGGCTAAAGAACTGCCCCTGTTATCTTTTACATGCCATACATCCAAGTTTGCAAAAGACTGGTGAAAAAATCTAGAGAAGCGTATGGTGAGTGGAGCTGAGAAATTCCTCAAGTTTTCTAGTCAGAAAATCCCGCCCCCCCCCCCCCCCCCCCCCCCCCCCCAAGTGTGCACTTGCATAATGCTTTTTGCTTAACCATCTGGACAGGCTCAGTGCGTCATGGTTGTTAAGCAACTTATGGCTTTCATGGTAGCTTTGAATATATTATGCCAGCATCCTATTCTCAGACTCAAATTATTTGGGAGGATTCTGTAACTGCTCAAAACCTCCTTGCACAAGTCCCATTTACTTAAGATTTACAACATAGATGAGGTTTTCCAACTTGGCTAAGTTGTTTACAATAAATTTTTGGGTACAATTCCACAAAATAATTATCTAGTTTACAGAGTTACTCCCTAAACAATTGTACCATCAAGCTAGCAGTGAAGCAAGCTGTAGTGCAGATGCAGAAACAAGCAGTATGAGACAAGAAATTCTTTAGTTTCTTTATTCTCTGAAGCCAGAATCCCTTAATTTAAAATAAGCCACAGAATATACCACTATGTATATGTGAGTCAGGTATTAAATGGATGCAGAAGTAGCAAACTACACTTCTATTTGCATGTATATCATGGTTTTAACACATGACTACAGAGCTTCATCATTTTGAAAATCTGCTGATATGGTGATTTCGACTCCAACAGATCTGTTCAGGTGACCACCTAATGCACATGGTAAAAGTCAGGTCCATAAAATTTCATAAGAACTTGAATGGGACAGTTTCTATGAACTCCAGGCCAGATATTTTGTAAACACCTGTTATAAATGGAAAACTACATTGCTTTTGATAACAGTAACTCAAACTGTTTCATGAGCCACAAGTTCTAAATAAATCTTTGCTCTAAATGAAAGCATAGTCAAATCACCCTTCAACTTTTGACCTTGAAAACCAACAATGTAAAAGGCTGGAAGCTTTTCCTAGATTTTTACTAATTTGCAAATTAAAGAGCGCCCGTTTGTAAAGTGTTGCTCTGCTCTGCCAGTCAAATAATGTAACCAATACTAGATGACAAGCTAGTGTTCCCAAATTTGCTGCACAGTAAGACACTTGTCTTATGTTTGTAAGTAACCCTTGTAATTATAGCAAAACCAAATGTAGTTAATATTAACTTTTACACAAGCCTAAATATCATATCCATATTACATCAGAAGTTATCAGAAGTAAGAACATTTTAATGGTTATAACTATTTTGTATAATACTAGCATTAATAAGGATAATATAATTAAATCCTAGTTTACCAGTGTTTTAGTTTTGCTAATGAAAATTAAAACTAACAGAAAGTTACGCAATTTAAAGATCAGTGCAATGAAAACATTTCAAACTTTTGGAAAAGTCTGAAACCAAACTTTAATCTTTTGAAATATGTTATTGAGATACTCCTTTAAGGACAGCTTGAAACATAAAAAACATTTATTCTTAACTAAATTAAAGTTGCAGTTTGAGCTGCCATGAATTTCCAAAGGGATGAATCCATGTCAACATTCCCCAAAGGGGCATTTCAAAATGACTTTAATTTATATTTTATCTGTGACAAAAACACTGTTTCTGGAATAAGCAGCATTTTCTTTTCCTTTAATTTTCTTTCAGTAAAAATACTTACACTGGTCAAAATTACTTAAGTATCATCTACAGCAATTTCACTGTTATTGCACAAATTGTAAATTATGCTTTCTGAATTATGGATGGAATTTTTAGAAGGCTTCCATTTTTATAGTCTTTTGAAAGGACAATGAAATCTATAAAAAACCAAGATTACAATTTCAGCATTTAAAATCTACACAAAGTAATTCAAACAAATGTTATGACATTTAAGATAATGAAACCCTTCATTTATGCCAATGTGTCCTACTTCACATATAAGGAGTCAGAACAGATGTCCAAATAGTCTAATGCCAGAAAAAAGTTAGGGCATATCTTGATTAATACTCTCAGAGCAGTCCATGGTGTCTCTTTAAAACTGGCATGCGTTCCTTCAAAACATCTATTCAAAATCCATTCTAGGAAACACAGCTAGACAAAGTGTTCCCAAGACAAAAGGAAAACAATAAAGCTCTTGTATAACCCTTTTAGCAATGTAAGCTGCATATTATCGACAGACCATTCATTGCAATCAACAAATGATTAATTGCAAATTTGTTGCTAAATTGACCACGAAAAAGACAAGCTTCAGGGTACTGTTAAAGAGGAAAAACTTATGTTAAAAATGATTGGAGACTTTTTGTAGTGAATTAATTCTAATCGATACTCTTGTTGACTACACAGTGAAATAATGACTTCCTTAAATAGTGTATGTACCCATTATTGTAGACATTCAAATTAATATTTAACCTAATGCCTTGCCTTTTTTTTTTTTCTTTCCGTTTTGAAACAGCATTTTTCTAACTTCACCTTTAAGAACTACAGTCTATCTACTATCAATTGCAACATAAAACAGACTTTAGTAATGACAAGTATCAGTCAGCTTGAGACATAATATACAAGTAACATAAAAATTTATTATGCAGAACTGATGAAGTTTATTTAGACTATTTACACAAAATCTTCTTTTAAATTACTTTTGGCATGGATGAACTATAAGATACCTTTAAGCATATCTGTCTTGCAAACTTCTGACAACTCTGCAAACTTACGTGCAAAAGTGTGATTTCAGATTTGCCTTGTTGTGCATATTCCTCTTATTCTAGATGTAGTCATATAAGTAAAAGCTAACTTTTTAATGATGTAGACAATTTCATTCCTATGAGGGTCAATGTAATACTCTTTAAATAATATGTTTATATTTTATATATATATATTATTTGTTTGTTTTTGGCAAGCCAATGTTTTCTTGAAAGTGCTTTGCTTCTTCCTTTTGACCCACAGTTTGGTTCTCAAATTTCTTTTCATGAAAAATTCCCACTGACTTACACACAGAGTTATTGATGAAGAGATAATTTAATGGTTCAAATATATTCACAAAGAAGGCCATAACTTTAACAGTTTTCTGACTGTGAATGGATTGATGCACATGTCTAAAAAGTCTCTCACTAAACCTCTTTGAGAAGCAAGTTTCTTGTTAATATGGTTTACGTTGAACTGCAGAGCTGAACTATTTTATTCTTTTCTATTTTTTCATTGTAATGTTGCAGAAATGTAAAAACCATTTTGCTAAGAGTATCTGTTAGATAACATACTATGACTTGTGGGTTGTTTTTTCTTTTTTTTTTTTTTTTTTCTTGGTGCGGAGATGAGGGGAGGGCGGGGGGAAGAGTTATTTTTTCCAGACACTATGAATTATTTATTCTACTTCACAACTACTCCTGCAATGTAAAATAATATATTTTTTAAAGTTATACCAAGGAAATAAATTTGAAAAGTTTCAGGTTTCTCTGACTCCAAAGCAAATAATAAATTTATTTAAAAAGTACAAACAAATGAGCTAAGGACATGGCTCAGAGCTGAAAGCCTAGCTGTTGACAAATTGATGCCAGTTTTTAAATGTCTATGCAGGGCAAATATTGTTAACACTTCTGCTTTAAAGGTGGCTGAAACATTGGTATCTTTGAGGAATTTAGATTACATAAAGGATCCACAATACCTAATTTTCAGATGTTTAGCCCAATAAATACAAACAGGTACTTCAAAAATCGACGCTAAGTCTTCTGTGCTTTATGAATCAAACAGATTTGGCCATCCCACTGTGTCTTTCTCTTCACTTCAGCAAAGTTCTTCCACAGACCTGCAAACAGGTACTAATCGCTGTTGTTTGAAAGAGTTGAGCAGAGCTTGTAAAAGAGATCTATGTAGACACTCTTCCCAAGTTTCAAGCCTATAGTTATACCCTTTTTGTTTGGTTGAATATAATGGATTCAATAAAACTTTACTTTAGACACAAGCTTATGAGGGCACTTGCTGAGACCATTGATCCTCTGTTTTTGTTGTTGTTCTTGTTTCTCTCTTTTATTTTATTTTTTTAAATAGAAGATTGTCATAGGCTATAATGTACTAACCAGTGCTAAGGCCTCTGTGTTCACCATTTTCATTCTAACATTCTACACCTTAAAAATACCCATGGCTGTACGTAGAAATGGACCTCAGGGATAGCATCTCTAGCTGTGAAATACTATTCTGTGCAACTGTTGTGGGTTGGTTTTGGCAAAACTGAATATCAGCTCTTTTCCCTGCAAACAATAAGAGAAACTAATGACGTATTTTCAAAATATCAATACAAAACACAGCAAAAAGTTGTTTCCTTAATTAAGAAATAAGGAACTACAGGATATCTCTGTGTTTATAACCTAAAGTGCAAATTTTTCATCTAGTATTCATTAATTACGGTGATATAAACAGCTATAACATTGCACAAAAAGTGTCATATAACTTCCATATAACAAAGTAGCCTCTATTTGGTACAACAATGATTTTTAATTTAGCCTTTAAACTATGTCCTCATAAAGAATCATCCTTGAATTGCTGTTTTTATTTTATTTTATTTTATTTTATTTTATTTTATTTTATTTTTGTATAAGTCCTTCTTAATTCTGATATGTAAACCAAAAAACCTGACATGCTATGTGTTTGAGAAGCCTCTTTGGATTCCAGCTGGCTTGGCTGTATGCCTTTCTAATGGTAATGAAGTCACACAGCTGCTAGGACAATCAGCTGGAGTTCAGATCATCACTAGCTAAATGGATATCCACTGACTGGCTTCTTATCAGCACTCATTAAAGTTCGGTGTTAACAAACTGTAGGGTTATGTAGGTTTACATGGTTACAGCAAAGTGCATTTTAAAAATGAGCTTGTTGGAGCTGAAAAAAAAAATCTCTCCTTTTTCTGCCTATAAATGTTACTTTGTGTTGGTCAACTCAAGAAATATTCAATCCTACTCCCAGCGAAGTGAAAGGAGAATTCCCATTCATTTGCATGGAAGTAAAACAAATCAGTTCCCAATGTTTCACAGATTTTTGAAGAATGACACTATTCAGATTAGTTCAGAATGTGTCAGCTAGTCACTAAGTATCCAGCTATGTCCAGTTTTCAACTTAGAATGCAGCACACACCAGCCCTGTAAGAATTTACCAGTTTGTACTTTGCCCATCAAATTGCTGCCTATAGTTTTAGTCTTTTGTTTTTATTGAATGAAATTTGAGTTACTAAACTTCAGTAGAACACAAAACATGCAATGGTGCTTGCTCGAGATACTAAAATGGGATAAAAGGCTGTAAGAGCCGTGAGTGAATGTGCAGTGATGTACCTCCTAAAGCATTGTCCACATTCTTCAAAACTGATATATCTCCTAGACAAAATTTCAGCTGTTAAAAGTAATAGAACCAAACTGTGCCAATTATGAGAACAAACATCAACTACTGTATGAGTGAATTTTTCTGTGAGAAGTAAGAGTTGTTTAATATCTGAGCCTCTTGTGAATTAATGAGAGGGGTTTTCTTTGTTGTTGTTTTTAAAGAATTTCAGTTAGTCAGCATTTTGGTCACCAGGTTTATGAAATACCTCACAATGTAAGAGCTGTACAATATAAAATTTATGACTGACTTAAAAGGACCTTATAGTCCTTCTATATAGGGACTTCATCTTTTTTTTTTTTTTTAGTCTTTATATTGTTTTATGCGAAGTATAATAATAATAATAATTAAAAACAACAACCCACCAAATTGCAAGCAATTACATCCAGTACTCCAAACAGTTCTGACTTTTGAACTCTTTACTTTCCTTTTAAGGCTTACCCAGCTCTTTCTCATTGGGTTTACTCTAGGAAGCAAGAGCTAATCAGTATCACTTATTTGAAGCTCAGATTAAAGGCTTTGGTAACACCTCTGGAAAAAACGCAGCAAAATATCATACCTCCCACTAACCAATATATGGAAACTCACCCACATAAATGATATCATCCTGATTCAACTAAGCATGCTCAAACTGAGCAGTGACATTCATGCACAGGGAGAAGTTCATAGACGGAAAATAACAATACTCCTACGGTTAATTACACTCAAAGAGAAATAGGCAAATAACTCCCTTACACTTGCAAATATTCTGAATTGCTAGCAAAAAAAAAATAATTTAATTTTGATTTTATAATTATTTTAGTGGCTATGAAAGCTGAAAAGATGACAGCATTTTCTACATAAAGCCCTATATTTATCCACTGAGCTTAGGTTTCCCTGCCAATATCCTTTGGCTTTTACCTAGAGGGGCTACTTCTGCTGGCAAGCAATAAATTCACTTCCATGGTACACAGTTGAGGCTGTCAACCAATGTGCCAATTGTATGACATGGAGGTCTATTCAATAGAGAAGACTCAGCAGAATTATTCTATAGGTTGTATAAATGTCATCTGGTAATAACTTTTGGTTACTGTATACCTCAGCTGAATTTAAATAACTAATCTAGAACGGAAAATCTCTGTAACCTGTTACTTCTCTTAGAAACATAAAACAGAAGCCAGTCAATCAACCAACAAGATGTAGCAACTGTCAGTTGACTTGATTTTTGTTCACTAGCAAGCACACAATTCACTATCATTTACAACTCCAGCTCCACATCCCTTCATATCAGTACAAATATTCCTATTAACTTCTGTGGGCCTTTGATTAGAATTTACCAACTTAAAAGGAACACATAGTTTTCAGATAGAAAATAAGTAGGTTTACTTTCAACTCAAATGACATACATTTGTTTCCTCCTCTTTGGATTTATAAAAGATAGCTTTAGTAGCTAAAGAGTTAGGATGAGCACAAGATCTTTTTCCATTTCTAATCACTGCGGTATACAGGTATGTCCATAGGATATAACAAAGTGTTAAAGTGATGTCCAAAAGACAGAGACTTCGTACAAAATAGGAGCCACTTGCAGTGTTTTGTAGTGTAACGATCTAGAGCAATTGCTCTTGGCACAGGTCTAACCAATATGTGAGCAGGCAAAATGCCATTTGAACAGATGGCATGAGGTACACAGCCAAATAGCCATGTATGTGCATCGGCTGTGCATCGGCTGTGGGTAGTAATGGCATGATTCCCAGCCATGAAGGTCTAAACAGTTGTCCATCCTGATCTTACAAGCTCATGTTTACAGAGAATTGTCATCAATAATCCAGCTCTGTACTAAATTATCTTTTAAATTAAAAAATAATTTTTTTCTTGGAGCTGAAAATGACAGATACTTGACTTTCAAGAGAACTCCTATGTTCATTTATTTAACAAATACAGAAAGAAGGTATAGCAATGAAAAGGAGGCCAGTTTCCCAGACCCATTCTACTTGTTGCTTGCTGCTGTGTTATTACTGTGCAGCCAAAGATCTTGATCTGATGAGCAGAGAATTAGCCTGTGAGTAAAGGAATGCTTGTGATGCAGAACTGTACATTTATAATGTCAACATCATCCTCTTTTTTTTTTTCTTTTTTTTTTTTTTCCAGATTATAAAACCATTCCCATAAGATAAAGGACAAAATATTCTTCTACAATGGAGATATATATATACTGTGGAGACACAGGAAAATTTTCAAAGCACTATGATCACACCCTTGGCTGGGTACAATCAGCTCTATCTGGCACTTTATAAATCTTATCAGTCCTCACTATCATAGAACTACAAAACAGTTCAAATTCAACTGACAGCTTCAACTAATAGTGTGTCTCAGCAAGATCTGAAGATCCAAATCAATGATTTTGCCTAGGCAATTTTCATTTAATTCCTCAGTACTCCAGCCCAACTAGTATTTTTTAATTATCTATTTATTCAGCAGAATGAATTCCTTTTCTACTTAAAAACTGTCCCAAGACAGATTAAGATCTCTTTGTGCTTAGTTACTTGAAATTACTTCCCATGTCATTTCAGGGATTGGTTCCTATCCCTGATTTTATACAGATTTACATTATGTATGTTTAGCAGTTAAAGCTGAGTTGGTTGGGTTTGAGTCTACACTTAGGTGACAATGAAAATATTTTTGTTCTCTGTTCAAATTAACATAATTCTTAGAATCAAGATTTTGATGCAAAACTTTCTAGTATGAAGTTCTAAATCAAATCTTGCAAATAACTATATTTTGCTTTTTCTTAAAAATGTTTCCTGCTAGTAAACATACATCCGTGCAATACAAACATTACTTTGCTATTTAACTGAGCATTCTTATCTTTCTGAATGTTGCGAAAAACAAATAAACAAAACAGAAGCAACAAAAGAAAGACACATTCTGTAATGGAATTGACTACTGGAAAAAAAAAAAAAGCAGTCAATTATTTTTTTCAATACAATTTTCTGATATTTGCTAAACTTTATTTTCAAGGAACAATATTGAATTCTATGTCAACACCCATCCAAAGGTACAAGATCTTCTTGCTTCCAGAACATGCTATAGCATAACTTTTTAGGGGAAAATGTTGCCAGCTGCAATTTTATTAGTTTCATTACATGATCCATCCTTACAAATTCATCAGTGTAAATAAGTTGTCTGTGTGCAGACAACTAGGGATGATTCAACAGAATCATGCACTTATACTATACCTGTGTTCAGCACCAACACACAAAAGACCATCAACTGTAGTCTCTTTTCTTGGTAGATGCCTTTTCTACATGCCAAACAATCTGGTAAACAACATGACAAATTTGGTGCCCAAACAAGAACAAAACAAGAAGGCTTACTACTGATTTCAATGGGATCAGAAAATGGACTGTAAACTTATTACATATTCCAGTTTTTCAAAACTTATATATAGCGAAATATAATGAATGGTAATACTCATGGAGGAAAAGCTGTGTGATTACAGATTACCTGGAGCAGTTGTCTATTATTTTACTTGTGCAGGGGGAACTTCCTGAGAGGGCAGTTTGCTTGAAATAGAAAACAAAAACCTATCAAAAATAATGCAGTGTATTCCCAAACAAAGTTGTAATTGTCAAGAACCTACTAAATCAGCTCTTGCTTTGCCTTTGTCTCGAACATATTGAACCTCACAGAGAGAACTTGTCTATTCTTAAAAGGATTTAACAGCACAGGTACAGGTAAAATAGGCTAGCAGAGATGAAACTTACACCAGCAGTACATGCTTTTCGCCACAGTTAAAACTTTCAAGTAGATTTAAGAAACCTATATATGTACATTAGGTTAAACCTTTTCTATATAAACCTTTTCTACATAAACCTTTTCTTTCTTTCTCACTACACTTTGAAAAAAAAAAAAGGTTTGCCATAGTAAATGGCATCAGAAACATAGATTATTGCCTGGAGTGTTCAATGGTCAGGCACACAAAAAATGAACTAATTACATAATAATGCAGACCATGGGGATGTTGGGCATTGAGCAGAGGGATAAATATTTGGTGATAGCATTCATCCCTCCATTATAATACTTATCAGAGCTGTGAAAGTAAAAGCATTTCAAATTTCCTGTTTGTATAGGACAGCTGTAACAACAGCAGATTGTGTAGTATAGTTCAGGAATCCAAAAGAAGGCACATTTCTCCAAATCTGACCAATTTAGTCCTGGAAGGCATGTTGGATTTGACATTATGAGATGAAAATGGAAGGTTTGTTCTAGGTAGTAGGAGAGTGAAATAGCAGATTCACGAATGGCATCTATCATTTTCAGCTTCAATAAGGATCTTGTACAGAACAGCACTGATTAAAATGGGAAAGGGAAAAATTCAGGATAAGGACACACAAGAACCCCTAATTGCCAACAACTGTATATAAAGGAAACAAAGTTTAAGACAAAAAGCTAGGACATGTCAAAAACACAGACATTTTGGACGACTAGTGTTGAGAGAATGCAAATTATGAAGACTTCAAGAAAAGAATGTAAACAGCCATTGTTACTCTAAGCCTGGCAAGAACTGGAAGGTTAACACATTAAGATAAAAATGAAAATCACTCTTTGTATCAGTATATTATGCCAATGACATGTTTAATAAACCAGGTTAAAATAATAATAATAATAATAATAATAGTATAGATGAATGAGCTTTAAGAAACTGTTCTTCAAGCAGCAGAACTAATGCAATCTGTTTTCTTACTGATCTATGTCTGTTACGCTTACATATCTCTAATTCTGAACACAACCCTTCTGGTCAAGAAGCAGTGACTCTTCTAGCTATTTCAAAGAAAAATGTAAGACAGTTAATGCACTATTGCTATGAATTAAACTGACAGCTAAATTCTGCCTTCAAAGGCTGCCTCTCTCCTCCACTAGCTACTGATTTTCACAGATTTCTGAGATCTCCACATTTCTTTCTAAATTGGCTAGAATCATCCCGACGCTCACACAGATGGACAATATGGTCACGTACATTTTATTCACTAAGAAACGTGCTTAAAATCAATGAAGCTGCAAAGACGGCTGAAGACAGAAAATGGTATAAGTGAAGGAGCTGAATACCTCTTGAGCTTATCCAAGGGTATAGAAAAATGTTAGGCTCTCTTCCTTGTTCAGTGATGAATTTAAATATGAAAAAAAAAAAAAAATAATACATAGAATCTTAACTGATAACCCAGAAAAAAAAAATTCCCATCTTCCTATAATAATAAGGTGGACATGCCCATGAAAGGCCTAACAGTCTAAGGTAGGGTTAATTAGTTCTGTAACAGGAATATGAGTAATCCACTACTCTTGAGTTTACCTTCTGGAGATTGTGAGAATATGGGGAGGATGGTGTGCAGGATTTTAAATAGGTTATTGCATTTCTCAGTGGAACTCTGCGGAATGGCAGCTTGTCCGTAATCTATGTATAGCATAGCTGTGCCACACAGTCTTACGAGCAGTACTGACTCACCCTCATTGGCACCTAATTGTACCTAAACGATAGTTCAGTTTTAATGCAATGTGCCTATGTAACCCTCACATTTCAGTACTTAGCATTTGGCAAAACCGCATTCCTATCAAGTCTTAAACCGAAAGCAGCAGCTTCTACTAGAAGTGGATCATAAATTCCTATGCTGAAATCTAAGATGTGTTTACGATGAAGAGCAGGGTGTTTAATGGTCATTTAGCACTTTCTGCGAGTTGGAGAATACTAGTGTGTCTTCATGACCTTGTTCAATTCACTTACAGGGAAACTGTCAACTAAAAAAAAAAAAAGTAATTCATAGACTTCTGCCTCAAAATGACTTCTGTTATTACAGTTAGTCTGGTATTAGTATGCATAAATCTACTACCATTAGGATATATATGAAAAATAATGTTCTCCATTTTCCATTTTGCTAACTCAGTGAACTGCAGAAGTCTTTTCCTTTATTCTAGTATTAACATGTGTAATTTCTGTTTTTAGCTATGATTCTGTTAAGACAGCAATGGAAGATAGTAAAATGAATAAATACCTAAAAAATGAAAACCATTTATCTTCCACAGTCCTTAAAAATTACTGCAGGAGATTTAAGTACAGGTATAATGATTGAGACCCCATTAACATCAGTATTCCAAATTGCCCAGATTTGGATTTAACTGCACATTTTTTCTATTCTGAATCTCACCTTATCCATTCATAGCAAGGGATGATTACATACTTACCTCACAGACGCATAATAAGGTTTAATGTTAAATGATTTAACATCACAGAGGGAAAAGTAGGAAAAAATAATATTCTGTTACAATTCTTATATATAGACAATAAGTTTTATATAGTTCAAAGAGTAGGGCATCATTGCAGCTTTATTGCATTGTGACTCATTTTACTTATGTCATCTGGGCAATTTTGCAATACCTACTAGTTTCATTCAGACCAAGAAATCAGTGTACCAACTCCAGGTCACAGATGGAAAATGTGGCAGCACATTGCAAACCCTTTGCAAGGGACTGGGAAAACAACAACAAAAAAAATACGGGATTTCTTACAGGGCTGCGCATTGTCATATTTTTAAAGACCTTGGCTGATACTGGGAACGCTGTGCTTGTAAGATGGATGCAAAATAGAATCTACTATTTGGATTGACCTATAATGTAATTAGAGAAGTCCTCCACACCACAGCCAAAGCATAGTATGTTTTTGTAATATGCCTCACTGACATCTCAGATTCCCTTTGGAACCACATATGCAAAGCATGGCAATAAAAGGGTTATTCAATGATCTTAAGCATCTGCTTTTGTGATTAGTATTTGAAAGGACATGAGTGCTTCTCTTGCAAGGCACAAAATGACATGGATTATAACAGGTACTGTTAATGACAGTATATTAATGTTTAATAATGCAGAGTGATTAAGACTGGGTCTGTACTTTATTATTCTATCTTCTATATATGTCAGAATGGCTTGAATACCTTTTGGCATTATATTTAATTAAAAGTAAAAGTTAATTTTTCTCATTCATATCAGGTATAAGTTATTACTTATGATTACACTAAATTTCCTACAATGACTTTCTTTGTTTAATTGATTGTTCACAGCCAGAATTAATATAATTTTATTTTGAGTTATTTGTTTTTTCTACAAAAATGTACAAGTTTCAGGGAAATTATTCTGATATCACACTAACTTATTGAACATTATTTAATATAAATACTGTAATTTTGGCTTTTTTTTTCCTTCAAGAAAGAGTTGCTTGAAGAACTGCATTTGCAAAAATACCCAGATGATTTAAGAGCATATCATTCATATGTTTTTAAAATGGAAGGGGACTTTCTAAACTGACTTTAAGATCTTTTCCTACAAATCTTGCTTTCAGCTTCCTTGAAAATCTCAGCAGTTGCATTTGACTTA
The DNA here is from genome assembly GCF_009769625.2 of Cygnus olor. Taxonomy (NCBI): domain Eukaryota; kingdom Metazoa; phylum Chordata; class Aves; order Anseriformes; family Anatidae; genus Cygnus; species Cygnus olor. The sequence continues at coordinate 30,481,577 of NC_049170.1, forward strand.
TTTTATCTTTTAAAAACAAAACAAAAAACTCCCAAAAGTAAGTATTTTCTCCTTAAGTTTCATGACCAACAACGCTGAGATAGTAGCAAAGGTACAAAAAGACTTTCTTAATACATTTCAGAACTCACAAAATCTCCCACTAATCCATCCTAAATATGAATCTGTCATGTTCATACAACAATAGTCTTGCTAAATATACCCAATATGAGCAGATGGAAAAAAAAAAACAAAAACAAAACAAACAAACAACAAAAAAGAAACAACAACAAAAAAACGCCAAAACCAAAAATTCTAAGTCAGTGTTTGAACTTAGAAAGACTGACACAGACTAGCACAGAATCCTCTTGCATCTCTCAAACTCCCTGTTATTACAGAAGTTTTTAAAGAGAGCACAATTAGATACCTAACCTTTAGTTGCAAGATTTTATGCAGAATACTAATATAACAACTAAGAATAAACATTTTTTTGTAGATCATCATCTAATCTTTCATCTGTTTCTTCAAATTCACCATAGAACATTGTTTTCTGATGGTAAATGTAGTTTCAGTCCCTAGTTCTGCAAAACGGGAATACTATTTTACAACACGCTGCAAAATTATATTCATTTACAACCATTTTTACTGCAAAGAGAGTCATATAAAAATCTATAAATAAACAACACTGTAAATCCCATTTATTCAGTGAATATTTGCCCACACTAGACTGCAACTCTGCTTCAAAAATGTGTTTCGAAGCTCAAGGGATAAAAGCCCATATGCTTATCTCCTCTATGTGCAGAGAGGAATAAATTAGTTTAGGACATTCAAAACGGTACAAGGGCTGATTTAGCTGATGTATAGCTATCTATGTAGCTGAAGGTGATGAAGATGTATATATGAAGATGTATACACATCTGTGTAGCTGAAGGTGATACAACATGGGTAGATGTTTCCTTACAAGTAAGGAAAAGAGCATGAGCCAGATACAAGCAACAATTTCATTTGATGTGTATCTGCTGTTTACTTCCTGCCACCTATCAGGCTTAAGCAAAGCGCCTTTCCTACATATTGCTACATGATATATCTGTGATTTCAGACCTTTTTTTCTTTTCTTTAAGAATCTTCTTATGTTGCTCTGGTACCGTCTGCTCCCATTCACTCATTTGTTCCTGATATCTCCTCAAGCTCTCCCCTGCACCCAGATTCCTCAGAGTGATGAGACAAACAAAATAGTCACTTTTGTCTTTAGGAATACCATGCAGAAAGAGAGGAGGAAAAAATCACAGAAAATAAATGACATAGCAAGAGAACTGAGGAAAGAGTAATTAGTCCCACTTTTCTGGACCTTGTTGCTTTCTATAGGTCCCTTTCTAATACCAAGTCCAATTGTGACCCTACAGGGGTAGGGTCTGTGTTGAACCATACCTTGCTTAGTTGAATACTGCTACTGAAACTAAAACAAATTGCTACTGACATATATGAATCATTTAATTCTTCATTTGCTGTTTAAAGAAACACAGCACCTCATAGCCACGCCAGCCTGCCTTTTCCTTTATCACCAGGCCAAATCCCTGTATCTCAGAAGTGTGTTGTGATGGGGAGAAAAATAAAGAATAATAATAAGGGGGGAGCCATATACTGTGAAGTTGCCTTCTACCTTTTCTCTGCCTATCAGCACTATCATTTTTTCCCACAATGTTGCTAATTCTGAGGACTATTCTTTTCTTTGAAGAAATTTACCACAGTATCATTATATTTTGCTCATGCAGTTTCAGTAAGTCTGAATCTTACACTTTTCAAGCATGAGCAAGTGCAATGAAGAACTGAAGTTCTCATGGTTCCTCTTGCAACAGATTTGTTCATGTGAATTATTATTTTGTGGATCCACTAGCAATTCATCCTCAGATGAAGTTTTAATGTAGCACAGCACAGGACTACAAAGAAATGGAATTCTCCTACATAAATAAACCAGTTGTTAAAGTTATCCTTTTAATTATATTCTGTTACAGTTTAATGTCATTTCTTCATTTACTCACAATGGATCATCTGGATCCTTATCACTGACCTCATGCAAACCAATATAGCTAAACCATATCATGTCAATACTTCTACATTTTCAGCAATTATATGCATCTATATGCATATAGATATTTCATAAAATTCACTGTACTGAAGACAGAAATATAAACCTCAAATAGGAGAAGGTAGTTACATTTTTTTACAATCTCTAAAAAAAGACATGGTTTGTTTTTCATAATATTTACTCTAAAATCTGAAGTAGATGATACAACCCAGGCAGTCCACAGGGGCACAGATTGCTTTGCTTTCAACACTAGTTTCTCTGACATGGGAAAACTGTTCTAGTAGAATGGTGTAAACCCAAGCTCTTACTCTTTTCCATCTACAACTATGACAGATTCATCCAAAAATTCAATTGTGTATCTATTTTTCAGATGTTATTTTATTTGCCCATTGTAGGAAATAAAAGCAAGAATTAAATTAGAAAAAGTAGGTATGGATATATGTTTGGGATTTTGTAGTTGTTAAAAGTCTTTCCAGCAGATGACCTCACAAAAAGTAAAGGTTTGATTCCTCTGCCATCTGACAGAAAGGAATGCAAATTATACAGATTTTAAAACAAACAAACAAACAAAACCCAACACATTTCATAAATGCCAAATGCTTCAGAGAACTTTTACAAGTGAATATGTAGACAGCTATAGAGAAAGCAAAGTCCTTTTTATCTTTGCTTTGTTCCTACTGTCTATAACCCTCAGCTATGCTGCTGCTCAAGGCATCCTAATCTTGTGGAGTCTGATACAGCTCTGAGCACACAGTTAGTTATGCTTTCAACTATTTTACCCAATCAGAATGTTCCAATTTCCAAAAGCATTTTATAATCAGATTATACCATTCTGACATTTATATACAAATTATAGTGTTTCCATGTATCATAACCCTTATAATCGTGAACAGCTTTAGTAGAATTCTCTGTGGAAGACAGCTTTGATAAAAAATCGTTTCTGTCCTCCCAGTTAATTACTGATTTTTTTCCCCCACCAATTAGAAATTTGAACTCAATCCCACAGATTTATAATTTACAATCAGTAGCCAATGCATACAAATTGCTCTTGCTTCTCTTTTAAGCATGACTAAAAGTTCAATTTATTAAATGTTAAATCATACAAACTACCCATAGTAAAATGCTGTGTAGTAAAAACTTCTCTGGCTACTGGAGAATACAGAATAGTTATTTATTTTAACTAATCAATCTTAAAAGCTACTAAAGCCTTTTCTACACTCAGCATATGTGTTTGCACTCTAACCTACTAAATTAGTATTGAAAATTTAGACTCTTAATCAATTTAAATATATATATATTTATAAAAGCACTAGGATAAATAATACAAGTAAATTGTAGATTGAAAAAGGTTGATTAACCTGCTTAAAAAGTGAAATAAAATACAGCCAACAAGGCTAAGAGAGAAACATTAATTTAGACATCCTGCTCTACTAACTCAACCAGTGAATCATAGTAGACTGAGGCTTCAAATTTACCTTAGTTCCAAGGAAACAGTATTTCTCTGCATTTATGTCCCTCCTTCAGTCCCCTTCCCACCTGACACTCCAGTTCCCAGCTGAGTTTGGACAAGTGGGGGCTCCATACTGGATGATTTGAAAATAAGTAAAGAATGACAAATCATTGCTACCTGCAACTGTACACACAGAGACAGACCACACATATATGAATGCTTCAATACTGTTCACAAGTACAGAATTCATGTATTTTCCTCTTCAGCAGAATTTATGAAAGCCTATACCAGCAGAGGATACAAATGGGTTTGTGAGTCTCCTTTCCCGTTAATAAATCACAGAATATAGGGATGATAACTATATTTATATTGCTTATTTGCAAACTAATATGTTATAAAATGTAATTAATAACTAACTTTAAAAAATCTTCATTAGATTAACAGAGTGCTTTCAAAGCAATTGTAAAGTGAAGAAATGTGAATGACAAGGGTTATGTGTTATGGATAAAATACTGCAAGAGATGAGAAGAATAAAATTAACCTTCATTTTGCATTTTACAAATTTGCCCTCAGTGCCATCAACGAATAGATAGTTATCTTATTTAGAAGTTAAAAAGAAACACCCACTACAGTAACTCGAAACTATGTCACTTAAATTCAAATAGCTTTAAATAGTGCCACTGATTAAAGGAAAATGTGTACCTGTAAAAAATAAAAATTGCCCTTTTTGCATTCTTTTCAGAATGAAGACCATCCTAATAGTATCTGAGTAACAAATTCAGAGCAGCAATCTTTTCAATAATTAACGTACTCTAATGCTTTCCTCACCCTGCCTAGAGAAAAGCTGCTCATTTTTATATTTCAGGCTATCACCAATAGTATGGTAGAAGCCGCTCTTGAGAATCAAAATAAGATTGTTACTAAAAATATTCATATCCCCTTTATGACTTGATCAGTTTTTCTGATCCTTACAGAGAAATTTCCTCTCACTCAGGTTCTATTTTCAATTACACTAGATTGTGACTGGAACAAAAGACAGACACTTCACAGCTTAGTTTATCTTAATAACAGCTCTAAGGAGAAAAGTTCTTTACATATGAAGTAAAACAGTAGATTGTAAAAGCTTTCATACTGGTACAGCTACTGTGAACACATGTACCTGTACACTTCAGTAAACGTAATGCAATTGTAAAACTACTGTAGTGAAAAAACATCTCTTTGTATTTCAGGTGTCTAATTTTATTTATAATTTGCAGAATATAATTCTTTTACTCCAAAACCTACACATTCAGTCCTTGTTAATAAAAACAGTAAAGTTTAAACAACAACAACAACAAAAAAAAACCTCTCAAAAGCATTTTCTAATGATTTCCTAGTAGCCTTTTGACTACACGAGTGTTTGAAGGGTAATTCACTTGAAGCCTACTCCGCTCTCTAGATCTGGATTTTTTAAATACACAATATTTAATGCTGATAGAATTAATATTCAAAAATCCCTACGCATTAAGTGAATAGCAATTTTAAACCTACAATGGTAATGAAAATAATTCTTAATTCCACTGAAATACCATTTTTGGTTGCATATTAGTTATGCAACACACCTATTCTTACCATATATTAATACTTATTGTTTCTTAGATGTGTTTGAAATAAATATTTTTCAGCCCCGGCATCAGAAAATGGAAGATCAATCCTGAGAATGTGCTGATAAACAAACACATCATTGACTATACAGCCGTATATTAACATGATCAAAGAGTAAGAATTCTGAAAAGTAATTTTTATATAACTATTTGTGTGTACAACCAAATTACCAGGATTGTACAGTATATTTTACTGCTAAAAGGAGCTCGAGAACCTCCTGTATTCTTGACAGTATTGCAATTGCTGTTTCTTCATTAAGTGACTTCTTTAAGGCTTTATGCTATTTATTTTTCTGTTTATCAGGAATTCACTGCCACAGGAAACCACCAAAAGAATAAATGAGTCTGTAAGTAGCCAAAATACTACCTCAGATGTGTTTACTAAATGGTGTTGTTTGTTGTTTCTGCTCATTTCTTTTTTTTTTTTTTTTTTAATAAAACAATAACACTGGTAATAGGCATGCTAATGGGTTTCTTAATATTTACCTAAAAATTTGAAGACACTGTGGACAGAGACATTGTGTATAGACACTACTGTCTATATGAGTGCTGTCTGACTTTTATAGGGCTAAACCACCATACAACATTTAGGAAGTATTATCCTCCTAATCTCACAGCAGGTCTTGGTACACCAAGCAGCATCCTTAAGCTGCCCACCATTTTTCTATGTCATTCTGCCTTCTTGAGCTATGGTTGATCTCCATTCACACAACCTGCCTGTTGGCTTGTATTTTGGCCTGCTCCTGGTCTGAGGCAAGAAAGCTGGCAAAGAACTTCAGGAAGCAGACAAAGCACTGGCTTACATTTGAACCCTTCCTCCACAAAACTTTCTTGGTCCGGGTTCAATCCCAGTGCACACAAAACATCCCCAGAGACCTGGAAGCCACCCCCACAATTTCATTTTCTCACGCCTACATTTATTCTCATCTATCTGATATCACCCTACTGCAAAAATGTGGTCTGCAAGGTATAGATACATCAAACTGGGAGGAATAACAGACACAGCAAATTTGACAGCAGTATGGATGTAACTGAAGTGAGCCACATGTAAGGTAGAGAGCGTGGGGCAGTGGTGAGGAGAGCATGACTTGCAGTTCTGCAGGCAGGGATAACATGGATGTAACCTACTACTGATGGATGTACCTACTGTCAGCCAAAATTGGAACCTGCAAAAGTACCCATAAGGATGTCTCCCAGTAATTCACAGTGTCCAAAAGACTTTGATGGGAAAAGCATATTTAAAATCACTTTTGTGCTGTTACTCAGCTAAATAAATAAAGAATAAATATTCTTTCAGCCCTAAAACCCTTTGCACAACGAATACCTGCAGGTCTAACAATTTTAGATTAGAAGTAAAAATTCTTAAAAATACAAAATAATAAAAAAATCTTTCTCATGTTATTATGCTGATTTTTTAAAATCTGATCTTCTGAAACACTGGTATAAAGTTGCTATTATACACTCCACCTTGAAACGAGGCAGAACTCAATTACTAACACACAACTTCAGTTACTAAAGCACAGCTACACAATTCAAACTCAGCTCATGATCCCTGATCATGGATCAAAATTATTTCTCATATGGGGTTTCAATGTTAGTTATAAAATAATAATAATAATAATAATAATAATAATAATAATAATAAAACGGCCTTTGGTTTATTAACCACTATTAACATTATGGTGATACGCACTCACTTCTCATTGACATCATTGAATCACAGAATCATTAGAGTTTGAAAAGACCTCCAAGATCATCTGGTCCAACCATCCCTCTACCACCACTATCAGCCACTAAACCATGTCCCTAAGTTCCACATCCAACCTTTCCTTAAACACCTCCAGGGACAGTGACTCTACCATACCTTGCTGTCTATGCTTCCTAATGGTAATGATTATTAACTGCTAATAACGAAACCATGAAGTTTGCAGGTATATGTTATTTCAAATTAGTCTAAAATAGTTAGAAAAAGCAGTTTCACATGGACACTCCGAGTCCCCCATATGCTGAACATAGCACAGAGATTAATTAAAAAAAAATAATAATAATAATTCTATTTGGTTAGAAACTTTGGTGTGAACACAGAAAGCAGCATTACTTGCCCTACAAAAATACTGAGTTCTGCAGCTGAAAACACTGTGATTGCCTCCATGATCTTTCTTCCTCCTGCCCTCTGCCAGGACACAGTTACTAACTATTTGTATTAACAATGCATTTAAGAACTGTTGTCATGATTCCCAATGCAAAGAGGAACTATACAAACACAGAATAAAAGGTCAGTTCTTGTCATGACTACCCTGAACTGGAGGCATTAAATGATTTATCTGAAACAGAAGTTCCTTTGGATTTATTAGCTCCGATAAATCTGGCATTCAGATTTTTTTTTACATTAAAGTTCACACTAAACAAGCTTAAATGTGAAAATAAATGTATTGTAGCAAAAAGGAGCAAGTTCTTGATTTTAAAATCCAAAATTAATTACAAAAGTGGAATATAACAAGAAATAATAGCAAAACATATTTCAAGACTGTTTTCAATAATAAAGATCTTTCTTAACTGTTATATGATCTTGTCTGATTTAAGAAAGATAGAGAAATTAGTCCACTCCTAATCCCTAAGAACGACCAAGCCTTGAGAGGTTTCCTGCTTACATTTTTCTTCTTTACTCCTTTGCTTAAGGGCCACTCACCCATTTTCCTCTCTGTTTGGCTTCTGTTACTATTCAGTACTATTGTGTAAAGAAAGGCATCTTCCACTTCCATCCTTTGAGTAAGTCCATTTCTTTTAGCTTAAATAACATTCCAGTTTACCACAATATTTTCAAGAGTTTTGCAAGTCACAAAGCACAGGTCTACCATGGATCATGAACTGTAAGAAGTTATCACTACCAATACATCTTCTCAAATTCACAGTCTTTAGTTTATCTTCATAGAGAGACCAGAGACAGCTTATTATTTACAGAGCTACAAACTTGGCAGTTAGAGTGCTCTCACCCTTTCCTCACAGCACTTGTCAGTTTTGGGCTCTTGCCATCACCACTATACTATAGAAAATCAGTAAATCAGAATTCATTATAAGATTCAATCAATTTTCCAAGTGTTTAATTTACCCAAGAAGAATTTCATGGCCTCTAAAATTATTTTCATAATCCTTTTTTAGCTTATGTTTAACTTTCTACATATGGTGAAATAAAATACAACCTTCTGAAGCAAACCTAGAGATTTAGCTCAGATACATAAGCTGTTACGCAACCCTGCAAATAAAATATAAAATTTCTAATTCTACACCTGAGAAATTTAGCAAAAATTTATGGTCAGTGTAGTAGGTGAGATCAGCTGTGATTGTTTGTCTTCACTTTCAGAACGGATCATTCCAAAAGACTCTGAAAATACACTGGCACTTTTAAAAGTGGCATGAATATTTCTTCACATTTCATAGCTTTGATTTTTATATTCTTTCCTTTATATCAGCAAATATATCCCATGATCAGACGATACGTACAGATTCACTCAGCTGCTGTTCAATGCCCTTACTCAACAAATGAACAGACTTTTATTTTGAACAAGAAGAACTGTGTTTGATGGCTGTCTTTCTCACTATTTTTCCTAATAACTAACATCAGCCAGTTCTACGCTCAAGTGAACCAGTGAGGTACTTTGATAATTATACTTTTCCACCTCACAATTGCAATGCATGTCCTTACTGTTAAAGTTCAGGTTGGTGTCAAGCATGGTGTATTGAGCCACTCTAAATAATACAGTCAAATCAGAAAAACGCAGAGATTTCTTGATCATTTTAGCTCTGTGTTACTGCCTGCCAGAATCAGTAGCTACTGAAATCCATTAAGGGTAGCCTAAAATGTTGAACATATATACATGTGTATATATGGCCTAGTAATATAAGCCTTCTGAGGCATTTTTTTTCCATTGTTTGAATCTCCTGAGGTTATGGGAACTAACCTGATGGAGTGTTTAAAAGCAGCTTATGTCAGTCAATCAGTTTATCTCAAGAGACAGCTGTGAAACTTGATTTGAATTCAACAAATATTGTATGCCATGTGGATAGATGCCTAAAAATCAGCTAGAATAGGCTACTTAATTAAAGCCATATGTTCCCATCAGTTACGCACTGCACACGGAAGCAGCTGGTCACAAGTTATACAACTTACATGCAAAGTGCTAGTAAACCCTTTATGTGAGAAATTAATGTCTGGATGGCATAGTGACAGTGCTGTTTGGTACCCTTTGATGCTTGGAGGTACTCCATCCAGGTTCAATGTTGTATTGTACTTAGATGCTTGCAACAACATTATTTTAAATGTGATCAAGTGCAAGATGAGACCAATAAGCCTCAGATTTTTTTTTGTAATGCAGTAAAGAGCATTCACATCTTAACACTAAAGTAGAACCAACAACCAGAATTACCTGTAGTAGTTTCATCAGTAGACCAATGACCAGAATAGTTGTAATTTAAACATATGATTCTTTAAGGATTCTGTGGGACCATGTGTTTTATCAGGCCTATACAAATACAAAGACCTTGACCATGCACTTCAAAACCTCACAATCAGATCCCTGTACCCAGAAAAACAAACAAACAAACAAACAAAAACAAAAATAAAAATAAAAACCACTAACCAAGGACTTATGACTCAGCAGTGACTGCTAATTAGTTAACAATATAGTTACTATTGACAGATACTATCAAGCCATGTAGCTTAAAAGTACTTCAGCCAGGTAAAGGCACAAACCTTTACTTCATTAGAAAGTCTGCGTGGAAGAAAACTCCCCTGGCTTTTCTAGGAAATATTGACTTCATCTGGCTAACTTTCTGACAGCTAAATACAGATACACTACAGAAAAATGAATTGTGCAAATAGGGTTTTGTTTTTTCTCTTTTTTTTTTTAACAAACAATATGTATATGGTCTCGTTGAAACAAAGAATTGTTTTGAAAAACCTTTGAGAAAAAAAAACACACAAAAACAAACAACAACAAAAAAAAAGAGCAAGTTGTATTGAAGGAATGTGGGGAGAATCAATAGCTTATAAACAGCCCAAGACAACAGTACATCTCCATAGGCAAGTTTCATGATGAAATAATACGGGATCTTACCCTTTGTGGCCTAAGAGTACCAATTATCAGAGAAGTTGCAGCTTGACCCATGCGTTGGGTCAAGCCTGGTTGTCCCTCTTATTAAGCTTTTGGGCCATTCATTTCAAGGGTGGTAATGACTGGACAAAGCAGAAAGTAAGATTTCAATCAGCTGGGTAGAAAAGCAATAGGGAGATGATCATATTGACTCGCTCCCCTACCTCTTGGGGCCACGATCTGAAGATATTTTAGCCCTCTGGCTCACAGACCACAGTAAAAATATTGTATAGTAACACCATCCTTGCCAAGTCTGATAATGATGTTACTTCTTTATCTACAAGAAAACTAACTTTCATTCATGTTCTAAAGCAGGACAAACTCATGTACAAGCTTATCATAGGCTTTTACATATCACTGTACCTTCATAGTCATATGTTTGTAACATTAAATTTGCTAAACACTAGAAAGGTTAAGATGCTTTCAGGCTTTTTTTACATTGCGTTGGGCACAGAGCTGGGAATAAGAAGGCTGTATATCTATTAACCATTTCACTACATTTGCACTGACATAAGACATCTTTATAGAGAGACTGCACTACAAAGAGCCTCGCTGCAAGCAAAACTATAGTCTTTTTTTTTTTTTTTTTTTCTCTTCATAGCCATTACCATGTATTTTTCATTCATTTGATACACTAGATACCTGTTTGGCTTCTGAAGTCTGCGGTTGTTACAGTACTTCAACATACAAGTTCCAACTTTTGCTACTGAGAACTACATCAGGAATAAAACTTTCCCAGAGACAGAATCCTAAATCCACTTGCTGTTTCTAAATACATACACAGATTAGCATAAAATGGAGATTTTTGCAGCTATCCAGGGGTTTTATATTCCACCCACAAGGGGTAAACATCTACACAATTTCAAGAAGAACATCAGGACCAGTATGAGACCTTCTAGCTTGATCTGACCAGCCAAGCTATGTAATACACCTTGGCACTGGAGATTTCTCAGCAGCAATTTCCTAAGTGTTTGCATTCTGCATTTCAAATTTTATGCAAATTAAGGGAAGGTAGGATCTTTCAGACAGTCACCTCTCAAGGGATTATTTATTGTCCAGTCTACTTCTACCACCCAAATACATGAAAACTGTGTAATTTTACATATGTTTTACATTTAGAAACTTTTTTTTTTAGTCTTCTTGGGAAAACATCTTTAACTGCAAGGCTTAGTTGTTCTTGGCAGCTGACCATAAATTAACAGAACAAGGCAATCGATAAATATACATGTTAAAACTCAATGACTGTAGCCATCAAAACAGTCACTGGAATATTTACACTCTGTGAATCAAGGGAATTATAGAAGCTGTCACTCTTCCTGACAGAAAAAGACACCATACATGCTGTTTAACTTCAAATATAGTTAAAGAGAAAGGGTACACAAAATGACAGAACTCCACACAGTTTAAGCAGTGAGCCAAGGGTGAGGAAGACCTTCGAATTATTCTGTTCTGTTTTCAACTGAATTTCACATATGTACATGCTCTTTTTTTTTTTTTTTCCGAAGCATTTTCAATTATTCTTTTAGTCAGAACTCAAAAATTATTCTTGACATTAACACCACTTCTAAACTGTCATATGAACCAACTAGGCCTTTTAAATCCAGCAGTCTTGAAATAACTTCAGTAAAGCCCTACATGGCACATATCAAATTCATTTTTTTTTTTTTTTCAAGGAGATTTCAAACAGAAGAGGGAGTAAAGGCTGAAGAGATTCGCTGAGATGATGTGATCAAGGAGGACATTTAAAGAATGGAATGTTTTTTTAATTAAAGTATTTGATTCAACAATATGTTGGGAACATTATGAATCACTCCATGTAGAAATATGTCATAGGGTTCAAATCAACTAGACCTGCTTTCTACACATGAAATGGTTATATATTTTAGCTTTGCAAGAAATGGGAAATTTGCCTGCTAGTTTTCCACACTTATTTACTTTATATAAGAAATTCCCTTTCATTATAACTGGTGGCAGAAAAAACAGAAACTCATGGTATTAAGTATCCAAAAAAAAAAAAAAGGCTGCTTAATAAGTACCGTAGCACTTATTGTTGTGACACTAACATCATAATATGAAAACTTATACTATAATAGGCTTAAATCTTACTACTATACTTACTGCAATATTTTCAACTCTTTGTTTCAAAAGATTATGCCTCCTTTGGCTTGCAAATGTACCATATTCTATGCAACAACATGTTACATATTGAGTAGCCATTAGATAAAAGGTCTTCTATACATGCGTAGCTGTATAGCAATATGCATACTGGAGTGCCAAATGACTGTAGGTAGACAGAGGAACTGAGAAGTCAGAGGAGTTGTGACAGGGACAGACCAGACCCCAATACCCCAACAACAGCTGGTGCCCAGGGCATACCTGTGCACAACTGCTTCCTCTCCTTCTCTTCTCTGAAAAGTGAATCCTTAGCATAGTTGAACTAAGTGGAAAAAGTTCCACTAATTGACAACTGACCAGTCAGATTTCATTATGATTTCCTTCATAATTGGGAAATAACATGCAACACTGCCATTTCAAAACAAAACAAAACAAAACAAAACAAAATAAAATAAAATAAAATTTCTTCCTGAGCTATATATTCTTCTTCAGAAACTATACTGTCTTGAGTTGAAAATTGAAGTGATGAAAGTAAGCAAAGTGTTAATTTCCCCCTTGTTAATTTCCTTCATTTTTAAATTGCAGTGACTTATGATTTGTCTAGTGTCATATCTTGAGGATCTTTGCCATTTTAACAGACTGTTGACTACCATATATTTTCTTTCCATTAAGGTACATTTAGGATGATCAAGCTGTCTCTTAGCTGTCCTTTGCAATAAAGCTCTCAACCCCCCTGAACTATTCTCATTACACTTTTCTGAACTTCCCTGAATCTTTCAGCATCCTTTTTGAAATATGGATGCCACAGCTGGACAAATTTAGCAAGGCTGCATCCAGAGATTTCTGCTTTTACTCTTTCTTGCTCTCAGAAGAAATTCAAGGATCATGTATGCCTTTTTAGCAATGACTTACCTTCATATGATTATGAACAGGACCAATTAGGGCTTCAAAGTTGCTGCTTTAGGGTTTACATTACCATTTACATGCTTCATTTCTAGATATCTGATGGTGCTAAAATAGAAAACCCTTAATATTAGCCATTCAAGAAATGAGAATAGAGGAAAGACCGAGGTTGATCCAGTTAATAAATTAATTAGCAAGTAAGGATGTTCTTTGAGACTTGCTCTTACAACTTCCAGTGTTTGGTATCTGGGAAGCCCTGCTAACCTTTCTGACAGGCTGAAGTGTTCACTAATTAACCACAGTGAACTTAATCTCCAAGACTACATTTTGTGCCCCAGTATTGAGTCAATCACAGTGACTTTAAACACAGTTTGTTTAAACTTTTTTTTTTTGATTCTGAAATTTTGTATTTTGCATTCTGTTCATCTGAAACAATTTTCAGAGGTGTTCCAGAACCAGTCTACCCCAGAGATTAGAGTACAGGAAAAAAAAAGAAAATGTATGGGACTCTGTTCTAATGAGAAAGAATAGGAAAAGGGATAATAAGGGTTTACAGACATGGAGTGTGCTGATTTATCTAAATTTAGACAAAATTGATGTGCTCATTTGTGTGGTTGCTTTTAAAGTGGTTAAAGAGTGGTCAAAATTGATTTAGTTTAATTAGGTTAAGCTAAAACTGTTTTAGTCACTTTTAGACTGCTTCAATGTCCACACAATGCAGTTGAACCTGCTTAGCTAAATGGAATTAGAAACTGATTTTGTTACACAGGAACAATTCCTGTCACACAAAAGTGACAGAGTTAAAAAGAGACAGTAGTGAAGATGAGGTAATAATAAATTGATATTATAGTATAAATGAATGAACTATGAAGAGGAAAAAAGAGTGACAGACTGAATACCAATGAAGATAGAATAGATAGGTATATGGATAAAACAGAAAAGCAGGCAGAATAACAAACAGGGGAAAGAAGAGAGGTTTGGCTTTAACCTTCCTACAGAACCAACAAGAACAGAAGCAGTAAAGACAAAATAAGGATTTTATAAATCTGGCAAAGCTGCTATTATTTTTCCTGAGCAGAGATCGAGCCTCTAATTTGGCTCTAAGAGTGGAAATTTGTTCATTCTTACCATGTACCATCTCAATGAACTATTGTAAGAAAACATGCTTATTATGATCTTTTGCTAAGATGCCAGGTGGTAGCACTTAAAACCTCTTGCTATGGGAGTAGAAAGAGGATTTATTTTCATTATTCATGAGCGCCATTTTTAAGAGATAACTTGTAACATGAATGTAGTTGTGAATCAAGTGACATTAAGTGTACTTACTTCTGGGTTACAAGATGAAATGAGGTGAGGTAGTTACTTAAATTTTTGACAATTGCTTATAAAATGCAAGTACAACATGACAACAAAAGTTACAGGGACTGAAATTCATTAGCCCCATGATTTTTATGTTTTGTTTATACACACGCATTTGTGCCATATAGTTAAAACTATATTTATATATATATAATATTAGCTAATGTTGTGTAGACAAGATTCAGTGATGCTTTACATTGTAAACCTCATTTTAAAAACTCATCTGACACTTCAGAAATTTTCATCCTCCTGATTTTTTGCTATTTGTGTCATTTTCCTGCATACGCTTCTTTTTACATCCATTAAAACCTGAAAACAAAAAACACCACCACTCCACCAACATGAAAAAAGTTTGGCAGTGGTACCAAGAAATTTTCAAATTTAAGTGGTAAAATTAGGTAGTTAAATCTGAGTAGACTAAAAGGGCACATAGTTTTTCACAAGTCTTGGAAACTAGAATTTCATCTTGAGACATCAGTAGTCTCTCTTATTCAAACAGATGAAGGTAGATTATGTAACAACAAGCCTGAAAATAGGGTTTCAAAAATACAACCATAACTCATTTACTATCTCTCTCATTATATCTCCCAAAGATGTCTAGCCTAGAAATCGAAGAATCACCCATAAAATACTGTCTTGTCCACAAATGTTTCAAGGAATTTTTCTTTACATTTTGAAGACATTGTGGGGTAGAGAGATGACATGGCTGTCTATTATATATCAAAGTATATGAATTTTTAGGTCAAAATTTGTAACTGTAAGGCTTTTTTTTTTTTTTCAAATATCTTGATCTGGGGTAATTTAAAGAAAGAACAGGAGTAAACCATTTCTCAGTTAAGCTATAAATACAGAGTAAAAAGATGAAATAAGAAAAAAAAAAAAAAAAGTAAGGAATGCTGTGACTGTGCATCCCCAAAGCTATCTCTGACCTGATCAAGTATATGCACCAACCAGTATTATAGAAAGACATCTACTCTCATTCTTGGCTTCTACTCAGACAGCATGATATGTATCTTTATCCATGTAATGGAAAATCCACAGCACAAATTACTACCAGATGATCCAATGTACAAGAATGTACATCACTATTATCTGTATTTAACACAATAAATTCAAAACATAAAAAGAAAGTTATGGCAATAAAATAATAATTTTATTCTATACCTGGGGAGTGGAGTTAACAACTCAATATGAAAGTATTCTGGAGGCAGCATTCCCTTCTAGATAAAATTTGTCTCAACAGATCTGATTCTGTTCCATGTTCTAACAATGGCTTTCTGAATGGGCTCTGAAAAGTCACTCTAGCTATGAATAAAACAAATATATTGAAATCTGCCTCTTTTCAGAGTTCTCTGAGGTTGGCAATTTTTTGAAGATTATTGGCAGTAAGGGCTATTGTGTAATGTCTAAGTAACTCATCTCCTATCTCTGCCATTGATGACAGAACGCTTATAACTGGGCTCTGAAATTTCAATATTATAGAGTTAGATCATCCTAGGTGTTAATTTGATGTCTTACCACTGGTATGCTTTAGCCCTAAAAACAGCTGAAGTAGCAGACAAGAGATTCTACCAGTCAAACTTTATTCTCTGTTAAAGCAGAGATGAAAAAGCAGTTCATATGTCGTTCCTCCTTTTCTCATCAAGTAGTAAAGAAATTCATGCACTGTGCTGATTTTTTTTGAGATGTTTTTACCTTCTGAAGCCACAACAAAGTTTAAGAGGCTAATTTCAGCTAAGTAAAACAAAGCATTTCCTAGCAAAAAGCAAAGGTCTGAAATGGAAATTTTAAGGACTCTTCTACTTGTCTGTACATTTCTCTAGCAGCTAACATAAGCTTACATAATTTTCACGTATTGCATTTTTATTTTTTTTTTCATGAGAAGAGAGATCACTGTAAACTCAAACATTAAGGAGGCCCTACATTTAGCAAGGAGAAAATTTCAGTATCTTGTCCTATGCATTTTGTCTGGGTGATTGATTAAGTTACATTGCAAGATTCAGCTTCTAACATTAACTTACACAATTAGCCACACATAATTAGACAGTCAAGTGAGATGGCATCAGTCCTCATTCACTGAGTTTTTCATCTTATGACCTGTAGAGATTTTCATAAGGTGAAGGCCAAAACGGGCTACAGGATTTTTATTTGACTAGCATTTATAAATTCATGTATCATTATAGAAATATTACCTTTGATTAAGTTCTCATTAAAGGTCTCTCTGTCTCATATCAAAATGTCAATAACACTCCTAAGAAGGAAAATGTCATTTAACTAAGGCTGTGCTTATTAATCTAATAACTTCAAAAATGATCATAAAATATTACTTTTTTCTCATTAGACTCCCATTGTTTATTTTTTTCCTTAAAAAAATGCTGAACTTTCCTCAGAGATACACTGCAAAGTAGCAAATAGTCAGTATTTGAACTGATAGTTATCTTTCTGAACTGAAGAACTATCATCAAAGAACTCTCATGCAACCGGGTTTCTTTTCAGCTTAACACAGCATTTTACCTAGACATTGGCAGGGTCTTTCCTCCTCTCACTCTCATAAGATACTCAGTGCAAAAGTGACAGAACAAAAGAAATAGGATCGCTATAGTGAAACTCTCACTAAAATCAAGAGAAGCAAGTAGAAATACAAAGTCGAAAAGGAAATTATTTTTAATGTTACACAACCTCTACCTACACATCCATGCTTTTGACTGGGTATATTGATTTTCCTGAATAATTTTCACGCACTATTCTTTAGGAAGTAGGGATGCTTCCTTCCCTGTAAATCTGGCAGAAGTGAAAGTGGCTGAATATTTCAAGTAGGCAATATAGCAGTTCCAAGTGACAGACAACCTTTTCAAACAGGGAAACATGTCAATGAACACCTGACATCATCCCCCTGCTGTAAAGTTTGCCCAAGAAGGAAGAAAGGCTAAAGGAGTTCTCTTATTCACCAACAATGAGATTTTACAGAAGCAAGGCAGCAGACCTTTTTACTGCTGCTGCCCAAGGGAATCAAAATAATGCAGAAATCTAGATAAGTCTTGCCAGACTCAAAATTGACTTCCCAGGCTGTGCATTTAACACTTTTCTCTCTTTGGCCAAGGTGGAAAGGCTGGATTTTCATAATCCATTGTACTCTGCTGTTCCTAAGTACTAGTTGTATAAAAGTCCACAGGATTGCAATTAGTATGTTTATTCGGACAAAAGCAGGACTACATATTTCCTTTAGCATCCTAGACTACCTGATTTGTTTGAATGCCAAAGATATGCCTAAGAAAGAAGTAATGCAATAAAATGCAATATATATGGAATAAGTACTTTTTTAGTGCAAGACAAATCTGGCAAAGAATTTTAAGGGGTAACAGCTCTAGACAGCAATTCTAATGGCTAATACCATGATTAGCTCTGAAGTGACTGGTGCCAGTTCTGAAGTTCATGAGTTTTAAATCACGAGGATAAGGGAAACTTGCTCTCTCTAAAAACGGAAGCAGAAAACTAAGGACTGTGTTTGCAAATGCCCTAGACAATCCAGCACCTGTGGAACTCTTCCTTCATCACTTTAGGGACAGGAATAGCTTCATGAACACTCTTTCTGTAGCAGGAATATTGTATGTAATGCCACGGACAGCCCTCCAGACAGGAACCTCATTACTGTGATGACACCACACTGTCACAGAAAAGTTGTCCTATCTACATTAAACAGTTATTAAACAGGCTGAATATGTAGCTTGGTGGTGCTGAACAAAGGTGTGTACTCTACTGCACTATGTCGATGAGCTTGCATGCTTCTTGATGAAAGCATTCTCTATGGTAAGAGTGCCTAGTAGGATGAACTGGAAAGCACTGACTAAAATGTGTGGTCCTAGGACTTTTACTCCGGTGTGCCATGTCAGTCCATTCAACCTTAGTGAAAACACCAGTAGTTACATAAAATGGCAGCATAGGGGCAACAACTACGACCAATTCTTTGGCATATTCTAACCCTACATACTCTTGTGATTGTCACAGAAACAAAGAATGTGCTACGTTTTGCTCTCAGAACTCCAGTTTAAATGAAGAAACTGTAAAATTGCAAATAGTGAATACAGAGTTCCTTGGCTATGTGTCTGTAGTACAAATTGTTCCAGTAAAGACATGGAGTAACTTATGTTCGGTAATTTGCCTCTAGATCCACCTGGTTCAGATGGTAACATAAGACTAAGTGTTTCTTGGCTAAATCCGCCTACTTTCAGTTTAGTTAAATCATGTTCCTTTTGGGACTTTGCCATAAAAATGTAGAAAACATGCAGATCTGGATATATAAAGAAATTTTTCTTTGGAATCTCAATTAAATTATCGATTCTCCAGATACGTAAATAATGCTACATGGCAGATAACTCCATGTCTCTGGGATTTTTAGACACTTTCCCATAATATTTCCCCCCTGCATAAGATAAACCATAAAATCATTAAAGCACATAATTTAAATGTCTGATACTCCATTGTTATTTTTATATATTTTATGTCATTAATTCTTCTCAGACATATACAAGTTTTAGAACTAAAGGCTTCTTCCTAAATAGTGTTGGGTTTTTAAAAGAATTATCTCTTTGCTTTCTGGGCTCAAGTTTAAGCACACAATATGGTGGACGCTGAACCCTTTCCTTCCCGCAATGCCTATCGAACATCCAATTCACACATCAGATTTCTTTTTTAAATCTGTAGAGGGGCCCATTTTCAATCTCAGAATTCTAAGTTTGTTTATTTCTTCTTTTTGTTTTTTTTTCTGCCTGTGTCCAGAATGCCTTTCTTACTCATTTTTTATTTGTTGTCTCTATCACAGCATCGAGAACACAATAGCTACATCTACATAAAACATATTAAAATGGCATTATACTGTATTCAACATACATCCAGTGCATCAATACCACAGATTAATTTCCTAGTTTTATCACCATTTTTGCACCTAGTCAACAGGCACACTGTTTTTCTAAACCAAGCCAATCACAGAATCACAGAATCATCTAGGTTGGAAGAGACCTCCAAGATCACCTAGTCCAACCTCTGACCTAACACTAACAAGTCCTCCACTAAATCATATCAAAATGAGAAGACAAAGGAAAAAAGCTCCAATGGCTATCACAGTCTGTTGATTTACTAATTCTAAGCAATTAAGTCAATTAAGATTTAGTTTCTTAGATGTATATAATTAAATGTTTATAAATTTAATTTTATAAAAAATGCATATAAAATGCATGTCTCTTTTTGTTACCTGTAACAGATTGTATTTTATAAAGTGTTCTCAGAAATAACTGTACTTCATGTCCTCAATGGGCACTTGAGTCATCATGATCATGATTTCTTTGGTCACTCTCAGCTACAGACAGGCAGTCTGAAAAGACTCAGTAGGGCTCTGGTAGACCTGTGAAAGTAAAGTTCTGAGACAGGATCTTTAATGGCATGGGAAAAGGTGAATGATGTTGTCAGGGAGAAGTTGGTGAAGTCGATAATTTACAAAAGCTTATTCACATATATTAGGATTAATTTTTATATGAAAATATAATGATTACAATTTAAATCTGAGCTACTTCTCACATTCACGGCAGTATAACCATAGTAAAATTAGGATTCTCCCCTTGAGTGGGCAGCTGGATATTTCTGGATAGCAGAACAGTGCTCAATATTTCTGTAGATCCAGACCTCAAGCTTGGAAAGTCAAGTTTTAAGCAAACTGCATAGTTTAAGATGTGTACACAGAACATATCAAGATAAGTTTTGTGTCTTAGCCAGATTAAGGTATCAGTGTACATAAACATAAAGCCTGCTTTATGCTCTGTACAGCTTGCACATGTTTTGTAAACTTGTTTCATATGCAACTGACCTCTATTGCTAGCCTCAAGTCTCTGAGATTTCTGTCTTTTCCTCCAAGTTATTTTATCACTCCTCTAAACTTCTTATTTCAGGCTCAGCATAAAGCTTATGACTAACCTTAAAGCTTATTCACCTTACTCTTGACATTATATACAGTGTGGTCGCCTTTCACTTTTCTTCAAAACATTCCTGCCATCACTTACAAACAGAATTACAAAATCAGGATGAGGACTAACATTTCAATTTCATTTGAGTACAGATGCTTTTCATTTTTTTTTTTTTAAAAAAAGACAACAACCAACCAACCAACCAACCAACAAAAACACCAACAACATTTTTTCCTATATCCTTGATGTTTCTTTTAAGAACAACTAAGAATAATAGCACTAACAAGATGAACATACATCACAATTATATTATGATAATATAAATGAAATACTGTAATGAACTCTAAATCATTACTTAGTACATTACAAATTTCATATGGAGAAAATAATACCTTTTATATATAATGAGTAATATTGTACTAGGACTAATATATTTGTAAGTTAATTATATACTGTGTAGCTGATTTAGTTGCATTTAGCTAAGGAGCTGTTCTGGGCTCATTGAGGATTAATTATGTCTTTAAACATATATTCTCGTTTATAACTGTCACTTGTGACAGTAGCTGTTGGCTAGGCTGCTTTATAGAACCTTCTTTTATGAAAACAAAACAAAACAAAACCACACTACCAACCACTACCACCAAAAATAAACACAGTAACACCCCTTGAACATACAAGACTGAAAATCTCTACTAGCTAATATAAACTAAAGCATAAAGCACTAGAGGAGTGCAAGTTTTATTTTACTGCACTTCTGCCCACAAAATATCCTTTATAGTATCAACTCTGTAAAGGTGTAAAACCTCATTGCATTTTATCTAACACAATTAGCTTTCTCAATCGTGAAACTGAACATAAATCTTCTCGATTCTATAAACTGCTCTATTCTCCAAATCTCTTATAAATTAAAGAGAAAGGTTTAGGTGAATTCCAAAGACTCTCCCATGATATTTCTTAAAGTCTTTATTGATTGTATGAAACAAGCCACTTTTGACTGTACACTGGAACAATAATTTTACATGACAAGAATGGGTAATAAGTGATAGCAAGTGCATGAGCTACTCAAAAATCTAAAACAAGGAAGTCTTTGTTTGGGATATTCAGCACTGTTCTAACCTCATCTCGAACAGTTAAATGAAAAAGAGTCTTTATACTTTAAATGCCAAAAGAAAGAAAAAAAAATCTATCTGGGAAAGCAGGAACAGAAGACAGAAGATAGACATGCTATGATTTTTTCCTACATGATTTTTTCAGGTTTATTGCAAAACTGCTGGAGCAGTAGTGACATTTTTAACGAAATTTCCTAATCATCCCCACGTCCTGCAATTTTCTTTGAAGACTGGTGCATCTGAGCACCAGTGAAAGTAATGCATATATTATGGGCCTCATTGTCCCATAAACATGGTCAAATCACACAGGTCTTTTAGGTCATTTTAGGACAAGTGCATGCCAGAAGAGTTCATCACAGGGCAACAGACTATATCCAGTTCAAAGTAAGACTCCCAAACTGCATGTTTTGCAGACAGAAGGGACTCAGCTTCAATTACCATACTCCTACTGAGACAAATTACTTGCTAATATAAATATAGCCCACGAAACTGTCTTCACTGACCCTGATGCAAACCTACAGTGAATCCAACACAGTCCTCAGTATTCTGTTTGTGCTAAAAGGGAAACTGCAGACAGCTTCTCAGTCTAGCTGATACACATTTTAGGAAGTCCAGAACAGACCCATGTACATTCATATTTTGGTAATACAATGAAAACAACAGAACAAACAAACATACAAATAAAAAAACAACCAAACAAAAACACTGAAAAAATAAATTCTTTGTATTTCTTTACAATTCTATAAAGTACAAATAATGTTACCTTAGGAAATGATCATTTTTTTCACTAAGTGGTAGAGTAAGATAGGAGACTTTGGCTCTCTACATGACTGTACCTTTTATGTTGCACCCAGTGCAGGGTAGGCCTTTTGCTAGGGTATCCTGATAGGTAGGATGAAAGGTAGGATGCAATGCTGGCCAGAGGGATTTACAAGGTGAATTATATCCATAGTGATGGAAGAAAAACAGCTAGCAGGAAATGACAACATAGATGTCACAATATGGGCATTTTCAACTTCAAGGCTCAGTATTTCTAGCCATGAAGTTCACATTCTCTGTATGTAGGGAAATATCATTGCATGCCAGCAAGGGGAAGCCTTCAGAGAAGCTCCTGTCACTCCTTATCTGTTAATTACTCTACAGGTTGAGCAGGTCCATAGCACACAGTATGTGTTTGTGGCTTTCTGCCATATGGAAAAAATAAATAAATCACTTGCAATAAAAAAACCTGTATGACCCCTATTTGCCATGTCCAAAATTTCTGCAGAATAATTTCAATAGCAACAAAAGTTGAAAAGAGTAAAGATGGTTCAAACATGCAAACTGCAACAGCCTGTGAGAATAACTTCTTTTGTCAACAATTAGTAATGTTTGAAGGTTAAACAAGGTAACTGTAGATCAAACTACCAATAACTTCTGTTTAAGACAATGTTTCAAATCTGGGATAGGAACTGTTTCTGACCATGCTCCTTCTAGAAAAGAGCAGGATTTTCTCTGCAGACAGAACAGTCACTTTTGCGGATTTGGCTGCAGGATTGAGGCTTATGCTCTGATATAACCTGTATCAATACGGTTCTTTTAAAATTGTATTTATGTTCATATATAGATGAGTTGTTGATTCTCTTAGCCCTTTTTGAATAAAAAAAAAAGTGATTTGGATTACAAAGCAATAATATTGTTTATTATAAAATGTTCTTTCCCTCACTGGCACAGAAATAATGCAATATATCACAGCATTCCATTAGCACATTCAAAGTGATGATTAGGATTCACAAAATCACTTAAGCATGTGCTTATGTTCATATTAATTCAGCAAACCAATAAACATGCTTTTTAGTTATGTATATCCACAAATCTCACTAGAATAATTAACTAGCTTATGCCAAATGCCCAGAATTCAATATGTGCATTTGTCCAGTCATATTAATGAAACTGCAGAAAATGGTTAAAAAATTAACTGTTTTTTTTAATTACTTTGCTAGATGAGGAGTGTTTAAACATATACTCAAATGTCACATGGAATTAGTCTTAAGATGTGCATATGCATAAATGCTGCATTGAATCAGGGACTAAGTACCAAACTTCCATAGAATTTTTTCACACATTATTAACAAATAAATAAATAAATAAAAACATCCTTCTAACTACCGTGAACATCAAAACACTATGAGGCTTTGAAATTTCAAAATAAGTGCTTATCACAAAGCTAAAATTCATTCCCTTCTGTAAATGTTATATACCATAATAAGATTACTTTTGTAGAAATTAATATACATAAATATAAATAACATGGATGAAATAGGAAACTAAAAGATCACATTACTGCTTAGAGGAACAACTCTACTTAGACTCTCATACTTGTGACTTAGAAAGTCTGATAATCAAAGTTTCTATTGATGTTAATGAAATGTTCTTTCAAGAGAAAAGCCAAATATATGGCCTTTACGTAAGCTTTTTCTTTCAGTTTTGCAAAAAAGAATTAAGGAGGTGTAATGGAAGTGGAGGATGATGACTTAGAGGATAGTGGTGGAGAAGCAGATCTCTAACAATTCCAAATTTACGGTTATGAGAATTAAGCAGTCATATTTTTCCCCACTGGCAGACGAAGAGGCTCTTCTTAGTGACTGGTTAAGGTTGAAGGATACTAAATCATGACCATGCAAATATCTAGTTGATAGTGCATTTGGATAGTAACATACTCGGTGTCACAAAAGTACACTTGTCTTTGCTAATTTCTGATACTAATTTTGCAGAAAACACATCCTGAGTCTAGCGCTACTAGTAGGAAAGAGGTTTCCCAACTATCTATTCAATGCCTTGAAAACAAACACACACACGGAAAAAAAAAAAAAACAAAAACAAATAAAAAACCTTATAATATGGACTTATTATAAAAAAAAACAACAACAACAAAAAAAAACAACAGTGTTGTTGTAGATCATCCAAGTCAGAATATCATCATCTTGCTATGAAATCAGTAACACATATTGTAGAGATTAAATGAAAGACTGAGGTATTCTCCATGCATGAGTTCTGTTTTGGTATTAAAATCCTGCATCTACTGATGTTAGAAAAGTAATTTATAGTAGTGGAAGTTTCTGAATTCCCATGTACAAGTTAATCAAATGGACAAAAACAACAGATGGAACAAGAATCTGGGTATCACAGTTTTCTTCCAGGTTACTGTCTTAATTATTGTCCTAGAGCATTACAGTCCTTTTTCTCCTCCAATATGTTCTTGTGTACACGTTTACACAAGTATTCAAAGTTTCAACTGAACGATTATTGGAAGATTATTGTTTAATTCCTATCTTGGTATGTAGAGAAATCAGATGTTTTGCACATTTTAAGTATTTTGTTCAAATGAAATATTTTGAGTAAGATTATCTATAGGTAATCTAAACAGCATGATTCTGTTGACAATGACTCTTCAAAGAGGTACAGTCTTTGCTGGGTCATAAACTGGCTGGACGGCCAGGCCCAGACAGCAGCAGTGAATGAAGTGCAAACCAGCTGGTGACCAGTCCCCAGTCCCCAGGGGACGGTGTTGGGGCCCGTCCTCTTTAATAACTTTATTGATGATTTTGATGAGGGAATTGAGTGCACCCTCAATAAGTTTGCAGACGACACCAAGTTGGGGGGAAGTGTTGATCTGCCAGAGTGTAGGAAGGCCCTGCAGAGGTACCTGGACAGGATGGGTCAGTGGGATGAGGTTCAACATGGCTAAGTGCCGGGCCCTGCACTTTGGCCACAACAACCCCAACCCCATGCAGCGCTAGAGACTTGGAGCAGAGTGGCTCAAAAGTTGTGCAGAGGAAAAGGATCTGGGGGTGCTGACTGATGCTCGCCTGAACATGAGCCAGCAGTGTGCCCAGGTGGCCTAGAAGGCCAACAGCATCCTGGCTTGTATCAGGAATAGCGTAGCCAGCAGGAGCAGGGAGGTGATCGTCCCCCTGTACTAAGTTCTGGTGAGACTGCACCTCAAGTACTGTGTTCAGTCTTGGGCCCCTCACTACAAGAAGGACATTGAGGCCCTGGAACATGTCCAGAGAAGGGCTACGAAGCTGGTGAAGGGCCTGGAGCACAAATCCTATGAGGAGTGGCTGAGGGAACTCGGGTTGTTTAGTCTGGAGAAAAGGAAGCTCAGGGGAGACCTTGTTGCTCTCTACAACTAACTGAAAGGAAGGTGTGGGGAGCTGGGGGTCAGCCTCTTCTCCCAGATAACTAGCGATAGGACTAGAGGAAATGGTCTCAAGTTGTGCCAGGGGAGGTTTAGGTTGGAAATAAGGAGACATTTCTTCTCCGAAAGAGTAGTCAGACAATGGAACGGGTTGCCCAGGGAGGTGGTGGAGTCACCATCCCTGGAAGTGTTTAAGGAAAGGTTGGACCTGGTGCTTAGGGACATGGTTTAGTGAATGACATTGGTAGCAGGGTGATGGTTGGACCAGACAATCTTGGAGGTCTTTTCCAACCTCAATGACTGTATGATTCTGTGATTCTATGAATGCATGCAGAAATGCAGCATTCATAAAGACACCAACTAGACTTAAACCTGAAGTATGCACTCAGCTGATCAGCCTAGCCATGGGGAAAGCAATTCTGGATCTGCAAAGAATGTAAGCTTCTAAGAGACTATGCTGTTATCCTGAATTAGCATCTCTTGCACTACTTTTGTCCAGACTTTTAGGAAACTCACAAAAGTGTGAGTAGAGAGAATAAGTATTCTCTTTACACATACAACATACCTTGGTCAAAAATAAGAGAATAGCTATTTCAAAATTTGGATGGAATCTGGCCCAAAAGAAACAAAATGGAGATGAAAATCAGTGAGTTACCCAATCAGTCATTCATACAGATCATTTCTAATCAAACACAAGGATATACAATGGCTACTAGTATAATCTTTACAGCTGCCGTCTGTAAATACCTGGCATTATGACAGCATTTGGTTTATTCTCACACTTTGAATACTGCACTGACACCAATGAGAACTTCTGCTGTCATTTTGGAATATTATCTTTATTGTTTTACATAGGGAAGCTTGCATTATGCCACACTATAGCTAGTATAGTTTGCCTCAGAATCAATCTCAGTGATATTTTTCTGTATGAACTTGCACTAAAAGACAATGCAGATGTTTGCAAGTTCAGTTTATGATGCTCCATCACTCTAATTACAGAGCTGTAAGGGGCTTACTAGCATATGCTTTGTAATACCATATGTGGTTATAACAAATTAAAAATACAGTTAAACAGTGTTAATAGTTTATCTCTTATTAACGTCACATAAGTTTATTACTTTTATTATTTTTTGTTTAAAAGAAGAAAATGTCCACGATAAGAATTTCAGTACTGATTCATGTTGTTATAATTTTGGCTCTGTAAAAGCTAATCTCTAATTCAGTGGCGGAACAGTAAATTCAAAATTATGCTTGCTTCAGGAAAACCTACATTAGGACTTTCATCTTAACAGCAATGCAAATCTATTCATAATTTCTTTCAGCATTATTACCCATAAAATTGGAAACAATACAATGCACCATGAGTGTTTTGGAAGTCAATGGAAGACAAATGAATTGCACTGTTTACACATTAGTTTTAGCTGTGTAAGGCCAGTCATTATCTGAGTAGAATCAAAAGGGTTTTTTTTGTTTGGTTGGTTGGTTTGGTTTTTGAATACTTTCAAATTGGTTGCATAATTAAGTGTGAAAAATCAGGTCCTAGCAAAGGTGACTAGTGCAGTATGATGCAGCCCATCTGACTACCTTTGTACCTTTGGCCTATACCTATTTGCTCCAGTCAAGACTGTCATCATGAGTTTCTAAAGTATGCTCCTACCATTAGGAAAAAAAAAATGTTCATTGTGAGATATCAAATAACAATGAGATTTTTTTAAAGGACTCCATTATAATTTTTGCCTGATTCTTCTATTATTGTTGTTATTATTTTATATCTCCAGTGAATATGTGGCAGCTGCAGCCCTGCTAGCACTCCCAGACTTAGAAAATTAGGATATTTTGCCAATTTTCCAGGAATTTTTATTGACTAATCCATCTGAAAGCGAGTTACAAAAAAAGAGTTCAAAAAGGTTCTGAGTGAATTTCCTACCCTTTACAATCATATTAGTGAATGATTTTGCTTGGCTCTTACTGTTTCTGAGCTTTCTGAGCTTTTAATCAATTAATTCAAACACTAAATCTCCAGTGATTTTGCCTACACAATTATGCCTCCACTCCTCATCCTGTGTGTCTATAGCTTGCTCCCAGAATCCCTGCAGTTCTCCTGCCCTTCCTAAATAGCAGGAGAAAGCGCAGGTAGAGAGAAACACTGAATCATTTCTTATGAGTGTCCAGCTTGAAGAGAAAGTACTGCAAGTCTAAGTAGCTGAGATTTCTTCCTCTCTTTCATTCTTTCTGTCCCTAAGTGTATAAGATCACTTCTTCCCCGTTCCACATGCTCTTTTATACCAAGCATTTAATGAAAGTCGAGGTTTCTAATGTTTAGTCATAACTGATCATTTAATGAGGCACAAGTGAAAAAGCTTTTATCGACATACCCATTTCGTCTCACTTTGAGACGATCATTTCAGAAATACTAAAAACAAGCATTGCAACCTCCTTACATATTTAGCAGTCTTTAATAACTTCCCCATAAAAGATGCACACCCTTGACAGTCACTCTATTTTAATTTATTATCTGACTAAAATTGCTTGACAACTAAGCTACTTTTCCCTAAGCTTTAAAAAACTGCTTCTTCAAATCTTAACACTGCAAAATTCTTGACCATGACATTATGTGGTTTGATGGTGGAGCAGATGCAAGTCTTTCTCAAGGTAATGAGTACTGTTTGTAAGTTTTTTGTTTGTTTGTTTTGCTTTTGTTTGTTTGTTTGTTTCTTGGTTTTACATGAGAATTTGCCTTGCTATCCATCTTCCATGTCCTCCTGCTCAGGTCTCAGCAAATGAGTATTTCATCATCTTCTATTCCTACCTGTTTTCTGTGCACTTGCTTTGGGTACACATATTGTAAATTTCATCGAATATATACCAATCCACTGGTATATTTTGTAATTAACAATATGTATCCATGGTTTTTTATGACTGCATGACTGTTCTATGAAAATGAAAATGGTTTGTTCTTGACAAGATCTGAGATTAGACTTGTAAGTTCTTTTATTTGCAAAAAATGCTTTTGAATTTTGGATAGCTATAACCACTTCTCTTTCTTTTTTTTTCTTTTCTTTTTTTTTTTTTTTTTTTACCACTATAAGTAATGCTTTCATGAAGTAATGAGTATAGACTTTTTCTTAAAAAAAAAAGAAAAAGAAAAAGTATTGAACTGAAAAGCTATTTCTAAATTTTGTGGAAACACTTCTCTGTGCTAAGATATATAATTGATCGGTGAAAGTTTTTTGTTGTTGTTTTGTTTTTGTTTTTAATACAGGCCTGAGATACAGATATGGAAAATAGCTAGGAGAAAATAAATCAAATGTGCAGGGCTATTACGACACGGAAACTTATCTGAAGTAATTGTCCAGGTATATTTATATTGACTTACCATTAATGGGAAGTAGCTAAGTGACTGAAGAAAGTAGTGTTAAGTTATGCTGTTTTATCCATGGGTAAAAGGCTAACTGTGACAATTAATACGCACAAGTTGATACTGTCTACACACACACTCAACTCTAGTAAATTGCTTATACCCTTAGCATTTTAGCTAAATGATGTGACATGACTGAATTTCCATTCCTGTAGGAACTGCAGAAATGCCTTGCAAGCCTACTGTCTGGAATACAGAGCCTGTGATAACACACCAGTTATAACACACCAAGATTACTGAGATCAGTTTTTGATGACCACTGTGATAACAATAACCTAGTGTATGAATTTACTAGGCAGTGCTTGAATTTAAAGAAGATTGTATAGATTATTATTTTCTCCAGAATATTTCAGTAATTTATTTCAGTCACACCCATTTCTGAGTTGGCCTGATGTTTCCTGTCTTTATCATGTCTGTTTATCTGTCCGCTAATATTATCAGTTACGTTTGGCCAGCTCACTTAATCTTCATATTTTTACTTTTTTAAACCAATATGATTTGACTGCCTTAATACACATTTTTTCTTGGATATTTAGCTTTTTTCTGCAATCCCACTACTATTTGGAAGCAGATGGGACTTCTCTCCTGGTGTCTTGCCATCCTGACAGAATGATGGATGTGAACACTTGAAAATCTTTATCTCATTTTACTTTACTCTTAGATGTTTTCTAGCTTCTGCTTTGAAACTGACACACAGCTTGGCTGGTGCTTTGTGTGGTTCTTATGTGCTTCACGCTATCATCAGGTTGAACACTGCTTATACTCATATATCTACTGCATCTCATTTTGCTTTTTTTCTTCTTACTTTTTTTTTCCTGTACTTATACATAGTACATATACTTATGTACACACATCAGGAATCTGACAATGCTTTAGAAAACAACTGTTTTTTTGTCTTTTTTTTTTTTGGCCTGAACATACTAATGAAGCATTTCAAATACAAACACTCCTGAAAATGTTCATTTTCAACTCAGTGAAGGATTTTCCTTCTCAACAGTAAATTACCCTCTGATTCCTGCCTATGATAAAAGGGCTAGATTTGTAGATGAGAGAGCAGTAGATGTTATGCTCATCTTCAGCAAGGTTTTGAACATCCTCTACCCCAGCATTCTTGTATCCAAGCAAGGAAGTTATGGTCTTGATTGGTTGAAAACAAAAGGATAAAGAAGACTGCCTGAAGATCTAGCTTTCTTGCCAGAAGACAAAGCTTCAGGGAAATCTAATTGCAGTCTGCATATACGTATGAGGAAGTTATTAAAATGACAAAGCCAGACTCTACACAGTGGTGCATAATGGGATGATGGTAAAAAAAAAAAGAGTGTAAATTGAAACAACAGAGATTCAAACTAGGTATAAGGAAAAATATCTTCACCATAAGGACTGTCAAGCAGCAGAATAAGTTGCTCAGAGAGGTTGTAACACCTCCATCTTTGGAGTTTTTGAAGACTCAACTGGATAAAGCCTTCAGCTATGTGACCTGCTCTTATAGCTGACCCTGCTAAGAACACTGGAGATTGGACTACTGACTTGTGCAATCCCTTCCAACCTGAATTATGGTCCTTAAGGCAGTAAGAGCCCCTTGTCAGGCACAATTTTATCGAGTTTTACTCCCTTGGCCTTTCTAAGCTGACACTGAGATTTTGTTGCCAAATACAATTTTTGCCATACTCTCACAAAATCCATATTGCAGGTTCTGTTCATAATGATTTGACAGCACACCTATTATTTGTGTGAATCTATGAGGCAATGTAAAATATGCCACAGGTTACCATCAGTCTTTGTAGTGCCTTGGAGAAACAGTAAAAATTGAAGGAGGATGTAATTCAGTAAGTATAAGTTTCTGCATGTAGGTAGGAAGAATAAGTTATGCAAAACCCAAAAGAGATATGAGGTAGTAGTTCTTCAGAACAGTCTCTGAATTCAGCAAGGAATCACAAGTCAAATATGAAAAAAAAAATCATGCTATTGTTAAGAAGGCTATTTTTTCTTTATAGTGGAGTCATTTGCAAGACGTTAATTCCTCTTTTCCACTCAGTGCTGATAAGACATCAAATGCAACATTGTAATTGGGAGCACTACAGTTCTAGGGAGATATGAACTGAAGGGAGTAATTGGGTTGAATTCTCATGTTTTATCTAAACACAGTTAAAAGTAACACATATGATCAGATGTCTAGAGAACATTTTCTGTGAGAAAGCACTGAAGAAACTGGAGATAGTTAGGCTATGGAACAAAAGAAGGGATCTGACTGACCTTCCAGTAGGCAACAAAGAGTTTTACAGAGGAATGGAATAATTTGTTTTCCTTCTGTCTGCACAGGACGGGAAACCCTGGGCCCAGGCTACACCAAGACTATTCATATTAGAGATGACAAAGAAATTTTAGAGTAAGGACAATAAAGTAATAGAGTCATACGGTAATAGAATAATAGAAAAATCACAGGAAAAAAAATTCTTTAACTGAAAAGACACAAACTAGATAAATATCTGTCAGGAATAAGGCAAGTGACACAGATACTACCTTAGGAAGAGGAACGAATATAGGTGTCTCTCTGAGGTCCCCTAAACTCTCATTTTCTATGGTTCTATTACTAACTTCATCTATTACATCAATCCTTTTTATTTCTCTTAATATAAACTTGTAGGTGGCGCTGTTTTGCTTTGTTTTGTTTTGCTGTAGGCCTGACTCAAGTTATGTTCTTGGATAACAGCAGCTGGTGTCCAACAAGGTGGTAGATTAATGCTTTTCTAATTCAATACTTGCCAAAGTTTGTATTAGGCGTGAAGTACTGAAAACATTTTTGCTTTTGTGAAACGAGGTTTACTTCAGATGTAGATAAGTTTTAGTATCTTAAGTTTTCTATTTGCACAGACAAACATTTTGCTTGGCTTTTCAAGGGTTATCAAGGGTCTTCAAGGGTTTTCAAGGGTCCAGGAAAAAAAAAAAAAAGGGAGTGTTGATCAATGCTCTGCTGAACATGAGATGATAGTGTGCCCAGGTGGCCTAGAAGGCCAACGGCATCCTGACCTGCATTAGAAATAGTGTAGCCAGCAGGAGCAGGGAGGTGATCATCACCCTGTACTCAGCTCTGGTGAGGCCGCACATCAAGTACTGTGTTCAGTCTTGAGCCCCTCACTACAAGGACATCGAGGCCCTGGATCATGTCCAGAGAAGGGCAACAAAACTGGTGAGGGGTCTGGAGCACAAGTCCTGTGAGGAGCGGCTGAGGGAACTCGGGTTGTTTAGTCTGGAGAAGAGGAGGCTCAGGGGAGACCTCATTGTACTCTACAACTTCCTGAAGGGAGGCTGTGATGAGGAGGGGATCGCCCTCTTCTCCCAGTTAACTAATGATAGGACTCTAGGGAATGGCCACAGGTTGCTCCAGGGGAGATTTAAATTAGGTATCAGGAAAAACTTTTTCTCTCTAAGAGTGATTAGGCACTGGAATGGCCTGCCCGGGGAGGTGGTGGAGTCACCATCCCCAGCGGTGTTCAAGAAGCGCCTGGACAAGGTGCTACAAGATATGATTTAGTAGCTTAGTGGGTAGTATTGGTGATAGGAAGATGGTTGGACTAGATGATCTTGTAGGTCCTTTCCAATCTTGTGTTTCTATGGGTCTATGATCATAAATGTTACCTAATATGTGAATTACACAACTTCAGCAAGTCTAAGATCCAATTTCTGACTTTCTGTATTTGCTCTGTCCTATTCACTCCAACGAACTTCAGAAACAGGCATTTTATAAACTTGAACATATGAAAAACTTAACAGATTTTACTGCTTCAGAAATATGATTTTACAATTTTAGAAGCTTTTATAAATGCAACATATTGTATTGTCCATTTCTGGTATAATTTTCTGCTGCTCATATTTATATTATGTGAACAGTCAAAAGTTTGGTGTGATTAAATTATTGAATTCAAAGGTTTTAACTGAAAACTTAATCTTAGAGTTGCTTGTGGAGCTTGGTGTGGAGAGTAGAGTTTGATATTTTACAATGTATAATTTTACAATGTATAATTTACATTGTCCTTAATACCGGTATGATCATACCACTGAATAATTTCAATTCAACTATTCAACTTTTTTTTTCTTGAATAACACTGAAGAATTCTTTGAAGCCTAGCACATTCACAAATGTCCTACTATCAATTTCCTGGTTCTGTGCTGTGTCTTTACATGTGGTGCTCGTCCACATTTTAAACAATTTAAATTGCACCGTATTAATGTACATAGGCATAAAATCTCATCCCTCTTCTCTTTCATCATTTGCTTCCTTCTTCAGTGTAACATGTTTATTTTCTTTCCTCACCTTTGAGCTTCAATATTCTCTTTTGACAAAGTCACTGAATATATTCCCCTGTGTGAGGCATTTGCTTTTATTTATTTATTTATTTATTTTTTAAGCTGTAAAGATTTTCCTTTCCACTCCTGATTATGAACTTATTTTTGCACTAGTTTAGGTGCATATACTTTGCCTTTAGGTGCCTTTTTATATTAATTTCTGTTATTCCTGATTCATCTAGTTGTTCTTTGCACTTATTTTGTACAAGAGAGGGTAAATAACAAATAAACTATACAAGCAAAAAAAAAACAACTAATAATAATTTCTTATTATTTCAATATCTGAACTTTGGGGATCCTGATTTTTTTTTTTCATAATTTAAGACTATACAGGGAAAGAAGCCAAGGAATTTTTTTGAAGAAATAAACTGTTTGCATGTTGCTGATCAGCACTATATCAAAATTACTGAACTGCAATTAATATGTAAAAATTTCATATAACCATTTAAAGTTGTGGCAGAACCTTGTTAAGACTGAAGCACAGTGACCAAGAAAATCAAGAAGAGACCCTTAATTTCCTTGGATTTACAATGACTATGTGGTACTTCCCATTAAAACACTTTTGTGTAGCATTTGGAAATACTGGACTATAGAATTATATATTCTGTAAAAGTGGATTCTGATTTTTAAGAGAGAGATAGGTTCAGAACAGCCAGTACTAGCTGCTGGAGGTCATGTCCCCAAGTTAACTAGACTACAGCTGTGTCCAAGTTAAAAATCTTATTTATGAACTCTTTAATCTGTGAAATTTAGACCTCATCACAGTCTCCCTTCTGCTAGTCTTTGAAAGCATATCCAAACCAAAAGAATTCTAGGGAGTTAGACTGGATATTTCGGACTCCCCTCATATATGCAATGTGGAGAGTAGATATAATGGGAGAAGTCGATATAAAGAGAGAAGCACAAGCTGGAGATGCAGTTTGTAGGAGATTAATAGCTTCTCACACCCTTTTTCCTCATAATTCATTCTAACTACGAATATGCCCATAAGACAGAACCAAGAATATACTTCTCTTTATTACTATTTTGTTATTTAAAATTCTCCTAACGAAAGAATGTCCCTGTTCTTTTAAATAGTTCTGATCATGTGAGTCCTAATGGAAAAGGTTACTTGAGCTCATATTAAGTGATTAGTTTTCCTTTATATTTTTATAGGACCTTCATAATGACAATCTAAATTTAGTGCTGTAGATGCTCATAAACCATTAGGAACAACACAAATATCTTTTTTATAGATGGGAAGGTAGAAGATCTTGAAAAATAATTCTGCTTTGAATGTGTGTAAGTAAATCTATGTAAATTGCTGTCAGGCAGTCATCTATGTATTCATTTCACTAGGAAAATAACATTATAAATGATCTGTAACCAACAATTCTTCACTCTAAACCAATCGAATACTTACTCAAAACAGAAAAACAGAAAATCACTTAAGAATAAGCATGAGTCTTACCACGCCAATAGAAAAGTAGTTATTGATGATGTTGTAAGGCACTGGGTCTCCTTTCTCGTCTTTATCATTGGGAAATACTTCAAATTTCCACCTGTCCAGCAAAATCTCTGAGCTGTTCTCGATGTCTTTTAAAATCTTCATTAAATTCTCTCCTTCATAACCTAGCAAAAGGTGAAAATTGTTATTTTGACCAAATACAAAGAAGTTTTTTTTTTTCTTTAGTTTTCATTCTCTTTCTAGATGACTGGAAAAATTAAAACTGTTTATACAAGACCCAAACATCAGGATTATGTTTGAAGTGCATAAAATTTTCCAGCACTTGTCATTAAAAGGAGTTTAACAGAGCTGACTGTTAAAATTAAACTGTTCTCTGGAACATGTCCTGAGAAGGGCTACGAAGCTGGTGAAGGGCCTGGAACACAAATGCTATGAGGAGTGGCTGAGGGAACTCGGTTGTTTAGTCTGGGGAAGAGGAGGCTCAGGGGAGACCTTATTGCTCTCTACAACTAACTGAAAGGAAGGTGTGGGGAGCTGGGTATCGGCCTCTTCTCCCAGATAACTAGTGATAGGACTAGAGGAAATGGTCTCAAGTTGTGCCAGGGGAGGTTTAGGTTTGAAATAAGGAGACATTTCTTCTCCGAAAGAGTAGTCAGGCAATGGAACGGGTTGCCCAGGGAGGTGGTGGAGTCACTGTCCCTGGGGGCATTCAAGGAAAGGTTGGATGTGGTGCTTAGGGACATGGTTTTGTGGGTGATATTGATAGTAGGGTGATGGTTGGACCGGATGATCTTGAAGGTCTCTTCCAGCCTTAATGATTCTATGATTCTATGACTTCGCACTTAGCTAAATTAATGTAAACTTAGATTAACTCTATAGATTTCACTGGGTGTCAGATTTATACTGGAGAAAATAATTTGATATTCCACATTTGCCAATTCCTTGCGTTTTTCACATGATTACAGAAGCTATTCAAAGACGTAAGGTTACAGTTTGCCAAATGTTCTTGTTATGAAATTAATCTTAATTTTTAGTGCCTGTGATTTCAAAATATATGCAAAAAAAAGTTCAGAATCTTAGATTTATCTGATAAGAGTCTAACATGAGACTGAAAGATTAAAAGCCTTTTTCTATTTTTTAAACCAACTGTTTCAGTGTGGTTTAGTATAAAAAATTTTAAAAAATATTGGAATCCATTCATGACTGATGACATCAGCAGAACTAACATTTTGCCATCTTTCAGCAACTTCTTTATCAGTCTCATCTTGATCTGTAAAAAGATCTTACTCTTGCTAGAAACACACTTGTCTTTAGGTAATTCCCTAGTTCAGTACACTGTATACCAAACTAAGCAGTATACTTGCTTTCACAATTCTGAGCATATACAAACTACAGTATGAATGTGCATACAAATAAAAAGGGGGGCCTTTCCTAGGTTACGTTATCAGCTCTAAATACTATTCAGACAAAATGGCTTTGTAATAGTTAACTAAGATCTGTGGATTTGTTTCTTCTTCAAATTGTGAATAAATTTTCATATTTAAGCAATATGTACTTGCAAGGTCATCAACAGTCTAGTAAAGTAAAAACCATGTCTTTGGTAAACAGAAGTTATAACTTTTGTATGAAGAAAATCAGGACAAATATAAGGAGTTCTCTTTATAGCTACTGATTCAACTGAAATTCAGCATGTAGAAAAAAAAATAGTAAGCAGCCATTCAAAGCCTCTGTGTTCAAAACACATTGCTGATGTACTACCTTATGGTTGTATACTATATTTTTTAAGTTATTGCCAACCACCACATAACAGCAGCATGCTCAGTTCCATTTGTCTGCGTCCTTGAGACCACTCACCAGCGGTTTGGTTTCTGAGAAACCTGTCTCCTCTCCCAACCTACAGAAGTTCCAGGAGATCTGTGTTATGTCACTGTCTACCAAAAAGCAATGTAGCAAAGAATGATGAAAGCCAGAATATTTTCATGTCTTTTTTATTATTATATTTACTTTAGTCCAGATGTAGTCAATTAAAACAAAAGATAAATAGAAGTGAATGGAAGGACAGGTCAAATGAAAAGTACTACCCATCTATTGCTCTTCATCACCTTTTATTTCTTTTTTTTCTTGAAGAAAATGTCAAAATATCATCAGAGGTAATCTTGTTGAGTGTGATTTGTTTCACCTCATTGAGGAACCTATGCTATGTGATGGATATAAGTTTCTGCAGACTTCTACTGCAATTACTTGGACCTTCTCAGCACATGAAGGTGAAATGGCAAGCACAATTTATCTGACTTGTAAACTTACTGGTATGGAAAAACAATTTTTGATTTCAGGTAAAAGCTACAAAGATCATAGAAGAGAAAGGCGTGACTCGGTTTCTCTGATTCAGATGAACAGAATTGATTTAAACAACATAATAAATATCTTTCTTGCTAATTGCAATAGGACTAAGCATTTTGGTTTTATTTTTAACTTGCTTAAGTGCAGTCTTTTCCCAAAGGAAAAGGAAATGGACGGGTCCAGTAACACAATAAATTAGCCTCATGATTCACCTACAAAACAGTTTAGAATCAGGTAGATTGCATAAAACCAAGACATGATTATTGAGGAACACAGTAATTAGCCAAAAGACAGAATGGGGGTAGAGCACAGAGGTAATCTAATAATGAGCAAATTCAAGGGAGCTTTTTATGCTTCTGTTACAGATGGGTTGCATATGAAGATTTTGAGAAAGCTGGATAACAGCTTTGCAAAGTCACTGTCTATCATCTTTGAAAAGTCATGGAGACGGGGAGATGTCACAAGTGACATCACAGGAAAAAAAAAAAAATAAAAAATTTGAATCTGTCATTAGAAAGGCCAAAAGAATAATTTGGAGAACTACAGACCAGTCTGCCTTACTTTGGTCCCTGGAAGAAATCACGACCAAACCCTCTTCAAACACATTTCTGGGCACATGAAGAAGTCAGCCAGCATGGATTTAGCATGGGTAAACCTGACTAAAGTAATTGCCTTTTGTAATAAGATGAGTGGATTTGTGGACAAGGGGAGGAACTGCAGATATTGATTACCTCTACTTTAGCAAGCCATTCAATACTGTCTCCCACAGTGTTCTTGCAGATAAGATGGGATGTTACTGTCTGGATGGGTAGGAAACTAGATGGGTATGTAAAACTGGCTTGATTACCAGGCTTAGATAGGGGTGGCAAATAAGCTGAGCTCTATATGGTTACCCACAAGAACTGGAGTACTGCAGGGGTCTATCTTGGGACCTGTCCTTTTTTTTTTTTTTTTTTTTTTTTGTCCTTATCAGTGACCTGGAGGTCATTCTTCAAGTTTGCAGATGTCACATAAACTAATGCTCAATGGCAGGGCTGCCTTCCAGAGGAATCTAGAGACTAGGCATGGACTGGCAAAATTCAGCAAATCCCAAACTGCAGAAGGAATAACCGTTGCAATGATACAGGCTGGGGACAGACTGGGAGAGGAAAAACTCTGTGAAAAAAGCACCAGGGGTGGTGTTGGAGGACAGCAAGCTGTGTATGAGCTCACAGAATAGCCTGGCAACATAGTCCAACAGCATTCTCAGTCATATGAACAGGAGCAAAGCCAGTAGCTTGAGAGAAGTGACGTCCCCCTCTTGCTCAGCAATCAGAATGCATCCAGTTTAGAGCAGACCTGCCCTCCCTCCCTACATGCACATACAGTATAAGACAGACAACAATACATGGGAAGTTCAGCTGACGACCACCTAGACGACTGGGGGCTAAGACCACTTGCTCTGTGAGGAGAAGCTGAGGAAGATAGGCTTCTTCAGCCTAGAGAAGAAATGGTGGTGGTGGTAGTGGGTAACCTAATAGCAGCCTATCAAGGCCTATAAGGAAATTACCAAGACACAACCAGGCTCTTCACAGCAGTGCATAGTGACAGGATGAGAGACAAAGAGTGTAAATTGAAACAATAAACATTCAGATTGTATATACAGAAAAACTCCACCATGAAGACAGTCAAGCACAGGAACAAGCTGCCCAGAGAGACCATGCTGACTCTATTCTAGGAAGATTTTAAGACCCAACTGGATAAAGTCCTGAGCAACGTGATCTACTCTTATAATTGACTCTGCTTGCTGTAGGAGATTGAACAAGAAAACCTCCTGTGATCCTTTCCAGTCTGAATTATTCTATGACTATTCAATGAACTGCCCAGAAAGTTATGTAAGGCTGATTTGGTTGGTTTTATTTCAAGGACTATGAGAATAAACAATCACCAGTCATGACAGAAAAACGAAGAAGGTCCTCAAATGATCTGACAGAACATTATGGTTAATGAAAGTTCTCTAGCATGGAGACTACAGAGAATTTGCTAAAGACCTATCTGGTAACAAGGTAGACATTTGGAAAGAAAATTTTGTTGAGACAGAAGAAGGAAGAAACATTTGCAAAAGCTGGGAATTTCAAAATAAACAGCCAGGTTCCAAATATACAATATCTGAACTGAAAAGAACAACTGAGACCTGAAACAGAACTACTTATGAGCCTGTGAACTGATGTGCTTTCTCCAGAGACTGCCTTGCCTAAGACTTTCTTCTTTGGGTTTCCTTCAGGTTATGATGTTCTTTTTAATTCTGTAATGCAAATCCTGAATGGAAATAAGTTATTGGAGAAGCTGAGAATTAGGTTCAGGAAAGGATGCAAAGGATATTAAAGTTTTGCCTTTACATATATTCTCCTTTCAACATTCTTTGTCTTCTCATTTCCTGATAAATAGCACCACAGCACTTATTGTCTGGAATCCTCTGTAGGAGAAGAGAAACGAGTGGACCAAAGGAACTAGTCTGAGGCTGAGACATATTTTTCATTTAATATTTATGAATATTAAAAAAGATGAAACCACTCCAAAACCATTATTAGCTGTTTTCAGTAACCCTTTCAGAACAGCCCCAATTAAAATCCATTTAAGAATACTCTTTTTATAATGTATCGATTAAAGAAATAACTGCAATACAGACGGTAAAAAGCCAACCAAGTAGCTGTATACTACTCTCATTGTACCTTGGAGCTTTTTTGGTGTGAGCAGGAGCTACAAGCAAGGTATGAAGAGTGATTATGACCTTTAATATCTATAAAACAGTTCATATAACATTTGCAGACAGCTAATTCCAAAAAGAGGAAAGGCAATAATGGTTCTTTACATACATCATAAAAGAGACGTCCAAACGTTAAGGGTAGACTTTGTTGCAATTTTTTTTCTTTTAATTACATAATGCAAGATATTTTAATTTGTGTTTACCTCCTCCCCATC
The DNA here is from genome assembly GCF_009769625.2 of Cygnus olor. Lineage (NCBI taxonomy): Eukaryota > Metazoa > Chordata > Aves > Anseriformes > Anatidae > Cygnus > Cygnus olor. Next base: position 30,522,012 of record NC_049170.1, read on the forward strand.
TCAGACACCTTGCTAAATCATTTCCAGTCCCAAGAGGCAGAATAGCAACTGGAGGATGCTTAAGCAAGTTTGCTTTCTCTGTGAATAAAGAAGGAAAAACATAACTAAGGAACAAAAATCTAATTGCTTGGTACCAATATAGTAAATGTGTTACATTTTCTTTCAGTGAAAGACAGTGATATGTATTTTACACATGAGATTCTGCTGTCTGTTCAACAACAAGCATTTCATTGAGACATTCCATTGTGCAGCCCCTTCCCCAGCCAATATTCAATCCTTAATCCTAATTTACATTATTATCACATGGACTTTTTTAATCCAAGGCTGTGATAAACATACATAAACAATGATATTATATATTTTTCTCAGACTGAATATTTTGTGCTCTCTGTTAGTTTCACCTATACCATTCCCAACTAGGAATGCAAAATAGTATTAGTTCAGGGCAGGAATAATGAAACAAATCCTTCAGCTGGGTGACCAAATTTCTGTTTAGCTGTGTATTCAGTTGGATTCGTGTGCAACATGACCATCATTACCAAAGACTCCCTCGACCCAACACCATGGTTTAGCACATTAGGAATCAAATCTACTATTCAAGATAATCATTGATCAAGATAAACATCTCATCAAGTCTCTAAGTCAATATTTTGTATTTAATAAGAAATATTTTGAAATGTATGTACTCAAGAGTGTCTTTTTACTTTCAACCTTTAATTTTCTGGTGTTTCAAACCAAAGGATCTCTATTCAAAATCAGATGGGGAAACCCTTGTCAAGAAGTACAACTTTTCTAAAGTGGGGCAGATATTCTCCAAATATATTTCAAATATATAATTTGTCAAATCGTCCATTTAATCATCATGAGTGGCATGTCTAGTTTAAAAGTAATATTTGAATAACTAAACAATCATCTATTTTGTTCATAGAATTATGTGTAGTTACCAACAATTCTTAGCATTTATACATCAAATTTATACATCCAGTTCATATAGCAGGGTCACCTTGTTTTTTATCAACTTCTCTCTTCAAATATTTAGAAAGATTTAGCATTTACAATGCCAGTGTACTGCAAATTTGTAACAGGAGAGAAGGGAGAAGAGAGGAAGGGAGGGGAGGGAAAAAATTTGAAAGTCTCAAATTGAGGAGAATTTTTTTTTTTCTTTCAGCTAAAATGAATTTTAAGTCAGAAGATTAGGGAAGAAAAGATCAAACAAGAATGTGTCTGTTTCTCTAAAAAAGGTGATTTTTTAAACTTTATACATCTTACTCATGTCAAAAGGCTGTTTCCTAAAAGGCTGCATTTAAAACATATTTTCTGCACCTATGGAACAGATGGATCCTGGATCTTCCAAATTATTTTGTAATTCTGCACCACAAAAAATGCTTCAGAAGTTAGTATTTTACTAAGACAAAATGCAGTCTTTTCTTCAAATAATGTTGCTGAAAGGTAACTACATGACATTTTAGATCTCATGAAAAAGGCGATGACACAATTAACAGCTACAAAACTTCACCCCTTCCAATTTAGACAGTTCGCCTGACGTTTATGTACATTGATTTACAATTCTGAAAGCTATTTGAGAATTACAATAAATAGCATGTATTTGCAAAAGGACTTTTTTTACCTCCCCTTCCTTTTTTTTTTTTTTTTTTTTTTTTTTTTTTGGTCAAACCATGATCAGAAATATGTCTTTGATACTCCATGACATCATTTTCACTTAGGTTTTCTGGTCCACAGTTCCCACAAAAAAGCACAATTTTTAACACTCTCCAAACAGTAAAGCTGAGTCTTTTGGCCTCTCTTCATCTCCTTCCTCAGTTCCATTGTCAGACATTCCCATTATTTTCTCTGCAGTCTCTCTAGTGCCCAATAAACAATGCTGTGGTGTGGAAGATATGCTCCCTAATAATCATCAGGAAGTTTGAATCTGCAATATCTTGACCTCTGGTCCTTCCTAATTATTTATACACAGAACTTTATGGCCAACTGACTGAAAGAACTCAAAATCTGAAATGATGTACATATCCCACAGCATGGGCATCTAAATGGCTGTAAGAACAATTCTTTTCAAAGGACTGTTATGACATTTTCTCCATTATGGAATAATGGAACATAAACAGAAATTTGGTAGCTGCTCTGATTCAGTATAGGGAACAGACTTTGAACTGAAAACAGTTTTGATTCAAGTTTCTTGCCTTCTGGGAATCTGCAGGACTACGAACATTGAACTTATCCAGGGATTTTGCAATTTTAATACCCTTAAAAATAATAATTTCTCAAACTATTAAATTTCAAAAATTTAAATGAACATCTTGTGTGAAGTATTTGTATCCACATGCTGGTAAATAGTAAAGAGCAGTAAAATGAAATATATGAGTCCAGCAAAACTATGTAAACTCTGTTGATTACCTATGCAATCCAAAATCCAGCCTACTGTTCCATCTCCACCACATGCTAGTACTCTGAACTCAGGAACATCTCGGAAAAAACTTAACCTAAAAACAGTAAATGAAGATATCTATTTAATTAACATAAATTCATTGTGCATTATTCCTACATTTTATGGCTTAAGACATTTCATTTAATACTAAATGACAATTTAACACTTTAAATAATAATCACCTCTGCTGATGCATTCATTTTTTAAACAGACGACAAATACAATCCAACAGTGAATTATCTGGTAAATTTCATATACAACTACTAATTCAAGGGTTATTATGATGCACTAATATTAGAAAAAGATGGGAACTAATGGTTAATCCAAATCTTTGTGCCACTTCAAAACTTGTTTCAAACTATTCTCAGAAAACATTATCTGCTTACTCAGTTGTAAATGGCTATGTAGTCTCTCTAGACAGAGAAGTCTAAGGTGGCTGAATATATTAGCCACAAAACTTTCTTGTGAGGTGGTGCCTATAAAAGCATATGAAAATGGCACATTTCTAATAGTACACTAATACATAATAAGCTGAGCATCTGTGGTTGATAAAAACAATTTTGCACCATGGTTTAAAACAATATGTGTAAGCATCAGATTGAAAGCACCCATTACATCATCCTGCAAACTATTTTAAAAGTGCAAGATCTTTGGTAATATTTGCCCAGCTATTTCTGCTTCCACATACATTGAGTGCTGAACAATATCACTGCATCATTATGCACTTTATACAATACCAATGTTCCATCACGCTGAAAAGTGAAGATATATTAAAAACATTCTAAGTTGCAATATTTTTAATTTAAAACTTTTTTTTTTGATAGCTTTTGACATGTACTGAAATTATTCCTTACAAGTAAATTGTAACTAGCCAAAAACCTTACAGTAATTTTGCTGAATTATATATATGCGTCTGTATGGCCATTCAAATCTATTCTACTCTTTAATGTCAAAGTCATCTTAATGCATAGTTTAAAAGCTGGTGACCAGATCAGATTTCCAGTTTGCAACCTCACGATAAATGCACAATCATTATATTGTGCACAAATTCTTAAATACAAATAAATATACTGAGTAAGTTACAAGTGTAATATAAATAAGTGTATAAGTTACAAGCTGTTTCCCATATGAAGCTTTGGTTCTGCTAAAGGAATGGTGTTCCTGTCTCTAGAAAGTTTTCTTGTTTTGTTTTTAAATGTCTCTTTTTAAAATGAAGAACAAATGAAAAACTACAGAGAAAAAGAAAGAGCATGTGAAACAGAAGGGGAAGCGCAACATTAAAAAAAAAAAAAAAAAGTTATTTAAGATGTAGAAGACCATAGACAGTATAACTTCTTTTTTAATTAGGTCTAGACAAGAATTTCAAGGTAAACAAATCTACATAGATAAGTCCATCACATTGTTGTCCCACTCCTAATTTCCTCTGCTCAGAAGAGCTGTAACACATTAACAAGTATCAAGTACAATGTTTCAAAGATGCTTACTCATTCTGTGTCAAACCCAGTTTTGCTCTTCTCATCTTTTATGTTCTACTTGACGAATCTGAAGGACAAGTGCTGTAGGATCTCTTCTGATCCAAAATGTCATGTGCCAAATATGTCTGGTTACTCTTGGAGAACACATCTTCTATTAAGTATGTGTGCTGAAAGACCCTCTGCTGGAAGTCACATCCCATCACAATGAGAGCGAGCAGAGAAATATCCTGGCTCACAGGTGTGCCTCACCATCATTTCATAAGAACTGGCAAAGGGATAAATGCTTTCCATTACCAGCATTCCCACTTTGACCCAATGGTGTTGGTTCTTTAGAAAGTTAGCAGATCTAGTTATGCTACTTCCATCACTGAGGGTATTTCAGATTAATTTAAAATGAAGTTATAGAGGTGAGGGCAGGGTACTAACTTCTATTAATATTTAAGCACTTCTACCATATGTAATACGTGTCAAAAAGAAAGCTGGGGGGAGTGGGAATAATAAAAACAAAAACAAATAATCAATCAATCAAACAAACAAAAACATTGCGTTGATGCTAGTTTTAATCCAGATAGGAAGAACATGGACCTAAACCTCAGACAACTTTTTATAAGCAGGCATCCTCACCATATGACTTTCAAGGCATAACGTTCATTTAAAAAAAAAAAAAAAAAGTGGACTCAATCTGACAAAACTGTCAAAAAAATTCTCACTAAGATTCATTCATATTTCCACTGGAGCATTTTATACACATAGTGAATTTCCCAAACAACTGATCTCATAGTACAGAATTAAGTGCAAATGACCTTTTCTTTTTATGATTTTAAATATAAAAGCAATATTTATATTTGCATATTTTATATAATGCATATGAAACAAATATAAAGTTTAATATATTACATATTTGGTGTGTAGGTTATATAAGGATATTCCACACAAATATAAATATTTAAGAAATAAATATATATATATAAAAGTAAATATATTTATAAATTTAAATGTAAATAAAGCTCTCTTACTGAATTAGAATATATAGCCTACATTAAGAATTTGTAAGGGAAAATATTTTTCTGTTTCATATGGTTTCAATCAAACTCAGTAAGAGTTATCATTGTGAAGAAAGACAGATTTCTTAATAGAACTTGAGGGAAAGTGTAAGTATTGCCTATCAACATAGTTTTAGTCAATTAGTATCTTAATAACAACTATTACCTCTTATCCACAGAACATTTTTAAATGGTTTGAAAATAAATATTGGAGAAGAACATGGTAAAAGGGTTTGAAGCAGACATAAAACAGTGGAAGTCAAATAACAAAAATATAAAATAAATCTTTCAATAGGTCTCTTTCCCCAAAAGTTTTATCTCTACCATATATATGTATATAAATATATATATATATATATATATTTAACAGTTTAGTTAGATGATTCCTCTACATAGCACAATGTGGATCTTACAGCAAGCATGGCATGAATTACAAAGGACAAATGTCCATTATGGCAGCAACCTTGAAAGATATTACATAGAATATGAAAAACAGGTAAAATAGATACTTCAAAACATACTTCATCTGTATCAAATTAATTTGTACTGTAATCCACACGCAATATAGTTATTGTTTTTTTTTTTGTTGCTCACTAAAAAAGTTGCCATTAAAAGTTGCCAAAAACATTACCTTCAATTCAAAAAAAAAAAAAAACCACATTCCCCACTTTACAGATAATATTGAGATATTATTTCATATAGATTTGATTTTTGTAGACATTATAGTAAAAGGCTTTTCTACATCAGAAATTCAAGTAGTCAAATAATAGAAAATAGAAGAGCTAGAATAGTACATTCAAACATTATGCTGATACAGACTGTAACCCAAGTAATGCCTACTCTTCAATCACTTGCAAACAAGCAACAAGAAGGATCAGCAGAACTTCTCCTACTAACATCTTCTACCACAGGACACACAACACTCCTATAAGCTTGGGAATAAAAGCTAAAAAGCCACAACTATAATAATACCAGGAAAACAACAGAAATAGTGGCTGCCTCCTAAGGCCTTAAAACAGCAGGATATTTGCTAGGTAAGTTGTTAGATGATTCTTAAAAATCAACCATTTTTCTTTCTACTGATTAAATACAAACAATCCCTAAATTTGGCTTACAAGACACTGTTACACGTGACTGTATTTCTATCATCAAAATTGACTAGACCATCTAATTCTTGTCTGACGATCAAATTGTTATACCATTAACTGTTGCTCCCTAGCTTTTACAATACTTCCCAACTTTGCACATTGTGCAAATTTCATAACCATACACAGAGTTCTCAGGTCAGGGTCAATAATTAATACAGTAAATAGGATCAATCATACTGAGCTGAAAAACCTATCAATAGATATCTATCTTCATCTCAGTAGGTCCCTTGTAAATTGACCTGGTTTAGTCTGAACAAGTTTCTTATCTCCTGGTAGTAAAACAAATTAAATTAAACCACTGAAGGTGTTTGATACCAGCCTGTTTTTATTATTATTTTTATTTTGCCAGACACAAGGATCACACACAGAGGCAATTATTGAGTTTCTGCTGATAAATTAGTAATTTCCACCTGAAAGATGGCAACTGTTTCAACTACCTATACTACTCCAGTTCAGTTTCTCATAATCATCTTATCAAAGCTATATGAATACAGAGAACCTATTAATGAATCAAACAGAAACACTAAAGGATTTAACTATTTGTATTTAAATCATGTATATAATTGATTTATGCACTGATAGCTCTCCCATATTCTTACAGAATTGTTTTAGGAACTCCTGTCCCATTCAAAGTAAAACTATTTTAAAATGTAATCAACAATGCGTTCCATTAAGGTGTCTGCACACACATTTTCCTCCCATACCTGGTAGTAGTGCACTATACAAAGATTTCAGGAATCAGCAACATAAGATATCACAGTAGTAGGACTATAAGATATCCATCAGCCAGCCTTCTTCACCCAGAATAGATGAAAAAATTAAAACTGCTGATAGCCCAAGCAAAGAATAAGACATTGATATTGGTATCTCAGTAAAGTTATCAACTAAATGTAAGGTAAATTGTAAAATATCAGCAGATATTAAAATACTACATAACTTGGTAAATTTCTCAATTGCAGAGATCAAAGTGGGGAAAACAAACAAACAGAACTTAAGTATCTGTCCTACGGTAGAGAAATTTCCTCTTAAATGCTCTAAATGTTATTAGAGCTACTTCAGCTCTTAGGGATAAAATCCATGTTTACTGAGCTGCTTTTACAGATACCCTTCAGTAATTTGGATTCAGTGTTTGGAAAAGGAGAGTAATCTAGAAAGAGATGATCAGTATAATTTCAAAATACTTTTGTCTCAGCTTCTTAGCCAATATTACTATACACACCACAGGAATTTTGCCAACTATAACACTTTTGTCTAACTGTAATCAGATGCAAGACTGAAGACTACAGAAGCTCTGCAGTATTATTTATGGAAAAAAAATTGTATTAACTGTTATTTATGTTATGACTTCTGTTTTAAAACTTCCATATTCCCAGTAATAAAGTAGTCTGGTTTTAAAGGTATTGAGACAATAAAATAATATTGAACAAATAAATATGTTAAATTTTGAAACTTTTAAATGTTTGAGAAAGTGTGGCATAAATCAAATAAAGTAATATTATTTTAAAAAATAATCTTGAATGGCATCTGTAACTTTACCAATAGTATGATAATTATGAGTGAATTAGTACTTCACTTGCATATTGGAATAGAACTTGCATTGTGTGTGAATGGAAGTGAATAAAAGATAAACATTCACCCTAAATATCACCAACTCAAAGAAGTAACAGCCTGCTAAACCTTTTAAAAAAGATTTACATTAACAAAAGGCTAATCTGTTAGATATCTCACAATTCATGTGAACTCTATAATTTGGAAACCATCCACTTGTGAATTCACAATGCTGGGCTTAAATTAGCAATTTCACTGATTTAGATGCTCAGCTCACTATGATTTCCCCTTAAACTAGCTATCCAGATGAAAGCACCAAGTTGAAAGTCAGAGCAATTACACTGTTGCAATGTTTACCCCTTTATTGTACTGACCATACTGCTGCCATTTTACCAAACAAACAGAATACAATCCCTGACAAATGGTTATTTTGTTTGGTCATTGAGTATATGAATGTAAACAAAATTCAGTTTTTCCTTGTCTAGACTGACAAGCTGAGCTGGCCATGTAACTGGACAACACACACTTTTTATCCTCGTTATAAAACTCAGTTACAGTTTTGTATATATTGTAATGACATTATTCATGAGACAGTAATTACAATAAATCACTAATAAAAATAGTTTCGGTAAATCCAGTTTATCATAGTATGGGACAAAATATTCCTCTCCTGGAATGGCATTTGAATGTGCAAAAGTTAAGTAGTAGAGGGGTATCTTGCAGCTGAAAATACTGTTTTCAGCTCATAATTTCTAAAGATAAAGGTGGCTACCAATTTCATATCCCAGGCTTGCTAAAAATGATGGCACAATTAGAAAAATATTATCTCAGTCTTGCAATAAGTGACCATACACAATCACTGGTAAGCTTCATGATTACAGTGGACATTTTAACAGAACAGTAATTCAAGCCAAGACTCTGTGTCAGATACCCCACACTGAAGACATCAGTCCCTATCACATACTTCACACTCAAAAATACCATGAATATACCTAGGTTTTCTGTAACTGTTGCTTACAATGTATACCAAACTATTTTCACATTATAGCAATAATATAATAATATAATAATTATGGTCAGTAGATGGCCCCAAATTATTTTGATATGGATATTGAACAATAATGATAGTGTAAAACCTATGATCTTTGCAAGAATGAAATTTGCTTTATCTGCATAATACCCAAAAGACGGATAGCAACCTTACTGATTTGAGAGAGGTATGTGCCAGTCAGAAGAAGGAAAGCAGAAGCACTTGTGGGAAAAGTGAATCAATAAATGCTGAGTAGTGGATGTCATAGGTACAATGAATTCCAAAAATAACTTAAAAATGATAGTCAAAAGCTTACTTTGAAATGACTGAGAAAAGGGAACCAGTTCAAGAAGGCAGGGGGGAGGGCAGGAAACTAATAAGCAGGCTAAAGGATGGGGCAAAGGCTTTTTTAAAATAGATTTTAGACAATAGGTTTTGTGGGTGTGGCAAACTCACCAATGAGTTTACATCATACAAGTAAAAATATTGTTAAACAGCTGTTTTATAATATATATTTAAAACCAAGTTTCATGTGTTAAGACTCACTGAGTTCTAAATTCTACTGATTTATGATGCACAACCATAACGTAGAGTTAATCATTAGAGTACAACTAATCCACCATGGCTTGCTTTGCCCTTTGGCAAAAATATAATTCTTTCAAAGAAATATGGATCAGGTCCAATGTTTTGTTCAGAAGAAAATAACTATGCACTTATTATCTTCTGAAAGTATTCTTGGTGTATATGTCTTTCCACAATACTCTGTGAATTCTCAATGTCCAACAGCAAAGAAATACTTCAGCAATCAATTCCAATAATCAGGGGAAATAGTGTAATTTTCAAAATAGGCCCATTGCTTTGTGAAGGTATAAAGGCCCAGGTGCTGTAGATTCCCAACTAAATTACAGAGTAAGTTGTAGGAATTCAGTTTGGCTGTCTTGGGCATCTTTTAAGTGGACAGAATTTAAGGTTTAAAAAGGCCTGCTGATGTAAACTTGTGGATAGAATTTAAAAAATACATGCTCTCCAAATTAAATGCTTAAGGGAGTAACAAAGAAATACAACTTTTGTGGATATAATTTCTATTACACTGTATAAAAATAACATAAATTAGACATTTTAAATAATAGATTTAAGGGAACGGGAGCCTTTTCAGAGGGACAAAGCCTTTGTGAAATGGTGACCTCTCTACAGAGCCATGTGGGTCTGTGGCTGACTGCTATTCAGCCAGCTATTATTTACCTCTCTGTGAGGTGAACAATAACTGAATTTCAGATTCTTCAAGATCATTAAATCCACAATAACAGTTGTTGTCAGAAGTAGAAGACTCCCATAGAGATATAACAACCAAACAGGGAAACTCTTTTCAAGGCTAAAAACACAGGTGCTAGGCACAAATTACACAATGTATCAGCCTGGCAATTTTCATGTCACTTTGTTAACTGTTGTAGTCTATAACCGTGGAGTACCTTTTATGCCTATGTTCAGCTGCCGAGTTTTCAGGGTTTCTCCAGCTCACCCATCTCCCTCTGCTCCCAAATAACGAATGTCTAAACCATTAATTATTATACCAATGTTTAAAGCATACTGTTGCCCTTTGGCTGAGAGCTCCTTGATTTTCAGGCATCGCAGCAGGTCAGCTTCCGTTGTTGGAAAAGAATCAGTGTCAGAGGGTCGGCTTTACTGTGATTTATTTGAATCATTGCAATGTATTTTTATATAGATTATGTACATGAGTTGACATAAACAACTCTGAAAACCTTCGTTTAGGCATGCAAAGAAACTACTAGAAACATTTTTTGCTACTGTCCCAGCAGTTCTCTAAGTACCATCACATCTATTATGAAATTAGGTGACACATCCACTTGAGCAACTGGACATTCAGATGGTGATACTAAATTCACTGACAGCTTGTTCAAAATATTTTACCACTGACCTTCTACACATCAGCATATTTATTAAAAAATGTACAATAGCTGATAATCAAAACCCTTTTAGTTTTAGTTTAGTTTAGTTTGTGGAATGTAATAGACTTGAAAGGGGAAGTGGAATTATAAGTTTCAGATTTATAAATCAGATTTCAAAGAAATTCAAACATGGAACTAGTGTCCCTAGGCTATACTTTCTCTGAGCAAGGACTATTTTAACCTTGTTCCAGCTCAGGTCTGGTAAGGAGCCCTTTATTCCAACACATTCCTGTGAAAGAACATGGTTATCTCATTGAAAAGGAAGAATGAATAACCTAGAATGATTGCGCTGTTGACATTTTCATGAAATCCAGCAGTTTCACAGTCCCCCTAAGATTTAGGATATTATGGGTCTCCTTGTTCTATTGTTTTTCTCCATTATTTAAACACCTATATTTTCAACAAAAAGGAACTGGAAATATTAATTGAGAGTAACCACAGATGTTTGGAATTCAAGGTAGAAAACTTATGAATGTTATCATCTTGGTTGATGACAACATACCATCAGAGAGATATGATCATTAATAAATAACTTCTGGGTTAAAACAGACAGTTTGGCTCAACTGAAAACATGCAAATTCTACTCTCATACTATAAACATTTTACAGGTTGAGTAAATATGTCTGAAAGTAGTGTTCAAAAGAAAAAAAGCTCAAAATAAACTCAATTAAAATCTATTACAATAATCATAAATTGTTTAAAATAAATACATGTTATGTTTATCCCTTTCCACTCAATTACAGTAACTGGCATGAAGGATACACTTTCGTTTACCTCTGTGCTGTACAATCCCCTCACTGTTTCATTTCAACCTGATTGATGTACATGACAATACTAAACAAATATAACATTTTGACTGACAGTCCAGCATAACTGGCATTATAGAGGTGGATGAATGAATGGACAGATGGATGTATGGGCAGGTTTTATTAGGCAATCCAGCCCTCACAGAAAGGAAAACAAAGACTGGTAAATGAAATACAGAGTTTATTCAACTGCTTTCTTAATTGACAAATTTATACAGCCTACATAGTATTGCCAGGGGCAAAAAGTGATGGCAGGAGATAAACTGGAAATTTAGGATTATTCATTTCTGTGGAATGAATTAAAAACATACCAAAACAAGCTTAATAAAATGCAATCTCTGTTTGAAAATTAATTAAAAATTGCTTCAAAGTGACTCTGAAGTAAAACTATTTAGATTCCTAATAGGAAGAAAAATTGAAAATATTTCCTAAAAACACTGTTATGGTTCAAGAGACTAAATTGCTTTCAGTACAGGGTTTGTCTGAACTTAACACTGCCCTCTTGTGCTTCTTCCTTAAAATACGTTTTCCTTTACATCACAAGATAATGAAAACCAGAAGACAGTTATAAACAGAAATGCAGTCACTAAGTGGTTTCTGTGTGTGTGTTTTTTCATTTGTTTGTTTGGCTTTGTTTAAAGCTTCAATTCAGTGAGATGAAGTTGAAAATAAATATTTAATTTATTTTAAAAGTTGTCCTCTCAATCTCAACGCATGGCATTTCTAGTTTACCCTACGTAAAACAATACTGGTTACTAGTTTTATCTCAGTTAAAATTTATTTTAAATTCCTGAAATAACTTTATGCAATTTTTCTAATCTAGTTACTTTTTGGAGTAAGATTATTTCAATTTTCCATACATCTCAAGATGAGTGTAACAAAACAAAAAATGTTTGAATAATCAAATGGCAATAACATTCAGTACAGGATAAATTTACAGGCATGAAAGAAATCAGGCATCTCATGGATGACATTTTTTTGAGCAGGTTTTGCCTATTCTGCAGGTTGCACCTTAGCCACACCGTAGCTAAGACAGACACACTGTATTTGCAGATATCCAGAGAATTCAAACTTCAAAAAGGATAGGAGCCAATTCACTTTTCAGTTTCATCAACACTATACACATCCTAAGTCTAACATAATGAATGAATGGACAACTGATGTAGAATGGTTTTAATAACTTCCTGTATATCTGGCCTTAAAATATGCAGTATTGGCAAAAATTGTTATAGCATACTCTTTTCAGTAATACACCCATGACAACTGAAATATGATATTGCAAAGCACAAAACATGTACATTTCCACTTTAATCTTTTTCTTCCTCCAACTTAAAAGGAAAAAAAATTAAATCTATAAACTTCTCTATATAAAAAGAATCCCAAGATTTTATATATATATATATATATATATATATATATATATATAATTCAAGCAATAGTGTAAACTTTGTCAGTGAACATATATCTTTTAATATATTTCTGTAATGTTTCTCATTGGTTTAAAATTTCATGTCTGTGTAACTAAGTAATATGCAACCCATACACAAAATGGTGCATGGACCAGATAATCAGTGCTGGCCTGTTCTCTTCTACCAAGGTACATGCTGCTCAAAAAGGAGACAATTTGAAGTGGCAAAAATTGATACACTGTGATTCACTTCCATTCACATGATTGCAAAATTGAAGAGTCATGTTAGACAACTGACTGCAACACTATCTGATTCAGATAACACTTTAGTCCCCATAAAAAGTCACTGCCAACATAATTTAGTCTGTCTAGTCACTTTCTGCCCCACTGCATACCCCTAAGATTATGGAATGGATAAGGAGAGCTCAGCCAGAGTAATCTGAAACAACACTCTGTAACTGACATGCATAAGAATATATATATATATATGTATATATGAACACTCTCTGCATTACACAGGAACATATATATGTGCAAAAATGTGTTTATGTAAAAGAAAACTTCAAATCAATCTTTGAGACTGTTAGATATTTGCAACATAAAAATAACCCCAGCTGAACTCAGGTTGCTAATATAGCAGTAAAAGCTGCAAATAAAATGCAATTTATCACAGAGTTCTTACAGTGTACTGCATGGTTATCAGTAAAACATATGATACATAGTTTTATTTGTACATGTAAACAAATAATACCTGTAAATTTCTGCAGCCATTCAGAGGTCTGTAGCGTTGATATATTCAAAGCATGCTATATGTGCCTCAGTCTGTTCATTTGATTATGTAGCATTTTATTAAATGAGTTCCTGGTAATAATATTAACTGTAGACTTACCCTGGCATTGGTCCATTTCCAGCAAGACTATAAACTTGACGAGGATTTAAAAGGTACTGAAATTTTCTATAAATTCTGAAGAAGTAAAAAAGACAAAGAAAAATATTTACTTACATGTTTTTTTCATTTACTTTGTGTTTTTTTTTAGCTGTCAACCAAGCAATTAAAAAGTTAACATCTACTATAATGATTTGAATGCAGGATGTCATTTATAAAAATAAATAAATAAAAACAATTATAATTTATACAGACTGTATATTGTGGGAATAAAATTAAGACAGATGTGCTACAAACTATTTACAATTCAAATGCCATGTCTAATGATAGAAGAAAAAAAGAAGATAAGGAAAGACCCAAGAAAAGGTGAGTCAAAAAAAAAAAAAAAAAGAATTTGAAAGAACCCTGTTAATTGTTGAACTAACTCCATGGAAAAGGATATGTATCCCTGAATTTATAGCTAACACAAAATTAAAAGCATAATTAACTGCAAAAGTAAACACTCTGTCACCCACCAAAAATGTCCCCATAGGTTGAACAACATTCTGAGAAAGCAAATCAATTGTCAACTGATTAACTGAATCTAACTCTAGAATTTACACTTCCTTTGGATTATACTGAAATGGGAAAAAAAAATGAACAAGATTCAAATACATTGTTTAAGTTACTTAAAGTACACAACTTAAAATTATATGAATAATAGAAGGGAACTGAAAAGCAGGAAAAGCTTTGCCCTATCCCATAAGGAACTCCCAGAAAATCTTTCCTTATATGGTAAAATATTTCTAAAAATATTACTTTGCAAATATGAGGTTAATTGTCCTAAAAGTATTACAAATGTGTTGTTTCTTCATTAAGAGCACTAGAAATGTATTTTCCCACACTGAGGACAATGTGGTATCTGCACAACTTCTTATACAGAAGTACATGAAAGTTTGAGCTTTGAATAAATGAAAATATACCTGGGATCTATGACAATGGCTTGAATTACAACCCATTGTCTCCTGCTTTTAACTTTAAGGCTAATGTACTCAAGCTACTTCATATTTTAATATTTTTAAGAAAACAGTAATTGTTTTTTTCCACTGAAATATCTCTTCCTTTCTTTTTACTGCCTTAAATAAAATAGAAGCATAACAAGAGCTGAATTTATCTTAAAATGGCCACATAGCTTCAAATTCAGGAAAATAAAATTGTCTAGACACAATCTATGTGCACATTGAGGGATTTAAAAAAATAGAAATGCATAATTTATCAGGTTAGGTGGAAGACAAGGATGTAAGAATACTGAATACAAACAAATTTTTAATTATCTGTAAAATTGCCAAATTGGAACATTTTCTTAACTTCTCAATTATTTAGTGATATCAGCTTCTTCATGAAGTACTATGTTCAAACACACTCAACACAGTCTATTCCTGATGTCATTCATGATAGAAAAAATCAGTATGAAATGACTGGTTTCACTTTGCTAGCATGCACATCGTTGCCAACCGTTGTGATGACAACTGAATCAGACATTTGACAGTGGGATTACAACACAGTATATTTCTATGTCATATGCAGTATCTAACTGATGTAAAAAGATCCTATTTTTTTTTTTTTTTTTAGTTAGTATGTGTAAATTGCTTCTCTGTGACATAGGATTTAACCTGGTCAAAGGGCCAGCTAATTTAACCTGTGTAGCTGAACAGGAGTTCTTGAACAGTATTGTTAGCAAGTCCTAAAGGCTTAAGTGAGTTATCTACCTAAAGATTAGGTGCTACAAAACATAGACATTACCTAAAGCTCACAGTACTGTTGTCAGGTATCAGTGAAATGCTATAAAAGTCTTTCTAGTAAAGACAGAGCCAAATCCTATCTCTAGATCCTATCTTCAGCCAAAAACCTGGAAGTCCACCTGCAGTAATGAAGACTACATTGAATCCTACGTGAATCATTACATGCCTTCCACAGGTACTAGTTGAACATCAATAGCAGATAATCACTTTCTGACAACTCACTGCATATGTCACATCATGCTTTAAGTTATCATAACATATTTATATACGCTAGTCTGTGTAAAATTCATAACTTGATGATTCATATCAGTTCATATTAACAAAGAAGAAGAAATTGTCTGTAAATGTTTGTCTTCATATTAAAGTGTAACTAGACCTGACAGTATGGGCCATTCAAGACCAGGAAATGGGTGGTAATTTAGCCTTCCAGTTTTATGTTTGTGGTACCAAAATGCCTACTTGTTTCTAGATGTGTTGCTTCTGCATGTAAGGAAGGGATTGGACATGGTTGCTTTATGACTGAAGATTTGTTGAAAGCCATGAGACAGAACACTGGGTAATGCCAAAAGACAGCTTTTTGTGACAGAGTGCAATTCCATGAACAAAGCCAGTTTATTAACCTACCACAGGTCACCGCGACCTCCAGCTTGTTCTAAACCCTATGACTCAGCTTACCAACAAACAAGTGTTTCTGTAACTGCTAATGGGGATATTCTGTGGTAACTAACAAATCTGAGCTAAAATTGAAATCTTCAGAACAGTTTCTCTGTTGTCATTCCCCCTCACACACACACTTAAATCATGCCCCTGATCTCATATAAACCCCAAAACAGCTGCACTAGCATAGCTGAGGAGGCAGAAAATTACAGCAGAAGTGGCCAAGAGAACTGGGATTATCCATGAACAGCTTTGCTGCTGAAGATAATACTCCTGATTGCATCTGACTGCTTGGGATGAGTTCGACTGAGCTACCTTCCAAACTAATAAAATCATTCCTTCAGAGGGAGAAAAGAAATAGACAGAAACCTGTTGGCAATTCAAAACTGGTAGTGAAGTTGCCTGCACCAGGGAAAAAGCTGGCCATAGCAGTCAGTACCTTGTGCCAACTGGGGGATGTATCCTTTCAATCATCTGGGGGATGGATGATTCAGGATGTCATCACTTTAGGCTTGATTTATCCTTAATGACAGAGAACAAAGAAGCAAGGCCTCCACCCCAAAAGTAAAAGAATGCTAGTGATCTCTCCTAGATATAAAACATTTCAAAAAGATCATTTGAAACCGCTTCTATATTTTGTCTCAGTGTTAAATGAAAGATTAGAAATCTAGATTAGTCATAGGGTAGGAGGGAAGAGCTACTCTGAACCAAAGTTATTTGAAAACAACAAAGGTCAAAGACATCATCAACCTGTACTGCACAGATACTAGATGCAGAGTCAGCAGGAAACATCAGTTTATGGAAGCTGATCTCCAGTTCATCCAACCGCACATTTGTCAAGGAAACAATTGTTTAAACTCACCTGCTGGTCAGGTAAATAGATTGGAAAATGGGGAAGGGCAAAACAAAGTAATGAGTATGGCAAAACATCAGCATGATTTAGAAGCACTCTTATGTGAGAAGCACTACCCTTAACAATAACAGTATTTAGAAGCACTACATGCCTTAACTAGTTGCCAGTTGTATATATATATTCTTTCTGTTGAAATCAAATATTTTGTCAATGAGGTACTAAATTCATCCATTCTATTCACAGAATATTGAAAGCTGCTGTCTTGATGAGTTACAACTTAGTTACAACTTAAACGCAGACATACAGGAATGCTAGCTATAGGACAAAATGAAAATACTGTGCTTTTTTTGCCTTTTTTTTTTTTCTGACTAAATGACCCGAAATGTCCATTTTATGCACACTTACTGAAAACATGTTACAGTGGGATACGTCTGGAGGAAGATATCTGATTGGCTTTGCTGAACCAGTCCAAACTCATTTTTAATTAAAATCTGTTTGTGGCATATGAAAGTGTTAAACTCATCAACTTTAATTCTAATTTGTTACTTTCTCCATAATAAACATTAAATTACACTTCTGTTCTAATTTGTTATGTATACACGGACTACACATTGTACTAAATTGTTTAAATAAATTAAAAAAAAAATTGTTTAAATTCATTTGCATTTCAGGTGATGGGCAATAATATTAATCTCTTTATTTAGAAGAAAGTACATCTGGATTATTTTCATAGTACTCTATTTTTCAATAAACCATGAAAACCATAGCATTATTTTTTAAAAGATGAATCTGCTCATGAAGAACATGATATTTATCACTATACCTTTTGCAAAACTCTGTCTTTCTAACATAATTCAAGTATTAAACTATACTGATATGATAATCTATATATGATTTTAGAGAAAGTACTTTTGTGTTCTGAATGAATTCTTTCTACACATTCATTTCCCATCACCCATCTGTTTCAACTCTCAAAAACCACAACTGAAGCATCTAACTTTGTTTACCTTAAAGAGATCCTCAGTTCTCTTCCTTTGCATTTTAGAAATTTGGGGGAGGGAAAAAAGAAAAAAAAAAGTAAAATACAAAAAGAAGTGGCGAGAGTATTATTGGGGAAGTGCATTTATTCAACTGGTTGTCAGATGGATGCATGCATGCTCTGTAAGACTAAGGGCAATGAAATAGGTTGGGTTACCATATGGCAAGGCATAAAATCTCATATGGGGAACTGTGGGGAACACTGGAGTCTTGACAGTATCTGCAATAACCTTTCTGCGTTCAATGAAAGTCGATTAGAAATCATAACTTCATCTATCGTGATCTCCCAAATACAGAAAATCCTAAGTAAAGAATGAAGAGCAGCTCCCAGAAAAAGATCACCTTGATCTGAATAAGTCAAGATAATGACATTCTCATCTACAAAAATAAGGGTGGTTGGTTTTTGGGGGGTGGGGTGTCATCTGGTCACCCTCCTCCCTGTTGTGAAAATCATGCTTTTGTTGCAACCTGTCCTCTACTCCTAGCTCAGGTTTCTCAATACCTGACCAGGTTGCAAAATCACTATAATCAAAAAGCCTGGTGAGTCATCATAACTGTTCATCTTACAAAGCTATTTATGTGTTGAAATGTATTATGATTTTACTTTTCACTACATAAAATGTCCAAAATACTTTGGGGAGGGAGGTACTCCTCCTGCCTTTTTAGTTGCTGACTGTACAGCAGCCAGGTAAAAATCAGGAAAAGTTAAAAATATATATATATAAAATATATAAATAAATAAATATATATATCACATATACACTGTTACCTGAAAATGTTTTCTTCCCTGAGATTAAATCTACAAGTCAATATGTAGTCTTAACATCCTTATTTTCTCATTGTACTATGTTATTTGTATTGATATGAAAAGATAACACTTAAAAGGTAGAAGGCAACACCTCATAAAATATTCCACAAGTGGAAGACTACTCCATTTTTATATTTTCAAATGTTTTTGAATCTAGTTTTAGATCAAATCATGAGATAATACCTCTTTCTGGTGAATGACGAGATATGTCTACATGACTATGTAGTTGACCTTTTCATGTGTTTCTTCCAACACAGAAATACTGAGTGCAACCTGGACACATTAGTATGCAATTTAACATTATTTTGTGTGGCATCAAAGCCAATTTAGGAGATTCTCATACTTCACTATGTCTACCAATTGGTGGCTGCCCTCATGCTATACACTTCAGTATGCAATGACACCTATAAGTAATGATGTTAGTGAATTATGTGTGTATAAGTCATTATTTTATTTTTTTTAAAGTCATCTGACTTCTGTGATCTGTATGGCACCAATAACAATTTCATTAATAAAAACTGAAAAGTGTCAGACTGCAATATGTGAATGGAAATAGGAGTTTGGACAAGGGATAAAGTTTTAAATTTACTTTTACCCTAAAGAATATCTAACATTACATGACATCCCTTGTATACATTAAACCCATTCAGATAGTGACCAATTCTGAGCTGGGAACTGAAAGCTGTAAAACAGTATTTCATTAACTTGTTTATAAGACTATAACTATATTAAGTGTAGCTCTCAATTCTACCTCTCAACTAGATACTTCCAGACTGGATCCCTTATCTACTCACTTCACATATGTACTGTAAAAAAGACAAGCTGAGTGCTACCGCATTACCCCCAACAATGCTCCTGACTTCACAGAAGTCTCACTACAATGTCTGAAACAAGAATAAATGTTCATGTTGTAAGTGTCACCTGTTGGCTCGTAGTGTATTGTCATGATTGCAAAGGCAAGTTTTTGAAATTGTTTATAGTGAATCTTTTAGAGTAACTGCCTTTCACATGTTGTTGGCATTGCTCATATCTAGGTATAGGGGTATAGGTATATCTAGGTACAGGGTTCAAATGATCAGCTCATAAATTATAACATCTTCTTTCAGAGGTCTTCACGTGCAGTTTTGGCTAAATGTTGTTCAGCTCTTAGAATTGTCCTAACAACTACTTAGTAGGATTTAGTCCCTTTTGTTGGTTTACTTTAAGAGACACTCTTTGAAATAAGTTATCTAGTGGAATAAGTGCGAAAAGAGGTAGGGGAAGCTGACATATTTGATTGGTTCCAAGCTTTAGAAACAGACTGGATCCCTTCTTTTTGGGTATCCACATCACCCAGTATCCACACTTGTCATCTTCAGCCTGATCTTGACCAAAAGACTGTAAACTTTTTCTAGGTTTGAAGGATAAATTATAGCACTGACATCGTAAGGTAGGCTATAAAAATCTATGGATTTGTGTGTTGATCAAAAATGACCACAGATGTTATCATCTACTTGTGATTCTAAAGTACACCGAAAAATCAACACTTCTACCAGAGTTTGAAGAACAGTTACAGCAGGAAAATGTTACCTACCTCTGTTTTATCATACCTCTGATACACTACCATTTGAGCATAAACTTCAGCATTTTGAATTTAAATCAATGTAGTTACTGACATATAAAGTTAGGCATATCTTTAACGCCTGTGTGACTGGACTTTGACATTTCAACTGATTGTCAGAATGCTTCCTATGAACAGAAATCAACAAGTTTCTTCACTATAGGAAGAGTGACTTCCTACATTCTTCACTTATGGAGAGACTGGAGAGTCTATTTACTAATCTCTGAAAGGCCAGTCATACATTAAAAAACAGAATACTACTTCCAATTTAAATTATTGGATTTTCTGCATAATTATTACAGAAATTAAAAGAAAACTGATGTAATTTCAAAGTTACTATATACAAAGTCAAAATGTAACAAATCATCTTCATGCAAATCACACTAAACCATACACTGAATAGAGATACTCTTCCTGATATTAAATGAAACTTGCATAGAGCTCTTCTAGTTTTTAACAATAGAATTGATAACTGCATGCTAGTTTTGTACCTCTTATAAACAGGGCAATGGGATGTCAAAATGTGAGGCATAACAGAATAAAATAACGGAATAAAACTCCTATTTTGGATTTCTTTTTATACATAAAACTTAAAAAATCATTTTCAAATATATCACATAAATCAGATGAGAGAGAGAGAATTAGCCTTACCTTTCTCCTTGTTTCCCACCACTTTTAGGATTGACAAAAACTAAAAGTGGATGAGTGCCTGGAACTGGAGTGATCTAAAAGAGGAATAATACAGCCACTCATTAATGCTGTGTTTCATTCTTTTTTTTTTCTTTTTTTAAATCTATAGTAGACAGAAAATGAAAGGTTTAATGCAAACTCTATGTTATGCTGTATAATCTATTTGGAAGAATACGATTTGCAATAATCCTAACTTTCTTAATTTGCCACAAATTACAAGTGTGATATATATGTATATATATATATGTACATATATATATACACACATATTTAATGCTAGCTGTCCGTCTTATAGCTGTAATGCCATTTTAACCTGTAACTCCACTGAAACCAATACTGATATGTAGATTATATCCATCAACAGAGAAGAAAACTTCAAATGCAATAAATACATTATTGATTCTGAAAAAAAGAATAATTTCGGGGGGGGGAGGGGGAAGCCATGAAGAAATTGTATTTTGTAGTGAGAAGAAGAAATAACGCTATACTACTCTAAAGGTGAAATACTACAAAATGAAATCTTAAACCCAATACTTTTTTTATTATTATTTTAACAAATGACAGAAACTGCGATATTTGACATGATATGAATTCACACATTTTTAAAAATATATCAAACATAATAATAATCAGTTCCTTTAAAAAGCTTAGAAAGCCGGAAAACTTAAAAAGGAAAGAAGATGACAAAATGTGAAGGAAGGACAAAGGTTTAAAAACTAGCACCTTCCTTAAAGGTAATAATAATAATTTCAGATTGCTGTAAGACATGGGTGTTCACTGACATTGCTCCAGACTTTGAAGAATGTAAGAAACTTACAGCAGATTAAGATCTCTCTCTAGCATTTGCTTTTAAAAAAACAGTTAGATTATTCATACAAAAGAAAATAATACTAGAATGTTTAAAAGCATGCTAAAAAGCACACTAAAAGTTTAAAGTCAACATCTCTAAAGTCACACACTAACAGCTTCAGAGATGATAAAGCTTAGACTGTCTCTGCTTCAAAATGATATACTGAAAGTTCTTGCACCGAATCCATATTCAAAATTCCCGAAACAACAGAATCTTTTCAACTGAAGATTTCACAAAACATAATTTAAGGCAGCAGGAAAAAACATGTTATCTGAGTCCTATAGGCGTCCTATAAGCATAGGCATATAGTCCTAACAAGCACCTGAAAGAAATTTTCTTCTAGTAGCACTAGAAATTCAGCATTACCGTGTGGACTCCATCCATAACTTCATAAACAACTGATCCTATTCAGATCATATATACATCAAATAATAAGGAAAAATTCCAGCAAATTCTGGAATTAAACCTAACATAAAACCAACCCTGCACAACATTCTGTCACAGTATACTGTTTCAGTACATTTGTGTATGTTGAAACATATATCAAGTTGCAGGATATAGTGAAATTTGTCACATATTTAATTTTTATCTACTGTTTTAATCAATTTTAGTTATTTAGCCAATTCCCATGATGTTTGTTCCTGTGAACTAACTGTAAACCAATGGTGCTCATTGTGACAGAGATGGAGTACCTACTGAAATCCCTTAGGACGCAGGTTAATTAATGAGACTCATCCTAAGGTTATACATGATCTATTACTTCCTCTAATTAGAAATAATAATCCTGATCATTATGCTGGTTAGTTAGAAAGAAGTAAGATGAATGGGTTTAACTATGATTAATTGTCTTTAAGTTGTGCAGATCTCCACTGCCACTAAGTTAATCTGCTCATTGCTGCTTGATAGAAGGAAGGTTTGGTCATGATACTTTTCTCAATGAAAACTAAACAATGAACTTCTCTCTTCTATATCTTTTATTTCAAAACTTTACCATATTATAACAAGTAGGTTTAGGACCATCCTATATCCATCTATCTATCTATTTATCTATCTACCTAATCTAATAGTTTGTTTTCAATTCCAAAATAATGTCTCTCTCAATTATTTTTTTACAGCTCTTCTAAACTACTTTTCTAAATAACGTAGACTTTTCCATATAACACACAACACAACTAAAGATTTAGATTAAATTGGAACATTTTCAGGTCTTAATTTATCATGACTTAAAGACAATCTCTATGAAGTTATGAGACAACTGACTTAAAGTTTTTGGGACCATCTGGGGGAAAAAAAAAAGTTTGCGGACAAATTAGACAAATTATATCAAATTATATACAGCTTCACCGTATTTAAAACAGAGGTCTTACAGGGGTAGTACAAGGATTTGTTAGGTATCTTGAAAAAGGTTCCAAATTATTTTTCTTAGAAATTACTGAAGATCATGTGAAAATGAGAACATGCTTGCAAAATCAAATTGCTTACCATAGGATTATAGCAGTATGCTTTGCCCAGCTATGGAAGAATTAGAGTAGCATACTTTTATCAGCTACAAAAATTTTTGCTCCAGACAACCTTTAGGAAAAATACTAACAGTAATTGTCAATTGTATTTATGGAGTCTTACATCATTGTGGAAGATGTTCCTGAATTATACAATCTGTGAGCAAAGAAAACTTCAACAGTTTCACTGATCTCAGCCTTTCACTGTGGTATCCTCCGGGATGCAATCAGCCTTTACAATGACCAGGCTTATCATTACTGATACCAATCAAAAATTTAATACTTGGTGATAAGATGGATTCTTATTACTCCTTATAAATTTTATTTAACAAAGACTACAGCAAAAAAAAAATCAGCAAATTAAAGACACCTTTGCAGAATTATTTCTGAAGTTACCACTATGACAGTATTA
This sequence comes from Cygnus olor, assembly GCF_009769625.2. NCBI lineage: Eukaryota > Metazoa > Chordata > Aves > Anseriformes > Anatidae > Cygnus > Cygnus olor. The sequence goes on from NC_049170.1 coordinate 30,545,954, forward strand.
TACTGTGCACTATTTTATAGATTACAAAAAAATACCAAGCACTCCAGAAAACACCTTAAATCCATTCAATTATCATTACCTTCTTAGTCCTCACTCTATCTTTATCTCCTTCACAAAGAATAATAAACAAAAACAATGATGAATCCTAAGCTTTGCATTCATCATGGAAAGAGAAGATGGAATACAAATTTTGGCTCACAGAAACAAGATTAAAGTACATCTCATGCCTGAAAGCAGTTTTTAATAACTTAATGTTGTGTGTGAAAGAGTCAGTGGTGGTAAGAAATTACTATTTTGAACAAACTAGGCACTGTATTCCAGGGACTGTATCCCATGAGTATGAAATAGAGACCTGGATATCCCTGAAAATGTTCTGTGACCATAAGCTATCAAATGCAGGGGGTAGAAACAAAATTCATGATGATACATGGTGCTGCTACTAAAATGAGATTCCGAAGATGACCTAGAGCAGTTGTGTTCACTGGAAGTGCAAAGATATCAACCAAGAGTTAGAAAATTCTGTGTGCTTCCTCTAGCACCATTTTATTTGAACAACTATTTGCACTGTGTCTGATTAGACAGACCTTAAGTATTCTGTTAATACATACTCTGCTCCTTTTGCTTCATGCTCTATCTGTCCTAAATAATGTGAACCGTAATGCAGCCTGTGAGGATGGCAGGTATTTGAAGAGAGCCTTGAGAGCCATGGATAACAACAACCATAATATCATAGGAGGCTATCAATGTGACTGCATAAGTTTTAGTGTCTACTTGTTTTTTTTGTTGGTTTTTTTTTTTTTTTTTGAGTTGTCATACGAAGAATGTTTCACTAACCTAAAAAGATGAAACAATAAAATATGTCTTTCTACTCAGGCACAATATGCAGACACAATAAGGTCTATAATGAAAGGTTATAAGTTATTCAGCATTTGATCTATGATAATAAGATCATCTTTTACATTTTACTGAACCTCAATTGTAGCACATGAGAAGATAAACAGAACAGTCAAATATGTATAATAAATGATTATTACATTGTTAACATAATGATCATTTAACTCCTGAGGAAATCAAGAAGAGGCATCACATACATGAACGTTGACTTTACTCAAAACTACTCGTATCTCAAGGGAAAGAAGTCAAGCAATTCAGGCAGTGCTTCTGGTAAACCTGAAAGTAACCTCCTGACAATAACATTAGCTTATCAATCACACGTGATTTTTTCTTCCAAATAGAAGAGTCTTTGATTTTTATTCTAGATATATTACTAGTACCAAACTACTGAACCAAACTTGGCTTTCTCAACGTTTTATTTTGATGTGCCAAATACCATACTTCGAAATACCTGGATAAATAACATCCTTGAAATTTAATCTATCCATCTGTTCGTTAAAAGGTCCAAATGAGAAGAGTCAACACTAATCAAGCCATAGACCGAAATTTATAATGTGAATTCAGACAATGTTTCATGATAAATACTGAAAACATCAAGCTCAGCTTCACCCACAACACAAGTGTTTTAGAGCTATTTTGCACTCCCCCTTTAACATCCCAGGAATTCCTATCAACCACACGAAAAACATAGGATTTGCATAGAAACAAGAATTTACCTTATTCTTATATTTTTAATATATAATACTGCAATAGTAGAGGAATGAATATATAGGAAGGATTAAAAGATTGTTCACTCTACTGTTGCCTTCATATACATATCCCCTTAAAATTAAAATAACAATAATCACACCTGAAGGCCTTGTCCATCTACGGTGACGGAATTTGCTCTTTGCATTTTGTTTCGTTCTCCCAGTTTGTTCATTTGCTGGGGACAACCCTTCTCTTTTTTCACTGTTGCCTGTCTTTCCTTCAGGAAAAAAAAAAAAAAAAAAAAAGAGAAAGAAAATGGAACAGTTTAACACACCATATAATTCTATTCAACTGTAACTAAGACTGTTCCTCTATAGAGGTTGTTTTTTGACTAGGGAGCAATGTCAGATTCTGCTTTAATGCAAATGAGATCTCAGTCAAGTTACTACACAATGTCTGTCCACTTCACATAACATCTATCTATGTGCCTGGACATTCCACAATGACTAGGCAGCAGATGGATGAAAGTGTGCAGTCACAATACAAATTAATGTGATGTGAAGATAATCTGACATTACCAGGTCCAGGTTGGCATTCTGAAAACTGGAAAGCCAATCATATTTAATAGTTTAATAAGCATAGTGATAACGGATCGGTAATTTTTCAAAATCTCTTCCCAATTGCTAGCAAAGGTTAGATGCTTTAAGAGTATTTTACCACTTATGGAAAAATATACTTGTTCTAAATGTACCATAGTCATTTGACCGTCTTTAAGAGGTTGAACTTTAAAGCAGCTTTTTATAAAACACATATTTTGTATCAGAAATAAATCAGTGGAAGTTCTAATTCTACATCAGATTCTAAGCTACTGGCAACTTTTGATGCTGATACACAGCAGATGAAAGATGAAAGCTCAGAAGTATGTTGTTGTAATCATAATTTCAATTGTTGTCAGGTCATTTCAGAAAACTTTGAAAACAAAACAAAGCAAACAAACAAACAATTGCCCTTGCTCTTTGTATCTCATTTCTCCTATTTATAAACTGCTCCCAGAATGTCCTTTCAGCTTGTCCAAAAATGCACCATGCATTAAGACAGCAGATGTTTGTCAAATAGAATCAGCAAACCCAATCCTGACTGCACTCCAGTCACTTTCCTCACTTCTCAAGTGCAAGGAGGTTTTAAACTAGTCAGGGAATAGGGCTGCCACACTAAAATGGAACATGAAGGACATTGTTTCACTCCCTGCAATTGTACCCGGTCCATAGTTCATTAAATGTTACCATTTACATTCCACACCAGGCCAAATCCACCTCTGTGGTACCTCTGATAAAACCTAAGGGATTGCATAAGCAATTAATCCATGCCACTCTTTCTGCAGCAGTTTCAACTGGTTAAGAAACATTGAAACAGATTCCCTGGGAGGAATGGAATAACTCTCAGTTTAATACAGTGCCCTTCTAGCATCACCATAGCACAGATGTGGGCCATCACTGTTTTTTATATCATCTTTGATTTCCTTAAATTTGGAAAACAACCCAGCCTCAATCTAGTCCTGATGCAAATAGTGGTCCAAGTCATCCCTGTCTGCTTTGGGTAGAAATAAGGTGCTTTACAGAACTTTGGCAATCTAATCACATTGTCTATAAAAGGACTGAAAAACCTATGTCACAGGAAAAAAAAAAAAAACCTTCCTAAGAGGTTAGTTAACTGAACACTTGGATGTTTTCAATAACTTGACCATTTCAAAAGGAAGTCCAAGCGTATAGACTACAATATTATTGCTTTAAAAAGAAAACAGTAGAAGCAACTAAAGCAACACATCTCAGCCCTAACCTTCAAAACTACCTAAGAAATCAGCAACTCTGCATTTGTTTGATGATTATTAAAAACCCTAACTAGGACAAGGCATCCATACAGAATAATGTTTGTGAACTAACACAAACATTTGTGTTAATTCACAAACATTAATGCACAATGATATTGGTTAGTGCCAATAGTCTGAGGACAGACAGTATGAAACTCCAGTGTGAAGGAAGCTTTATAACTCACTACATATGTAAAAGGTAGCTTTGGGGTTTCAAACAATTTTGTGACTAACTGCTCTTAAAAGTCAAGACATTTTAGATAAAGTGAGTATACAGTGTTAAACATAATTTAATATTACTTGAAGTTATATGGCCAAAACTCTCTCTTGTGTATTACAAAATGTTCAGAAACCAAATCATATACCAATAATGCAGACACATTGCTAGTACAAAACCATGATTCATAACAAAAATAATATAGATGGAGAGAGGGCTTTAAAAAGTCTAGATAAATGTTAAGCTAAAAAAAAAACAACAAAAAAAAAACAACATATTTGTGACAGTTCAAAGAAAAAGATAACAGAAAGAAGCAGAAAATACCATTCAAGAGAGACCTTATAAAGGGTGGCACCAAAAACTGTCTTTAACTTAGAGGAAAAGTATTTATACCTTGCTGAGAACTGTCTCTCCATAAAGGATGCCAATGACCAATACTGCTGTTATCAATCATTAATGAGCAAAATCTAGTAAAAATTACCTCAAAAAAATTTTTTGTCAGGATACCTTCCACTATTTATATTACCTGTCCCATAAGCAAAACAATTGCTTGCCATACAGACCAAGACAGTTTCTCCTAAGCAGTGACTATGAAAAATTAGGCCATACACCTTACACAATATAAAGGAAAAACATATTCATGATATATAATTCTCTGGAGCATTATAAAAAATTAGATATGGATATTTGATGTCATTATCCATGAAGGTCTACTTTCCAAAGAGAGCAAAAATAAAGTATTTCCTTCATCTCTCTCTTTTTACATATGATACCACAACATATGACACCATGTAGACTACGTGCTCTCAGATAGATTTCTGAGATATTCTAGATTTCCTAGTTACAGATCCCACATGTTTAGATGTGTCACACTAGTGAGGATCTGACTTCTAGCTTATATGAAATAATACAATACTGTACAACTTGACTGTACAAAGTATTTCTATTAATGGAACACAAAAAGATTTACAGTTACATTAAAAATACTCTTTTAAATTATCTTGTACTGATACTGTGTTTTATATATGAAATAGAAATATGGCTTTCTAATCCAACTGCACGTAACTGAGTAACTTTCAGAAACTACGTTATTAAGATATCCAAGGCTGTCAGGAATTAAACAGTGTAATTTTCTTATGAGATGATAACAGTTTAATAAAATCATATCTGGACAATATACCACAAGTTCTAGCAATGTTAAGACAAATTTGACATGCATGGAATAAATGGTTTTACAAATGCAAAAATTTATTTTTCAAGGTAAGAAATGTTTACACAACAATTATGCTGTATTTAATCTTTTTTTTTTTTTTTAAATCAAAGCATACAAAATGATTATGTGTTTGTGAATCATTTTGTTTAGAGAACATGCATGAGGTTGATAGAGATACTGAATACAGCATTTTAAAAGCTATTGTACATTTTGATGGCTCAAAGAATTACACTTTTCTGTTCTTCTGGTATATGCCAGAGCACATACCTTTCAAAGTAGTATTTACCACAACACCAATCTTTTCCACCCATTTTTCCACCTCTCGTGCCCTCTTTTCTTCTCTTGAACTCTCACTTTGAAGTCACTATCTATTAACTGAGAGGAAGGAGTTTCTGCCATTCAGAACTGCTCCAGAGATCACTGTCAGCTAAGACATCTACCCAATGATCTATCCAATTTTCATCCAAATAAGAATTAAAGAATTAATAAATGAGATATGGCCTTTCAAATGACAACACAGAACACCATGTCTAGATTTTTAGTTCAGCCCCAAAATGCACTGTTTAGCAAGAATAATGTACAGTATTATGATCTGTTAGTACTCGTGCCCACATGGATTCCTCCCATTACGCACCTCAGGGAGCAAACCTCCTAAAGTAGGTAGCGTCTGTTGGAAAAAGAGAATGTTAGACTGAAATACTGAACAGCTGGGATGGCAAAGGGCATGGTGAGAACTCTTGCAAGGAATGTTACCTTGCAGCAGTTGTACTCAACAACAAATGTACACAGTGGTTTTCTCTCTCCTCCTCCCTGCCCCCCCCCCCCCACACACACACACATTTGCACAACCATAATCCCCCAGTGTTTTGGCTGTCATATTATGTAATTCATATTAATGGAATAATATGTGGGATCATTTTATCAGCAGCTGAAAATATTAGAAAACCTCAGGTTTAAGAGTACTCCCTAAGTACCAAGCATCTTATTTTATTGTATGAAAGAATTATATTCTGAAGAATATACTATGTTCTTTCATATAGTAAAATGAGATGCTTGGTAGTTGGAGAGCACTCATAATCTTCTAAGTCTTTGAATCCTCATTCAAAGTAAGGAATCTTATTTAAAAAGCTTTCTTCTGCTACAGTGGACAAACTACACAACATTCATCCTCAAATAGTATTTCAACCCTTTTTTTGCATACACAGTTACAATCCTTACACAAAAGTGAGATTTAGAAATATCATATTCATGAAAAAACAGATCAACAGCAACTCATGGCTTACTAAGTAGTAATATGTTTGCATTTTAAAAGCTGACATGGAATCCATTTCCTATGCAGCAAAAATTGCTTTTTTTCACCTTGTCTTTTATTCAATTTGTATGAATCTGTATTTTCTTAATTGTTTTGAACACAACTGAGATTTATTTAAAACATATTTTTTAAGAATTTATACGCTAAGAAGAATTGTGAAACCGTTACTAAATAGTATCATTACAGAATATGTCAAGTAATTACTGAAAATTCTAGATGACTTCTGTATAATTACCTCTTTTATACCATATGCCTATGGATAAGACGTATACTCAAAACTCCAAATCGGGAGTGGGGGTGCAAAAGACATATTGATCAGGAGAATCCAATCATGGCAGATCAGATGGAATCCATAGAATCCCATGCAAAGGTATCCTCAAATATATACAGGAAGAAGGTCATGGAAGTTTAAATACGTAACTTGAATACAAAACTGAAGTTCAGTGATTTTTAAAGAAATTGGAGGAAGGTGTGGTTGGTCTTTTAAAAAGTTTGCTCCATGATTCCTAGGAACTACTTTGTTTAAAGACCTGGGTTTCTCCAAGGGATACAAAAATTCTGCTTTAGTACGCAATGAAATATTAGATAAATACTCCTAGACTGTCATTTTGTAAACCTATGTTGTATTCCAGAACCTGTTTACAAAAATTCCATTCCATGTAATTTCTGTCCGTATTTACACAATACCTGAAGAGAATCAAAGAGTCAGACAACCTGAAAACTGGAGAAAAACAACAAAAACAACATAAAACCTTAACAAACCAACAAAAAACCTGGAGAGCAATCATATCTATGATTTAGATGGAACTATGATTCAGATGTGCTAAAATAGTTACTTTATAAAATTATCACTGCATTTCCAGCTCTAACCATGTGTATACACTGATCGGCAGGTTCAATATTAGGACACCATATCATGATGCCTTGAAAGCTCACAGAGGTGTAGCTTTACATCCAAGGGCTAAAAGTATTCCTGTGGACAAGATTAGTGACCTACTCACTACCAAGAATAACTGTCCAGTGAGCTGCACATGCCTGAATTATAAAGGAAATATAAGAACTTCCAATTTACCTGAGAGCTGCCATGGTAAGAAACATTTGCTATTAAATATATATATATATGTCAGTCAGAAGGAGGTATCTTGTCACTCATAATACTGATAGCAAAAACACGTGAAAAAGGACAATGCTATAATATATAATGCAGACTGTTATTTGAGAATACTCTCTAAAATAATTCTCTTGACAAAAAACAAGACTGCTTTGAACATGGAATCATTACATGGTGAGTTTATATACATTATGTTGCTCGCTTAATATATCTTAAATACGTAAAGAATCACACAGAAAAATCACTATCAAGTATTTGTTATTTAGCATGTTGGCCTCAGTTTATTTAGTTGGTTGAAGATATCTTGCCTTATATTTTGCACCTGTTAAATATTAGCATCAACGTTCCCCAACATTAGGACCGAGACTTATCATTTAACCCGCAACCTAAGATAAACTTGGACTATAGTAATCAATTACATACACTGTCAAAGAAAGACAAAAGAGCTGCAAAACTATTTTAAAAATATACATACAAGTGCAAGGTCCTGCACCTGGCTTGGGGAAACCCCAAACATTAATACGGGGCAATGAGTGGATAAAGAGCAGCACTTTGAGAAGAATCTGGGGATACTGATGGATGAAAAACTGAACATGAGCCAGTAATGTGCATTTGCAGCCCAGAAAGCCAATCAAGGGGTTGTGGGCTGCATCAAAAGAAGCATGGCCAGCAGATCGAGGGAGGTGATTCTTCCCCTCTGCTCCATTCTTGTGAGATCCCGCCTGGAGTACTGCATTCAGCTCTGGGGCCCCCAGCACAAGAAAAAACTATTAGAGTCTTTGATAGGGGGTTTAGGGATAGGACAAGGAGTAATGGCTTTAAACTAAAAGAAGGTAGGTTTAAATTAGATGTTAGGAAGAAGTTCTTTACTCAGAGGGTGGTGAGGCACTGGAACAGGTTGCCCAGAGAAGCTGTGGATGCCCCATCCCTGGAAGTGTTCAAGGCCATGTTGGATGGGGTTTTGAGCAACCTGGTCTAGTGGAAGGTGTCCTGCCCGTGGCAGTGGGGTTGGAATTAGATGACCTTTAAGGTCCCTTCCAACCCAGACCATTTAGGATTCTATATGTTTCTCAGTGTGTGGAAATCTGGCTAATGAATATTAGGTAATGGCACAGCAATTAAAACAGATTTTTAAAAAAAATGTTTTTTTTTTTTTTTTTTTTCCTTTTCAGATGCATATGATATTGCAGATTCAGTTCTCTGCAAATCTAAAACAGACTTGAAATATAATGGTGTGCTTATATACACTAAGAGCTTTTTCATTTCTTTGAAGTCAGAAGGAAATTAATAATTGCCCTGGAGGAAAATGTATCTTCCTAACTAATTATCTGTTTGGCAAATACAGTTCAATGTTAAAATAATAAGATGCTGATAAACTGAAATGGCAGCCATTCAATCATTTTAAGTTATATCTAGTTGCCGGCCCACAACTCATCACTACTGTCTGTCCCTAAGATTATTCCTTACTCTCTCCCCTATTAGACTTGCATATACCCTTGCCTACACAGAATAGTTTGGGTTGGAAGAACCTTAAAGATTATTGTGTTCCACCCTCCCTGCCACAGGCAGGGACACCTCCCACTAGACCAGGTTGCTCGGAGTCCCATCCAGCCTGGCCTTGAACACTTCCAGGGACAGGGTATCCACACCTTCTCTGGGCAGCCTGTTCCAGTGCCTCACCACTACTTTATAGTGAAAAATTTCTTCCTTATATCTAATCTAAACTTACCCTCTTTCAGTTTAGTTTCTTGCCTTATCACTACAATCCCTGACAAAGAATCCCTCCCCAGCTTTTCTGTAGGCCTCCTTTAGGTATTGGAAGGCCGCTATAAGGTCTCCCCAGAGCCTTCTCTACTCCAGGCTGAACAACTTCAAGTCCCTCAGCCTGTCTTCATAGGAGAGGTGCTCCAGCCTGCTGATCATCTTTGTGGCCCCTCTGGACTCGCTCCAACAGGTCTATGTCCTTCTTGTGCTCGGGAGCCTAGAGCGGAATGCAGTACTGCAAGTGGTACTGCACGTGGGGTCTCATCAGAGTAGAGAGGGAGAATCACCTCCCTCAACTTGCTGACCATGCTTCCCTTGATGCAGCCCAGGATAGGGTTGGCTTTCTGGGCTGCAAGCACACACTGCCAGCTCATGTTGAGCTTCTCCATCAACCACAAACCCCAGGTCCTTCTCCTCAGGGCTGCTCTCAATCCATTCTCTGCCCAACCTGTATTTGTGCTTGGGATTACCCCGACCCAGTTACAGGACATTACACTCAGATTTGTGGAACTTCATGAACTTCATATATATTGAAATAACTGGTTTTCTGGTATCTAACAGCTTTATGCTTATGCTTCTGAACTCAGCTTCAAAGAATCTGGTTGCCCATAAACACGCTACACTGACTTTTTGCACTCCATGTTAAGCTTGGATTCAACTGAGTTAAAACTGATCTCTACTATAACAAAAACAAACGAATCATTTTGCAATTAAAAAACCTGTAAGAATCATAGAATGGCTCATATTGGAAGGGACCTTAACGATCATCTAACTTCAGCTATACTAACTTCTGCTATAGACAGGGGTGCCACCCACTAGATCACGTTGGCCAAGGCCCATCCAGCCTGGCCTTGAACACCTCCAAGGATGGGGCATCCACAACTTTTGGGGTTAAGAGGGGTTAAGAAGGCTCATTCTTCAACCAACAACTGCTAATTCCCTTTTGCTCTCTCTGCATCTCTGCTTTCCTATGTAACATTTACCTATCTCACAGGAAAATAATAATACTAAAATGTATTATCAGACATGGAAAAATTATCGATTTAATTACATTGCAATTATAGTGCATGCACAAGCTATTTAGTCTCTCTGAATACTGCTAGGGAAAGAAATTCTTGTACAAAATTTTCAGCTTTAAATCTGTATTAGCTTTTGCCAGCATCTCAACATGTTTGCTATACAAATATAATATCACAGAAGTTTGAAGCTACTGATTGAAATGTATATTGTTTAGTTGCACAAGGAATACTGCTTAGCTAAAACATGTCATCTGTTGTGTATATTGATTTATGTGCCTAAATAGAACCAGTTATAACCAAAAGACTTTTTGAACTTTTCTGTTCTTGTACAATGAAATGCTAAAACCCAACCCAAATCAAATAAACCAAAATGTACAACTAATTATGTTTTAAAATAAGAGGTCAAGTGAATTCTACTTATGATGGTATTTTAAATTGTGTATAAATAAAATAAAGTGTATAAATAAATTTACTCTATGATATACAAAGTTATTTTACATATAAAATTTATGCTTATATGATTTTGTCCTAAAACATTTTGAGCATTTTCACTAGACAAAAGAAAAAACAAATTAATTTATAAAAGAAAAGGTACAAAGTGAATTGTTCCAAACTTTTTATCATGATGACCAATATCTTCCAGAGTGCTGAAAAATGAAGTTGGAAATCAAACACAAAGAATTACATCCAATTTCAAATTTAATTTTGTTCACTTCTTGCCTTCTGTATTCCACCAGACCCACCCCCCCTTTGAAATAAACTGGTTACTATGGAGACAGTGGTAACTGCCACATAGTAATGCTCACACTGTATTCAGGGTACCTTATGTTTTACAATTTATCCCATTATTTCCTTTTTTTCCCCCCACAATTAACAGTTTTAATTATAGTTTACAAAACCAATGTTAGAAATCTAGTAAAAAAACTTTATTCTAGAACTCACATGAATGATAGGAGAATCAAGATCATCATATATTATGAAATATATAAACATCTATTAAATAGTAGGATTTTATTGGTTGATTTGTCATTATATCTATTTTGCTTGGAAATAGAAAAATCTAATTACTTTTCTACAAACATAAATAAGAATTAGAATATCTTATGTGTTCATTAATAAATGGAGTAAAGTAAAGGATGGCATGAAATGAATAAGACAAAAGGTATGACAGCATTTTTCCCTTTCAGCTTTAAAAAGGGGGGGGGGGGAGGAGGAAGAAAGGGATGAGCTGTATCATAAGGAGAGACCAACATTTTTTCTTCACTACTCACTCATCTCATTCCAATACCCAGTTTTTAACATGGTTATGATCTAATTCTGTACTCTTGGTAGGCTAGGATTCAATTGAGTTAAAGATTTTTAAACTCACTGCCAGTCAACCTTATCATGAACTTTCATTATGTGCATGTAATTAATTGGGTCCAATGAACAATATCAGCACTGAGTTATAGACTTTTTCCCCCCACCATATAATTAGAATATAATTACCCACAGGATATCAGAATGATGCAAAACCTTTCCTCTAAATGTGCCCTCATTAGGAAACAAGTCTCAATGTACATTTATTCAATCAGTATGAATTAATTAAAATGTTACTGAAATAAAAGAGAGTAGCTTTAAAGTGTATCTGACATCTATTAAAAGACTATCACTTGAGATCCCCACACACAGTTTATAACAAAACTCATTTAACTCAAGCAAAAAACTTCGCTGTACATTCCTTATATACAGTAAACAAAAAAGTAAAAATGACTAGTTTTAAAGTTCACAGACTACATTCCACTAAAACTTTTAAAGTACTGCAGTGAAATATGAGAAATCTTTACATGGTATTGACTCTAGATAGATGTGTGATTCTTTCACAATATACACAATATCTACTGCATGAGTTTCCCCATTATTTCTTGACTATGTTTATAGGGAAAAGAAATGCTACCCTCTGTGATATTAAGATAAAGAAAGACGATTTTTCTATTTATTTTTCACAGTTGCAGCAGTGGTTTTGGATATCACTGAGTATTAGGAAGTGGAAAAAGTAGACGATATTGCCCTGGACAACAAATTGCAGTTGAGAGGCCAGTTTCGTAACTCTGGTATAATATATGGTGCTGTTTTAGCTGCAATTTATGAAAAAAAAAATAAAAATCCTTTCATGACAGCAGAAAGAATCTAAGACGTCACAAGAACTGAAAAAAATGACACATGCTGGATGAGAAAGAGGTAAATATACCAATCTTCTTAGTTCCATAAAGAGATGGGAAGTGATTTTGCCTGTACTCTTGAAAGAAAACCTATGAGAAGACATCTTTGTCAGAGATGAACTTTGACAGTTTTTCAGAAGAAGTCTGGACTTCCAAAGTTACAGATGAAAGGGAGGCCAAAGCTTTTGTGATATCAAAGATACAAGATTTTTCCACGTGCCGTATTGTCTTTCCCACAACTACTTTAACTTCTATAGGAGTATACATCTTTTGCCTGGGATTGAGTTGATGTCTTCATAGTAGCTTGTATGGTGCTGCATTTTGCATTTGTTACAAAAACAGTGTTGGAACACCAATGTATTAGTTGTTGCTAAACAGTGTTTACACAGGATCAAGGCCTTTTCTGTTTCTCCCACTGTCATGCCAGTGAGTTGGACAGGCAGCACACAAAGCTGGGAGGGGACACAGCCAGGACAGATGACCCCAGCTGGCCAAAAATCTGTATGATTTTTAAGTTAAGGCTTGTCTTCTTAAGCAACACTTACATGTGATGAGCCCTGACTTCCTGGAAATGGCTGAACTTCTGCTTGCTGATGGGAAGTAGTGAATTCCTTGTTTTGCTGTACTTGCACATGTAGCTTTTGCTTTACCTATTAAAACTGTCTTTGTCTCAACCCATGAGTTTTCTCACTTGCACCTTTCTGACTCTTCGCCATCCTGCCAGGGGGAGTGAGTGAGTGGCTGTGTGGAGCTTAGCTGACTGCCAGGGTTAAAACACAGCAGTGGAAAAGAGAGATTTTCTTCTCTGATACCTCAAAGTACTCAAGGGTAAATGTGCTGTGAAAGGCACTGTAACATGGTGCCAATATGGTAATCTGCTTTTTCTTGCCTTCCTCATAGAAGTAACATTGCGAGGTATATTCAAGGTATATTATTGTTTAGGTGATCATTGAAGCTAACTTTATGTCCTAGACGAAAAACTTCCACTGTCAGGTTTATGATTTGCTATGTCTTAATACATCGTTTCTATTAACAGACACTCTTACTATTATATCTTTAGACAATTTCAGTGTCCATACATTTACTGTTTTGATTGCCATTATTGAAAGTGCTGGTTTCACATCTACATTTTTCAAAAGGAAACCCCTTAACAGAAAATGGGAGAAACTAATTAAAAAAATTACTGAGATAAACAACATGTACACTGTAAGTAATCATTTTTAAGAGGAATTTTTTCACCAATGTATTATTTGTAACATGGGTATACTCAGGATTTTAATGCATTTTTGAAAAAAAGCTACTAGGTGAACAAATATACTACAAAATTATAAAGTTCCCGTTAAATCACAGCAAAACGTATTTTCCATTCTTAACAATATACAAACATAGCGCTGAAATACATGTTTTATGTTACATTATTAGTATGCAATACTGAAACATGATTCCGATACAGGAAAACACGTTTATTTCTGCTTACGCCTTCAAAATGTGCAGATAAGACTAACCTATTCAAGGATGATTTTGACTCTAGAGTGGTTTTATATATCCTCTAAACAACTTAACTAAACTAAACTTGTGAAATAAAAATCTTAATTCCTCTATACGTCTTCCTCTTCTGAAGAGGAAATGGAATTACACCAATATAATTGAAGATGAAATTTCATGCAGAGGTTTATTCAGTTTATAAGAATGGCAAACAATATATAACAATGAAACAAAAACTCCCAAATAGCAAAAACAGAATTTCTACATTTAAAGTATGACCTAAAATCCTGAAAATTAAATAATATAATGCAAAATGTAATCATCTGACAAACCTAACATTTTTGCAATTATTATTCAGAACATGACCAGATAATATCAAAATGCCATTACAGATAAACCACATAACTACTCTTATGACTCTGCATAAATATGCAAAAATATTTCATACAATACTATAGCCAGCTTTCCATTGTTTTACTTTCACTGAGAGCAATGGAATACTATCAGTTTACTCATGTTGAAGATCAAAGTCCAGCATTCATTCCTTAGCAGATTGACAAATGAACAGCCAAAAGTATTAATCAGAAAAGAAATAATTTACAACAAACACAAATATTCTTATTAATCAGAAACAGGTTTAAGATTAGAAGGTAAAATTTCTCACTTTTTCACACTACCATAAATTATTCTTTAAGTCCTGAAATTTCTTACTTTTATTATAACATATATTTAAATTAAGAGGACCACACATCTGTTCTATTATATGATGATGCTATGATTTCATTAGTATATAACATCTGTTTTAATCTCTGATAACATAAATTAATTCCAAAGATATCTTTCTCATGATAAGATGCTCAGCTCTTTTCAGTACCACCTACATATATAGAATGCATTTTTATTTTCATTGAATTGAGTTATTGTTTTTGCGGACAGAGAAATTTACTGTCCACTTCTGCAGAATAAAATATACCATAACGTTGATGCATAGCTTACTGCAAGACCAGTGTCATCATTCTAGGTAACCTCCGGCTTAGATCAGAGACCTCAGCATTGCAGATATACAATATGCATCCCAAGCAAAAACTGTCCATAAGAATAACTTCATTATTCTGGGAAGTTGGATCTATAAAAGATGTAAAACGTAGAAGTGTTCTGCCTATACAGTTTCTGGTAAGTACAGTCTAAGTAAGTAATAAAACCTGAGTCAGCTTCAGTTATAATATGCCCTACAGAAAGTTCATTCTCACATGAAGGAAAAGGCAATACACAGAGGATAAAGCACTACTGTGCATGAACTAATCAGCCAGAATTACCCGTTGTGTTTAAGGTTCACACAGTCCTGTGAATTTAACAAATCCTCTGGCAGTCAGTACCAGCATTGTCTCAGCCATTAACTACAACAGAAGATTACATCTGAAATAAACATATGGACAACTCACCAATACTACTGGGCAGATTGATGTGGGTGGTAAAATATGGTCCTTCAAAGGTCCACAGTCACACTCAGGTTTTAGATGTGAAGCACATTTATTATGCAACTATGGGAAGACAGAAAAAACAAAGATTCAACTTTGATATGTTACTACTATAGTCTGAGAAAATGCACATCCTGGAATGGAGTGAGTTTAGATATGCTAAATTAATCTATTACTAGAGTATTACAAGGAAAATGAAACACACTGCAGTGAAAAAACAAAACAAAACAAAACAAAAAAGTCTTAGGATTGACAAAAGCTGTGAATTTATACTGAAGCAAAGAACAGTGGATCAAAATGCTTTCCAGTTTAGAAACTGCACATGTAGTCCAGCACACAAAATGAGAACTTTGCATGACAGTAAAGTAATATCAGCACAGTGCTTTCAGTGATCCAAAGTTTCAACTTCTTGCACTGAGTAAGTGACTTTCGTACTACTGCTAGTGGGTGACCTCAGGTAATTTTGGGCAGCCTTTGGCATTACTGGTAGAACTCTACTTCCCACCTGAAGCTTATAAACTCACCACTGATTTGATTATGATGCTGCAATATCTGTGAAAATATAGATGAAATATAAAAGAGAATAATATAAGAATATCTAAGAGCTTTAAGCTACTTTGGTCTTGTTTGAATCAATGTTCAATCTTCCATTGACTGCTGAAGAACCTAAATTACTCTCCTTTTTCTACTTCATTCCTAGCATTCATCTAGCTTTCATGAAAGCAATAAGAAGAGTTCTACACTGAGAATACGGAAGGAATATCCTCAAGTCTACTGACTGAAAAAGCATTGGCTTATTTCTGTATTGATAAAAAGGCAGAAAGGGAAAGTATGTATAAACATAAAATGCCAACAAATATTAATAATGATACACTTATTGAAATATTTTGCATTATCAATCAAGAGTTCCTATTGATATCTTAGGATTTAACTCAATTGGAACGTCTCTAAATCCAACCACACAACACAAAGGCCCAGTTGTGTACCTAGATCATGCAAAACATTCACATTTATTGGTATATTTCACAATGGTATTAGAGATAGCCACAGTAAAATACAACTTCTTATTGTAAAACTTCATGAAAGTTTAGTATTTCTTCATTGATCAAATGAACTGTCCATTAAGTCCTTCAGGTAACACATGCATTTATCTTAAGCACGAGTATTTTATCTTTTGAGAAGACATGTATATTTGCATCAAATAAAAATAATAAGGGTAATAAATACCATCAATTTTGAAGTAAAAATCCTATTTATCAAGTGATCTAACTGGTTTAATAGGTAGCACACAGCAACAGTTCAACAGGTTCAATAGCTGTTATACAATCTGTAGTTCAATAGCTGCATCTGTAGATCACATTTTTCCAATGACTGATTCATTTTTCCCTTAGATGATTTAACTATGCCAGTTGAACTCTACAAAAATTACAATAAAATGATACCAGTTGCTGATGTATAAACTTTACAAAGAACATATTACCGGTAAAGCTATCTTGTACAGTTAATGTTGACATAACATTTCAGAATTTTGAACTAAATGGCACCTAATATTAGCCTTGTCCATATTCATTTATACTGCAAAGTTACCTTTTCAGGCAGTTACTTAGCAACAGAAAATAAAAGTCTAACGAGTTTCGATTTACTTTTAGTATTAAAGCCTTATTGTGAGGGTATTTTGGTAGCCCTGTAATCTAGATCATTTGTCATGCTAATTCTCTGCCTCAGTGGTAAGGCTACTTGTACCATAATTAATGCACACCAGGCCATGTTACATCAAATAAAAGTATCTTCACACATTCAGTGGTAATTAGCAGTTCTGCTACTCGGAGGCATGCAAACTTATCTATGAAAAAAATAGCTTAACTTTCTTATTAGTCTCTGCTGATCTTTGACAACAGAATTGGTAGAAGATATGTAGCTTTAATCAAAATAACTTTGACACAATGATATAAAATAATATGCATCCCGTCTCAAAAGAATGTTTTAGCAGATTTTAAATTAATTTCCCCAAAATTCCCTTACCATAAATCTACTCCCTTAGAATATTACCTCCCTCACAACCAGATGCCTATAAAGTAGGAAAAAAATGCAACATATTTGCTGGAGAGAAAGCTTGAGGAAAAAAACATTTATGAGACCATGGTAGTGTAGAAAAATATGGAGTATAGGGAAGACGGAATCACTGGCCTGGCTGAAAACTCAGTATAACAAGTATAGTGCCAAATATCTCTAAATTTGGGGATTTGAATCAGTGATTTGACATTAAAAGTGACCCTATTACTTTTTAAAAGGAGAATACTTAAAATGCATGAAAGAGACTCAGAATTAGCTATATAATAACTAACATCCTCTTGCATTACAAAAATACATCAGGAACAAGCCCTGAATGTGCTGCTGTACAAGGAGGTGAAAATGTATGAAAGATGTGATAATTACATAACTCCAAAATATCCATTCAAAAATCGAACCTACATTAGAAATTTAAAACACTGTTTTTTTATGTAAATAAGAAAATTACTACTCTTAGCAAAAAAAAAAAAAAAAAAAGGCTAAAAAAGTTCTTATATAGAATTGCAAGAAAAGTGAATAGGAGATTGAAAATAAAATCTAAGTTGCAGTATGTTTCAAACTTTAAAAATACTCGTTTTTCATTTGTGTCTAATTTACACCAGAGTCATTAAAATTAAATAAAAAAAATAGTTATTTTGAAAATATAACATTACTTTGAAAATAAAAATCTTGAAAATACAGAATAAAAATCTTCAAAATACAAAATACAAATGTCAAGGTAAGCCTCAACAACAATACTTTCCATTCTGAATGTCAGAAAACATAGGTTCATTTTTAACCGGAAATTTGATTGATATTTAAGTATTTAAACACGCAGATAGACACTAAAGATATTCTCAAAATAAGTTAGCCTCTTTCTTCCCAGAGACATCAATGAAAAATCATGCCTCAGTATTTCCTCAGTGTTTCTTACTGCTTATGAAAGTTCTCTAAATGTTTATATGCATCTTTAAGAAGCAAAAAACTTTACAAGTCTGGTCCAGATTCATATTTAGATATATAAATAGAGGGACAATAATTTTTCAGAGGACCTAAAAAATTTACAATTTCCTTTAACTTCAAGAGGAAGCCTTATGCAATAAGTATTTCTTATTAAGATATATTATGAGGATGTAAACACATCTATATCTAGAGCAGAACATTTTAATTTATCTACCTAAACAGAGATAGCCACTGCCTAAATTTAAGTATCTGCATTTCAAAATTCTGGATTGCGTTTTTCATTCTCTAAATAAATTATCCAAATTTTGACAGCAATCTGGACTACATATTTGCTTTCTTCTATAATATTGGTTTTTAAGTAATCATAACAGCTTATAACTGAAAGTATTCTGGATCCATTTTCTTTGATGCTGTTTCATATTTTGTATTCTTGTGTTAAGAAAATATGTCACAAACCATCCAAACTTGTATGTTGAAAACAAACATTCACTAATGCCTCACTCTCTGATTATTATTTAAAACACTGAACAAAAAAACTGCTGTTCCATAACAATAACAATAATAATAATGATATCAGAAAAAAAAAAAAAAGGGGGTGGGGGTACCCAAAAAAATAGAAGACAGATAAATATCCCTCCCCATGTACATTTAAATCCTGCCCAGGCTAGAAACAGAAATACTGACATTGTTCTCTCTAGCATGAAGATCTCACTTATAAGGGCAGTGTTCCTTGAATGTCATTAGTTCCAGTTACTGGTTCCTCCTGAATAAGGTGTGCACAGAAGTTGTATATATTAGGCTTGGTGCACAGATTAGTATACTATCAAGATGTCTCTGCTATTATTCACAGACACTTGAAATCACTGTATCCTACCAGATGCCCTCAATTTCATTTACCTGTCAGTACACCACCCATTAGGGTTTTACCCTAAATTCACCATGACTTTGACTTTTACCAGTAATGAAAACTCTTGACACCACAATAGGTATCAGGAATTCTGGTTTTTATAATGTATATTTGTACATTAAGACACTTCTATATTGTGTTGAAGCATATTATACATTTATTTGGTTGCAACAATTGAGTCCCCCTATGAATATTCTGCATATACAATTTTTTAAATACACACTATCCATTCCTGATGACAATACCAAGTGAGACTTTTTGAATTCTGTGGTTGTGAAAAACATGCAGATTTTCATCTCTAAAGCCTGTGCTAAAGGTATTATTATAGAGTACTCACTGTGATCTGACACCAAACACAGTGAAGTCCCGTCAAGCCTTGGTAACACTTTATGGTTTTATGACACTTATCACATTTTGTTGGACAATTTCCTTCTACCCAGAAATGGTGCATTACCTACAAAAGAAATGTGTGGATATACATAGCGTTACTAAATTAACAGGTACATGGTAAAGGTAGTATTACCCCAAACTTACATCAGTATTCTTTTTGGACTTCACATATGTTTTGATGCAAGACGCGGGAGCTCTTGAGACACAGCGTTCATGGACTGTATACTTGCAAACTGAAAAAAGAAACACATTAGCAGATGCTGAAGCAATGGTATTTCTGACTATGTTTTTATGAACTGTTACTAGCATGTCATCTCTATATAATCAATCCAATCAGTCAATGAAAACTCCAGCTAGACTGCTTTTTCCATGGAATACAAAAGGCCAATTAGAACAGGAAATATTATGCAAGTGAAAAATCCAAGAATGCACTATCATTGCATAACAGGAAATGCTTAATTAAATCAGAGCTCACTACATTTTTTCCACAATAATTGCCAAACGACAAAAATATTAAAGACAAATTGATGACTGCCAAATGGCTTGGTGTCATTTGCCAGTAGAAAGAAATCTATATTTTACAAACTATAGGCATGAGAGCAGCTGGCAAGCACAAAAATAAAAGCCAATGAGTTTATGTTGTTCCTTCTATTGATTTATAAATCTTAAATGGTTGATTAGTCCATTTTCAGATAGCAATTGTTTTCATGCATTTCATCTAATCACCCCAATTTAACTCTTCCTTTCCCAAATACCACCTCCAGAGAAGCTTTCTTTTCTACCTCCCCACAAACCCACTTCAGCTAACTATTGCTGTTGATCTTGTCTGTAAAGATCACCCTACCTGCATTTGGGAAACATACAAATGTCAAGGTACAATGCAAAGATCTCTGACTTCAGCTATACAACTGTGCCTAGATGAGGAAATAATGCTACAGCTAATATCTGCATTCAATAGAGTCAACTATTAAAAACTGAGAATGAATTTCTCCCTGCGTGGTATATGTCTCACGCTTTTGACCTCGACAGCAATTAAGCACAAAGTACTTCTAAACACCTTGCTTGCACCTATTACACAAACCCAGTGGGAGGCGCAGCCATTAATCAGACAAACTGCAGGGAGTAACATTGTTGATTGGACCATGGAGGGATGGGGAGGCCTCCTGCAGTTTCTTTTTTTTTTTTTTCCTCCCACACAATCTAAAATGCAAATAATGAAATCTATAGCAGTGCCTTGAAAATATATTTGAGGAGAAGCTTAGCGAGATAAAGAAATAGAGTAATAGTTTTGTAAGTATACTCATGTCCCTTCCTGCATGAAGTAACTGAAAGGACTATGTGGAAGTTCTTCAGCTGCTCTGGGACCATTCTTCCCACCAAGTAAATGCCAAGCACAATAACAAATTTTTAAAAAGTACACTACATCAGAGAAAATTAAAGCTCTTGTAAGGCTGGTCTTTCTGGGGTAGCTTTTTTTTTTTTTTTTTTTATATATATATAACTTGTCTACACATTTCTGATAACTACTAGAGAAGATCTACATTATTTGTTGAATAAAACTTTCTTTCAATCATCTAAGTTTATTGTTTCCTCACAAGGATAAAATTTACATCAGTTTGACATGAAATGATACATTCTTTAATATTATTTTAAGACCTAACAGTCAACTCAACATCTAACATATATTCCATTTAATGTCATTAGCATTTCTTAATCTGAAGTTGTATACATTCTATTTGTTTTAATTGCTTTTAAGAAAGGTATCTCTCTCATTCCATAGCATTGTGAATGAAATTACACAATGTGAAAACCAATACACAGAGGATTTATATTTGAATCGAGTTCTGTGTCCCACAGAGGGGAGAGAAATGGCTGACTCCAAAACCCTCATTCGTTCAGACTAATATCAAATTAAATCAATAGAACCGTACACTCAGAAAGGTCCTGATCAGCTATGATGGGCTATCTTTCATGCCAAAAAATGGAGAAAGTAAGTTACACTAAGAAACTGATTAATCTATCAAAAAGAACAATGAAAGGTGACTTGATACCATCATGAACAGAATACATTGGGTACTAAAGATCTCATTAATCTAATGGAGAAGGGCATAACACGAACCAATCACCAATCATTGGAACCATCTACCAGACATATTCAAATCAGAAGACAGGTCTTTGTTTAAAAAAAAAAAAAAAAGAAAAGAAGAAAAAAAGATGATTAATCATTGGAACACACCACAAAAAGAAATTTATGAGTTATGGGTTATGGATCATCCATCTCTTGAAACATTCAAGCAGTTATATCTTTTGGCAAGATTTAGGTTATCAACATACCAGTTATAAACTGGTCAAACACAGATTATTATGAAATACAGAGATATAACTTAAGGAATTGAATTGTAGTAAGTGCATCTAATAATTTAAAGAAGGTCAGATTTGATGCAGTATTTTTTCTGTGATTTTTTTCATTAAAATCTATAGCCATTTATTATGAGAAATAATGGCAAGACTGATAATCGCAAATCAAGTAAACATACAAAACTTTACAAGTGTTATGGAGTCTTGATGCCAGGTTGTGGGAAACTGGGGTATTGACTTTTACAAATAACAGAACAAGAATTATGTGCAACATTCAAATAAACAAACACTGGATACTAAGCAAGTATCTAATAATTAAAGTATGTACTCTATTAGTAGGCCAAGTATACCTATTAAAGAATCTGAATAATTATTCACAAATACAAAAGAGGTACAACAACAACAAAGGTTGTATCTCAAGCATGATGCTTGGTAAGAGAAAAGAAATAAAAATGAATACAAGCAAACAATAAAATTGGAATGTCTGAATACTGAGAGCAATTATAACAGAGAATACAGCAGTTTTGAAAGACCCGTGTCCTAGAAAATTAAGAACGGAATCTTGACCACTCAAGCATAGTGAACTAAGGGGAAAGAACCATTGTGCTGGCAGTGGGTTTGTACTAGGAAGCTACTACTTCTTTGTTATGCAGAGACTACAACACTTCCAGGAATAGATACAAATGGACATTGAAATACTTATACTCACAAGAACAGCAGAGACCTTGCTTGCCTACTCCAATTAGCATGTTCAAACAAAGATTACAGTAGGCAGGCTTGTTAAAGTGTTTCAGTCTCCATACATGCTGCCCATCATCTTTCACATTCTGCACAGGACATAAAAGAAACAGATTTCACTTAATAAAATAAACAATGAAATATATAAGTGCCAGTAAAAATTGGAGATTGACTCAAGAACATAAAAGACAAGCTGTTACTTCATTTAATACTCTGCATCAGATCACAGTAGAATCATTCTAAATACAGAAGCAATGATATAATAAAAAATTCTTCAGAAGCTCATGGATGCCCGTGTGTTTCAAAAACGATTCAGAAAAAAACACCAGGTTGTTGTCAACACTGCAATGCTAAGTTAGCACTAAATCTAGCCTGATCTTACATTATAATTAGTTTTAAAAACAACTAAAATTTGCTCTAATTATAGAAATAAATGTGCTGCAGGTTAGAAAGTAAAACTCCCCCAAACCAACAATAAAAAGTTTAAAAATAGATTTTTTTAAAACTTCACAGATATTCTTACAGACCCTTAAAATGAGTAACATGCATAATTACATGTGAAGTGGGACATCACAATGTCCTAACCACAATAGTATCTATTTCCAGCTCTAATTTATATTAATCTACTGCCACTAGTAAAACAAAAATCAAGTATTTAAGGGGGGGGATTACATCCTGGACTTCTTCTCTAAAACTTGAATTCCTCTACAATTAATCCTACATTTTTTTCATCTAACTTTAGCACTATAGTCAAATCTTGCGTGGACAGACCAATCAACAGACTGACACTTCCAATTCAGTGGCCCAGTAAGTTACACTTACAACCAAAACATTAACAAATGCTATGAAACCTTTATGAAAGTATGCTTTCACTTGTACTATTCTCCCCTTCCTTCTTAATGGAACCATCCTGGGACCTCACTGTTGTTATATGGTTATTAAAATGATGTGCAATTTTAAAGTTGCAATTTTTGCACAATTAATTCTGTAAATTCTACATTTCTAGACAAGTGTGGTTGTCAGACTTTTTCTTTCAGAAAAGGTTTTGAATTAAACAATGGGACTAACCTAATAAAATTGCACTTGAAATTGTACTTTTTTTTTTTTAAATGAATGTAATATCCAATGGGACAGAAGTAATTAATGACATCTATCACCTGGAAACAGGTTACAGTAGTTTGATATGTTGTGTATTACTGAATGATGTGATCTTTTTGGTCATTTCATTACAAACATAAATTGGGACATATTTAATGGAATGGATTTAACCATCAACAGATGGTTCTCATCCAGCCTGTGATTTCTTGTATTAAACTACAAGAATGTATATACAATATTGCTGACTAGATCTTCGATAATATGATGGTTTTCATGGATAAGGATGATCAATGTAAATGGACATATATTTATAAATGAAAACAAAAATATTTTGTTGTTTGTTAGCATGTATTGCATGAGTTTTGTCCTTAAAAGTTAGTTTTGCTCTACTCCAGAAATTAGTTGTTAATGACAAGTCAAAGATGATTAAGACTTCTTCATCCTTATGAAAAAATAAAAAATAAAAATAAAAAAGAACGTTTTCCTGAATAAAAATCATCACTCCAAGAAATAAGGAATATTTGGTTCAAAGCCAGGTCCTAGCCAGAACACAGTTTTGAATAATTCCTACAAATTACCTACAACAAAAGGAACTGAAAAATCAGCTGGAATATTTTTTTCCTCTGTTGAGATCAGAGCTTAAGTGAAGTTCCCCTGATATTACCAGCAGGAGTTCAAATGCCATCTCTGACAGCAGGGCAATGTGAGGGTCCCCTTTCTGCAAAAAGAGCGGAGCAGAGCAGATACCTTATGTGGGATTTTCAGGCTAGAAGAGTGTGGAAGTTTTCCCATTTCCCCTTAGATTCTGTGGCCGTGGAGCCTTAGAAGCCTTTCAAGCTCCTCCATGACTAGCAGCTGAAGAGGATGTATTTCATTAAATGGATCCCTGCAACTTCTATTTTCTTTCCATCTTACTACACCACTCAACTTATTTTTGAAGTATTGCTAAGCTATAATACACGGGGTAAGTTCGAAGTCTTCTGAAAGTAAACAATTGTTCACTAGACTGTAAAGACCATGTGAATCCTGCTGTGGAAAAAACAAAACAAAACAAAACAAAACACAGTAAACAACGTACACTTTCATTTTAACATATATTACTCAGGACATCAACAGATACAAGCTGTACAATCATAAACCACAAGCACTTGAAATGCATGACAACAAGCTTTCCTTAGCAAAAATATTTGCTATTTCAAAAAAATAACAAAAATTCATGATTATTCATAAACACGCCCCTCTTCCCCATTAGTTTTGTGTTACTTTTTCATTTTAATTTTATTTTTGAAGAATGGCTATTACATGTGAATATGTTGCTTCTTATTTGAACAGAACATATGGACTAACTTAGCTGGCATTTTCCTTATCAGAAAAACAAACAAGTCTTGATGTGGGTGTTCTGCCAATTAAAACACTTAACTGTGTTACAGACTGCAACTGATGCAAATCCATTACATAAACACAATGCACTTTTGGAAAATAGCAAATTAAATTTTTGCTCTTGTGCACTGCCAAAAATCAGCAATAAAGTTCTGCATATGATTATACATGCACATAACTTTTTAAAACATTGCCAAGGAAAAAAAAAAAAAGACGACAATATGAAACAAAGCTCCCTCAATGCAAGTCTTTAAGTATGAATAAAATCCACAATTCTGACATATTGGTGCATTTACTGGCATTCAGTCATTTTGCTTCCATATCCTGAGAAAGGGTTTAAAAACAAATAGTCATTAAGAAAATCTCAAAGCAGGGCAGGTACAGTAAAAATCTCTTCCTCACTTCATTATACATCACTGAAAATGAAGCCTCCATATGCCACACATAGATTTTAGCACATAATGACAAGAGTAACATTTATTTTGTTAACAATGGTTCTCTTAACTTATGCTCCTGACCCTTCATGGATTTTATTGCCAGAAGGACCTGACCTTAAAAAGCAAATCAGCCAAGACATAGCCAGCCTTAGAATTAGTAGAAACTTTCATACAGTCACAGAATTTAGCTACACATCCCTAGTCTGGTCTAATGTTAACTTACTACAGCTTCTTAGATATTTGTAAATAAAAGAAACCAAAGAGAGGTTTCAAGCACAAAAACACAGATTCTGAAACTTAAAATGAATAAATAAATAAAGAGATAAAAATGCAAGTTTTTGTCCTAGCAAGTATCCCCTCATACAACAATAGCCATAGTACTTGAAATATCAGCATGCTCAGTTGTTTCTGTGAGGAGTGTCAGTAACAAGCAACCAAGGATGAAGGATTTTAGGGAGTATGCTAAGTTATTCTTTTGTGGCCTATTGTTATTTTGCTTTCATGTCTTTTAAAAATATGTCCATGACCTGAAGACGTTTTTGTGACTGATCTTTGGGTATTGTTCGATTACTGGGAAGGAGAGAAGTGTCCATTAAACCACAGAGCACCTCATTTTAATATAAAGGTGGTTAAGTTTGTATTTCTTTGCTGGACTGTCAGCAAAGAATTCATGTCAGATTTTGTTTTGTTTGTTTGAGTTTGGAGATAGGGGTTTTTAAGTCTGTTTCAACAGGAAAAAGATTAACCGGATTCAAGAGGCATGGCCATTGGGAGGGCTCCTCGCTTCCAAGAAATTGGGGGTGCGGGGGGAGCGAGCAGGGTGCGTGCACATGCTTGAAGGTGGGTGCGGTGGGTGTTGAAAAATTTGAAGAACAGACAAAAAAATTACCTCCCCTGTCTTCATCTGACTGGCATATTATCCTCATCACCCAGAAATGCTTAGGTATTAATACGCACATCAGGAAATGACAGCAAGGAACAGAAAAGGAAGCACAGGAGGGGAAATTCATTTGTTGGAATAAGCTTCATAATTAGCCACACCACCATGTTTCTCTGTCCCTAAATTAGTAGTCACCTGTCATCTGCAGAGACATAAATGCTGCAGTAATTATATTTTAAGTAACAGTAAATTTCACTCTCTTTATGAAATGCATATATCTTACACCTTACACCCAGATCAGATTAGGGTTACTCCTGTTTTCTCATGGGCTTTTACAAGTCTACAGGCAAAAGGAAAGGCAAAGCTATAGTAAGGAATGGCACTTGCAAACCTTCTGCAAAGAAGTGGGAGCGAGTACAGCATAAAAGTAGATGGCACTGTTAAAAAAAAAAAAAAAAAAGCACTCTGCAGCTCCTGGTATGATGTTTCACCAAGCATTAGCGTTTCCCCCTCTGCTGGCAATGATGTGAAATGATATTGGTAAAATAGCTCTCATCACTTAGAATGGATCTAATGCAGAACTGGCAAAAAGAGCATAAGCTACAGGTTCTAGCAAGGCCTTGGTTTTGCCCTCTGTACATATAGAAACAGTATATGGCTCATCTGCACTTCAGCCTTTTAGAAAATCGAGCTGTTAGACTTCAGGTAGGAATTACCAAAATATCACAAAAGAAAGAAAATGAAAACGAAGGGGAAGGGAAGCCAGATCACCCTTATTCCTCTCTGAATGAAAGAAATATAAGTCTACTAAACTGCCTAGGTATTAAACAGTCATTTCAGAGTTCAGCCTGAGAGGGACTCCTCATGATGCAACAGACTCCACACCAAACTTCTTGCAAATGTTTTAAAGTCTCTAGTTTGATTCCAATTTCACATACTCAGATCTCAAAAATTAAGCCAAAGGTAGTATAATAAATAATACAAGAATTATTTCCCATGCGTGGATTCACATTCAAGTATTCCGTTCCACATTTAAACAAAAAAAAGAAGAAAAAAGATTTTAAAAAATTAAAAAAAAAACCACTAACTTTTTAAATTTTGAGTATAATAGCATAACATTTGCTGCTTGAGGATCCAAAATAAAACTGTAAGAGCATTTCCTTCTGACTTAAGTCAGAATTGAAGCATTGTCACACTTCTACAGAAATGTCTTTGTCTCATTAAGATTTACCTTGATGCTCAAATTTATAAGTTTTCAGAGTATATTTGCTTCAAGAGAAGAGATGAAATAGTTTGAAAGTTACAACCAGTGACTTAAAAGAAAAGCAGAGTAGCCTGGTTTCAGATTATTGATGACAATTTATGAACGTTATGAAGCAATACTGTTCAATTTCCCTCACAACTTAGGCCAGCTTTTCAGCAACTGTACAGTACCAGCTACAGTGCAACTGTGACATCTAGTGGCCAATGAAGAGGTAATAAAATAGTTTCCACTCCTAAAACTAAGGATTTTTAAACACTTGCAAACTTACAGTTCATAGCTACCTTCTGTACTATCTCTGACAGAGGTGACAGTAATGATCCATCTCAAGAGATGAGACCAAAATATCTGCCATGTCAGTTTCTAACTTTCTAACACAAATCAGGTGCTTTTATCAGGATAGAGTGGAATAATATTGTGCAAGTGTGCTCTCCTAGCAAAGAGCAGAATACAGTTTGTGGCTAATAAAACACCTTATGAACGAATTGTCATTAAATGGCTTTTTGTGACAAAATTATGAAGGACATTTTGAATAAGGCTAGGATAGCCAATGGGGTATCTCTTAAACTTCACTGACAGTTTTTATGTGCTTAGATTAATGCAGAATAAAATAAAAAGGTCAGAATCTTTGCAGGTTTCTATTACGGAGCAGTAGAACAAATGACCTAACAGTCACTAATATGCAACATGAAACTTCTGAAAAGTGTAATTATCAATCAGAATGAGTAATTAGCAAGGACATGTCACTTAGAAAAGCAGTTTAGTAATATTCTTAGAATGGCTTGGGTTGGAAGCGACCTTAAAGATCACCCAATTCCAGCCCCCATGCCACCCACTAGATCAGGTTGCCCTGGGCCTCATCCAGCCTGGCCTTGAACACCTCTAGGGATGGGGAACCCACACCTTCGCTGGGCAACCTGTTCTAGTGCCTCACTACATCTGCGTGAAGAATTTTTCCAAACTAAATCTTGCCTCTTTTAATTTAAAACAATTTCCCCTTGTTCTACCCTGTCTGTCAGTGTAACAAAGTCACTTTCCGTCTTTTTTATAAGCCCCCTTTAAGTACTGAAAAGCTGCAATCAGATCTCCCCAGAGCCTTCTCTTCTTCAGGCTGAACAACCCCAGCTCTCTCAGCCTGTCTTCATAGGAAAGATCCTCCAGCCCTCTGATCATCTTTGTGGTTCTCCTCTGGACCCATTCTAACAGATCCACATCCTTCTTGTGCTGGGGTCCCCAGACCTGGACACAGCACTCCAATTGAGGCCTCACAAGGGCAGAGTAGAGGGGCACAATCCCTTCCCTTGACCTACTAGCCATTCTTCTGTTGATGCAGCCCGGGATGCAGTTAGCCTTCTGGGCTGCAAACGCACTGCTGGCTCTTGTCAAGGTTTTCATCCACCAGAATCCCCAAGCCCTTCTCTGCAGGGCTGCTCTCAATGAATTATTCTCCAAGCCTGTACTCCCATGTGGGATTGCCCCAACCCAGGTGCAGCACCTTGCACTTTGACTTGTGGAAGCCCATTAGGTTTACATAGGCCCACTTCTCAAGCTTGTCCAGGTCCCTCTGTATGGCATCCCTTCCTTCTGTTGTATCAACTGCACTGCTCAGCTTGGTGTCATCTGCAAACTTGCTGAGCATGCACTCGATCCCACTGTCTATGTCATTGATAAAGATATTAAACAGTACCGTTCCCAGGTGCTGTTTAAGATACTGCAAAATGTTCCCAAAATAACTACAATACTTGTCAAAAAAGAGAAATATGTTTTGAAAATGACCATCAGTTATCTCCTTTACTGATTTCTTGACAGAGTATGCCTAAAGTGAAAGCTTTTTTTTTTTTTTTTTTTTTTTTTTTTTTGCTTAAAGTAAACCTGTGGAAGTAATGAAATACAATCTAACACAGATTTGTTGTTTGATGATAGGGAACTAATATATATATATTTTAGTATATAGTAATATAGGGAAGTAATACATATATACATATATATTTTCACTCAGCCCTGCATATATAGAATTAGGGAATTAGTACTTACAGTGATCCAAATGTACTGTAAGTTATCCTCAATTCAGGTATGTAAGTGGTAATTTGATTTATAAGAGATAAAGTTTTGATTATTGATATTTTGCAAGAACTTTAAATCTCCTGCTAAATGCATGTTTGTGTTACATATTTCAGTTTGGAAAGGGTGACCGTTCTTTGTGAGATTAAGATAACATGGAGTGACTACAGCAATCTAGATTTAGTTCAGGACACAGCAGTTAGGTGGGGAAAGGTAAATATTATTTATTATTTCACCTCAGCATCTGGAAAAGACTTCAGAAAAAAAAAAGAGTTATATAACAAAAAAGCACTTGAAACAGATGCTAAGATACACGTGCTCAAAATTAGCTCAAATACAGGACAGCAGGTGGCACTGGCAACATTCCAGAGTTAAAACAGCTGTGGTGAACTGATACAACATTGATCATATTATATCTGCCTTATCTTTAATGTGAACTTGTAAACATACAGACCCTACACTCTTCTTTCATAATACTCCATCCTTTGGTCTAAGTGTTCTCTTTGATATTGCTACTTAGTATAGTTTATTAAGGTAGTTATAGAGGTGGAAGAACTGTATTCACAGTGATGTTTCATGACAGGACAAAAGCCTGAAGGCAAGAGTTGCTGCAGGAGAAATTCTGTCTGGGCATGAAAGAAAAAAAAAACTGTTTCCCATGAGAACAGCTAAACACTAGGAGAAGCTGCCTACAGTACAGAACTGGTGGAATCCATCTCAATGGAATTATTTAGGATTGGGCTTGAAAGAGTCCTGCCTGGATAAAAAAATACAAGAACCTGCTTTCAATAGGATGCTGGACCAGATGATCTCCAAAGTTTCTTCCAACCTAGACTGTTTCATGATTCACTATGGTTAAGCTACACACCACAGCACCATGCCAAGTTGCCTAAACACCGCTCCAAGCCAGCTGTAACATACACATGGGTAGTAAAACATTTTTAAAAGACACTACTGTAGCAAGTAATTAATAATATGCTGTCAACAAGACAAACTAATGAGCTTTTTACAACTTCCAGCTCCAGAGCTGGCTCATTTGGTGTTAATGTAGCTCTGACTTTGAAGACATACTTCTGTTCTTCACACATCATTCAGCCATAGTAAAGGACAAGAAAAAACATTCACTATACAGGTTATAGAGAAACAAACCTGAGGATTACAGCTGACATGCAAGCAGAAACTTGACACTCTTATGTTAATACTCACATTCTCTAATCCAAGAAGGACCAAGAGTGGGATTGTTGTCATTCCTCCTTGGATCCACTCTTCTAGAGAAACAGTGCCATCATGATCATAGTCAATTTCTTCCATCATTTCATGAAGAATCTACACAGTTTCATGAAAAGTCTCGTAAGTTCCATATTCTAATATAACCAGCTGCGTAGAGATCTATGGTCTCTCATCCATATGCAAAAATGAAAATATTACTTGTATCGTACCTGTACTAAAATGAGTGCCGCCAGGTCAGAAAATGAAATGCAATATTCATATTTATATTTTACTAGCACCTAATATTACTAATTAGCACCTACATTTCCCAAACCAGAGTGCCCCCTTGTGTACTTACTATGTACAATACTAGTAAGAGACAGTTCTCGTCAAGAAATTTTCAGGGGTAAATTACTTGTTACAAATATTAATTACTATGTGCACTGAAGAAAAGCCTTCAAACTTTTCCAAAGAACACTTTACAGAACAGATTTAACCAGAAAAAAAAGACTTGGAAAAAAGTGTTAATTTACAGTGTCACGGTGGAGCACAAACTATTAATACTTCTATCTTGCTAATATCTAGGAACTCACGTTGGCATGAAGTATCACAAAATAAATAAAAGCTGTCTCTAACACCACCATAAAAAAAATGATAAAATAGATGCTTACTGGACTCAGTTCAGTAATATCCCATTCAAGGTATTCTGCAACATGCATCATTTGAGCAATGATATTTTCCAACTCCTATAGATGAAAGAAAAAAAATTCTATTTAATGCAATATTATAATGGCAAATTTTATGGCAAACAACTCGTAATTCAAACCTATTGCATATGGTGACTATTTTATGAACACCAAAATATACAGAAAAAATTGATTTCTAATCACTAATTGCTAATCAATGCACCGTGTGAAACTTAAAATCAGAGACCCACTGAGCAGAACAAGAAAGTAATTTAAATTATTTTAATAGCAAATATATTTCATTTACATAAATGTATTTACCCTTACAAAATAAACTCTAATACATGAGAAGAGAGGTTTGAGGGCTCCTAGCTGGCATGCTTCCTTGGCAGGAATAATCTATAGTCCTTATTTGATGTGACGGAAAGAGAGATGAAAAACATTTGTTCTAAATAAACTGGCCTTAATTTTTTGTCAGTTATTTTCTGAAGTACTCTGATTTTAACTCCATTAATATAAGTAATCAAAACTCGTAAGTTTGAGCTGTTAAGATTTAAAATTCAAAGATTTCCCCCTATATTCAGTCAGCTGAGAAATTCACCAGGTAGAAGTGCTACATTAATATTATTCTAGACATAAACATACATGTATAATCTCATAATCTGATTGATTTTAACCAGAGATTGTCTATAAGAAATGTCATATTTTCTTCAGCTGTTAAGAAAAAACAAGAAATGTTACACAACCTTGGAACACATCCTCATGTAACTATAAGAATCAACTGTAGGTCAGTCTTCAGGCTAAATTAAATTAAAACTATGTAGACACATGATTCTTTTCACTTTTAATCTCAAAAGGAGTGCAAGGTGATATACAGTATACATACTATTATATTTATGACCTGATTTTCAGAAGTGCTGAACATTGTACACAAGGCAGATAGTCAGACCACCCAAAACTCAGGCTTGGAATTTCTTTCTTTAACCTTAGAGCATTGTAATTTCCCTTATTCATGTATCACTAGGACCTTTCCATACTCATATATATAATGTGGTTTGTAAACATACTTATCTAGAATGTATATTCTCATATTGTAGTTATTACTCACTAGTTATTAACATTTTGTATTGCCTGATATTTTCTATTGCCTAAAAATATAATACAGTGTTTACATTATACCTCTAGGTATCTTAGCTTCCCTATTCCCTTATCCCTTGTGGAAATCACCTTTTTTTTTTTTTTAATCAGTCTCCCCTCTGTTGTCTTACTTTGTGGAGACAGAGATGAAAAATAAATAAAAGCTGCCAATACAACACAATATTTATTTCCATTAGTTGACCTTTATACTCTGAAAGAGAAAAAAAAAAGATAGTTTCATTTTTTAAAACTCTTTCTGATTACTATACCTCTGATTTTCCTTAAAACATTTGGTTGGGCTACTTCTCAATATTTAAACTTTATTATTATTCCTTAGTTCAAAATAACACGGAAGTTCTGGCATCTCTCTACTTATACCCACTGTGTGACACGCACTTTCCCTTTTTAATGAAATCTTTGCAAATATTACTTTCATATACATCTACCAGAAACATACATATGAAACATACGTACATACCAACCCATATAGTTTTAGGAACCATATTAACATGTCCCCTACAGTAATATGACTAAAAATCAGAAAAATATACAGTAGGACTACACAATAACAGTGTCAGCATTTGCAAAATTATACAGAGTAGAAACAGCAGCTTTATGGAAAAACTAACTCAAAAGTTGGTTTCAAAATGGGCAACTTTCTATTCACTATAATTTATAGTGCTTCTATTAATTCAGGATTCATGTAGTCTTCTATAGGTATACCATTATGGCATAGTCTTATAACACATCAAAATAAATAAACAAAATTACCGAATTATCCAGGTATCCATTTCCATCTGTATCATATAACCGAAACATAACTAAAAGGAAATAAAAAGAAAAGAGAAGGAAACTCGATTAGAAAATATAATAACAATATTATTTCATTTAAAAAAAAAAAAAAAAAGGACAAACTGAGTTTCACAGGACAAGCATTAACATTTTCCTTAGTGAACATAGTAACTGTAGATCCACCAAACATTTTGTACTATATGAGGTTCACTCAGTGACTTCCCTGCCACAGTGCCTCCAATAAGACATATTAGCTGGAGAGTACATTTGTACCTTGTCTACATAATCCCTCCAACTGTTAATCTGATCTGTGAATGTGATTCTGGTTCGTCCCAGAGATGATCTGTATTTCTGGGGAGTACCACCAAAAGGCCCTTCTCTCTCATGTCACCGAACACAAGAAAACACACAATTGATCGAACAAATGTTGATAAACATGCTTAAGTTACAATGCTATTCCATTCTCATCCAGTCATCACTACTGAATATTGCTTTAGAAATGCTTTTTGACATATGCTAAATGAAATAGAATATTATTTGAAGCATCTATTCAGTCAAATCCAACAATAAACACTCCTCACAGACTGTCAATATGAATCCTACCTGCTCTATCAACTTGAAAACATCTTTCCAATATGCTGGAGAGCTATCCAGACAAGAATAGCTGCATTTTTGTGACATCCAGAAAGAATATATACCTTCAAGTTTCTATCATTACTTGATTCCAGCCACAAGAGTGGGTATATCCACTAATATCAAAACATTTCAAAGCAGTTTATTCAGTTGATCATATACAGCATCAAATTGTAAAGCAAAGAAATTTGAACCTTTGGTAGAAATATTTTTAAAAGCCTTAAGATGAAGGCCAGAAGCCTAGGCATACCTCACTCTGTCCCTACTGTCTGGGACACACTTTGTCAGAGCTCTGAATTCCCCATTCCCTTCAAAAGTCCTTCAAAAGTGCTCATTTCTTTTTCCCCCTAGAAGATCTATTTTCTAAGAAGCAAGAAGAGAGCTGAAACCACCTTAAACGGGTGGTTTCAGGACACTTTAATGCCTCAACTCATAGCAAAACCCAAGCAATCTACTTTACCAACCATCTTATTAGATGTCTCAGAAAACATAACATCTGGCCTGTTCGACTGTGACCAATACCACCACAACGGATCCACTCACAGAATCACAGAATGGTTGAGGTTGGCAGGGACCTCTGAAGATCATCTGGTCCAAACCCCCTGCTGAGCAGGATCACCTAGAGCACATTGCACTGGATGGCATCCAGGCGAGTTTTGAATATCTCCAGAGAAGGAGACTCCACAACCTCTCTGGGCAGCCTGTGCCAGTGCTCTGTCACCCTCACAGTAAAGAAGTGCCCCCTCATATTCAGCCGGAACTTCCTGTGCTTCAGTTTGTGCCCGTTGCCTCTCGTCCTGTTGCTGGGCACAACTGAAAAGAGACTGGCTCCATCCTCTTGACACCCTCCCCTCAGATATTTACACACACTGATGAGGTCTCCCCTCAGTCTTCTCTTTTCCAGGTTAAACAGGCCCAGTTTGCTCAGCATGTCCTTGTACAATAGGTGTTCCAGTCCTCTAATCATCTTTGTAGCCCTCCTCTGAACTCGCTCCAGTAGCTCCATGTCCCTCTTGTACTGGGGAGCCCAGAACTGGACACAATACTCCAGGTGTGGCCTCACCAGGGCTGAGTAGAGGGGCAGGATCACCTCCCTTGACCTGCTGGCAACACTCTTCCAAATCTTTCTATGAATCAAGTTTGAAGGTTGAGCCATAGATCATGGAGGTCCTTAACAATATAGATGCACCTTGATCAATTTGCAATATGACCTTAAAAAAAGAACTTGAATTCTTCCAATATTTCTCTGTTATGGAGGTTTGGGATATATTTAAGCTATACATAGTTTAAGAACAGATATGTTGAGTGTGTAAAACAGGTGAGATTCATAGTACTGAAAACCTCTAGGAATACACTGCAAATATCTGCTGAAATACTGGTAAATCTATGAAAATCTATAGATGATATACATTCAAAGTCTAAACACCATTTTCTTTTTAAACACCGTTTTCTTTTGGTGCATTTTATTTTAAAAAGTCATCTAGTTTGTATCAGATTTTATTTGAAAGCACCACTTCTATGTTCTGCTTGCCCTGCATCCAGTTTCCAAACACTCAGCTAAGACTCAGAGGCTTTCCATTTTTTGTCAACAGAAAAATTTATGATTTTAGATTAGCATTAATCTTAATGTTAGCATACTGATTTATATTTTACCTTGCAGCCATGGGGCCTAGTACTATAAAATTATTTAAGATAAAGTGTTAAATTATACCATTAATTTATACGGAACATTCAGCAAAAAAATCAATAGGGAATTCTGCATACTAATACACTATAATCCAAAATTTATGCACTAAGAAGTTATAACACATGGTATGTTTCAACTCTGGATGACAAAGTAGAAAATCAACTTATGTAATAACCATATTCTTAATAGCATGTAGTAAACCCATACAATCTTGAATATATTTAATCTGTAAATACAATACATTTATTAAACCAGACTCTAGCTCCTAAATCATGCAGATCATTCACAGTCTTCTGCCTGTGCAGTTCCTGCTGGGGGAAATCCATGGAACATCCCCTGCCCTAGACTCTCAGTTCTCTCTCTCTCTTCTCATTGTACCAGTTCCTGGCACCAGGGGAGGCTACTGCTCTCCATTTCATGTTATACTGCGTGCACAGAGCTCTTTAGAGCTCTGATAGAGCTTGCATAGCTTGCTACCATGAAACAGTTACTACTGTCAATTGAATTCAGCCCTAGAATCTTGTAATTTGTTTGTGTTTTAAATGCACATTGACACATATATTCAAACATTCTAGTGGTATGATACCAAACTTCTATTATCAAGTTCAGGACTGACTCCTTGCAATTTTTGCTGAGTCAAAGGTGTCAGTGATCTCACAGTACTAAGTTGTCATTGTGAGCTAACTACACGTAACAGAACATCATGATACTTCAAAAACGTGGTTATATAACCCTGTAATGAATTTCTCATTCCAGCAGACAGAGCCTACTGTTTGCATTTTCTATCACACTTAATAGTTTGTTTCTCTACAGTATCAGAGCCTGATCCCACAGTTTTAACAGACAGACCAGTCTTGTATATCAAAGTATATTTGGTCTCAGGAAGGACTAATGTGATTGGATTGATTAATTATTTATCTATCCAGAAAACTGACTTCTAAAATTCTATAATGCAGAAACACATGGTTGTTTTTTGTTCTTTTCTCTGATTTGCAGATCAAACTCTCATTTTCTGAACAGGTGGTTTTGAACAGGTGGAGGTGTTTTGCATTAATGAATCGGGTCCCTAGTTAAGAAATCAAGTTATTTC
Source organism: Cygnus olor (assembly GCF_009769625.2). Taxonomy (NCBI): domain Eukaryota; kingdom Metazoa; phylum Chordata; class Aves; order Anseriformes; family Anatidae; genus Cygnus; species Cygnus olor. The sequence continues at coordinate 30,582,961 of NC_049170.1, forward strand.
TAACTTTCAGAATCAAACATTCATTCCCAACAGTGGTGCAGACTTAGATCATATTTTACTTTCTTATATGTATTCACTAATTATGGATCCCATGGCACACATAAGCAACTATTCTTTGTCTGAATGAGCTCATTTTCTACACATTATTCATGACTTCTATAGCCCTGTAAGCATCCTTAGTGTATTTCACTTGTTTTTGACAGCTCTGATGCTAGAATCAACAGACAATAGCATAGAAAGAAATATTTGAAAGGATTATTTTAACTGTGGATTGTTTTATCTTCATGGGTGCTAGATAGAATGTGGTCAGAATCTCAAATTAATACTTTTAGAAAGAACAGAAGCTCATTTCTGCAATAATGGTCCCCTAGAACTGTATTTTTATAAGAAAGCTATTCAAAACTAAGTCTTAAACTCAGAAAATTTAAAATCAGAATTTTGATCACTTTTCTCTTTACCAGAAAATAAATAAATACATAAAAGAGAAAGAGAGAGAGAGAGAGAGAGAGAGAGAGAGATTGAACATACATTCTAGCTTGTCTTCAGGTCTTCCTCTTTCTAGCAGTGACAAATAACAAACAATATCCTTCAGCTGGATCACATCTGGTAAACTTAAGTTGGCAGGAGTAGGAGGCCGGGATGTAGAGGTACCTTTGTTAAGTCTCAGACCTGGAAATTAAATACAGACTGTTACTTTTCATATATGATATAAACAGAGTACAAAGCAGAACTCGTATGTACATGCAACCTTATTTTATTTGAACCTCAGATGATTTCTTAATTTAAATCAAAATGTTAAGTTTAAACAATTCACATTCATAGTTTATCCAGCAAAGGCAGAATAAAAATGAAAGTGAGGTTTATTTTTTAAAATACTACACAAAGCTAACTATTATAAAAATAAATCAAGTATGGGAATGGCATCACTGTTTTTACATTTGTGTTAATCTGATGTCATTTGACTACAAAATAATTTCGGTGAATATTTTTATTCTACTGTGTTATATGTTATTTTATGTATTAAAACAATCCCTGCCCAACTCTGCATCCAGTTCCTTGCATTTGTTGAATTTTCATCTGATTTCCAGATTGTCACCAGATACACCAGTTGAAGATGTTTTAGAGACAAATGTGTAATCTTCCCCACAAAGAGAGTCATTTGTGTGCCAGAGCAACTTAAATTTACAATGTAGAAGACTTGATCACAGACTATTATGAAAACAAACACAGAATTTAAATAATAGTCATAATAATCATTCAAATTTGATCAAGAACAGTTCCAGTTTACCACTTGGAATACAAGTTTCAACATTGTCAATATTTTTGTTTAAAGAGAGCATTAACATGATTGGTCCTGAGGATATTACTAGAATCTGCAGAACTAATAATATATACAGAAAAATAGAGGAAAAGCAGGACTACATAAAGAAAGAAAAAATGACATTTTCTTTACAAGTCTGTTACATTTTCCACAGACCTCAGTGATGCCTAAGACAAATCTTTACAAAGGGATCAACTGCTCCTTAAATATTTTTCATCATTATTCAGAACAGTGTTATGTATATAACCTGTACATAGCCTGCATACATAATTTCTCTCAAGCCACATTTGTCTTGGACAAATTAATTGCTGTAGATGATGGAAATTGAATTAATTTTCTTTTTTTCTATTTTCATCTGGAAAAAGTTTACAATCTAGACATTTTGAAAGGACTACTGAGGTATGTATGCTAAGATATTTTTCATTAAATACATAGAAATATATTTCATTAAATAAGAGCAAATTGGCATGTAGAAAAAATATCTTCAAGTTCACGTCCATGGCTGCAGGCAGATAACAAAGACTGAAAGTAAATATTTAAGTAAATAAACAGATTTAATATGGCAACATTCTACTAGAGGAGCTTGTATGTTAGTAAGTGCACTTAAAATGAAGACAGTATAAAACATTAATCAATTAAGATGCTAGCTTTAATGACACAGTTTACACAGATAGTTCATGTTCTAGTCTTATTTGAATCCTATGCACAGAATAAAAGTTATTATAAAGCTAGGACCCACTCATCTTGAAAAAAAAAAAAGTCTTGCATTTCAATGAAATCCAAATGAAAATGGCATACAAATTTTAAAGCAACTTTTAGCTTATCATCAGCTGCAAGGTACGTGTCAAAGTATTACTTCATAATCAGAGGTGGGAGAGAGGGGTGGAAGCAATACTGATTTACAGTGCTGCTGCCTACCTGGCATCTGTTTCCATCGTTCTTCAGACACCTTAACTGAAAATACAATGTATAAACAGACATGAGTAGACTGAGAGACACTAAATAAAAAAAATGTTCACATACCAGATAGATTTATGAACCCTGCTACTTCCTTGTGATCTTCTCTAGCTCTTGTATACCTTCCAATTTTCCAGGAAAATGTCAAATGTTTCTGACAAATTTATTTCCCAGTATAGTCAGCTTTTTCACCACTGGTAACATTTCAAGATTACTAGATACCCTAAAATTAGGGTTTCTATATTTTTTTATTTGCAATTGATAATGTACAGACGTTTATTTTATTTCCTTTTAAATGCTACAAATTATAAAGATGTAGCATCTAGTTTAAAACTCAGGCAACTGAACTGCAATATGAACACCATGTTTTCATGCACAAATAATAATTCTTGCATGAGATGAACTGAACTGTCTCTCCAAACATGCTTTGCATATAACAATTTATCAAACAGTCCTTCAGGTATTACACTAAATGCATATGTAAGACTACTAAACTGAAGATGAACAACAAAATAGAAAGAGTGAAGAAGAAAAAGGTTAGGAGTTACTACAGTAAGAAACTTAGCATACAGTTTTAACAATAACAACAGAATTCACTTTGTTGTTTCTGTTTTTTAAGCCACAAATTAAAATCCACACATTAAAATCAAAATGTATCAGAGAGAATGATAACAAAACCAAAGAAAGCTGAGCATGGCTTCTACCAGGCAGAATGTAGCAATAAATCTGACAATGACCTAGAAACAGCTGTTATCATTTCTATATATAAAGTGTTAAAGCCACAAAAACACAAAACCAGCATAATAAAAGACAACTTTTTGCAATAACAGTGCTCAAGACAACATGTGTAAAAACACAGCATAATAAATATGCACCAGTAAATGTCAGCTGCTATTGGAGTTACCAGGAAAAGTGTTAAATTGGCAGCTGGTACAGTGTGTTTATAGCTGATGATTCTCATTGATGAGAACAATGAAAACTTCAATGAAAGATTAAAAATAATGAGTGGAAATTGTGTGGCTGAGACATTATAGGCAGCAGAATCTGTGTAGCAGAAAAAATACAATGCTGATAATGTCAGACACATGAAATAGCTCCTGCAGTACAGTAACAAATACATTTAGAAATGTCCTTAGAGATTCTGTGACAAAGTATCTTAACGGTCAAAGGACTGAATCATTGGTGTAAGCGACTTGTCCAAACCTATGTTATTATTAGAGCCGTAATTAGCAAGAGAAGATTTTGAATCCTCCAAATAACTGATTACGCAATAGCCTACCAAGACTACTACTCTGCATGTGGAACCAGTCCAGATAACAAAATAATAAAAGCACAGAAAGTTGAAAATATACGGCCTTCACAGCAGGTATTTTTGTAAAGAGACACATCCACAGCAGTTCTGACTAGAAAGTATAAAGATACCTCAGTTATTCAATTCAAATGAAAAGAAGAACCATACATACGCTCAATGTGGTAAGCAAGTTTTGCTAGCAGAAAAAAATAAAATAAAATAAAAATAAAATAAAATAAAATAAAAATAAAATAAAATAGAAATAAAAATAAAAATAAAAATAAAATAAAAATAAAAATAAAATAAAAATAAAATAAAATAAAAATAAAATAAAAATAAAAATAAAAATAAAAATAAAAAAATAATGCACATAATGTAATACAATAAAGTGATAAACAAGGCCAGATTCAACTGGCAATACCTGAAAGCCTATAATTAATATTGTACACTGAGGCAACAATGGAAATCTAGAGTTTGATACCTGCAGCACGTAACAATTTAGCTAGTAGCACTTGTACCAAATTCACAACTTCTGGGTGAACTGAAATTTGAAGACATCTAATCTTCATACGAAGAATTCAGGCAACTAAAAACCTATGAAACCAGTTTTCAAAATGTTCTAAATGCTTGATTAGCCCAGCTATTCAGAAGATGAAATTTAGTTTTAAGTTAGCCTAGTTTCTGCTTTTAGCTACTGGGTTTTGATAGAGTTCCCAAATTCGTAGAGTGTTAAATCAAAGACTTCAATATCCAATATTGAATAATAACCTTCAATAACCATGTTATTTAGTGTGAAAATGTCAGTCTTACATTGGGTAAAACAAATACTGCTAACAGTTATAGGACATTTAAAATACTATTAGCTGGTAAGTATGTAAGATTACTAAGAGCAGCAAAAAACAGTTAAGAGAAGCAGCAGTAACTGGGTAGAGCAACTGTGGAGCACCAGCAGAAGCATCCTGCATGAGGCTGTGAAGGTTTCTAAGTGTACAGCAAAGTAGTCAGCAATACTGTGTAACCATAGTAATCTGCTTAGCATTAATGTGACAGACTGTCCACTTGGTGTCTCAGCTGCATCATCAATGCGAATTAAAAAGATTAAACCATTTAATCTCCATTTCTCTTCACAATATTCCTTATTTATGACTTAGTTTCTGCAATTTCATAAATATCAGAACAAAGAAGTACAAATAGTTTAGAATTCTACATATTTATGACTATTAGAAGGTGAAGAGCAGCAGCACAGAACTTGCAATTCTTAAATTTTATTACTTACCTCCAGAAAGGAGCTGGGGTTTGTTTTTTATTAAGGGGCTGCAGTGAGAGATTTTGTTGCTAAATGATGTAAAAAGATGCTCAATGAAATCATCAGGTAGCTCTGCCTCCAGAAAAGTCTTCATGAACAGTTTGAATCCCTCTAAATCAATTGTCTAGAGGAGGAAAAAATGTAATTTGAATTGATCATTTTTTCAACAACTTTCATATTAACACATCATATAATACTCTGTTAGTAAAAACTTTAGACTATCCTCGAAAATACTGATTCCTGAAGGTATAGCCTGGCATACTTATTCATGAAAGTGACTAATTTTTGAATTATTACTTTGAAAACTCACAGTATTGTTTCAATAGCCCAGAGTACGGTGTAAAATAATCCAGAGTAAACTCAGAGCACTTCTATAAGGACCCCAAAACTAAGTTCCATGCTGACCTGTTTCTTAATCGCAACATGGCTTAACAGCACACACAAAACTGCAAACAAAGGCACGTAGGGAGCTATGGGGATGTATCTGCTAAGACTTACCTTTTTACCGTAATTAGACAGACAATAAGCACGGGATTTTTAGATGCCAAATTCAGGCAATTGAAAGCTACCTGTCTTTTCTCAGTGGCAACTACACTTTCTGCTATTTGTCAAAGAGGAACTGATAATCTAAATAGGTTCTAACATTCAAATGAGAGTGCTTAGACTGTACAACTTTGGGGTGGGGGGAGGGGGTTGTCAGTTTGAAGCATTTGTAATTTAGTTTAATTTATTTTTACTTTTGGCATCAAGGTAGGAGCTGATTAATGAACCTTCATTGATGATTTCTCTCTGGTAAGACAGTGTTCCCTGTTTTAAATATTAAAATGAATTTTAGATTCATTATGATCCCATTTTACCCTGGTAATATAGAACCACTAAAAATAAAGATGTGAAATGTGTCAAGAGATCTTAAGACAATTTCACTTTTATCTCTGAAATAACTGACACAACTGCACACTTATCAATGATGCTATTCAGTTACATATGTGATTTTAATACAACAGCTTATCACTCGTTAATCTGTAAACTATATAGTGTTGCTGTCTTTCTAGCTCGAGCAGGACAGTAACTTGTCTAATAGTTAACAGAGAAAACCACATTACACCACAACATCAACTTGGAGAAAACTCCCCATGCCGGGGGAAGACTCTCCAGTCATCCCTGAGAAAAATAATTCAACTCCTTTAGTTCAGCCCAGTGAATGCAGCATTAGGAGGGAAAAGACTAGCAAGACTTGAAGTCATACAAGGGAAAAAAAGGAAACTAAATCCTCAGTGCCTTAAGTGACTTCAGAATCTGAGTCACAGTATAAATTATATTAAAGTCATTGTAAAAATTATTTCAACACTTTGGAGCAGTGATTTTTCTCTCTCTCCCCATCCCCACCCACCTTTTTTTTCTTTTTCTTTTTTTTTTTATGAGATGCAAAAATTTTATGTCCACATTAAATAAGGTATTCTCATTAAGGTTAATACCTAACTGCCCCTGGCTAATGTTTTGAACATATATCACTCCCCTAACTAGGGTCTAACAACACAGATTGAAAAATTTGACTGATCTTGTGCAAGTCATTATTATTAGGAATGCAAATTTGGTGAGCATCTATGCTGAGTTAAGACAGAACACCTGTGACAAAGAAAGTGAGTGACACCAATAGAACTCCTACAGATTGAACACAAAAATAGCAGGGACTGAAAAAAATTACCTTCACAAGGCTTAAGCTGGGTATAAAATGGAAATAATCAACTTTGATATACAGTAACTACCTTTCTCTCATCATCATAGAGTTTCAGTCATTGTCTTCTTAATTGGCAAATCATACACTCTTTCCGTCATGCTATAAACTTTCTCTTTTATTCTCAATAAAAAAATAACCAATATTCTCTTCACAGTATATAATCAATGAAACAACAATAGCAAAAGGATTTGTATTGGCATCCAAGTAAACTGGTCATGAGTTTACACCATATAAATGTATTTTTTAATCTGCAAGCATAACAAATACATTAATCACTAAATCAACTGACTTTAACAACCTGAGATTGTTTTTTTTATGTTTTTAATCAATGATGTGTTTGTTAGCTATTTCATTACATTTCATATAAAGAGGAATAACCAAGTGAAAAAGAGAAACAAAACCAAATTATAATCCAATTTAAATTAAGGTTTATGTATGGATATATAAAATATCTAAGTTACATAAGGCTTTTTAATTATTATTATTTTCCTTGTGTATATGTCTGCTAAAAAATATTCCTTGAGTTTATAGCTGTCTTAGATTTTTGAACTGCTGCCTCAGTAATACTGGTTCACCGAGCTGATAGCAATAACTAAATCCATAACTCCACATTTTTCTATTTATATGCTCAGAACTGTGTTTGGTTAGAGATTTGGGTTAAAAAAAGAAAAAGAAAAAAAGAAAAAAAAAAGTTAAAATTATGTTTCTTTCTTCCTGAAGACTTTCTCAAAGATGTTCAAAGTTCTCATTATTTTCTGAAGATGGTCAGATCATCATTTATCCCAGCACCCTCCAAAGCAAGTATTCCTAACATAATTTCTGGCCATGAAAGACAACAGATACCATGACTTGGTTGCCATGCCCACTTAATATATTTGACACCCTGACTGCCACTGCTTAGAGTGCCTAGCAAAGGAGGAAATAACGTGTTTGTTCTTTAGCACTCTTTTACACTTAGATTTCTTCAGCTGGAAGTGCTTTATCCTTTGCTCTCACATGCTCTGTGAACGGTGAACCCCCAATGAAGTAGAAACATTCATACAACAAATCAGTGTTCAGATACTGAAAAGTTTTCAAACGAAGCTGAAAGTTGTCTAGGAGCTAGTAAATGACTTGAATACACATGAGAAATGCTTTTAATTGTCCAAAATGGAGATAGAAATACACATGCTGTATCAAATAAATACTCTGCAACAGTTCTGCATGAAGAAAGACTATGAACAGATCCATGTGATTAGGTTCTTGTTAAAAAACACGAAATCCTTGATTCTAATACTCCATAGCTGAGTAACATTTTCAAGAGGATCTAATATGCTTAGTGCAGATTATCCTAATAGGAACTGAGCTCTAATGGACTGCAGTGATTTTTGAAGATTTGTTTTTCTATCTACAGTAAAGAGCAGAACTGTGCTAGACTGTAGCAGATCTAGCAGTAGTTTCAATTATTCATCTAGTTCACAAATGAGAGAGGGGACAGTTTCCAAGGAAGGCTCACTTTAAATTATTTTCATTGCTTTCTCTATTATCTCTCTCTCATTGTAATAAACATAACACTTTATACAGCAGCAGAAAAATTGAAAAATTCCTTAAAAGAAATCCCATGAGGACCACTGTAGAAGACTCATGTTACAGGTGTTAGAGCACCATGGTACCATTTTTAGTATTGAGTGTGGTTCATTTAGAATAGAACACTTAACAATGGGAAATGTTTGCTGAATCTCAGCCTAATTTTCACAAAAGAGAGAAACAACACACAATATTATGAACATTTTTCTATTCTGCAATCATATGGCAGTTTTCTTTTTTCCTCTTAGACTTTTAATGGTTCAAAACATGAAGATGCTTCAGTAAGCAAATAGCCTTTCTCTAATTACTAACATAACCTCTATCCACCCTCCCCCACTAACTCAGACACTTTTCAAAGGAACCACAAAACGCTTTGGGAACCAACAAGTAAAAAAAAAAAAAAACTGCAAGATGACATTAATTTTCCACACTGACATGCATCATGCTCACTCAGCTATGCAAACATCTTCCTTTTAAATCTCAACGTCATACCAGAATTTCTCAGATGAAAAGTTCAATATATTTTAGGATAACTTGAAAATAATTTATTGCAGTTAATGAATTCATAAGCATTAACTAAGCAGTTCCTACCAATACTATCAGAACAATATATAAGCTATAATTGTGGATGTTGTTTTCTTAAGTATGCATGCTAATTGCTTAATTCTCAACAGTTGCTTGGCTTCCAGAAGCTCCAGCTGAATTTAAATGAACCTGTGAAAGAAGGATTTTGCATTTTGAAAAGCATTTTCCATGATGTTTCCCAAATGAGAGGATAAGAGTGTGCTAGGATATACCAAATTGACTATGATTAACCTGACACATGAATTAATTCATACCATTTCATAGGAGACTATCAGGGGTTTGGGAGATTATGGTCACAAATTTAGGGATATCAAGAAAATTTTCAATGTAACATGGTTTAATTGAGGACATATATAAGGACATGGTCAAAGCAGGCAATAATTAGAGGAACATGAAAGAACTTTCTAATCATTTTGGTCTACGTCTTCTGAGAAAAAAAAAAAAAAGTGCTGTTTTAGTTTTGATCCAAATAAAAAAAGGGTGCCAACTACATTGTCAATAGGTCACAGAAAAGTAGATGTTTTTACATTATTTATATATAACTGGAATCCTATTCTATATCTTAAATAACTCATTTGAGAAATATACTGGAACTCTATTTCTTATATCTTAAAATTATATATATATAAAAAAAGAACAATAAAAAAACACTTCACAAAATAAAGCTTTATAGATCTTTATAATCTTCTAAAAAACTACAGTGTCTTACAATGTTTGGGTAATGAAACTTCATTTAGTTCTGAAACTTTTTGATATAAGTCCAGAAAATTATACATTCAAAAGCACTATCAAGGTTCAACTAACCTAAACACTAATTTCCACATAAAAATATTATTACTATATAATATTCTAATAATATCAGAAATCCTTAATTATTAAAATATCAATGCTTATTAAATATTAACTTTAATATTAGTGATATTAAAATAATATTACTATACTTAGAAGCAACTTTTATGTGCATCATTTCCCAGTTATACATTTTATCCAGTGTTTCCAGTTGCCTAAAATTCAAAAACAAGGTATATATCTAACCTAAAGAAAAGAAAAGGAGAAAGGACGGAAGGCAGAAGTAAAACTGTACACTTTACATTTACATTTGTAAACCTTTATAGCAAATAAATGTGTCAAAGATTAATCACTTTTAGCTTTTCTGGAAGCAAACATTAAACTGGATTCACTATGACTACGAGTACAGAGGAAAATTAAAAATATGCATCTTGTTTATGTGACAAATTTTCAAATATAATCCATAACATTTAATTAACCATCCACAAAATTTCAAAATTGATTTGAGCTTCAAATTGAAAAGAATTTGATCCATAGGTATTGTTTTTCTGTAAGCTTCCCCCACAAATGGATTTGTACTATACACTGAAAAAAGAAGAAGCAAAGCAAAATTTATAATGAGTTCTAAATGATTGACTGACTGCCAAAAGAAATTATCTGGATTCGCCTCACTGCATCTGACTATGTATCATGACAAATTTACACAGAAAGGCATCCAAAGGTGCCTTTCACACCTGTATTAACTGTGCCCATTCATTAACATACTGTGATGAGGTATGACTTTTACTTCACAGCACTGTGCATACTCATTCATTTTTGTAACTATAAAACCAAGCAGCTAATTACAGTCTAATGAGAACAAGATGGGTCAGTTCAGAAAAGGAAGTAAAATGCCTAAAGTTGGATTTTGGTATTATATTGATGTCCTTATTCATATTAAGATCTTGAAGGCCTAACTCAAGTGCTATTAATCCATAAAGCACTAATACTTGATAAACCCTTTAGGTTTTTACCTAGAAGTTCCACAAACCTGTTTCCAAATGTGAACAAAAATGTTTCAGTCTTCACTGGATTGAAAAAACTCACCCTTTACCTCACGTTTAAGACAAATAAATTAATCTGTGTTGTCGGGTCTTGCTATACATGTTCACAAAAAAATCTAAGAAAAGGGATGGTGCACCAAGTGCAGTGAAGATCACTATTTCATCTTGAAAGGACAGGAAAAGTGACAATATTCCAACCTTTGAGGGAAAAAAATTCTGGTAGATACCCCTAAAGAGTGGGATACCATGGCTGAATTCCCTTCGTTGCCTGGGGAAGTTCAAACTCCTATCTCTTTCACTAGAGAGTACCAAACTTTAATAAAAAAAAGGTATGTCTATTCCAACAAATCATTAAATATTTACTTGTGAAATTGTTAGAGAAAAAATTACTGAAAGAGTTCTTTGAATGAGAAGGTAATCTGAACATGTTTGAGAAATCAGGCTGGTCAGAGAGATGTATGAAAAAAGATACCAAAATTTTTCAGATATTCCAGACACATAGAAGAATCTAAGGTATTTGGGTAGATTTTATACAGAATGGCTTTTCTTTTTCTAGAAAATGACTTTTTTTTGTTGTTATATGAGAGTCGGGTGATAACTTCACTCAGAGTGGAGGTATTCCATTTTGGATCTAAGCGTATGAATAAAAGAAACAGAACTGTTTTGTGTATTATTATATATATAATAAAATATTCATTATATAAACATACATATTGTGTTATTTATGAAACGAAGCAGTGAGCAATATTTGCAGATTGCTCGGAAAGGTCATTCTGAACCTTTGGGATAGGGCTTCTCAGATGCAGCATACGTTTTACAACTAAACTTTTGTCAAATCTGTGTCAGTCCAAAACACTTATTAGTTTTGTTTTTCTTTGTCTTGTTTATGTTAATGTATGAACAGATTACATACAAAAAGTTCTATCAGTGCAAATAACTATTACTTTCTTATGCTTAAGGAAAACAGTTTTTATAGAGGTGATAAAAATAGACTAATCTGTCCAGACAACATGAGAATATTGCTGTTACAATATCTGACTAAGCAAATATGGATAGATTTGCCCAGATCTTTGGTTTAAACTGAGTGTTTTTTTAAGAACCCAAACTCAATCAATGTGTTGGGGTGGAAATTTCTCTGAAGTTTATGGCATCTTTCATTTTACAAGTAAGCTACAAACACAAACAATTAGGATTTGCTCTGCCAACTCACACTACTTTGAAGAAAATTCCTTCCCTCAAATAGCCCTTTAAGAACCAGGATAAAACAGAAACAAGAATTTTCCTCATAACAATGTTCTTGGAATAAGACAATATAAGACAGTTACTTAAGGAACACAGTTATAACACTGCATAGATACTGGAAAATATAATACAAAATTAAAACAACATATGCATGTACATATGCATGTACAAAGCAGCAGCTACAAAAGGTAATACCGTACAGTGACTATTTTGTCTAATCTGGAGAGAGCGATGACGCCATTTGTGGACAAACCACAGTATGTGGGGAGGTTACCTCTAGGCCAGGCAGGCACAAGGGGAGTGTTGTGGAAACAGTGGTGACTACCAATCCTTCTACCAACTTGTTAGCACCTCTGTTTCCACCGTCATTTTCAATGCTCCTTATTTTCCTTCGTTCTGGCAGCAGCCAAGGAGGCACAACTGGATAAGTGAGTGTGGGGCTGGGGTAAGGGTGGAAATGAGCTACAAACTCCAGATTTGGACTCAAGAGATGTCAACCACATTTAAACACAACCTGCTTACAGCAGCTGCCAGACACTACTGAGGAAGATGATAATGAAGCAGATAAGAGGAGGGTTTTTTTTTGAGTTATATGGAATAATCTGAATTCAGTGGAAAAACTGAGGTAAGCTCTGAAGAAAAGTCCCTACATAATCAGAATCTTACTGAGGAAACGTGCCTCTGGGAAGTATTCTATTTCCCTCTTATCCAGCTGCTAAAAGCTCCTGGAAAACTCCCTAATGGCTTTGAACAAATGTTCTGAGCTGTTCTCCTATCCTTCCAACATAGTATTTTTAAAAAGCCAACTCTGGAGAAAATTCTTTACCCTGGCCTTTTATTCTCCTTCCCTACCTCTGGATTGTCATCATTAATGTGTCCTGTTTCAACATACCACAGGAAATCCTGACAGAATAGAAAGAACATATTAAAAAAAAAAAAATCATTTAACTAGAAATAAAATGTTACTAAGCAGTCTTGACTGCAGAGAGTTGAAAGTTACTCAGAGATTAAAGTATTGGCAACTAGTAAGAAAAATAAATTACACTTCTCAGGAAAAAATGCAATTTTCAAGAGGATTTATAGTATGAGACTTATCAATTTGACTAAATGATAGTTCCGCAAAGAAACAAATATAAAATATTACAATTAATTTTGGATTTTTATAGGTATTAAAAAATCCTTCTTCATTTTCAGTTAAAATAATGTGCAATTTTATTATTCTGTTACCACACAGAATACTTCAAAACTGACCATAAAAACTGACCATTATTTTCTATAGTGCTATCATGACTATACAAAAATTTCTTTGCAGATACACTATGTTTTTCACAGATATGTGACATGAAGTCTTTTACCTCATTAATACCTTTAAAGCATGCATATATAATACTTCACTTCCTACTCTACATCCATGGCATAAAGCAGAGCTCTTACTTCACACTCTTCAATTTCATTTTCCCAGTATACATGGGACTCCAAGGAAAAAGAAACTGAGGACAGTCTAAGCTTAATAGGCTTAGGCAGGAAATGCCTGCTGTGACTATTTGGCTTCATCCTTTCTCCTACTGAAGTTAAGGTGTGCAATTCTGTGATTTGTTTTTCTGTATTACCGACAGTACATAGAAATGTAAGATAAAGAGAGATGCAAGTGTCCATTTTGTGAAGGTTTATGCGTTTACATGTATGTTCTGTGCCAATATACACAAAACTCTCCATGCTATAGACATCATATCTCACTATATCCTAATACTCAGAATACACAAAACATGGTTTCTCAGTGAAAAATAGGATATACATACACAAGTAAAGCAAATTTTGCATCTTTTATAAAGAATACAATTCAGATATTTTAAATATGGTATGGAATAGTTGAACTCCTACTATATTAAACATTTGAAGAGAACAAATTTAATCAGAAAAAAATGACTGCTTTTGACTCAAGATTTACCCTGAAGAAAAACTGCAAAAGGAGGAATCTAACTGCCTCCTGTATTTTCACAGCTGGTGTACAAGTAGCAGCCAGTTTTACTGGCTGACAAACAGAAGGAAGGAAGAGAAGATATATCACTCCACTTCTTTTATAAATCCTTATAAGATGCAAAAAAGCAATTTACTAATAGTCATTTGACAAAAGAGTTGTCACTGTGGATGGGCCAGGGGGTGGGGGCTAGAACAGCAACTCCTTTTATTCCTCCTTACCACACAGGCCACATAAATGGGAACAAGGCATGATCTAGTGTTTGGAAATATTTTCAGAGAATTTCTGGGTGGAGATATCACATTCTCTTTGGTCTTTTTGTTCTTTTAAATTCATAAAAAAATATTTCAACATAAGCCACTATTTTCATCATCCTGAAAACAAAATGAAAAAAAAAATGTGAAAGGGAAACAAGCTACTGGTATGTAAGGAACTCGGGTGGCTATTGTTTGCCATTAGTAGCTTGCCACTAGTGGAGTATATTTGGTGAAGCCTTAGGCTGCAGTATGAGCTCTGCATAACCTGAACGTGGTATGCAGTAGTGACTGAGAACCATTGAGCAGCATAGTGTCGGGGTCTGGGTGGCATGGACAGGGGGAAAAAGGATGTGCTGACTGAGGGCAGCACTGGATGAGAGCCATACCTGGCAGATAAGATATCCTGCCCCGCAACGAGGAGCCACCAATCTGAAGGAACATAACATATATGTCAAGAACTGATTGGACTGTAGCTGATGAAACAAAGATTGTATGGGAGCCCAGGGAAAGTCTCAAGCAGGGTCCATCCTCGGAGGCACTCAGGTCGAGCTGATATATGGGTACCATTAAACTCTCGCTGCTTTAAATAGAGTAGACTCTGTGAGTGAATTTCGGATGCCTGGGGAGACCCATACTGCTAGTGGAGACAATGGGATCCCCTAACAAAAGAAATCATTCTTTCCAGCAGACTCCGATGAAATATGGCTTTCACTAAATAAAGAGAACGTTTCAGAGAATATGGAAATAGAATTTGAAAATGTAATTTTAAACTAAGTACTTTTTAAATTATGTTGCCAGATCTCCAAATAGTGCCAAAAATGTTATCAGCTTTAATCTACTGACCATAATAGCTCTGGGTTATTTTTGTTTGTGTATGGGTCCTCTTAATTATTATTTCTTTTTACACAATTTATATGGACTCAGTATCTGACAAATGAACTGTTGACAAAGGAGAAGATGTTACAGGGCCTTCAGTCACACATAATACTATGACAACTGCAAACTTCCATTGGTGTTAGTGCATTAGCAACAATTATATGACTAGCTGTGAAAAGCGCTACTGGTAACTGTCCAAGTACTGAAGATTCATTGATTCTAACAATGCTTTGTAATGAAATGTGACTTTGGCCAAAATATTGTATGGGGGCGTGGGGGAGAAGGAGGAAGCAGAGACTATCAGAGAGGGACAATAAGCTAGAAAACAAATTAAAGGAGAACACATAAGCTTTTGTTGTTTAAAAATGTATTGCTAATGTTCATTATAATGAGAAATTTAAATTAAATTTGGAATTCTTTATGGAACCTGCCTTTGTACATTGGGGGAAAAGTTGGTTCAAATGAAAACCCTTAACATCTACTGATTTAAGCATTTGATTTAATACACTTTTGACCTAACTGTATTATAAAAATTCTGGCAACCAAATAAAATTATTTCTTAGATAAAGCAGCATATAAATGGTCATCTACTGGCATGAATGTTTACAGTTAAGAAAATAAATAAATCACCTGCTTCCATAACCTTCTCCTACCAATACTCCATATGGCCAAATAATATTTGGATAACATCAATACTAAAGACATATATAACTGCCAAAAATCTTCCCTTTATGTCTCCCATCAAAAATAATTACCCTGCAATATTTGAGAGCAGCTAGCATGTCTCTTCCAAGAAATAAACTCTACAAAGTATCTTAAAAGAAAATTTGAAGACTAAAATTTAATGCAATAACATTTTTTTCAGCATAGCCTTTCACCACATTCTCATGCTATTAAAATAAGTTGATGTTAATTATTCAAATAAATCTAGAATGTATTCATCAACCACTACAGTTTCATTCTAGTCTTATATCCAAGTAAGAAATATATATATATAACCACCTTACCACCAGCAGTTGTTTTTAATCAAATGATTATAAATGTACTTATATATGTTCATATGTACTACACATAAATCCACATATTTTATATATAGAGAGATTTACTATATATGCTATACAAAGCCTTTTTTTTTAAAAAAAAAAAAAAAAAGAGTGCTAAAGGAGAAACATTTAGAACGATCTTGTAGCAGATTATAAACCAGGGTCCATTTTACATGTACTATCAAGAATGTACTTGTACTTACATGTACTATCAAGAACAAGAATGTTCAAAGAAACATATATTACATACTTAACAAAGTAAAGATTAGATAATCTGCATACTGCCCAAGCAGAATTGGACTACTGAAAATTAAAATTATTACAGAATTTAGGAAAAATGGTGTAGAAAGCATGCTTCAGACTAAAGCACTGAGTCCCTGAAAAACAGTCAGTTACAACAAAGTTCAGGTTTAAGCAAAAAATTTATCTTCTGGTGAAGATACTCCAGAAACCTACTGATAGACTAATGCGGCTGAAAATGTAACTTTCATAATAGGGCTAAAGTTTATAATAATATTTTTCTAAAAGCATTTTGTATCAGTAGCATTCTCATTAATTTTAAAAGGAATGGATTTCCCTGTTCATTGTAAACTTTTATGGGTGCTATTTCAGCTACTTATATTAAAAATATATTTTTGCTACAACACTTTTAGAAAAAAAAATAATCTATGAACGTCATGTGAACAGTCACTGTTTTGCTGCATACACACTGACAAACTTTCATAACTGTTACAATTCATAAATGATTTTTTTTACTGAGATTTAGTGTAATCTGAGCCTGAATAACTTGAAATTTTCACTTCAAATAGTCACTTGTACCAATGCAAGAAGATTTAAAATGTCCCATTCCAGTTGGCAAGAGTTTTCATCCACATAGCACTGAGTAAATTTACAGCCTTTAGGAAAACAGAGATGTGTTAGCTGAACTACGTTTGTGTTTATTCTCACCAGAATTTAAAATAATAGAAATAAATAAATGAATAAATAAGAAATTACCACCGTCACCTACTCAATTATATATACTCACAGACTAATACTAGCAACATTACCTGTACTGCACAATTTCCATTTATTGACTAATTCTTGCAGTATGTTATGATTAAGAGTATTTTTCTATATTTTGTTTATCTGTGCAGTTTCATAAACAGTACCTAGATGGCCCCATGTACGTGAATCAATTTTAAATGTAGTCATCATAATAAAACAAACAAACAAACAAACAAAAACCAGAACACATTGTACCTCAGAATGAAAACCGTAAAAAAAAAAGTCATAATCAAATAGCCTTGGTAAAGCACTTTAACCAGTCTTTCCTAATTCAGCCTGGGTAAACCTATATTAAGTTAACTATATTTAGAGATATAAGGCAGAAATTAGAGAGCCTGGACATTCTCTGCAATTTCTAGATAATATCTTTTATAGGAAAATAAACTAGATCAGCTATGTGTCTGACCAGGTAACATAAGCACCTGTATTTACAAGCACCTGTATTTACAAGCACCATATCGTGCTTTCTTACCAACAAATAAGCATCCATTTGGTAGCTTCAGAATTTTTACTGTCATAAACAAAACACAGAATTCCCAGGGTTTATTTATTTACCTATTTTAAAGAAAACAGTCTTTTTTTGTTTCGTTGTTTTTGTTTTTTTTTTTTTCCTCTTTCTTTTCTTCATTGTTGTCTGTTTGGCAAAGAGTCCAAATACACACTAGTCAAACAACAAGTAGAGACAAGTAAAATGTGTATTTATGTTACAAGTAATTTATTCCTAAAGCATTCTGACAAGAGCAATTCTGAAATATTTACTAATTCTTGACAATGCTAAGGCTGGCTAACTTTCTAAATAGTCATCTACGAGATTTTAAACATCTACAACAACAACAAAAAAGTCTGAAAGAAAATAAATAAGTAAATAAAAAATAAGGACAACCTGCAACACTGATTGGAAACTTCAAGTACTGGAACATTAACCTACTTTTCTTCATGTTCAGTTTAAGCGATTTGAATCCAATAGCCATCAAATGAGGACATGTTTCTAGAAATCCATCTCACAAAATGAATTTGAAATCACATCCACCTTTCATCATCATCATCTCATTGTATTTGTAACAGACTAGAGAATGAGCCTTGTTTCCTCTGTCTCTTAGAAAGCAATTATGTTCATAGCCTATAAAATACTTAATTATTAAAATGATTTCAGAGTGTTTGTTATGTGCAGTGGGAAAGTTAAATGGCTCTACTTTCCTTTGCCAACTAATGGATCAGCCTATATGCTTTCTTACCAAAAAGACAGTCCATGTAAACAGGGGTATGCCTTAAGATCTAATAAATACTGATTAGAGCTAGAACCACTTCTCCTTCCTCAAGGATATCTTCTCTATAAGCATTTCTTTTTTTCCATAAATGTATAATACCGTTTATAGAGCTTAGGCTTGTATATTGCAGTCCATAAGACTGCACCACTGGCGTATTGCACAGCTGACCATCTCAGTGATGACTTTACATTAACTTTTGTGAATGTTAGCTGTATCTATTAAATCTTTATAAATAAAGTGTAACTCTTATCAGAATAAAACTACTGTGGAAAATCTTGGATACAGTATTAACAAAATGTATTTTCCTTGTTTTTTGTTGTTCTTGTTTTTTCTCATGTTTTATTACAATTAAAAACACAGCAAAAATGCTTTGCTATTTAATCTCATCGTAGCAGTTAAATATTATGAAACCTATCCCTGATGACTAATAGAATAGTTGCAAATCCTAATTATGAATAAGCATCGCACCATTGCATGCATACTTAAGCTGAAATGCATCAATTTTAAACATTCATTAACGGCAATATAAAAATTCACTAAAAAAGTATCCTTTCTGAAGGAATTTATTTCTGTGCTTACTTCACTTCATCAAGAGAATAATTTAGATGATGTTTCAATTGCTATAAAAAAAATGAAGACAGCAATGTTTCATACTTTATAACTCCGTACCATAATTGGCACCATATTATACACTTTTCATGCTGTTAGAGTAGCTGGAATGTTGTCAGAGTAGTCTGTCACTCTTCAAATAAAATATGTTAAAAATAAAACAGACATCAGTGTAACCCTCCATATTTTTTTCATTTGCTTTCCTTTAAAAATGGTGTAGTTTCAAGAATAATATTCCTTGAAATAGAATGATCTCTCTGGCCTTAGTATCAAGACAGCTTAAAATTTGCTATTAACTTTTCCCTAAATGGTGGTACCCTAATAAACAAACAAACAACAACAACCACTTTATTTTAAACCATTTTGAAACAGCATCCATCAGAATTGCAAAATAGACTTGAGTTAGCCATTTAACAACTGATGAGAATTAAAATAGATACCATGCAAATGAAAGCAGTATGAGGCTCCTAAAGCTTAACATAGGGTATTGCACAATACAAAAAAACAGGAAGACAAGAACAAAAATGTCTGGAGCTTATGTCAGAGAGGGGAAGTTTCAAAAGAGAACTAAGATGTCAAGGAGGGAAAGATGAATTCATGAGCACAGACTGAAGAAAGGAGAGAAAAGGAAGAATGGTAAAGATCATTAAAAATGTTCAAAACTGAACAGTTTTGCAACAGAAATTAACTATCTGAAACATTTTACACCTCAGTGCCCTCAACACTTTCCACAGAAAGCAAGCTCACAGCCAGGCTGCCAGCATCTCCATCTGGCAGACTTCCCAACTCTCTAGGTATCCAGGAAGCTGTTTCCCTAGAAGTTCTGCTCAGAAACCCAGAAGAATGCTGAGCACCCAGTGTCTGAATGAAGGAGTTTTCTGCTGGTGATACTCACAAGTTAATAACTTTCTCTTTTGTAGCTAGAAAGATAAAACATCCTTTCATAAGTCTTCAGATGATTATATGTGGGGGACACGCTTCTCCTATATAATGGATTTCCTATAATTCTTCACATCCTACCAACCCTTTTGTAAATTAGTTCCAATGTGAGTTCAGCTTGTCCCACCTTGTGGCACATACACTGGTTAAAAGCAGAAAGATGAGTTCTCTGCTATACCCTTTTAAAGAATATTAAATGTTTGCTTATCTGTACTAGAATATTTGCTTTATATATTATAAAAAGGCAAAGTCTTTACAGCAAATTAATATTTTCTAACAGATCAAAAAATGTAGCTGGAGGAAACAGCACAAAAAGCTTTCTTTTAATCTATATTTCTGTGTGCTTGAAAGTCTAACTAGTTTTCCACTTATGTCAATTGGCCTAACAACTCTACCTATTCTTAAAAGCCTCATCTTGTTCTCAGACCACTATTGCCACAGGAATACTATTGCAATGCTCAAGTGATGTTGTTTGTCTTCTTCACGACCAAACCACAGTGATGCTTTGCAATAATCCTGTAATCAGAGACCATACTCAGCTCTTTTTCTAGCAGTACCACTACACCTAGGGCACATCACACTGTGCTTTGCACTAGAGCATTTCATTACATTTCTATTTACTACACTCCATAATGTCATCAAACTTTTCCAGCATAATATTCAGATTTTTTTCCATTTTGGCAAAAGTTCCCAAATTTGGTTTAGTGAATTGATTCTATTAGTATTCAGCTACTTCTTGTTACAATATTATTAGCAAAAATAATAATGAGATTAGTCTCAAGTCTGGTACAAGATACCATGCTTTAACCTGAGCGTCTTCTCTTTCACTCCTTCAACTTACTAAAATAGTAATACTGGTTATCTGAAGAAAACTGAGTCCTTTTGTGAACAGGGAGTACTCCTGACAGTATACACCCAAAAGCTCAGCCGGCCTTTGACACTAGAAAGTGAGGGGTTCCTACAAAACTAATCCTTTAAGTCTCTTGATTTTTCCATTGTTCTCATGTTCCAGCTGTCTCCTCCCCAGAAAAGGAGATCAGAGGCTTTTTTTTTTTTTTTTTACACAAAGGAAGAATAATTAGGTCATTAAAAACAACAACAACAACAACAAAAGTTTCATATGATTAGTCCTTTTTTCCTAGCATTTTTTTTCATCGTATTTTTATACCTGTTTTTAGGCTACGTAAGCTTCTCAGTAGACCCTTAGGTTGACAATCAGCTCTTTAACCCTTTCTCTTGCAAGGGCTACAAACTCGCTATCATAATAGATTGCTAATCACTTTGCTCTCAGCTTTAATTATTTGTCTATTAACCGATAGAATTGCCATAGGTAGTATTTATTAATAAACGACTTCTCAATGGTCTACAAAATAAAAAATAAATAAATAGTGCTCCTAGGCATGAAAAAAGGAGAAAAACCATCAAATTAAGATTACTTACTTGATTAAGTATATCTTGTTTCTGTAACGCATGCAAGAAAAGAAAGAAGACATATACATTAATGCAGTATAGTAACACTTAGGCTTTGTTTTTATAAAAATTATTTGGTTGAAAGGTTAGTAATGTAGATGAACAGGCTTAAGACAAAAGATAGAATATCATCATCTTACATTAGCACATATGTCAAGAAAATGGTTCAGGTCAGCATTCTAATCTTAATTAGAGAGCGCAAGCAATTTATTTTTAACCGTGCAATGACAGACATCCAAGAAAAAGATAAGGAAGTAAATACAATGTTAGTCTCTCTCAACCCTGTGTACTTAAAAAAATTAAGTAAAAATTGCTGGTTGCCAAAATGGTTGTTGGTGAAACAAGTTAATCAGAAATGAATGCAGTGATAAACACTAGCAAACACCATCTCAGAAGTCATCGTTGCATGCTGCTTTAGTTTATAACAATTTGTTCTCCTTTTAATAAAGACACTGGATTAATTTTCTACCTTTCTACTTTATTCACAAACTGCTGTCACTAATTCCCAGTCAGATGTACTACCTTAAAATGGCGAATATAGTGGTATTCTCTGCATAAATTACATTGATTGTGACAGACTTTTGCTAAACCAGAGTAACCAAGAGAATCTTTGATACATCCACAAAGTCACTTTAGAAAACCCCCAGCACCTCTGGAAATTATAGGTACCCTAAAGAACACTTCTTCTTAGAAGTATCCTGACTACTTTAATAGCTTTCCAGCAGGCTGATGTTAACCTACCTGTGTGTCTTACATCAGGTATAAAATCCAGTCTTAATTACATATTTGACAGTAATTATAGAAAAAAGATGGAAAGGCAAAGGCTGAGTAGCATTTTCAGATGTTTCAGTAATCTGCCCTACACTGAAAGCTAGCAGAGAGTAAAAGTACCATAAATAAACTTCCTATAGTTCTGACCTTCTGATAATCAGATACATCATTTCCACTACACCCAAAACTCATTCATTCAACAAGATATAAGATAATAGAAAAACAAGCCAGATGACTTCTGGTAACAAGCTTCAAATATCAACAGGTTTTTCTTTTGCTATTTGTGTCCCATTAAATCAACTTGTGATATAAAAGGAAAAAAAAAGAAGAAAAAAAAGAAGAAAAATAAAAGGAAAACAAGCAATCAAGAAGCAATGGAGTGGAATAAATGCTGGAACCCTTTAAGCAGGAAGAAGCTTGAAACAAGTTCTTAAGACTTTTTCTTAAATACATAAATATATCACACTGCAAAATCTGTCAAAGCTCTATGCCCCATGTTTATTAGTCTAAAAATTGACACCACCTTTTTGTAGGGTATTGACAAGCCTGGAAAAATACTTGGAGTGTTTATGAGACAATGATCTAGGAAATAGAGGTAAAATGGAAACATGATGGTATCCTCTACAAAACACAACCACAAAACAGAAGTAGAATGTTTAAAAGTTCAAAGTGCTATCTACAATATATAGAAAAGCTGCTCTGTGACTGATTTCACCTGGATCATTAAATTTTTGACATCTCCTGTATCTCTCACTAAAATAACTTAGGATTTTTGTTGTTGTTGTTGTTCTTGTTGCTTATTTGTTCGTTTGATTTATGGATAACAATTGCTTAAATTAAATAGCATATCTGATACAGGGGTTCTCGTCTGACCTGATACAATTAACTCTCAAATCTTCCTGTAAAAGGCTTTTCTACATAGCAGGTTGAATGCATGCCAAAGGCACAGACACACCTGTGTAAGGACAGTTTGTTTGACTTGGAATATTCACTCACCTGCAGAAGAAATTTCAGCTGCTCTGCTTGCAGTTAAGCAGCTTATGACATGAAAACTGAGCTAGTAAATCCTACTAGATCCAAAGTAGCTACTAGCTATGTTTTCATTTTGTTGCATTGCCTGAAGTCTAAGCACTAAGCAGCAAAGCGAAAAAGGTGTTGGGCTTAGCCTGGGACCAACACTGCCCAGTAGTAGCGAATAGCCTGATCCCTGCTGAAGACAGTGGAACCACAGCAAGTTGTCTGACTCGTGTTCCCTGCTCCCCTTCTATCCTCATCACTGTTTTGGACACTGTGCTGTTCTATAATCCCTGGATGTTTCAGTACATTGGTAGGATGCTGCAAGCAAATCACCATAAAATGAAGAGCTCCAGGACAGGTACAGAGGCACAGAATCGGCTCAGGACCAACTATGTTTAATAATTTCAGCTTTGCACAAATTCTGCCAATTCACCCGGCTTCAGTTAGAGCAGTTGTCCCATCTGCCCATACTGATCACTTTTCACTGGGACTCAACCTCCACAGACCCTCAAACTGGAGGAATGACCATTTGACTGCTAGTTGTGAGACTAATCTCAACACTTTAAATAGCAATTTAAACTAATACCAAATACTGATAATGTGATGTGCTACCAACATGAAAACATGTTATTTAAACATACAAATACACAATTACTTTGGACTTTAAAAGGTTACACTTCACAAAACTGAAATCATTGTATGATGAGAGAACTGAAGATTTCAAAAACCAAAAACGGATTGTAACTGCCTTACTTAACAACAATTCTTGTCTTTCACATCCTGAGATGTAGGATCAAGTCATGCTCATAACTGTCAGTACATTTTTCTACTCTGAATTCTCTGAATAATGCAAGCATATTTAGAAACATTATTGAAACAGGTTTTTAGTTAGCTACACTTTGATGTGTTAAGCAGATAAAAATTGTAGTTGAGGGCTTCAAAAGGAAACAATCTATGTTTTTCTATCATTTAAAACAGAATATTTTCTCTAGTAGTGAGTCTGTAGTGACAACGCATGCACACACTTTCAGCTGAATTTTTGGTTTCATAACATGAGAAAAATAAATCCCTCTAAAGGTGATCCCATTACCAGAAACAACACACACACACACACACAAAATAGCAGATTTCATTCGTCTAAGATATGAAAACATGCTTAACGTTTCTAATCCTTAAAAAGAATTGGAAAACAAATTAACTTTTTTTTAAGGTTTTTGGTTATTTTTAAAGGTGTTTTTTTATGTCTTATTATGTTAAACAGATGTGTCTAACATTATGTTTATAAACTTTTAGTTCTTTAAAATATTCGTATTTTTATTTCAAAACAGACTCAGTTACCCCAAACTTCTGACGTATAAAATCTCTTCTATTTTAAATGCTTATATTTGCTACAACATTTGTAAACATTTTTCCCACCATGTCTGACCATTGAAGAAAGAAGAATAATTACCCCTTCAGGATTATATTTTGCTAACACACCACTGCCATGGAATTCTTCTAAGACATCCTTAATTTTCTTAGTGGAATCTAGATGAAGAATGAAGAAAGAGAAAATTAAAATACAGAAAACTGATTTACATAAAATGAGCTGTAATTAAAGAAACAACAACACAACTGCTAATAGCTTTTCTCAATGTGCATCAGTAATTTTCTCTAGCTGTATGAGAGCTGCGGGCAGGAAGAAAATGAGAACATAATGTACCCTCTGACTAAATAGTAAAAAAACAGCAAGTCAACACAGAATGCTCAGAAATACTCTTTACTCCAACTGTTGTTAAGTAGCATATTTCTGAAGGAGTTGTTTGCAAAGACTGTTTCTTTCAAGTCACTTTTTTTTTTTTTTGTCCTTGAAACCTGAGTCATCTACCAAACACGCTCGTTCTCAACAGTGCTACTAAATCTCCTCTGGCATAGATGCCAGTGAGTAGAGGAACTGTCAAAGGAGCCAGACAATATCAAGATAGAGGCCATACTTGAAGAAAAATCTTTTTCTGGAAACACATCACAGAAAACAAATGTTGCTATTGAAACCCCAGTTTTTGTAGACCTCCAAGATATTCTAACTACCACAGTAACTTTCAGACAAGCTTTGTCTAACACAATTGTGTCAAATCACATAGATGCTCCCACACCTTTACTTTTCTATTTGTTGTTGTTTATAAATGTCAACTTGCAAAATAACAAGAGTTATTTCAATAAGTAACCACTACATAAAACCTTTGAACTCAGATTCATTTGGCACGTAAACATGCACATAATGATCTTTTCCACCATAAGTATCTCAGCAATACAGCAAGAATAGATATAACTCAGTTTTGTCTTTAAAATGCAGTAGTTGAGTGCATATTGGTCAAATGTGCATAATGGCCAAATGTGCATAATGGCCACAACACTGGAGTAAACCATGAACCAGTCATCCATGAACCAGAAGATGGATTGCAAAAGAAAACAGGTGTACTTAATGGCTACACACTTATTACTACAGCAAATCTTGGGAAGAAAAGAGAAAAACAAAGACTGTGGAATATGAACAGGACTATCACATGAGCAATTAGTTAGACACTTAAAATTACAAATATTAGGACATAATCTTCCTGGTTTTTGTTGTTGTTGTTTGTTTGTTTTAACTACATTATCAAAATAAAGAATTGCAGTAGTTCTTAAGCGTCAAAGAAACTGAGCACTTCTATCCTGAATCTAAAATGTACATTTAATAAATCATGTAACTTGGAAGGAGAAAACATGACAACAGGTGATTTGCAAAATAGCATTGTAACAGTTTGTAACAGCTATAAACAGGGCACACCAGTAAAACTCAGTTTTAAGGGTTGCTGGGTACTTCCCCTTCTCTCCCTGCCTCCCCTCCATCCTGTTTTCGATTGTAACATGCATAGCTTTTTGCCAATGTCTATCGCTATGATCTTTTCTTAAATTATAACTCCCAAGACTATTTGTGGCCTTGATAAAATAGTTTATTTTCATTAATCAGATGTATTTCAATGTTACTGTCAACTGTAACTAACTGAATTTCACTGGTTTCATGGGCAGCCACAGCAAATATTTACTTGATAAATAGTCATCTATAGTCTTATTTCTGTGTCATCTGAAATACTGCAAATTTTATTGTTTTATTTTTTTGTTGCTTATGTGAAAAAGACAAACTGTAAAAAATGACCACACTTCTTTCATTTCATATTTTTGTCATCTTTACATGAATGCTATGCCTATGCAGCTGCAATTAAAAGCAAACACCTGTGTTATGTTACTTACTAAGAATAAATTAAATCTTTGTTTTTAACTTTGTCATATTTTTTTTAGTTAAGCACGATTAAGACACAAAATATTCTCTGTTCCAGGAACAACACACATATCCTCCCTTTTTCCTGCGTATTGCCTTAATGAAGTCATACAAAAGGCAAAGCACATTCCTTGCTTGAAATACTTGTCAAGAAAAAAGGCTTTGTGGATGTAATTCCTCCTTTGGTTGTCCCAACGAAACTCTTCAGGAGATTTTGGTGTTCTGGACAGGAGCTGTATTTATTACAAGCATCATGCTGCAAATTTCACGGCCAAGGCATATCCATTTTTCACAATCTTTTGTTTGCATTCATTCAACCATTGTTTTCAGTTCACAATGTGGTACCCAAACTAACAGGAATAGATGTATGTATGTATTTTTAAGCACCAAAAAATGAAATATTGATATTTTAAGTCAAATGCCAAAGGATAATCTTCAGTACGGTTAGTCTTCAACCTTCCTCAAAAAAATTAACTCTCCTTACTCAGCTTCTAATAGCTGAACTAGCATTTTAAACGTTTCATCTTCAATAAATTGACCAAGATATGATAACCATATGAATTTTCAAGTTTTGTTCATATCTTGGGACAAAATTAAAGAAAAAAGGCACAAGAGCTAGTGTCTTGGAAATCTCTATGGCAATAAAAAAAAAAGATAAAATCCAATAAAATGTTTTTAATTCTATCAAGAAAAAAAAAAGCCAAGTAAATGCTGCCCAGAAAAAAAAAAATAAAGACAAAAATTTCCAGAAATTATACACAGAAATAATCATGATGTTTCCTTAATATTTTTTCCTAAATTTCCTAACTAGGAAAAAACAGCAATTCTGTGGGTTCCTTTTCAGTTTATTTAGTCCGATCAAAATCATCTGTATGCTCACTGGAAAACAGTGGTATAAACACAAGCCTCAAATGAGAAAAGTAGTAGGATTCACCACAGTGCTACAGAAATTTTATTTTTTAAATAAAGACTTCAAAACAATTGATATACAAATGAGATTAATGGGTTAATGTATTGCTTCAGAATAAAGGCAAAACAATCAAAACCATGACAACAGAAATAATAAAGCTGCATATCTAATGGAAAGATATGCAAAGTTTCAAAGTATCTATTTTTTTCTTAACTACCTTTCAGTTCTAACAAAGATACTTTTTATAACTGAAGACAAATTTACATACCAGTTGCAAACCATTTAAGATTTAGCCCACATTAAAAATTATGATTCATTTTTTAAAATGACTCAGCTTTAGATGAGGAAGATTAAGCACTCATTTGAGGTTGGAATTCAGTGCACCATTTTTCCCATAAATGGAAAACATCAAACAGTAAGAAAACTTGCCCAGATCACACAAGTTCTCTACACTCTCTCTACATCCTCCCAGAAAAATTATTGAAAAGTGTAAAAACAGAAAAAATGAACGAGCTATAAAAAGACTTATACAAAACTCAGCATAAATCAGTGGATTTTAAAACCACAATTTAAGAGAAAATAAGACTAGTAGACAAGGACTGGATTACAATTAATTCTCTTATAAATCCAGATGTGGTTATACAATTCAAAAAAACCATCACAGGCAAACATCTAAAGTCTCATAACAGTCAATTTCAGAATTTATACATAAGAGCTCCAAAGAGGTTTTAGAGATTTTCTATACCAGTATAATAAAATTGAGATTTTTATTTACATATTTTAATTTAGAAATGTTGCAACCTTCAATATACAATTTTTCACGCATGGCATGAAGACATGGCCCAAACTTGAATGTCCTGCTTGATAGCTAAGCCAATGAGAAGGATAGGGAAAAACCAACACTCCCTTGTCATTGCAATTCTTCTACAGATTCTTATTCTGCTGTGGATTTTTTCTTCCTTTTTTGTGGATGCAATTGCATATTAAAAATGTGTGTGTGTGTGCATGCATTTATAAATGTACATTTTTTTCTGCAGTATAACATACAAATAACAGTGTAATAGGTCTGCTCAAGCAATGCCTACGCTTAAGCTAAAATTTTACCGGTCTAGAAACACTGGTATCTTAAAAAGGCCAAGCCTGCTAACAAAGTTGTATGCATCACCAAATTGTAAAAATTTTTCACTTTCAACAAAAAGAGGTTGTTCCACTAACAAGTCTTTCCCAGTATCACTTAAAGTCTTGCAGCATGCCTGTGTTGGTAAGAGATTCTGGTGGTTGACATTGAATGAGCAGAAGCCAGCAGCTTCGTAGGTAAATATGTCCTACATTTCCCATAGGTATGGCTGCAGGCTCACTGCAAAGCTCTTTTAACATAGGTCATACCTTCATTTTGATTTGTGAAATAGAAGTGGTCTTTTGATGCAAATTTCAGAAAAGAAACACACATTTGAAACCATAAACGGGAAAATGCTCAGTTTGCATGTTGTTTGATTCTTTTTTTTTTTTTTTTTGGTTGGTTGGTTTGCTTTTTCATTTTGTATTTAGTATCACAAAAATTATTGTCTTACTGAAAACAGCCATAATGTCACATCTATCAATGATTTTAGTAACATTCCTTAAACTGGAGAATTTGAATGACTACACCCTCCATCAAATCACTCTCCTACTGAATTCTGTGACAAACAGTCAACGAAAAGCTTCTTACAAACATAGACAGAACTGGATGATGCTGCCTAAAAAAAAAAATAAACAAAATTAAAAAAAATTGTGGCAAGTAATTTTTGCAATGGAAAGTTGAGGAGGAAGGTGAAGAGGCAGATGGGGACAACAGCCACTGCTGCAGAGAACTCCTTCTCCTCTGTCTCCAGCAGCTGTTTCTCGTATGTGGCAGAGGCCACCTGACTCCAGAGCTCCCACTAGCCACAAGAGCACAGCCACTTTGCCACTCACCTTTCCCTACAGCCTCAGCAATGGCCCCCTGTTCCTCACCTACAGATTGCTTTGGACTGGCTCCATGTCAGCATACGTCATTTCTATAGAGGCAGAATAACTTGGACTTTATGATGTGTTATTGTGAGGAAGAAACTGGCAGAATTTTTCTGTTTCCTGCAGCCTGGTTACATAGTGACTTATTCTCAGAGTGTGGTCTCCTAAAACATTTTCTCACCAAATTCAAGTATTAGACAGATATAAGTCAGCAGATATGTCCTACATATCAACAACTAAAAATGGATCAAATAACGTTTCTAAAAAAAATAAAATAAAATGCTGTGAGGTAAATCATACCTGAGGATTTTAGGAGAAACACTTTGTTCTTGGTTTTGCTTTCACTGAAGACTATGAAGTACTTAATGTCATCATTAGGAGAAAGATTTATCCATTTTATCCATTGCTATGTACTAAATGATACTTATGCGGACAATCACGACTTCTTTGTGAACAACAGTAATACTAATAGCATGTGCCAGCACATCTTTATTCCACATTAATAAAAAAAGATCTACCAAATCCCACTTCCCTACAGCAGATGTTCAAACAGAAGTATATGTCAAACAACAGGGATTTGGGGTAGAGAGGAACTTAATTTTTGCCTGTTAGTAGAATAAAGCATAGAGAAGAAGAATTAAGTAAAAGACAAAAACATACTCCAGGACTTGAAAGGAACTGCAGGTAAATGCTAGGCATAATGAAAAATATTTTAAGGAGAAAAATAAAGCAAGGTTTTGGCCTAGTATTTTAAAACAGATTTACAGCTACCTTATTTGGCTTATTCTGGACTCTTTTGCCTTTGGATATTCAGAAAATTAAGGATGAAAGAGTTCTAGAGATCCTCAGAGCTCAGCTCTGCCATCCTGGTTCAGCATTTCAAGGGGCTGTGATGGTTGGGGGCTCCCTGGGGCCCAGACCGTGTGGCACCCCCCGTGGCAGCCAGGGCCTGTCCAGCTGCCCCAGCAAGGATCAGGGCAGGCTGGAGGACAGCCCCTGCCCTGGGCATTGGGCACCTCCCTGGGAAGAGGGACATTGCAAGGCTGGACTGAGACATCAGGCCATGGGTGGGCTCATCTTGGCAGGGCCCATGGCCAGGCCGGGCAGGGCTGCAGACCAGCCCTGCTGTGGTCACTGCAGCAGGGACTGATGGCCCCAGGGACTACAATGGAGTTCTGGGCCACGAGCAGGTCTGGGGGAGCTTTTGGAGTTTTGAAATGGGGTCCTGGGCTTTGGGAGCCCCAGGGAGGTCGGGGATAGTCACACCTAGCAGCTCCCTCAGGGCCTGGGACAGCATTCCCTCAACCTAAGTTCATTACGTGGGAAAACCACAATATTGCAAGTCATCCTAATGCTCATCTTTGAAATACAGTATTTATGTACATAGTGAATATGCCATACTACCTTATCTTAAGAACAGGAAAGACTAAATGCCTCTGGACACCTCTCCAGCCCTTGGATTTTATTATCTTATTTGAGCCTGAAAACTAATACAAACATTCAGCCGGTAACTTTGTGGCTCCTTCTTTCCTTTTTCTCATTTCCTGCTTATTTATAACTGGTCACAATATCTGATACAGCTTGCCAGCTCATAAGAATAGTGATGAAACTATTCTCTATTAAATTAAGGAAGTGCTGCCATTGACAATGTATTTCACTGCATGCACTAGCTCTAAGCACTAAGTGTGTAACAGAGAAGAATCAAATCAGTTTGGTTTGAAATTTATCATATATTATTTCTGATTTTAAGCAGAAACAGGGAAATGGTTCTGTGTTTGAGAATACTTGTATTTTTTCTGGGCCGCACCTTGAGTACTGTGTTCAGTTTTGGGCCCCTCGCTTCATTTTTGTTTGCTGTCATCTGCAAAATGCAAAAACAGAGGAAATACGGGGAGAAGCATACATAGTAGCTAGGTGTAATACACTTTGAGATGTTTTTGTCATCATACTAGATAATATCAATGGCAGGTATGACCTGAATTTATTCATTTTTTTCAAGTTTGTTTTGTGTGTGTGTGTGTGTTTTTGTTTGTTTGTTTGTTTGTTTTTAAACCTTGGTAACAAATGTATTTATGCAACATGGAAAAGTATTTAATGTGTCCAACTGGTGGGGAGATTTCCATGTCATTTGAAGTCCCTATGATCAGCCAAGAAAATCGGTAACTGGCAGAAGTCACAAAAAGAAAGGGTATATTTTTAATACACCCATTCTATGAATTTCTCTGAAATATACTTCCATTGTTGTTAAGTCTACAGACTAGTTAGTATATGTGACCTTTTTCCTTATAGTCAGTCAATTACTAAAGTCCACACAACTCAGTGAAAATGAGCTTTTTCCACAATAATGAGGTCAGACCATTCACAACCAGTGATATTCTTCTATATATCAGTTTTTTAAAGACAATATAATTTAAACGAATTCACAGGCAGACATTTACTTCTAAGTTCAGTTGTAACACTGGATCGCCTAAGCTGTTAACGTTGCAAGCATTGAAATAGTAAGGACAAACTGGATGACCAAAGCATGAAATCTATGATCTTCTCTACCACATCTTTTCCTCATTAAATATATACTTAAATCATTAAGACAGGCAATTCACCTCTTTTTTTTTTTTGTTTAAATATACACAATCAGTGCTCCACTGTTAATTCCTGAATTCCCCTTTACTGTCTCCCTGTCTAAATGCTATGGAAGAGGTAGATATTGCCTCGTCTTGAATTCCATTTTGCTCACTGATATCCATGTTACCTCATTTGCCCAATTACTAAGAACTTACGTGATTGCTATGGGGGCAAAAAGTAGAGTTAATGCAAACAAGATGTAGAGTTCAGGTGCTGCTAAAGTGTTTTTAAATAGATTCCATTGGATACATCATATTTTCACATAAAATCATACTTGAAATGTCCCCATTGGTTGCTTTGATTTACATTTATTATCTGCCCTGACATGTAACTTCCAAAACACATAAGCAAATTTGCCTGACAGGCCTCATTAGCCAAAAGAAGAGTGAAAAATCGTAAGAAGTTTAATGTTAGTTATTGGGAACAAAAAAAATAATAAAAGAATCTCAGCTATGTTGCCCATAGGACTGGGTTGCTAGGTAGACAACTGCTCAGAAGTCACAGCCTCCCAACCGCTGCTTAATTACAAAGGCATGAACTGATGCCGAGATTGTTTCTACTGAGATGTTTATACATGCAGCTACCTTATAAGGCTACAAAAAAGTGTACTGCTAAATAGATATAAACAAAAGCTAAAACTCAAATAAAAAAGGCTACAGACTGTGCAGTAAAATCTGGAAATCTTGATTCCAGCCAAAAACTAACTTCTGGGATAATCTTACTCTTGTAATATCCTAATGCATAAAGTCTTGAAAATAAAATAAAGGTCAGTTATAAGGCTATAAGTTTGTCTTAGTTATACATTAGGAAGAATGGGAGTTTTCTTATTTCCATCACTACAGTAAAGCAACTCAGTTTTTATATTTTACCTTCACATATTAACTAAAGTTAATATATGCTCATTTATCTTACAATTGTCATTACAAACCTGTTCTGGGATGTCTGTTTTATGTTCAAGCTCTGAGAAACAAATATGTTTCAAGTACTACATCCATAAATCTTCTAGCTGTGGAGTTCAAAATTTAAAAATTTATTTCCATCCAAGTCAGCATTGTGTTCCGTTCAGTTAATTTTTTTTTCAAAGTTGTTAGACCAAGTCTTCTTTTTGTTAATATTATGTACCTTTTTCCTATTAACTAACTAGTTTATATCATTTTCTTAAGAGCCTTCATGGACAATATTGACCATAATAGACAATAATTGAGAAAGGGAGTACGAGAGAGGACATGGACATGAAGAAAAGCTCATACAATCAGTTTATGCTACTAGAGAACTGTATTCTGTTGATTCTTGCTTGATGCATCTCAAATCCTTTCCCTTTCACTACATATACATTAGACCTGAGTTTTAGATCTACCTTAGTTGAAGGGGATTAGGGATATTTAATGATATAATTCTCCACCTTTTCAGTCTAATATCAAGATTCAAATAGGAAAATTCTTTGCCCGTTCTGTTTAAGTTAGCCTACTGAGCAATCCAGGACACTAGTTTTTTTGTGCCAAGGAGACAACAAGCAAGAATAAAGCTTATAATGTAGTCCATTGATAAAGGCAGTCTTAAACCCTACTACTATCAAGGACTATTTCTGAATTTACCCAATGTCATTTTAATGTTAAAAACAAAACAACAACAACAAAGAATAACAGCAAACAGTCCTCAGTGCCACTCCAGAGAGGACAACATTTTCATGCACTTACCTGACAAGGTCTTGTAATACAATTATTTAGATAAGTAGTATCTTCAAGAAAGTTTACAGAGCTCTTTAATCATCCTAAGAAATTATCTCCTTAACTGTATAATCTCACTTTCTGGACTTCCCTATTTTGCTAATACAATAAACAAAAAGAATAAATAAATCCTCAGTCATCTTTTTCTAGTCCCTCCGAAGTATGTTTAATCCTAAAGTTATCCTCTAATTATTTTTCCATTTTTTTTATCCCATCAGTTTCTCATTTGCATCTTCCCCACTACTAGCTTCATTTTCTCCAGTATCCCCAAGATAAATGCTGGCTCTGTTGTGTTTTTGTTGCTGTTTTTATTTTCCTGTGACAGATACAGCCGTGCACAAGTATCAGTGTTTTAAAATTCATCTGTACAGCCCTATAAATTTACCTCCTTGTCAATGAAAAAATAACTATATTTTAGTTTGGGATAATATAAAATGGATTGTTTTGAGCAAATGACAGAGTGAAGATAGTCCTATTTAAAAAGGGCGTTGTCTCTAGAAAGAGGAAGAGGTACTACAGACCTTCTTCCCTAAAACACCAATGAAGGACTTTTGAAAACACATACTACAGTGAATGAACAAAGGTGGAATTACGGAGGTATCTTGTGAAAAGGCTGGAAGCCAAGTGACTTGAACTTAGTAAACAAGTTCAGAGTGTTCAGAGTTCACTGAGTGTACAGAAAAAAAGCTATATGATGAAGTCCTGAAAAACCAACACAAAACCAAAATCAAACCAAACCAACCAAACAAAACATAAAAACAACAAATGAGCTGGGAAAAATGTAGTTTGTACTACAAATGCACACAGCTTAACTGAATGAAGGGTAAAATGAAGCTCTATGAACACTGAATATCTATATAGCATGAGCGCCTCTAACTTAAAACTTGAGATTAATCCTGAATGCGTTAACATAAAACAATTGTGCTGCTACAACATGAATTAAAGAAAAAAAAAAAGAAAGAAAGGTTAGTGAACAACTCAGCATGTTCAGGAAAGAAATTTCTGATATCCATCTACACATTCACGAGAGAACTAAAATCAACAAGTGTGAAATTGTACTGAACTACTTAAAGAAACCAAAAAGGTTAAATTGGTATTTTACTAAAAATAGATCAGTATGTGTAACTAAATTCATATTTACTGTAAGAGAAAGAAGGAAGAGAGACCAAGCTCCTTCTTCAGAAGACACATGCATACCTGGACACCAAGCAGTCACATTTTTTTTTCATATAGAGACTGTAGCCATTGAGGCACATGCATATCACAGCTCACAGTCTATTGCTGGAGGTCTCTATTGCTTTAAGCTCTCCCTGAAATATGTATTTTAATTTCAGTGAGTGTGACTCATAAAAGCACTGGTTTTAACTCTTTTCTTAAAGAATTGAAGAACTTAACTTCAAAAGGAGAAAAGCTAAGCCTTATCCTTAAGGTATCAAAGGTAGCTAAATTTAACCAGTTGCTTTAAAGCTATGTGAGACGTAATGACAATTTGACTGTAATGTGAGCATACTTATCAAAGTTTTAATATTTTCACTTCCATAGAGACAAGCAACCCTATCACAGGTCTATTATAAAATGACATACTGTATAGAGAGATCTTAATAAGTATATACCTCATTGATTTATTTCATGTAAAGGACCATTACAGGTGAGCACTTGCTATGGACAATACTATATGTATGATACAGATAAAATTGCTAGTTTTTGTAAAGTAAATCTTGCCATTAATCTGTCATTCTGGTCAAAACATCTTTAGCATTTAACATTTCCTTATCAAAATCAGTTTTCAAATTTCTGCTTATTTCTACAGCTTTGGTAAGGTCTTTCCATTGTTCCTATGCTTAAATAATTCATGCCAACAAACAGTAGCCTTTGGAGCAATACTCACCTTTCCAATTTATAATACCACAGTTTAAAGAAAAAAATTAGGAAGGAGATGAACAAAGCAATTTGCTAAAATATCTTAAATATCTTTTTTTTTTTTTTTTGTGAGCTATGCTTCAAACTGCAAAGATATAACCCAAAGATAAATCCAACGTATATTTAGACAAAAGGATAAATGTCTATTTAATGTAAGATTAACATAAACTTAATGTAAGCTTATACAAATGTTTTATGAACATACATCCTGAAAAAAGAGGGATTATAAACACATTAAGTTACCTGACCTTGTTAATTCTGTAAAACATACAGAGCACTTAATATGTAACATAAACCAGTAATATGACACTGGCATTCCTCAACTTAATGTTGCCATAGACAAAAGTCAAAGTAACTGCAATGAACTAAGAACTCTCCCAGGTCCCAGCATTCAAATTTATATCCCTTCCTAATCCATTTACTTTTACCACAGTATACTCACAGAGGATAGGTCTATTTATTTAAATTTTTATAGTTCATTTCAAAATATTAACAATGATACTGTCCAGAACACCTAAGATCAAGATAATTTCAACAAAGGTGATCGGAACAGAACAGAAGAAAGCAGAAAAGACATGAGAAGAAAGGAAGGAGGAAGAGTTAGTCTCCCAAAAGGATAAAAGGAACAACAGAAGACCAAAAAAAGACAGGAAAGAGAGAAAGATAGGAAAAGGCAGATCAAACTTCAAAACAGCAAGACAAAACAGAAGAGGAAAGTCAGTTTCAAGAAAAGAACAGATCATCTTTCCTTCTTCCACCTTCTTTTTTCTCCCTCACAAGTTAAAAAAAAAAAAAAAGTATAATGTATCTTTAGAGAAAAAGCACTCAGCAGCACTGTATCAATTATAATGACCTTAAAGAATCTAGGAAAATGAGATCATATTTAAAGTTTCCAGGGATCTTAACCTTCTGATGAAGATCATAAATGATGACTGCCTTTCCAGAATAAAGATCTTCCTTCAAATGCTCTCTGCATGAGGAAAAAGCATTAGAAGTTTTTATTAGAGCATTCAGAAACAGGAGATTTTAGTTGCAAATAAGAACCTTAACTTTTCCCAAGTTTTTGTATTCATCATTAATTTGCAGCTGAACATTCTTGAAAACTAGAAACTTGAGGAACAGACTAGTCAAGAGGCAGAAGAGTAACTTTCCAAGTAAATGGAACGTTTTGACTCAACTGCTTGTGGAGATTAAGTTTTTTAGGAATATCGTGCCTTGGTTCAGGAAAAATTGAGGAAGAGGAACATTGGTGGAGAGACCAACATCAGAGACAGAGCAAAGAAAAGAAAAGGAAAAAAATATATAGACTTTATGTCCTTCATTGCTGCTTATGAGCTTTGTCAAGGGATGACAAAGGAGACTTTTTAGATTTTTCCTCTTTTCAAGACGGGCTCTTTCTTTCCTGTGTTATGTTTCATTTCAGAATTAGAAAACAATACATTTGAATATTTCTGTTCTAAAAAACAGAACTAGGTTGTTTTAACCCCTAGCCCATTTTAACCCAAGGAATCTATTCCTGTGAGGGAAGAGGAAAAAAAAAAAAAAAAAAAAAAAACATTGAAAGTCTTGGATCCTGCCAGGCATGCAGTACATGCTATATACAGTAGACAGTATCTTATGAAAAGATATGAGACATGGTATATTGATAAAATTTATCTTTCCTTGAGACAAAATGTAACATCTCCGGGGATTAGCTCCAGAGAAGGTTTTTCTTAAGCTATGATACCATTACAGCCTATCACATTTTAAATTACACTATATAGACAAATATAAAAGCAATGGTAAATATAATGTATTGAATACTATTTGGAAAATAACTTGCTTCCCCAGAAATACAATGAACAGCAAATATAGGATATGCCATTTTTGCTCAGCATTTAGGATGATTCAAGCTGGGTTGTTCCAATTTCTTCTGTAGCCACAGCCTCCTACCATTTCTGTTCATTCTCTTACAAGAAAAAAAAATAAAAAATAAAAAAAATAAAAATAAAAAGTAAATTTAAAACTCAGATGGGGTCTCTGATTAAGCACATAAAAAAAGTACATGGCATTTTTGCTGAACTTTCTCACAAATCAGTAACTTGTTTCTGTTCTAATGCTTTTATAACATTGTGTGCACTTAGTAAAATAGAGCGTATCCCAGACTGTGCATTAAGAAAACGACAGAGAGTAAATGACTTACTAGCTTTCAATATGTCTGAGATCACGGCTTCAAGATAAGTCATGTAATAAAGACCCAGTTGCCTGAAAGTAGTGACGCACAATCCTCTGCATCATTAAGAAATATGCCATATCCTTGTCAGAGTATCTCAAGCCTGGTGTCACTCACAGATAGCAAACCAGAGAATGCGTAAGTCACACTAAAATAAAGAATCTATGATTTATACCCCTTTTCTGCATCTTCTAACAAAATCTATATCAAAAAAAAAAAAGATATGAATATAAATAACATGGCTAGACAGGAAGGTAACTTATTTCAGACAGTGAGGTAAAGGTTGGGATTTTTTGAAGCTACTTTAGGAAAACAAATCCCCCAAATCAAAACCATAAGACAATACAGAAATCCCTCTGCAATATAACATTTAAATATAAGTAAAATCATTTAATATGACTGTGCGAACTATTTGCTTTTGTCCTATCAAAACAATCTTAGTAGAAATCTCCTTTGTTAAAAAAGAAAACACCCCTAATGTTACAGTATCCAATGTATTCCAATAAACCTAATATTCATATTCTACCTTGACAATCAGATTTCGCTTTATTTGTTTTTTAATATTCACATATCTATTTCTGTAAATATCCAAATGAAATATTTCAAATGGAACATCACAATGTTTCTTTTCAAAAGGAACATCACAATGTTTTGTTTCACCAAAAGAATTTGCTGTTCTGTATGCCCACAAATGGTACTATTATGTAAAGATACGCTGATTAGCATGAATCAGGCACCAGAGGAATTCTAGAGCTCCTGAAATAAACTGCAAATAGACTCCAGCTGTGCTGTGTGCCAGTTTACCATTGGTTTCTAGTTTAGGAATCCTTAGACTACACTGCAAAGTGCAGCACAAGCATGCTTTTTCTCTGGGAAACTTCCAAGCTTCACAGCCT
Source organism: Cygnus olor (assembly GCF_009769625.2). Classification (NCBI taxonomy): domain Eukaryota; kingdom Metazoa; phylum Chordata; class Aves; order Anseriformes; family Anatidae; genus Cygnus; species Cygnus olor. Next base: position 30,621,648 of record NC_049170.1, read on the forward strand.
TTTATTCCTGTAAGCTGATCCAAGTCAGGGTTCATGACACGTATGCACACATGTTTTTTGGTACCACACAGGTTCTCAGCTTCATCTGTGGGAATTCATCCCCTTGCCAAGCTGGGTCATAACGAAGGCCTTAAGCAGAAGTGTAGAGCTGCTTGTGCAGGGACTGGACATGTACTGCTGCAAGAGGATGACAAGGAGGTGAAGAGGGAAGGGATAGGAATCATGACAGGGAATGGGTGGAAATGGGGACATCTGTTGAAAGGTATTGGTGATGGGGACAGCTGCTAGCTGCTGCTGTGAGCACGAGTGAGGAGAAGGACAGACTGCAGGCAGCAGGAACTTAGAGCTCCGCAAAGCAACATGGCTGCCAGGGCTAGACTCGCTCTGCACACTGAACATACATGATTTTCTTGTTATCAGAATTCAAGTAATTCCCTGTAAACTTCAATCACACATACAACAACGTGCATCATATGGAGTTAATTCTAACCATGTAAAAGCTGGAAAATCAGTATGAAGGCTTCCCATTCAGCCTGCTCTGTATCCTGTGAAGGCATTGAGCACTTCACACAAAGATCAAGAGCTGACTTTTGTCCAATTTTAAAAGGAATAGCTATAATTTAAGTTGTTTAGAAGCTTGCATGTGATTCAGTGCATAACTGAATAAAGAAAAGCATACATGTTTATAATAAAAGTATTAATTCTTACTTTTCTGAGAACACAGCAAAAAAATTCCTCCATTCCAAGAATATTGTATGTTTTTTTATTCTCACCTCCCTTGCCCTGGCTCTGAAGCTTCTATCTTTATCCCAACACTCAGAAAAAAACAGCCTTGATCATTTCATGCATATTGCACCGCGTCTTATTAACCTTTCCTCTTTGTCATCATTTTCATTCTGTTTTATCCAAACTTCTGCAATCTTCTTATTTACACTGTTGTTTTCACCTGTGCCTCCTAGCTATTTGTCTTTTACTCCTGATGGCCATTCTATGGGCTACAGACTCACAATTTTTAATTAAAAACCAAGCAACTAGTGAAAATCAGACCTTATCTGTCTCCTTGTTCATTCTCTTCATGTTTCTACTTGATCTGCATCATTTTTTTAAGGCAAAGGCTTCGTTTCATTTTAAAACTTCCAATGTTCTCTGACTGTGATCAAAAATAGAGAAAAGTGTGATAAAGTGAAATGGGATGGTCTTTTCAGAAGAAATACTGATAATGAATTAATTTCAAGGAGAACAGTGATGCACACCCTGTACTAATTAAATTTGTTAAAACAAAATTTATTTTTGAGTCTGAAGGATTCAAGATTAATTTTCTCCTTTTTTTTTTTTCTTCTTTTGTCCAAAGCTCAAAAATCAGATTGCTAGAAAATGATTAGAAAGTTGTAAGATGCTATTTGAATTTCCAGACCTGCAAATAGAGATGGAGCAGAATGTTCTACATTCCCTTAAAATGACTATTAGAAGTCCAACAGCATTACTGCATAAAATTAAAAAATAATAAAATATGTATACATAAAAAAGCAATTGGATGTAAAAAAAAAAAAAAAAAAAAGCAGTTTGCATAGTCTCAGCTAGCTCTGACAGCAAGCTCCAAAGCTATCTACTGATGGTTATGGCATGGTCTAGGAATGCCCACTTTTACAAAGTTCCAACCATCACTGCCTATGCACTATAAGCTAGTAGACCCTTATCTAAAACTAGATATCTAAAACTATCTAGAGTGGAAAAATAATAAATAATAATAATAATCTAGCTCTAGCGTATGCATGCAAAGAAAATCAATTTTTCATAATTATATGGAGGACTGTTATTGACAGTAAAAGGTCAGTAAAAGTGGGAATCCCTCCTGGTGGAGTGTTATTGCATGGAAGACTAAGACAAGACTGATGTACTGCACAACTATGTACACCAAAAACTGATTAAGAAAAAAATACATAACAAAAGTAACGAAAATCTACTGTGATACTGTGATTTTTTCTCCTTTTGTGAAAGAGATTAAAATTCTTCCCCATTTCTTCCACCTTTTTTTTTGTTTATTTGTTTTTAAAACAACAGCAATTATTGGTTCGTGTAATAACTGAACAGGTGGGAGAAATGGGGAAAAAAACTTTTTTTCCTTCCTTACAAAATTTGCATGCCTCCCAGGGACAGAATGCTAAACTGTAGAGATTATTGGATTATTTCTTTATTTATTGTTAGCCAAATACGTTACGCAGTTTTTGTGGCTACGTAACAAAACAGGAAGGGAAAAGGAGGAAAACAAGAGACTCGGTTTCTTATGAAAGCTGTTACTGGGAGGAAAAGCAAGAAATTTAAAGTAAATTTGTTCAGTCTATTTTTGAAAATATGAGATTATGATAATTGTATCTAACTGTACAATATAATTGTACAATGTACAGATTAAACTCTATTGTGTAGATAGAGCTGCAAAGTATTTGTCTTAAGGGTAGAGCGTGCCTTGAGAGTTTGGAATTCGAACAGTAGCTCAGCAGTCCTCCTGTATAGTCAGTCATTACATCTCTACAGTGCTATTAGAAGCAAGTGCTATTCTGGCACTAACTTATTGAAACCTAATCCAGAAAACGATCAGTGTGTGCTTTAATTTAAACACATACTTGTGCTGGGAAATACTTCAGAATACGCTTTTGTACCATTTGGGACAACATAATTATACTTGTTATTCTTTCTATGGATGCACTAAACTCCCAGAATCCTCTTAAAGCAACGATAAAAACATGATAGTGTTATATACTGTTTGGAGATATCATGATAGTCTTTGGAGGTATCACATGCTAGAAAGACTGTGAATAATGAGCTTGGACTTGAAGAACAATGTGACAAGAATCACTGTGTCTGAAGCAAAATATAAAAATATGGTTCTATTATGAAAACAGAACAAAGAAATATGAAATAGGTCATTATTCCTTTAACTATTAGCAAATTCATAATTAACTAACATCTCATCTACTAAAATAATACTGAATGAATAATCATTTCTGATTTACTCTAGAATAAAAGCACCTCCAAAGGGAATTCAAGTGGCTTATTTCAAATTCCAGTTTGAGAACCTATTTGGATTCACCCTCATCCAATATTAGCTCAATAAGTAGTCAAGCTTTAGAATTAAAAATAATAGTACTGGTTCACATTTTCACAGACATTAATATTACAAATTTGCAGAGAAACTTCTGTAGGCCCTCTACAGAAAATAATGTTAGAGTATTTTAAATCATTGCTACAAGGTCAGATTTGGCTAGCCACTAGGGTTCTCTATCTAAATTCTCTTCCTCCTGACCTAGGTGGTCATTCCTCTCAATCTCATCATTTGTTTTTCTTAAAAAAATATTTATCATTTGTATGACCACACACACAAACATCAAAGAAGAATTTCCAAAATCATCCTTTAGGAACAGAGCTTTGTTCTGGCTCCTCTCTGCTGTTCTGACATTTTAACAGCCCATTTTGATTTTGCCCTAATCATCTCATTCTGAGATCATTTCTCTGTGTTTCTTTAACTCACTGTTTTATCAATCAATGCTCAATGCTGTAGCACAGATCTATGGATTTTGGTCTAGCATTTGGTAAACTGAAACTTGATTTGATGCCATTTGTTTTGTTTCGTTTTGTTTTGCCATGGCTTGTATTTTCATCTCTTTCAATAAATTTCTCCCCTTCAAGATTTTCCCCATCTTCATCCCAGGAATTCTGAATCTCCTAATTTCATGCTGCTAAAATTGTACAGGTACCATCCATTTGTAACCTTAATCTGAAACTATAGTCATGTACTTATGAATCAGACTTGTGTAATTCAGTGCTTTGGGCTACTCCGATCTTCCGAATTTCTTGCTGTTGACTTTTTTTTCTTTGCATCTCTTCAACATTCTTTCATCATCTCTAGTATCATTTCAATAATTTCTCAAACTCTTATAGCCTATCCAGTACTGAAGGACCTCTCTTCAATAAAGTCCTCAGACATGTATTTAGCATATAAACTGAGTGCTCCCATCCTCCTCCCACAACTGTCTAAAATTTTTGCTGTTTCTCTCCATTCATTTCAACCTCCATTGTATAAGAGCCTATCTATTGAATACAGTCTATGCTTTCTTAAAAAGCAGTGATATCATTAATGACTGTCAGGATCTTTAAGTAATCTATTCTGACACAGACAGAGATGCTAGATACTGTTCCCTCTGTAGTAACTTTCAAGCATAAATAAGGTATTAAAAGCAGAAATAACCCCCTGTTAAAATAAATATAATTCTTAACAAAGCACTTTAAAGCTATTCAGTATGCCTTCATGCATGAAAACTTCTAATCTATTACGAAGCCAGTTAATTAACTCTAGAAAAGACATTCTCTGAAACAAATTCATTACCAATAATTATCATTACTGTTACAATTAGTTGAAGTGCCTTAAAAGCACAAGTTGCTTATAACCCTTAATTTTGAAAATAAAATCAAAAACCTATATTTTCAGAAACTATGCAAGAAAATGTTATATTGGAATTTAATGACAAGCTCCTTCCTTGGTATTCCATACTTGTTTTGATAAAATAATAAATAATACACCCCACAAAATGTGATGGTTTTAAAAACAAATTTAGCATTCAATAATGTTCTCAAAAAGCCACTATATTTTGCAATGTAGCCATAAAAACTTTGCAGTGACACTCCATAACACCCAATAAAAATCTTTCAAGGCCACAAAAAAAAGCAACATCTTTTTAAGTGCTTGAAAAAAACAATGAGACATACATAATTACATGCACATTTAAAAACCAATTTTGCTTCTTTTAATTAGTAGAAAACAACCAAGAGAAATGCAGTGCAGGGCTCTTCACCCCCAATAAATGACACAGGGAAAGAGGTCTTATGATACCACCAGACAGCTCTAAACCCATTTATTTATTTATTCATTACATAGAGGATTCTGTCTACCAATTTGAACCATCATTAGCAACCTTTCTCCTGTTCTCAGGAGCAACAAGGAAGGCTGCTTTCTTCAAAAATCCAGGAGAGGTAGAAAAGCATAAGCAATAATCCTAACAGCAAAGTATGCTTCTGCAGTGGATGAGCTGCTTTCCCCTCCTCTCTGCAGGCATACAATGCTTTGCTAGGCTGAGGGGACCCCCTAGAATCTACTGGTTCTTTGAGTCTGAATCCCATAAAAGCAAAGAGGGATTGTCCCTCTCTCAGAGCTATTTTTTCAGTCTGCCTGATGAGTCATGGATTGTCATCATTTGGATTACCATTTTAAGCTTTTCTATAGAAACACAGAGACTAAAAATACATGCTTTTACTGAGAGCTGAGATTCAGCCACGTGACCCCAGAATTGGTTCACTATTTCTTCACTTTGTTTCTTCAGAGCTTGGTGAACTATAGTTCTCTCTTTGTGACATGAGGATCATTTCCACAGCAACCAATTGAATCATCTCCCAAATCTTTGTAATAGGGAATGAGAAAAAGGAATAGACAAACTCAAGAAAAGAAAGCTTCTTACTGCTTACATGCAAATGACCATAAATACACGTTCAGTGACTTTAAGACCATATGTCAAATTTGTTTTAACCACAATATGTGTTCAAAGCCAGTGAAAGCTGATGCTGCAACACCAGGCCTGAATGACTGGCGATACTTATCTCTAATCCTTTAACATTTCTTCCATATAGGGCCTAGATAGGTACACAACTTTGACACTTTCACTAGCTTTCGTAAAATGGACAAATAAAGTATGCTAGCATTAGCACACCTGAGACCATTTTCTCCTTAAAATTTTGTTATCTCTAAATGAAAGTTGAAAGTTTCTGAGCCATCATATTTCTGACGTTGTCATTCAATCATTCGGGAATCAGAAAGAGCTCTTTAGGACAGGAATGGAAGCTAAAAACAGCTGGTGCTTCATTGAGCTGATCCTACTCTGGACCAATTTGTCAACATCTTTAAACAAATTTGAATTATGAGTTTACTCAAAGGCCTATAGCCTTCTCTGCTTTTACTAAATGGACTCATTCTCTATGATTTATGATTTCTTGCTAGCAGTCTCCATTCAACAGCATGCAGCAGCAGTAGCCATGCATTTTGCTGACTATAACCCCTTTATATCAGAACTCTTGAACAAGACAGGTATTTCTTCTTTGCAGAGGAAAAAAAAAAAAAAAAAGTTTTATTTCTGCTCTGCAGAGGAAAAGGGAGATCTTATAGACAACAGAGTACATTCCAGTTCTGCCATCTGATAGCCACAAATGCATATAAATTCACTATTTTTGCCCTCTTAAAGCATGTCTCTATGCAACTGACATATAAATGTTCTTGCACTCCAAAGAGAGGAGATGATCCCTGAAATTAGTTAAGACATGAAAATAATGCTGTAGTAAGAACACTTCTAGGATACTCAACAAGTCACTCAACATGACTGTGTGCAATTACTGTACAAAATTCAAATGAAGTTATCGGAAAACCATCAGTTCCTAAAAGATTGTTTTAAATCAGAGTATCTAGTACCTTGAGAGGGTCTGAGAGAACTCAAATTTGCCTTTGTCTTTTGTCATAAAATGACAAATTTGCCTTTATCATCAAATAAAGTAACTCCTGAGCAATCTGACAAATTCTTTAGTCAAAGGATATAGAGGTTCTCACTCTTCTGTGTTGTCCTGTTCTCTAAATGGACTATTACACTTCAAAAAAATTGGATGCCCTTCTTCAACATGGACATGGAAGCAGGAACCAAGTTCTGCACATACCTGTTATGCATATACCCACATGACTGCCATGAACAGGTTCCTCCTTACTCACAGTTGTGGATGAAGTCAGTATGACACTGTTTACCCTATAAACTACAGAACTGACTGATTTCTGTCTGGGCTAAAACACATCTGCCAGTCACAGATAGGAATAGATCATGGAACTTTAAACATTTTAGGTCATCAGGAAGTACATTTCAGAGAGCCAAATTATACTATATTATTGTATCTTTCTTGGCTTTTTCCTTCAGAAAAGTTTGGCTTATCACGCTTACGTTACATTCTCTTCAAGACCTAACAGAATTCCTCATGAGAGAAAGGAAAGAAATCCATTAATACTTCTGCTACTGACATTGGTGCCCAGTGCTCCAGTGACCTCAATGACTTAATCTACAAAATAACCTTCAGAGACAAAATCCCAGCTATGACTGGATAGGTGGAAAAATAAACTCACACCTTCATAAATTTTCTACCCCGGATTTCAGTGTAACGTGTCAAAATTGGATCTAGTATCCTCATTAGTACAGACTATATATATATCCACCTTCCTTTAGACAGAGTTCAGCTTGTTCAATTATTATTATTTTAAGGAACAAATCTGACTAGAACCTTGTGGTTTTACCCAGCTGGGCAGCTAAGCTCCACCACAATGGCTCTCTCACTCCCCCTCCTCAGAAGGAAAGGGGGAGAAAATATGATGGAAGGGGCTCAAGGGTTGAGAAAAGGACAGGGAGATCACTCACCAATTATCATCATGGGCAAAACAGACTCAGCACAGGGAGATTATGTTATTTATTACCTATTCCTAACAAGCTAAAACAGTGAGAAACCAGAACAAAAAAAAAAAAAACAACAAACCAAACCAACCAACCAAACAACACCAAAAACACTAAAAACACTTTCACCTTCCGCAGGGGAATGGGGAATGGAGGCTGTGGTCAGTCCCTGACACTTCGTCTCCACCGCCCCCTCATGGTCACCCTCTGCCCCTGCTCCACGTGGGGTCCCTCCCACGGGATGCCGTCCTTCCTGCAGGGGCTGCCCACAGGCAGCAGCTCTTCAAGAACTGCTCCCCCATGGCTCCATACCATGGGGTCCATCCCCCAGGAGCAAACTGCTCCAGCACGGGTCCCCCACGGGCGGCAGCTCCCCCCAGACCTGTGTGGGCTCCTCTCCACAGGCTGCAGCTCTGGCCCGGGGCCTGCTCCTGCGGGGGCTCTCCATGGGCCACAGCCTCCTCCAGGCCACATCCACCTCCTCCACCGGGGACTCCTCCACGGGCTGCACCGTGGAGATCTGCTCCATGTGGGACCCATGGGCTGCAGGGGGACAGCCTGCTCCACCAGGGGCCTTTCCACAAGCTGCAGGGGAATTTCTGCTCCAGGCCTGGAGCACCTCCTGCCCATACAATTCCATCATCACCAAGCCTTGCCCGCAAAGAGAGAATCTCTCACTAGCTTCACTATCTTTCTCCATTAAGTGCATGATAACATCTGACAGTCTCTGAGAAAGAATTTAATTTCCTTCATTTTTACAGCAGCAGAAACTCTGTATTCCTAAAATCCAATACTTGGTGTAAAACTATTTTCAGTACTCACTAGCGATTTTCTCTTTCCCCTTTCCAAACAGCCAAAAATAGTTGCTTTTAGCAATCTGTATTCTTTGATGAGGCCCAATATCTCATTATAATTAGTAAAAGGCAATATGGCATTAGAAGCCTGGATTCCTCTTGAGGGACTGGGTAATGGCTCATAGCTTTCAGGGCTACTGGTGGCCAGCTGCCACATGTATAAAGTTCCCCGCAGGTTATCATTTATACCCATTGTAAAATAAAATCTTTTCCATCTGTGAGGGACAGAGAATCAAACCTAAACAAGAGTCTCTGGCAACTTAACTCTGGACCAAAACTTCTGCTGGCTTTTCAGTTTCTCTTCAGAGATCTTTTTCACAAGTTCTTCCTCCTGTTCCCCTAAAAAATTGTTACACTGTCTAGCTCTTCCAGTAGCTATCGATGTTACATCAAAAGATGCTGCAGCTCTGCTGATGCTCTTCCTGTTCTCACAGCCATTTCAGTAGCACTCCAACATCCATTTCTATCTTCAGGCTGTGACAGTTTGCCCAAGTTCTCCTCCACCAGCCTGGGAAAAAATCACTGCCAAATATTTTACAAAAAGTCTTTTTCAGGCCTGTTCCTCAGGGCACATTTTGTTGACAAATTCAAAAGGACAACACAAAGCTATTTCCCCAGAGTACACATGCTGCCAGAGCTCAGAGGCCTTTTCCTTTGCCTCTGTCCCCCTACTAAGGGAAGGGCAGACCTTCCTTCTTTCTTTTAAAACCTAGCTGAATCATGAAACAGTCTTGCTTTAACTGTTTCTAGTCCCTTCGATAATTTCTCATTTGCTTTTGGAGCAGAATCCTCTAAACTTCTATTAACATATGATTTGGACTATAACATAAACATCCATTTAATAAAATCCTTTTTATTGATGATACAGAAAGGAAAAAAAAAAACAACTGTCCAAGCTGATCAACCTTACTCTACAGGCAATAGCCACAGTGAAGTGAATATGGCTTCTCTTCAATGTCCCTACAATTCAGGCTGCTATTAGGAGTATTACATATATTTTAGAAGTAACCTCTGCCCCAAAAGCTCTGTATTAAGCATCTATCCCAGCTACCTTACCCTATGCATTTTAAGTGACATTTTCATGCAAAAATACCCTGCACCTTTTCACTTTCTTTCTCACAAAAAAAGCTTGATCATGAAATCTAAAGGAGAAAAGAAAAAAAAAAAAAAAGAACTTACATCTTAGTGTATATATTTCTCTCAATTTCTCAATTTGGCATAGGCTACATGGCTATTATTACTATTATTACTGCATAAGGAGCACCCCCATCATCTCAGTTCTTTTTCTCACTTATTCTTCACAGGTATTTTAAAGCCAAGCAAAAATCTAATGCAAAATATTTCTACTATTCTTTCTTCAGAAAAAGAGAAAATTTTTAATTTGACCAGAAAGGAGGACACAGAGGAACTATCATTGGAAATAATTATTCTCCCAAAATAAATAAATAAATCCACACACATGCAAATTAACTGCAAAGAGGCAAGTATTAATTAATATGCTCTTTGAATTCTAGAAATAATCTTTTCTTCATTCTAAAGTAATATTTAAACTGTTCCAAAAATTCTTTTGAAGCCCCAGATTCTTATTTGGTGAGCAGATGAAGGAAGGTTTTAAAGTGCAAGTATAAAGTTGACTCAACTTGAGCTCAAAAATAATTCTGTAAAATGAAATTACAGATATTCTTTGGACTGTGGAAAGACTATCCTTTAACAGGATATTATATTACTTATTTCTAACTGGATTGAATTACACTATTTTGTAAAGATATTAAATTACTGGAAGATATTTACATTCTACTAAGTTCCAAGTATTTATTGGAGAGGAATATTCTGCGATTAGGAACAAGTATTGTAGAACCCATACTCTTTGCTGTTCAACTACATTTATGGATACTGGAAAAAACTGGTATGTATTCAGCAAAGGAATTTTAAATTCAGAGCTTTTGTTGACTAGGTAAAAAACGTATATTGATAGTATGATTCTCAGCTTTACATGTGATGAAGAGGACAGACAGACAAGATGTGGTAGGAACTTCTTCATGAGATACCAAGGAGAGTATCTGGACATAGAGCTAAGTGAAGGCCTTGTCTATTTAACTATATTTGCAAGAATATAATGAAACTCACACAAGACGGTTGGGCTATATTGAACTGGAACAAAGTCTCTTTCAGTCAGAAAGTGGAAAATATCTCTATTCAACTATTAGGATCCAAGTGAGGAGTTTAACAGGTGCTTTTAGCAAAATATCCTTGTATCTTTTTTGGCAACCAAAAAGGGAGTTTAGGCTGAAAGACCTCTTAAGGCCAGGACAGCTTGATCTATAAACCCATACTGAATCAGTTGCAGTTTTTCACATATAACCTAACTCTGGAAGTCCTTTAAGCCTATTATTTGTGCAGTCTGTATCTCAATATAGTTTGAAAATTCTTTACATGACTGAAGTTAGTTGATTCACAAGGGAAGCAACACATTTAGTTTCCTCCTAAATGCTGTTACAGGTCAGAAGGTTAGAAGAAGCAGCACTTGATTTCTTCCTTAAAACCCAGATGGGCCCATTCCTTCGCTATTCTCAGAAAATGTCATATGCATAAATGTGCTTCCAGCAAAGTATTGCTCCAACAAGGTGTAAAACTGGCTTGCCTTTTGAATAGGGGAAAGGTTGAGGATGTGGGTTCAAACTGAGGTTCAATCTCTAATGGTTCAGACACAAACACTTCACCTGCTACACTGCCATGTCTGTTATACAATAGAATTGTCTGGGTTACCACCCCTTTCAATACTGAATCAAAACTAAGGCTATTAGACGAGAAATGTGATGTGTGCTTGTGTGGAGATGAGCAGCTGGGGGTGTCAGACAAACAAAGGACTATCTCACTTTGTAGCCAGCTTAGGCTGAGGGGCTTTGGTGTGAGGAAGAAACTCTGTGAAGGTTGGTTTTTGTTTGTTTGTTTGTTTGCTCTTCCTGACAGCTAAGCTAATATGCAAAACACAGGTAAAACTGTTTTAGGAAGACTACTTTCTGGGTGGACAGGTACATAAAATGCAGAACACTGACTCCACTCCTGAAAATAAATGAGTATATGTTCTTAAATTTACTCAGGCTTTATAAAAATAAAAATAAAAAAAAATAAAAAAAATAAAAATAATAAAAATAAAAATAAATAAAGGCACTTGAGCATTCATGTTCTTTGGACCACCCATTGAAGGTATCTGTTACCTGTTTTGCATCAGCTATAGTAGATGCTGCGAAGCACCCTCCTGGTGCCAACATTCAGTACTTGAGCATTACCATACAATATGAAGTGTTAAGCGTGAATTCTGAATTCTACCCACTGAGCTCGGGTTAGTCTAATATGCTCTCTAACAGTTTGCTTATGAATCTCTTTATGGTTTCTTATAATTTAGTCTTTACTAATCCGTGTTATTACTTTTGATTTGCACACCGAAATATGTGTGCACTGATGTAGATATCAGAAAAAACACTTTTTGGAGGTCTTAGTGAATTTCCTGTAGTGCTTTCTTTCAGTCTCATGATGCATGTCTTACTATTAAATACCTGCATAAATTGACTCAGAGGTTAAAAATAAAAAAAAATTAAACGTGTATTTGTGTAATGAACTTGAAAGAGCAATTCTTTACACATTTGAGTTTGCTGTATGTAAGTAATTTTGATTCAAATGTCCTCATTAAGTAGATGTGACTGTCTGCCATGAAAAGTATGATCCAAAGTCACTGACATCCAAGGTAGACAGGTTTTTGAGAAACTACAGTCTTTGTTCCAGTATTCACTTTAGGCGTGATTCAAACTTAAATAGGGAATATGAATATTATATTTTGTAAATTTAAGAAAGTGCATGTGTTAAAAATTTCTGAAGTGAATATCATGTTACAGTTCAGATAAGATTTAGGAAGTAAGGCCTACATACCAAACTGAATGAATGGCAGAGCAAATAACAACCCCAAGTAACAGCAGGTGAGTGGAAAATGAATCATTTTGCTGTACCTTCCCCACTGTATTCCAGAGTCCTTCAAAAAAACAAACAAAACCACTCTCCAGCATGAGGCAAGGCTGCAGGATCATTACCAACACTTTTTTTTGTTGGCAGGCATATGCCAAAAAGTCTAACCTTCCTACAGTGTTACTTTACCAGTGTTATTACCATCTCTCCTTCCAGCAAGAGTCTCCGAGGCTCCTCAGGAGCTACAGGGTATCTTATTTCATAAACCAGAAATTTCATCAAGTCTTATCATTCCTTTCAAACTTAAATAAACAATAAATCATGAAATTGCTAAACTACACGCTAAAATGTGAATTGCCATTGATTCCTGCAAAATTTTGTTTCATCATTTATGACTGTAAGTACAAACACAGAGGAGCATGATGGTCAAGTGATGCTGTTGATACAGAAGTGTACCAAGGCATTGTGACCTACAGGATTATATCATAAAAGGAGATTCACCGGCAACTCTAGCCAGCCAAATTCTGCTAGGATTTTTATTTCACTATTTTGTCATGTTCAACAAAGACAATGGAATTTCAAAGCAATTATATATTCAAACTTCATAAAGTTCCATATAATTACTATACAGTAGTGAGTAAAGGCATATACTAACACAATATTTCATATCTCTATATGTTAGATATATAACACATTTGAAAATGCTGGACAATTTTTTTAATAAACAAAATTGTGTTTTAAAGTCTTAAACATACATTTAAAGATACTGTTATTCAGTCACTTAGCAAAATTAAATTAGACAGGCTCAAAATATCACAGAATCACAGAATCGTCTAGGTTGGAAGAGACCTCCAAGATCATCTAGTCCAACCTCTGTCCTAACACTAACAAGACCTCCACTAAACCATATCACTAAGCTCAACATCTAAACGTCTCTTAAAGACCTCCAGGGATGGCGACTCAACCACTTCCCTGGGCAGTCCATTCCAATGCCTAACAACCCTTTCAGTAAAGAAGTTCTTCCTAATATCCAACCTAAACCTCCCCTGGCGCAACTTTAGCCCATTCCCCCTCGTCCTGTCACCAGGCACGTGGGAGAATAGACCAACCCCTACCTCTCTACAGCCTCCTTTAAGGTACCTATAGAGAGCGATGAGGTCTCCCCTGAGCCTCCTCTTCTCCAGGCTAAACAACCCCAGCTCCCTCAGCCGCTCCTCGTAAGACTTGTTCTCCAGACCCCACACCAGCTTCATTGCCCTTCTCTGGACTCTCTCGAGCACCTCCATGTCCTTCTTGTAGCGAGGGGCCCAAAACTGAACACAGTACTCGAGGTGCGGCCTCACCAGAACCGAGTACAGGGGGACAATCACCTCCCTAGACCTGCTGGCCACACTGCTTCTTATACAAGCCAGGATGCTGTTGGCCTTCTTGGCCACCTGAGCACACTGCTGGCTCATATTCAGCTGCCTATCAACCAGTATTCCCAGGTCCTTCTCGGCCAGGCAGCTTTCCAACCACTCATCTCCCAGCCTGTAGCGCTGCTTGGGGTTGTTGCGCCCCAGATGCAGGACCCGGCACTTGGCCTTGTTGAACTTCATACAGTTGGCCTCAGCCCATCGGTCCAGCCTATCCAGATCCTCCTGCAGAGCCTTCCTTCCCTCGAGCAGATCGACACACGCACCTAACTTGGTGTCATCTGCAAACTTACTGAGGGTGCACTCGATCCCCTCGTCCAGGTCATCGATAAAGATATTAAAGAGGACTGGCCCCAGCACTGAGCCCTGGGGGACTCCACTAGTGACCAGCCTCCAACTGGATTTGACTCCATTCACCACAACTCCTTGGGCCCGGCCATCCAGTCAGTTTTTAACCCAACGAAGCGTATGCCAGTCCAAGCCATGAGCAGCCAGTTTCTTGAGGAGAATGTTGTGGGAAACGGTGTCAAGAGCCTTACTGAAGTCAAGGTAGATCACATCCACAGCCTTCCCCTCATCCACCAGGCGCGTCACTTGGTCATAGAAGGAGATCAGGTTCGTCAAGCAAAATTAGCATTTAGCATTTTAGCATTTAGCAAAATTAAATTAGACAGGTTCAAAATATGGCCCATATATAGTTTATATTCCCCTGGAATTATGTATCAACACTTATATACCATTAACATTTTTTTTCTTATTGCCTCTGAAATTTAACTAGTTATACAAAGAGGCCTCACATTTTCATACAACAAACATCCTTCTGTTCCAGACAACCAGAGGAAGTGAGAAACAGCACAGTTCAAGGACATCATGTCTTTTACATATACACATAAACAAATCCAAACAATTTTACCAAACACATTATTCTAATATCAACAGCTGTCAAAGCAAAGACTCTGAATTATGATATGTGCAAGAAGTGTTGGAGGAGGAAAGGAAAGTGGAAGGAAAAGAAATATATTAACAGCCTGTTTTTCCCCTGCCCAGTAATGAAGAGTAATGAAGATGACAAATACTTTGGCAAATGCTGCATTGAAGGTTTAAATTATAAGAATGTATAGGGGAAAATAAATAAATAAATAAATAATAACAACACTGTAACTGTTATATCTCTCTGTATTAGAGATCTTACATATCTAGTACTGGGGAAAACAAAACAAAACAAAACAAAACAAAAAACTATTTAAAACCTTTTCACAGGAAAAAGCAAATATTTACAGAAGGAAATATTTTCATTAAAACTGCTATACTATGTTTACTGTCCATTTGATGATGCATTTTAAAAGAAGCAAGCTTCTTCATATCAACATCAAATACACAATTTTCTGTTACAATGCTTTCTGAACCCAATGGAACATCAATATAAATTTTGTATGTGTTCTTTTTAAGCTCTGTATATTTTCACCTTGTTTCCCTTTCTTTAATATTTCTGTATGCTACATACAAATAAAAGAAGTATTAGAAAAGTTTGAACATTCATTTCTCAGACTCATGCCAGATACCTAAGGAAGAGATTCTAACTGATTAACTACTGAAGAGGTAGCAATGTCTTTAAACTATTAAACTTTATAAATATTAAAGGAGAAATGAAATAGCTCCTTCCTTGGTAATATCACTAATATTTAAAGCAATATGTGGAGTAAATTTCCTTCATCTCTAAAACTTACACTTTGAGACAAGATGGTGGCATGGGGAGGAAACATGATTTGTTAATAAATAGAATACTTTAAACTATACAGCAATACAATAGTAGAAAACAGTGAGATTCATATACTCCTGTTCCAGAAAGCATCATGTAAATATTTCTACCTGACCGTTTGTTGTTGTTGTTGAATGACATTGCATTATATAAAGTATAATTCATAGTTCAACTTGATATCATAATGTATGATGAATCCCAATAGTAAATTCCACTGGAATGTGAATAAAGTTAACTCTAACAATCATTTTATCATTATTTTATTAGATTACTACACTGACATACAATTAATTAGATGCTGTGGTATCATAGGCACAGAAAAGAAATCAGTGGTCTTCATTTACTTTATATGCTTTATACTTTGTAATGAAATGTTTCCTTTAGTAATAAATTAACAGCATTCATAAATCAAGAGACTTTATCTTATTTATGATACAGGAAAACTTCTGAAACATTCTTGAACTTTTCTAGTTCAGTTCCTATCAGGCTTTACAAACTGCCACCTAAATCTGACTTCTCATGTTTAGTATCTAGTCCCCTAAGCATGCAATTCTGAGTTATTTATTCAAGAAACTTAATGGAATTTTTGTCTTAGTAATAACTAAAGAACTGTATCTTCAGCTTAGGCAGATTTTTATTTCCCGGTCTTGCATGGGACATAACCAACTTCAAATTTACTACAATATTAGAAACATCTTCATATTGAACAGCTAGATTTGTTTCTGCTAGAATTTCCATGTTTCCTCCAAGACTGAAAAAGCTTTCCTCTTAAACCTCACTCTAGTTGCCTACAAATTGTTATGGTGAATTTAAGAAGGCAAAGTTGTAGAAATACACTCTCTAAATACACAGTCATGATCAGGCTAAGTGGTACCACACTGAATAATAACTGTTCAGTAAAGAAGAAAAAAGTTACTGTGTCACTGACTGGTTTTGTTTGTTTGTTTGCTTTTTCTTTTCCCCTGAAGAAGAGATCTTCTGGATGAAAAAAAGCCATAGACATGAATGATAATTTAACCACTTATTTAACAGTGAATAATATTAATAATACAATAATACTGTAACATGTTAACTACCTAATGACTCCAGTTTAATATTCTGTTCTACAGTTACAAATATCCTTAATTTTTAAGTAGAGGCAAAATGACGTATTTTAGAAAGTACTTACATTCTGCATATTTCTGAAGCTGAGAGAATTCTCCAGGACTAAGGTTAACCCACTTCTCCTGGCTCGTCATAATGGCAGTAATGGTCCTCGTTAAATATCAGAAAAGCATTCCTTTTGACCCAGTTGATAAAAACTCCATAAAGATGTGTAGTTTCAGTTCACAGTGCTTGAAGACTTGATAGGTGGCATTAGTCTAAAGTTTCTGATGCTATGAGCTGTTCCCAATTCGTTGGTTCAGCGGTGAGTTACAGCACTGTTAAAAGAAGGTCAAACATTAGAAGTCTAAATACCAGTTCTACTACTAGAATAATTGTAGCTGATAAGTATTTTGTCATACCTGGTTTTGCTCAAAAATTGTCTATAATTAGTTTTATAATGTCTATAACTAGTTTTATAATAAATTTTATTTTCATATTTCCAAGTGCTTATGTGCAGCATTGATCATGAATGAACACGAATCTTATCCATTGCTTATGATCAAATTGTATCTGGATAATTTGTGTGGGAATGTTTTTTCAGTAATATCTGGTGCAGATATTAACTATCAGTAAAATTATTCTCCTATAATTTTAAATGAGACTCAGATAACAAGGTTTGTATCCAATTATGTTGTTGCAGAGTGTGGCCTTGTCAAAAATGTTCCAAAGCTTCAGTCTCCCCATGTGAAAATGAAATTAATTGTATTTAGCAATTTTGTGAGAAATTCATGAGAGCTATTTAAATATTAACTGTTCTAACAAAATAGTAGGGGGTTGATTTTAAGAATATGTCACAACATTGCTGAATACACTATTGAAAAATCAAATATAATTGGCATTGTTGCAAATTGGTTCAGACAAAAATATCAAATTGTGGGTACCATCTCGTTGAAGTTTTACATAGTTTTTACCTCTGTAAGCAGACCTTACAAAGGAAATGCATTACCAACACCGCTCCTTGCACAACAGGTAGGATACCTTTCATCTAATTTTAGCCATCTGGAAGTCAGGTATCTCATCTGAGGTTGTCATCTAGGGCTCTCTCTTTAATCAGCAGAAAGAGACAAACAGCCCCGACAGCAATTAATCCCTCCAGTTTCAACATAATCTTAAAATGTGATGAATTACCTTCTTGCAGTATTTATCTTTCTCTATTGATTGCAGAGGTTGCCTAGATGACAAGTTTAGACTAGAAAACTAATTTTAGACTGTAAGAGGAATCTCTTTATATGCCTAGCAATGGTGTTATTTACAAGGGTCAGATTGCAAACACAGCAAAGGAAAAAATCAGTCCTGAAGAAACCGACATAATAAAAGAAAGAGTTTAAGAAGGAAGATGTTGGCAGCTGGGAGAGGAGAAAAAAAGGTACCTTGTCTCAGTTTGAGGAGATAGGGAATAAATAAAAATAAAAAGCAGAGTGGCTAGGAACAGAAGAATATATATATACAATTTATTGTATTATAATATAATTTACATATATATAATATAATATTATAATTTATGTTATATATATATTATATATATATATAAACACAACTCATTAACCCAATTATAGACAACATTTATTTAGATATTTTCCTCCTTGTCTGATATATATGAGTATCACTCCTGGACAAAGAAATTCAGGAAGACACCTTAGTCCCTAAGTATACTTTCATAGTTTATGCCCTTCTTGGTGTATGTATATGTGTATTAATAGAAAGTAACATCATCCAAATTCAGTAATAGGTGAGCAACAACTGCCCTGTTTTTTAAAATTTGAACCAGAAGACATTCCTACACTCTCCACTTCCTCAAGTTAGAATAAAACATAAGGATAAGTTAGAAAGGGTAAGATTAGGAGCTGACTGAACAAATAGCAAAAGCTAATAAGAGCATGGAGACTGAGATGGAAAAAGCAATATTAATATGGATAATGTTGGCCAAGAACGAGGCTCATCAGCCTTTAAACATCAGTGAATCACTGTTAGTGCCAGAAAAAGGGGACTAACTACAAAAGCTGAAAGTGACATTCAATCAAAAAGCTATCATTCTGTCTGGAGAGCCTCAGTCCTCTTATTTATAACAAGAGAAAATAATGGTGGCCAATAGAGACATTTTAATCAAATTAGAGACGTTTCATTTCTAAAAGTTTATTAGATTGTATTGAAGACAGTTTTATTTCTTCAAATATTTTTTCATATTCTTGACAACTAATTAGGTTTTACTGAAAATGGTTTTATATTTGCATAGTTGATTTAATAGACTCAAAATTTTATACCGTGATTTCATACAGTATTATTTTTTTGAATTAGGAACTACATTAGCTTCATTACCTGTAAAAGCTAACGCTGCTGAATGCTGTACAGTTAGAGATCACCTCAATTATTGAATATGAATATTTGTGATAGGAAGCCTACCATTAGAATTGCTATGGTTGGCAAGGTAATACCTGCTGTGGGCTCTAAACTGATCGGTCTATTCACATGCAATATCTTTAGCTGAACTCTGTCTATAGGGATTGTTACATCCACAGTACATGGACAGTGAAAATGAACACTTTGTCATTGACTTCCCCTTCTCCAACTTCAGATCAAAATCATCAACTCTGAAACAGGACATCCTTTCTCCTTTACCTGACATCCAGACTCACCCCGTGAACAGCACTGCAAGAAAAGCCAAGACCTGAATGAGGTGGGAGAGCAATGGAAAATTTTGTATGGACATGGCAGTCCACAGGAAAGAAAATGGAGTTTGTAGACACAAAGCCAACAAAGTTTTCATGGAAGACAATAAGAATTTACGGCTACATAGTTATTCTGGAAAACTCCCTAAATACAATTCCTACCTTAAAAAGAGAAGATGTGGGGGATCTAGTGTAATTAATTTGCCAAGCTTAGTCCTGGAAAGGTAATGGGGAGGTAGACAGTAGCTGAGGATGACTAACTGGTCTTTGGGCTGCTGCCAGGTTCTGTACATCACCTCAGTGCCTATGATGCAGGAATATGCAGAAACATAACGGAGAAAATCTCAGGAAAAAAAAATTCATAGAGGCTTCCCTTTTTAGTTTTCTATTAAGTTCTGCAGTAGGGAAGTCCTAAATAAGGAAAGGTAGTTCCCTGCATCTAACTTTTGTTTTCTTTTTTTTTTTTTTTTTTTTTTGGTACTTAAACCTTTTATAGTGTCTTTTTCCACATTCTATATAGACAACAACAATATAGCTGTAAGAAATCATGTACATTACGTAGATGCCAAGACTAAGAGCCATCGATGCATATTTACATTATATGATATCTCATTTGTAAAGATCAAGATCAGCCGTATCTTACAAAAATTTCTTAATTTCTGTACAAGATTGGTTTACAGCATCTTTTTCAGCACACTTTAAATGCTTACTTTTGCACATTATTTTAGTGCTTTCTCTCTCTCAGTGCTTGAGGATAGTCATGCAGTGAGAAAACTATACACAAGTGCATAAAGAAGAAAGTAGTTACAGGGATAATACATAACAGAAAGAAAAAGAAAGAAAGAAAAAAAAAAGAAAAAGATAAATTACTTCAAAGAACACACTATAGTATACAGTTAAAACATACAGAATGGCAGGTAGGGAACTCTTCTACTGATCCTCCAAGAGTTTAACCTATTCCAGGAAACACGGATTTGTGCAAACATTTTGCTAGTATCTGCTTAGGTACAATTCACAGCCCTATCAACCTGACACAAAGCAGACCTCACAATTAAGAGAAATCAGGCTGTATTAATGATTCATTCATTTTATCACATAAAGAAATATATAAAAAAAAAAACTCCACCTATGTACTGTGACTAAGATTTTTTTTTATTTTATTTTTTTTAATTCCAGTCTCCCTTTTCAAAACTTGTTTTTCTTTCTGGATTTTAGGTTTTATAGTTTTTCTGTCAAGATTCCTACCACTTCACGTAACCAAACTAGGAAACAAAGCTTTATTAAAAACTCTACAAATCAAATTACTCAGCATTCAGACAATAATGCTAACAAACTCAGATTTCCAGGAATTCACCATGCCCTTGAAATTCTCTGCTGCTCTGAAGAAACCAGCCTGAGGAGCAGAGAATAGACAGGAATATAAAATGGAGAAAAAGATAATAGATAAGAGGATATACCCTATATGCCAGACTCAGCACTCACATCATCTCATCACAGCTCATAAAGTCCCCGCTGCAAGGAAATGGAGTTTCTAGAAAGTATGGGGAAAAACTATTACTCTCAGTTCTAAAGAAACAAATCAACAATATTGGGTTCAGCTTCAAACATCATTTCCAGAGGGTGACTGTGGCCTGTGCAAAGAGGCATGACGTTCAACAAGGCTAAGTGCTGGGTCCTGCAGTTAGGTTGTACCAACCCAACACAGTGGTGTATAGGCTTAGGTAAGAGTGGCTGGAAAGTTGCTTGGAAGAAAAGGACCTGGGGGGTGCTGCTTGCCAGCTGGCTGAACATGAGCCAGGAACATGCCCAGATGCCCCAGAAGGCCAATGGCATCCTGGCCTGCATCAGAAATAGTGTGGCCAGCAGGACAAGGGAAGTGATTGTTCCCTGGTACATGGCACTGGTGAGACTACACCTGAAATACCATGTTCAGTTTTGGGCCTCTCACTACCAGAAGGATATTGAATTGCTTGAGCATGTGCAGAGAAGAGCAACAGAGCTGATAAAGGGACTGGAAAACAAGACTAATGAGGAGTGACTGAGGGAACTCGAGCTTAGCCTGGAGAAAAGAGGTTGAGGAGAGACCTCATGGCTCTGTATAACTACCTGAAAGGAGGTTGTAGCAAGGAGGGTGCAAGTCTCTTTTCTCAGGTTACAAGTGATAGGACATCAGGAAATGGCTTCAAGTTGTGCCAGGTGAGGTTTAGATTGGACATTAGGAAAAATTTCTTCATTGAGAGGGTGGCCAAGCATTGGAACAGGCTGTTCAGGGAATTGGTGGAGCCCCCATCCCTGGAGGTGAGACATGTGGGTGTGACACTAAGACACATGCTTTAGAGGCAGGACTTGGTAAGACAGGTTGATGTCTGGACTATATGAAGGTCTTTTCCAACCTCGATAATTCTACGGTTACAAATATGTCCAGCTTCTCAACCAATTCAACTCCCTCCTGAAAGGGAGGAATGCTTCTTCTGGGGGTCCATCCTCACTACTGTGACTTTAAAGCACAAAACTCTTCTTAACACATACCTTAAGGAGCTTTTCTATATTAATTGTAACAGAGAAACCTGAAACAGCCAAGAAACTGGCCTTTGGAATTGTCCGGCTATTTTTGACTTCCTGACAGCCCTGTACAGATGTACATCTCACATACAACTTTATCAGTAATTTCCAATTACTCCATAAAGTGGGGACAGGATAAGATTGATGCCAAGAAGGGGTGCAAGTGACAAAATGATGATTTTAAATAAGCATCTTCTATTGTATATGAGAGTCAGAACTTCAAATCTTTTTTCCCCCACTTTCCTTTAAATTACTGATTCAGAACATCCCTCCCACCATGTGGGAAACAGAACTGTTAAATGACTAATTCATTTAGCCTATCATGAAAACCTTGTTTCAGTGTGTTTATGTTTTCAGTAGGAAAGAAGGGAGCAGAGGGTGGAGAGGAGGAGGAGGAGGGAGAACATGAACCCTAAGGAGACGAGTTTCCTTCCAGGAAAACTATAGTTCTCCACAACATGACTGATTAGTGATTTTTGCCTGAACAACAGGAATAAACAACACAGAATGTTTTGTACCTTAATTGCTATGGAGGTTGAAGCAATTATGCTTTTCAAGGACTTTCTATACAGAATGTACTTGGCATTTCCTTCAGTTGGGTCCTATACTTTCACCATGGTTAGCTGGGTCCTGTGATTTCAGTGTGGGTGACATGGATTTTGCAAAGGAAAATTTTCACGTCAGATAAAATGTCATGAAACTATTCTCCATCAATCCCTGAAACAGGTAGAGAAAGCAGGAATGTTCTTTTTACAGAAAGGACCAAATCATCTTTCCTCTGAATATTCAGTGTCATTTGTAGGCCTAGCAAACAATGGAAAAGTACTCTTTCAATGAACACTTGCAGAGACAAACTCCACCTTCATGTATAAAATACATTCTCTTGTGATCATATATATTAATATCATATAAATGTTTAAATACGAGATTATGATGCACTATTTCTGCTTTATTAATTAAGCTGTTGGGATCTGAGTACATAATATTTCTTGGGCACTGAATGACCACACTCACTATTGAACACCACAATATACTCTGTACTAAGGCTGCAATTGTCTGAGATAAACTATTAAACACAACAAGAAAACCAAACCAAACCAAAAACCTAATGTCTCTAATTCCTTGAAAATGCTGGCATTATTTATGGATATACAAGCCAATTTGTGAAAATATTATTGCAATTCATTTTACTCTTTGTAGAAAACTAAGTCTCTAACAACAAAAATACTCCAAATTCATGTAGTTGAAAGTTTATCCTGAAGAGTTTGATGAGGAAAAAAATCCAGTCAAACACATTTACTAATCATCATCCTGATTTCATTACTCTCAAATACAGAAATACTATGATTGTTTATAACTGCTGCTGGATCAACTGTATGAATGAAAAAAAAAAAAAAAGAGAGATCCCATAGAAAAACACAACTATATTTTCTTGTATAAACTGAACCTGCATGTTTTATATAATACCCTCTCATTTTTCTATAGTATTTAGCATACGTAAAGTCATTTTAGTAATAGACATTGTTTCTCAGTTTGGCAAAGGACACTTACTGATGTAAATTATAATTCAGAAATATCAACTCTAAATAGTGATATACTGAAATCAGTGAAAATTTGTTTGCCAGACTGAAAAGATCTCCCTTTAAAGGAGTGACTTGAACAAAATTCAAAGCATGCATGTTTTCCTGACTACTTTATCCCCAGGTGTACTAGTTCGGGATATGCAAAACTATCCATATAAATTTTAATATGTATATGTGGGCTGTATTCCCGAAAGAAGCAATCATTCGAATTCTCTTCCTCAAATTATTTATATGGAATATATCAGCAAACAGTGGGAATACATGCAGCACCAGAAAAAAAAAAAAAGAAAAAAAAAGCACCATTGTGATATGATAAGCAGAATACTTGAATACCTAATAAAACATTTCACTAACACTAGTTTCTGCGACAGTGAGAAATACTAGCAACAAGAACTGTGCGCCAGTATAAATTGATCAGAATGCAAGACAATGGTATCACTTTATATATTTATTTACATTTTAAATATAGACATAGATTTTTATTTACATTTTTTCACTTTGGTCTTTGCATACCTTAACTTTGTGTACCAGGACTGCTTTACAAGCAATTTCAGATGGATCTCAAATATTTCCAACTTATTCTAGGCTTGCTGTTTCCAAGTTGCTACACTAAGCATCTACCACATCAAAAGAACTACACCTGGCTTTCTCGATGTTTTCTTCACTAAAAGAAATATTAAAATAAATGAAATCAAAGCAGAAAACTAGGACAAGAAAATGCCAGAATGTTTATGGGCTGAGGTACTGTAGGTTTCTCAAGCCTTTCTGAAATATATAATTGAATTACATAATGAATAAGCTTTTTTTTGAAAAAAAAAAGTTATCTTTTCAGACTGGAATTCTTTTATACTCATGAGGGAAACAGTATATAATTCAAAAATCTTCTTTAAATGAGAGTCATTGAGCTGTTACCAATGTTAAAATGTTGTCCATCACAATTTTAGAAAAAATTCATTACATTCTGCATTTATAGGTAATTGTTTGTAAAGCAATTTTTAAAGTATGTCATTTTTGCATGAAATTCTAATGACTCTTAAAAGAGCTAAATCACTAAGGCATATGACTTACATCACTAAGGCGTATTCTTTAATAAATGGAGCAAAGTAATCTAGGACAAGAAAAGCCCAGGATTCGACAAGTG
Source organism: Cygnus olor (assembly GCF_009769625.2). Taxonomy (NCBI): domain Eukaryota; kingdom Metazoa; phylum Chordata; class Aves; order Anseriformes; family Anatidae; genus Cygnus; species Cygnus olor. The sequence goes on from NC_049170.1 coordinate 30,646,257, forward strand.
TAACTATAATATGTAGGAAGTTCTCGGTCATAGAGCACATTTGGCTCCATTGGATAAATCACTCAGTCAAGAGAATTAATCACAACTCTTTCCACGTCACGCACTACTATTTAGTTTCTCCACCAAAAACTCCTCCAAAGTTTCAAATAAACATCTTAGAATAAACATCTTAGCGGCAACTGCTTCATTCCAGTCTGTGCTGTTGCCGCCTTTTCTATGAAAATCAGTTTCAGAAGTGCACCCTTTGGTGGGAATCCTGCATTAATCTGCCCACAACTGGCACAGATATCTGATCCCACGTTACCAGAGTGTTCAGGTCTTTGGCTAATATCTGTCATATGTTGTTCCTCTTTTCTTTCCATTCCCTCTAATGGGATGAACTGTAAATTCAGCATAACAATTAACTTCCGTTGGCAATCAGCTACAGTTATTTTGTGTATAATCGTTTGGTTTAATTAATCTCTCCATATTTAGGTGCTCTAGGGGTGGTTACGCTAGAGGAAGGCAAGGCTGAAAAGTTATAACTGGGAAAGATTTCTGATGATCCTTAATTTCCTGGGGCAGAAATTCCTACTTCATGCTCAGAAATAAGCCTTTGAAGAGATGCACTTTAGTCTTGTGACACAACTGTTCCACTGCGCTCAAGGAAAAGATTTGTTAACTGCTGTCCTCATTCCAAAGTTTTATGCAGTTTTAAATTAGGCTGGGAACAGGGTACTTGAGTAGCTTTTAAATAATATGTGAGTATATGAACCTGATTTAATCTTCAACAGGAAATCTGTGCAAAGAATAGAAAACAGGTTAGCAGGCAGGTTAATGGATTTTGTAGCAGAAAGGCATGCCACATTGTTTTTTACTAGCTTGCCTTTTTTTTTTTTTTTTTTTAGGTATTATTCTCCCTCCCCCTCCTCCCCCCCACCCCGGGAGAGCTCCGTGCAGAAGTTATTGCAGTCCAGGGATATCAATAGCCGACGCTATGTCATTGTCCACTGGGATAGTGTGGAGCCTTCTAGACAACTACAAAGGATTTCATATTTATTCAATTAGCTTACTGTCACTGAACTCTTTTATAGCAATACTACCAAAATGGATTTTGAAAGTGGGATGGGCCCTTGCCTACAGGAATGTTTATCCACAGCCAAAGGAAACTGTGATGGCAGCAGCATCTCAAACTACTATTCCCTGTTCACCCTCTCAGTTTCTGACACTCAAATTTAACTCCAAGTAGACATTAAATTACAAGTTTGGGAAGGCTCTGTGAGCATTGTCACTTGCGTGTTCCTAGCACTTGACCTGAGGGCATGTCCACACTGCCACCAGGGGCACGGATGAAGCTAACAAAGGGCAACTGTCCCATGGAGTCTTCCAAATACCTAAAAATAAATAATTAATTAATCAGTATTTAATTGTACTTTTAATTAATACTGGTATATAATTGCACTTTCATGAGACCTAAGTTTGTGTTCTTTTCCCATGGTGTTCAATAAAAAATCTTACTTTCGTTAATTTGTGTCTCCTTGTATTTTTCCCATCTTAAGGGGGTCTGGGGCGAGAGGGGGGGAAGAATTGATCCCTTGAGAATGTTTCTTGTCTGAGCTAGCATATATTATTCTTGTATTTTTTAAAATATTTATTCTCTGGAAAAAGGCTCTGCATTTCTGCTGTCTTTTTCCAGGATGTTTTTCTTCAGAGTTCTACCTAATAGCTTTCTTTCTTTAAATGTTGCAATCAATTCTCCTCAGTTTTAGCTGATGTGAAATTCTTTTTCCCCGTAACTTTAAAAAGCAAAAGATACACAAGCTTGATACACTTCCTTCTGTTTCACATTTGAAATAATAAAGACAAATGAGGGGGAAGGGGGAGGAAGTTAGTCCATTCTGACTACATTGTTAAGCTTTACATTAGAAAGGCTTACCTATTAGAATACGGTAACTAATGAATAACTAGATATCAAAGGGGATTATTTATATAAGGACACCAGAACAAACACACAAACAAAGAAAAAAAAAAAAAAGAAAGAAAAAAAAAGGTTTCTGTGCTTAAATTATTAAGGAATTCCTCTTCAGTCACAAATGAAAAAAGAAAAAGTATAATGAAATGGATGGCACCTTGGTAACACTACATTCGTTCTTCTGTAAGTGGAATAAGCATATAATTTGCTCTTCTGGACTACACTCCCACACAGAACAGTTTCCCACACAGAACAGAAGTATCAGAGAAAAGTGCTACCACTCTCCTCATAATAGCAATTACTTATTTACTGCCTCCATGAATGTATATTCTTATCTTTTATAGCAGCAACATTAATTACAAATGACTGTAAACCTGCATCTATTTCACTAGGACAACCTAGAAAAGTCTTTCTGCTTTCAACCTGCAATCTGTTTTGCCTTAAGTTTGTCAAACGAAGCACTGGGATGTACACATTGCACTTGATGCATTCCAAGTCAGTGTGATAGACAGCCCTGACACAAAAATACAATAAATATATATATAAATATATAATTATTATATTTTAAAAAAAAAATCACTAAGACATTGCTGAATTAGCAACAACATGGCAACCTCACATTTCAATTCATAGAAATAAATTTAGGTACTGATAATTTCTAACAAATGTTTTTACAAATGTTGAACATTCTTAACTGACCAAAAGTCTTCATACTATTAAGGGAAAATTACCCTGCAAGGTGATATCATACATTTGAGGCACGAAAGATGCTATTTATTTTTACATAAGTATTAGTATGATTAAAGTTTCTTATTATTGCATTTTAGTTCAGTAGAAAATGTCCTTTCAAGAGCAATTTTTACACAGAAATATTAAATAATAAGCACACACTAGAGGAAGAACTATAACAAATTTTGCAGTTAAAAGACTACTTCAAAAAATTTTCTTCACAGAGACTCTAATCCTTTTGAATTGTTTTCTTTTGCAAAGTTTACAATCCTACAATTTAACTTTTTCAGTTATCAATGTAAATGGAAAAAAAATCAGTTTGAGATACCTTTGTTTCAGTCAGTATGCCTTCAGACAGTGGGCCTACAGTATTTATACAGGTAAATTTTAAATGTTAAAATATTGGCCCTATAGAATTTCCATATTATCCTGCAATTGAAAAACCAATGCTCTGCTTACTTTTCTATTAACAGAGAGAAACTATGAAGAAAAACACCTTGTTATTTATGATGAGGCACAGGATTGTTAAGACTTTTTTTTCTTTCATTATTTGTCAAAATTTTTATCCTATTAAGATAGGATTGCATAGATCAGATTATATCAAGTCAGCAACCACTGAAGTTTTACTCCATCTACCTATAAAAAGTCCCCAATAAAGATTTGGTTGTTTTATGAAAAGACTATATATGAAATATATATATAAATGTCTTTTTTTTTCTAAAAAAAAAAAAAAAAAAAAAGGACAAGCAGATATTTTAAGGGTTATGATTTTTTCTCCATATTGTTCCATCCTGAACTGATCCATAAAAGTTTCAAATTAAGAGATTTTCAAAAGTTCTTTGAGTATTCTACCCTTATCAATAGGTACAGATTTTCCATGTATAACACTTTTCCCATGATCTACCCATGTGTAAAACTCTCTTTCATCAAGTACAGAATGTGTGAGTTTTAAGAACCATTATGTTAGAAAAAGTAGCATTTAACTTCATTAAATGGTTTGTCATTTATGAGACATTCCTTTTACTTGTTCTATACTAAAACACACAACTGAACTGTATGAACACATACAGTAGAAGCCTAAAAAAGTTTGTTCCACTTACACCCGTTTTTTAATCACCAGAATACCAGAGCTATGTGATCTGTAAGTCACTCAGTTTACTAAGGTCATCCTATTTTGGTGTAACTTAAAAAAAAAAAAAGAGAGAGAGAGAGAAAAATACTTCAATTTGCTATTGAAATCTGTTCCATGATGAACTCTTTTTAGAAAGATTGTATTTTAGATGCTAAAGTTATACTTATTGATGACACGGAAGTTTATCTTCTCAGAACATTCACCAAAAAACAACCAAAAGCTCATAAACTTCCATACTCGAAAGGATAAAATGGACTAATGCACTTAAAATGAACTTGTTTATAAGTTTCAGTGGATATTCACAGAAGTGTTTTTGCTGTAACTGACTAGCTTTTATAATGAGTTCATTTCTTTTTGCTGATACCTGCAATAAACCAAAAGACGGTTACCCTTATTATTTAAGGCAACCAAGTGTTCTTTTATTCAAGAACAAAGAATAACCACTAGCTACAAGAAAAAAATAAACCACAAAGAACAGTCATCCATAACAGTCATGTACATCCATGCAACACTATGATTCAAAATGACAGATACTATTGCTTAGTACTAGGACTTAACTGCTTAGACTGTGCAGACAGAAACCCCTGACCTGAGCTGAACTGTGCAAGGGGGACTACACAGACAGGGCACTGTGCTGCTTTCCTGACCCAAGCGCCTACCCTGCGATGTTCAACACTTCTTACGCACACTCTGTTTTTCTGCTTGATCTTTACATGTTGACTTCACCAATAAAAGAGGCGAGAAATAGAATATCCGAGTAGAAAGGGACCAAACAGGATCATTGAGTCCAATTCCTGAGCCCCCGAAGGACCACCCAATAAATAAATAAAAACCAGATCATGCGTCTGAGAATATTGTCCAAACACTTCTTGAGCTCTGGCAGGCTCAGTGCCATGATTGAGCCCCATGCCCTGGGGATCCAGTCCCAGTGCTCAACCACCTTCTCAGTGAAGAATCTTTTCCTGAAATCCAGTCTGAACCTCCCGTCGCAGCTTCAAGCTGTTCCCTCAGGTGGTATCACTCGTCAACAGAGAGCAGAGCTGAGCGTCTGCCCCTCCACTCCCCTCGTGAGGAAGCTGCAGGCCACCATGAGGCCTCCCTTTCTCCAGGCTGAACAGTCCAGGTGACCTCAGCCACTCCTCTAGATTCTTCTTCCCCTCTAGATCCTTTACCATCTTTGTTGCCCTCCTTTGGACACTCTCTAACAGTTTTATATCTTTCTTATACTGTGACACCCAAAACTGCACACTCGAGGAGAGGCCGCACCAGTGCAGAGTAGAGTGGGGCAATCCCTTCCCTTGACTGGCTAGCTATGCCATTCTTGATGGACCATTCTTGACGGACCATTCTTGATGGTGCATCAAATGCTAAGGAACTACTAATTCTGTTATCATTATTGTGTGTTTGTGTTACAAAAGCACAAACTTTTACTAGGATTAACTGTATCAGTGGCAGTACTATATAAACAAGTGACAGTCCTGCTTAGTTCTACAGAATAGAAAATAACAGAAAGACATATATACTATTTTACAGAAAGTACAGAATTGAAATTCCTAAAAATGAATATACATCTAGTGCTGAATTTTATAACTGGCTAGATCTCATCTGGCATTAGTTATTGCATTTTAAATTCACTAGACACACTGAAACATTTGTTCTCAAATAATTTGCTCACTATCACATGGGAGGCGTGTGGAAAAGTCAGGAACTGAACTGAGATCTGTAATTGGATATATTTAAACACATGAACAATGTTAATTTATGTATGTCAATAAAAGTTCTATTTCTTAACAGCTTTATTTTTGTCTGTTTTTCTATGTTTGAACTGGTAAGTTTAAATCTAAATGCCTAAAAAAGGTATATGATATCCTAAAATAAAGATACATTAGAAAAGTAATCATTTAAATTCAATTACCCAAACCACAGAATTTTAATTAAAATTCTTAATTAAATTTTTAGTTAAAATTATGTCTGTCTCTGTCACTTACAACTACCTTTAGTTAATACTCCACTAATTAAAACAAGAAGTAGTTCACAGTATTGCTGAGGAAATGTTATCACTTACGGATTTAACTACATATAGCCCTTAATGTCATCATTCTGGAAATCTGTGGCTGTTTCTAAATTACTTGAGCATGCGTGCTGATGCTTGCCCCAGGGTCCTGGTTTTCCAGTCATCCATTCTGCAGACTTGGTTAGAAAATGTCCCACCCTATTCCAGAAGCTCCAGTCCTCTTCCACAGAGCTGAGCTAAACTGAAGCCCAAGCTCTATCCAATATGATGCTGGGAAGAGGTGCCCATAACCTGAGTCTACAATCAAAAGACCAGACAAGCTCCTAATGTACCAACCTATTTGTCCCAGTAAAAACACCCTAAATAAAAGGAAGACAGAGAATCTGAGCAATCTGCCTTATGGTACAAATCCAATACACATCACCTAGTCCTAGGTTTTAATTTTCTGTCTTTCGTCTCTGGCATATACCTTAAGCAGGGTAAAGGAAAAATAAAATAAGATGAAATAATAATAATAATAATGATGCTACAGCTACCTGGAATACAAACTGCAAGATGCTAAACACTGTGTTTTCAGAACCACATGAGAATTTTCTGCACTTAGACTCTCACAGATTTTGGCCTTCTCAGATATGCAAAACAAATTATTAAGCAAGATATTATTAGAGATCTCTAATGTTTATTAGTAGCTTCCACTCTTCAAGGTTCCCAGGCACCAAACTAGATTTAGCTTACATGTCTTAAATTGGCATGACTAAAATAAGAAAGTTATTTATTTTGGCATCCCAAAAGAAAGAAAAACATAGAATTAATATACCTATGAAATCCATTGCAAAAGTATCCTGTTGTTAATAATATGAGAAAATTTTGTTCCCTATTTTCAGTTTTCTTCAGGATAATTATACAGAACATTATTTGATACTGATGACTAATAAACAAGATACACAAGTCATCTTTCTGGTTCACAAGTAATCAGTGTAAGTATCTCCATTGTGACATCTATATAATATTCAATTATTTTATGGCCTTAAAGTTTATACATAAAGTTTATACATACTCATATTATTTACTGAAACTTTGAAGGCTAACACAAAATACATATTTTCCTGCCAGAAATTTCAAAGGGAGATCTAACATCATCTTGCTAATCGTAATTCCAGATAACACTCTCTTTATTGATGTTTACAGTTATGGATGTACAAAGTTTTCCTGAATACTCGAAGCAGTTAATGCAATAACAACAGCCTCCAAACACTCTAAAAGCCCCAAAATACTTGTTTTAAAATAGCAAGCTTTGCTTATTTGGCAAAGTGGGGGGAGTTATGCATATTTTTTAGATATATCAAAATTTGCAAAAACACATGTCTTCTATTTTATGGAACATCACGATTGCTCCATTTGTGGTAAATTTGCCCTGGGACATAACATTTTACAATGAAAATTGCATTACAATGGCCCACATTGTGCCATCTGTTTTAAGAACTCTCTAGGGACTTTATGGAGAACAGTTTTAAAAAAATAAATGGAACAATATGTCCCAGAGTACTTTTTACCTCGCTTTAATACCCTTGAGTAAAAAGATTTTGCAACACTTAGCAAGCTGTAGCCTTACCACTAAGGTATCCCCTTATCCTTCTTTTTTTTCCTCACTGAAATGAACATGGTAGATAGACTGACAGGTACGCATGGAACCATGGCCTCAGAGTCAGACAAGGATGCTCATGGCCACATGGGGAGTCCCAGCTGTTCCAGGAGATGAGTCCTGCTAGCTCCCTTCCCTTCCTCTCACGCGTCCATCAGTGACGGCACCATACCACAGGTATTCATACATTCATGGCAGCAGATGAGCAGCCAACAGCACTTATCAATACTGGCAAACAAACAGGCATGGGAGCACAGACCTAAAAAAAATGGGTTCTGACAGTCTAACATTACCCTCACGTTTGACCAGTGACACCTCAGTCCTTACGTAGGATAGATACATGGCAAACAGTGCTGGTGCCACAGCCACGGGAAGGACCTCAGCAGGTTACCTTTGATGCGCTTCATCTGCTCTACAGAACATCACAAAAGGAAGGAAATATTTTCTTGTCTTGTTACTGCTTACTCTCTGTTAAAAATACTTCTCTGACATAAAACGCAGCTCTAAACTTTAATGCCACGAAATCACCACGACTTTCTGCTTGCTTACTTAAGATAATGAGATTTCTGTAAAATACCAAAGTAATCATAAAGTTCTGATTTAAGACCAAACCAAATATTTTCTATTAAGAGGCATACTATCCTTATTCACACTCCACCAGAACTATTATTTTACAGTATAAACAGAGGAACATACACAGAAGTCCCCTGGTGAAGTCAAATGAAATCCCTTTCAAAAGAATAATACCCTTCTGTATCAGTACAACTTCAAATTATCTCATGTCTGACATAACTATGACAAAAGCTTCCCTTAGCTTCATTAAACAGTTATTGTTTAGGAATTCCAGTGTTTTCATAGCATAACCAATGGTCTTAGAACAATAGTATTATTTGTCCTACAGTCTAGTTCAAAGGAACCATATCCTTTTACACGGTCATCCAGACAGACAGAAGTAACATAGCCAGTTGACAATAAGAGCATTATAACAAAACTTCAGTTTTCAAATTCACAAGTTCCATAAGTTGCTTTGATTTTATAGATAGTTAATTTAGACATACATAAAGGGCATATTTAATCCTATGCCCACCCTCAATGCATCATACATAGATTTAACAGGTTTTGCAACACACTTTTTACTTTGTTTTATATCAATGAAGTAGGTAGCATCTTTTTTCATATTTAGAAATACTTTAGCCATGCAGATGACAACTCTGTCAGTATAGGTCCAAACTGAAATATAAATAGTAAAATGGTAACATGCAAGATACCATAAAAAATTCTGTGATATAAATTCACAGCCATTCCAACACCAACATGAAGACATATCTCTTACACTTCTCAAGCACTCACCACAGCATTTTGTTTGTTCCTCCTTGAATTTACCAAGTCCTTAGTTTATTCCCTCAAACAAAAAACCTCCTTGCTCTACCCTTTCCATAACTACAGCACATTGCCTCACTTGCAGACTGAGAGCAGTCTTGGCTCCTGTCAGCCCTGGGGAGGAACATGCCCACCTTGAATCTTGGTCCTTCTCCTCCTTTTTTGGTCCTTCTCCTCCTTCTGTTTTTTGCCTCTGCAGCACAAGAGGACCAAGCAGCAAATGCTCTGTTTACACAGGATGTGGTCACAGGACTTCTATTCAGGTCAACAGCTTCTCAAAAAAATTTACAGCATTTCCATGATGTCTCAAACCCACAGAACTAATTCCCTCTGTTCTTCTACCTACCAGGAAAATGATTCTAAGCATCTCTCACATGAGGAGAAGGAGGAAAAAAAAAAAAAAAAACAGTGACAGATTTTATTTGATTGTGTGTGGCTTATTCTGACCAACTTTTTCTGCTGCTTTGCTCTGGCAGTCAATCTGTTGTCTGCTCTCACAAACCATCTTTAGCAGTAGCACTGTCTCGCTGAAGAAGCAATCCTCACAGATTGTAATTTCCACAGAATAATAGAGTTTATGTCTTCATCTAAAAAGCAAAGAATCACTCAACTCTGAGCATCCTTGCCTAGAACTTGCTCACTGTTAAACAATGTTGAGATTTTAACCCTAATACTTGGTAAACACAAGTAGAGATTGACTTTTTGCATACCACTATCTGCTGTAATAATTCCAAGTAGAAATGTAAATACTTTGAAACAGAAATGCACTCAAAACAGTGTGAAATATGCAAGCAAATCAAGTATGACTGTGCCTATCATGATGAAGGGGAAGCCTCTACCCTCTCTTTAAGACCATTAAGTATTCAATTAGGAAAGTAGAGATTTTACTTTTTTTTTTATTTATTCCTTCATTTGCTATACACACCAATTCACCACTTCTTCAGAAAAGAAGGAAAAAGACAGGCTTTGTAATCATCCAGTTACCCCTGCTGCAGTTGCTTCCACTGCAGTTACCACTGGCTGTGGTAACTCCTATCAGAGATAGAGATCAACCCCAAGAGTTCCAACTTCTGGGCTCTTGATCCCTGGACTGCATTATCAACACCCAGTAGAAGAGACTCAGCAGGAACAGCCCAATGACATTGAAAGTGAGGAGGCATCAGCAGAGATTTAAAACAAACAAACAAACAAAAAGGCTGCAGCAGCAGTCAAGAGGTTGTAAGACAAGGGCTATAAGAAAGACATGACTGGAATTTTTCGTAGCTGTGCTTTCGGTTGTAAGGTTTAGAAAATGCAAGAGAATTTTGTTCCAGAATTCTATAAAAAACAAGGTGAGTTTAAGTTCTGCAACACGTTTCAAGGACTCTAAGACAATAGGGTAGGAAGAGGGTTACATCGATTAACATTTTTATTTTACAAGACTTTTACTTCCATGCATCACCGAATATACACTTTCATGTTGCATAAGAAATGGATAATCTTTACTAAAAATTTCCCTACATTTTATTAATATATTGTTGCATTACCAAGAATCTTACCACTATGGCAGTAATGCAACAGAGAAAGAAACTTGTATAATACCCAGTTGGATGAATAACATACAACAGAGTAGAGGAATAACAGTTATCTAGAACAAAGTGCTACATCTGAATACTGATTACTAAAATATTAATTCTCTAAAAATTAATGTATATATTTTGCATATTCCTAGAAAGTAGAGTTGTAAGCAGTGCTCCAATATAGCAAGCTCCAGATATAAACAGATAGAAACACAATCTTTTTTTGTACAAAAGTCAAAAAAGCTTACATTATCTTCACATCTGCACATGCCTCTTCTTTTAAATGTGCAAGCCTATTATAAGGAAAATCACCTAAGGATCTGAAGATAACAAAACTATTTGGATACCAGATTCACACAACTTTCCTTTTCAGTTCTCCAAAATGAATGAAGTTACAACTTCAGCAAGGCATTTCAAACACACAACAAAATCAACTCCCATGTTACTGACTGCAAATCACTTCACTGAAGCCTGTCCTGGGCACTCCATACCACAACCACTCTGCACACAAGGAAAACTCCTGCATATGCCAGCGGCAGTTCCACACACAGAGTGGAAGTCACTGACAGTTCCAGAGGTACGAATTCATCTTGGTCAAAATCCTAAAGTAAACCCCTCAGAGTATTAGCAGGTTAGAAGGTGCCTGCATGTTCTTTCTGCGCATCTGCTATTATCTAGATCGTAGTGCAACCATAATGCACAAATAGTTTGGGGAAAATTCACAGAAAATAAACTTGATAAATTTTGCTGAGATAATATCCAGAATGATGGAGGACGCATCTGAATAGTCAGTGTTATGATGCATCCATTTTATACTATACATCATTATTCCTTCAGAACTTTGAGATATAGGAAACATTGCCCAGTCTACCTAAATATGTTCAGAATAAGTAACTTTTAAAAGAGAAGTAACTGCAGCCAGACAGCATCAGCCTACCTCATTTTCTATTCACTTCCCTTATATTCACCTTTGCAAGTTCAGATTCATAGAATAACATGCTATTGTCTGATAGGGTTTGGTATTCATTAATTTTACTAGCCCAGAACACTTCAGCGGTTATTATTAAATACATACCTTGCTGAGTTAAAATTGCCTGAATTCCTTTGTAATGTAAATTCTTAGACTCATACTGGCCTGTTAGGTGTACAGTACATCTCATTAGCTCAGACTGCCTATGAAGTACTGGACAATGTTTCACTTAGATTAATATAGCATATCACAGAACTGTAACTCGTACTAAAAGGATTAAAGAAATGATGTAACACAAGGCTACAAGGCTATATACTTTATGAATAATGTTTGTAAATAATAGTGCTTATAAATAATAATGATGGGTAGTTCATGCAGAATAATTTATGGGAAATGTATTTTTTCAACTAAGTGTAATCACCAATTTCACAGTATAATTCTTGGAAACAGACTCCCAGTAAGAATAGTCACATTTACAAATTAAAACATAATATTCTTCCCATCTACTCCAATATTTCAATTTAAAATAGCAGACCTTAAATTATGATATTAACTGCTTTGCTTATGTATCTTCACAGATGAGCACGAAAGGCATACAAACCTAACCAAAGAATTATGTTTTATTCTAAACAAAAAATATCTCATTATTTTTACCCTCTCTTTCTTCTTGGCACATTAGTGTTCTAATGTCTTGGTCTTCTCTTATAAATCATTATTTTTTCTTTTAGACTGCAGGGAGAAATTCTGTGGCTTGTGGTAAGGGTGTACAAAATTGATGATCAGTGAACCCCATCTAAATAAAGCATCTATGGCACAGTTTCCTAAGGCTGTAAATGACTAGACACAATGGTCCACGTGATCCATTCCAGTTCCATGTTCCACTGCTATATTAGTCAATTAAAAGAGGGTGAATATGGTGATTTTTTTTTTTACTATTACAATATGCAGTCAGTTATTTAGTTATTATACATGTGGACACACACACACAGAGTGAGTACCATTTACTTACAAACTCCACTTCTGTTGAGCATATGATCTAGATAAAAATAACACTTTGTCAAGGTTTGGACTTCATCCAGAACTGACATGATCCCAGTTAGGGTTAGTCACTTGAACTGTTTCTCTAAATACCCCCTTAAAACTAAACTTGTAAATAATTAAATTGGAATAGATACCTTCTGAGGGCTTCTGATTTAACCATGACCAGAACATACTATGAATGTTTGCTGGCATATTCAACATGAGGTCAGAAAGATATGGAAAATATATGCCTACTTAGATATATACATCCGTGTTCTAAATTGACAAAGTTAAGCTATTTATGTATTGTACAGCAAAAGGTTAATTACTTTATTTATTTATTTATTTATTAGGTTATGATTGGAAGGCTAGCAAAGATAAAAAAAGGAAAAAAATCTAATCATTTCAAAAGAGTATTTACAACATTTTTAATTCTAATAATTCTTTAAATAAATAAGTTCACACAAGAGATGCTCTTCATTACTTATAAAGTTTATATTTTAAATAATTTTACATTAACTATGTATTTTACTCACCAAAAAAAGCATTTATTTCCAATGGATGATCAAAACATTCTTCTATTTGCTTCTATTCTATTCATATCAATAAATATCATATAGCTGTCACATCAAAGTAAAATAAATGACAATCCTATACATCACTTCAAAACCCGCAACACATACTATAAGGTGTTTAAGGCTAGGCACAGGAAAAGATTTAGAGAGTTGAAACAGGATTTAAGTATAACAGAGACACTAAATCCCCTAATAGCCTAACTTTCCCTTCTGCTACTTGCTAATGCTAGCTAGCTTCCACTTTCTGCTGGAACTGCCTCATATGCCTCAGAGTAGATAAAGTATTGGGGGGGGCAGGGAGGAAGGGCGCAATCCTAGCTGTACACTTAAAGTGATGAGCAGTGAGCTCATCACTGATGAGTTATGTGTCAGAAATGAAATTTTGTAAGTATAATCAGAAACATCAAGTTTGTGCTCAGCAGCATTCAAAAAAGTGTTCAGAAAGGACCAGAGAATAAAACAATTTATTCCATTGTATAGATCTGGTACACTTGCATTTTCAGTAACAGAGTTTTGAATTGATTACAGTAGAACTGGAGAAAGAGAAGGACAAAAAGACAGAGCAACTTGCTGATAAGGGATGAAAGACTATAATAGAAATCTTCCAGCTTCAAAAAGAAGCAATGGGATACGGCAGAGATCTGTGAAGTAATGAATGTATATAGAACGCTGGAGACTGGAGGAACACTGTGGGTCCTTAGCCTATTCTTATATTTCCTTGATAATCGCTGTTAGAAGACGGCACACTAGGGACAGACAGCTAGTCTGATCCAGTAAAGCTATCTTTTTGCTTCTAAGAAGAAGAAAGATGAAAAATGATCCCATTCACCCAACCTGGTTGTAGTGTCTTGACTTGATATGGATATGAATAAGCCATAAAGTTTAAGGACAATGTGCAGAACATGATTCCCCCAAAATAAAAAGTCCAGACAAAATCAGTTAACAGTGATAGAGTAGTCTCTAAAAAAAATAATTAAAAAAAAATCTACAGCTTACCTCACTCTGTAATGCAGTTGTCTCCTTGCCATATATACAATATCTGCTTCCCGTAAACACTGGGGCATATAAACAACAGGTTTTACTGGCAACATGTATAACTTTCAAAAACAACTGGATAGAAATCCAGTAATAACTGGACAGAAAAAAAAGAAAAAAAATCTTTTAAGTTCTAATTGTCTATGTAGTCATTTACTGAATCCCACTGAAATGACACAACGAATGGAATCTACACCATCAACTCTCCAGGAAAATCTGTCTATTGCACATGATTCTTCTCCACAAAAAGCTTAGCAATGTGTATTCACTTTGTGTTGTTTACATCCATTTTGAGGTATTTAAGGGTATTAAGGGACATTTCAAGTATCAATACATGACGGGTATGTCAACATGAACTGTCTTTCTTTCTTTTCCCTTCAATTCCATTAGGTTACCCTAAAAAGAAATATTCAGTGAAATTTGTGTTAAATCTGAAGAAGCAATGACAACAGTCTTTCCTCCCATCTTCAACTATGAACTAGTATCTTCCCTTCTCTGGCATTCACAGGTTGAAAGACATCATCACAGCTGTTCTGGCTTCAGTTGCTTGATTCTGAACAGTTTAAAATCTCTCCTAACTTCGTGCATTGCACAAGGAATTAATCTTTAAGCAGCCTTGCCATTCCTTGCATATCCATAAAATATTTTAATGAAAGTAGTAGATAATGTCTTTAAATGTTCAAGACATATATGTTCTAAAGAAAAAGTAGACACGCATGTTCTGTACATTGAGGTTTTGAATCTCTCTAAGCGTCAATGTATCCCCCAGGGAGAACTGGGATTCCATTAGCTTGAACAGGATGAAAATCAGTTTTGATCTGAAAATGAGCTTCACATGGTATTCAAATATGGTTTAGTGCAGGACTTGTTAGTGTTAGGTCAGAGGTTGGACTTGGTGATCTTGGAGGTCTCTTCCAACCTAGATGATTCTGTGAAATTCATGTGTTACTAACAAGCATGGTAATCAATGTACACGTGAATATTAAAATACAAAGTTCAGCAAGTATAGAAGATCTTCATATTGAGATATGCATGCAAGCACTCCTAGATAGAAACTGCAATTCATTCCTCCATGGGTTAATAATTCACTCATAGTTTAAAAGAGATGGCACCTGCTCTGCCAAAGACCTATTTGCATTTCCAAAGAACCAGAGCAGTAAACAAGACAAGGGGAGGAGCACTGAAACTTTTCCTGAATAAATTAAAGATTAGCAATCTCTAAGGGGGAAGGATGAAGCATTTGAATCTGAATGAGCAAACTGCAAAACATGCCAAGAAATATGTACAAGAATTGGCAAACTTTGCCTACTTGTGATGCTCTCCAGTGAAAGGTGGCCAGGAACATAAATAATGCAAGACAACCCAGACCTTGACCTCATAGCAAATCTAAGGAGTTGTACCTTGTCAGGATACATAGAAGATTTAGATCTGATTTTAGTACAAATAAACAAAACAAGAATGTCTTTATATCCTGTAATTCTCATCTTTATAAATCCAAGCTTCACAGTAGTTTAGTGTGGATTTTGTAAATAAATGTTTTTATTTCATTTTACCAGAAGATAGTAGGTGAATTAGGGGTGAATTACAGAAGTTTTCAAGGTTTCTAGATTATGACATCATTATTTCATTCCCTTTGTAGTGGCTATCCTTTTAGCTAGGGTCCTGGATTAATCACACAGAATTCCCGTCTTAATACACCACCATATCAGGATACAGAAAGGATAATAGATTTTATATCTCCCTTTCGCTGGAGAGCATTTTGAAAGCTAGTGATATAGGGTCTGAAATGAAACAGCTTCGCTGAATGACCAGAGTTGACAGAAAAGCACTCTGAAGCAATCTAAGGTCAGAACTGAACTCTGAAGGAGTGCCCTTCAAATATACAAACTATTTTATCAGGTTTATATATTCTTATTAGTTTCCTCTACAGTTTTCTGCTCATTAAACTGTGCTGAAATAGGACTGAATGTGTTACTGTCATTTGGAAGGGTACATTTGTGTGATTCTACAGATTCTCCTGTCATTGACAGATGATCTACCCTGACCTCATGGCTCATCAAACCTGAATAAGAATGCACAGAAATCCTTACTAGAGACTTGAATTTCCTCTTCTTCATTAGAGGTGCAACTGGAAGTCAGAACTGGACCATCCATCAAGATTATTTTTCTCAGCACCAACAGAGACAAGTAAAAATCGCTGGTACACTGTGTAACGTAGGACAGAAAAATGTCTTGATCACTCAAGTAATCTCGCAAGCGTTTTTATAGTTTGTGGATGCCTACATTATTTATAGGAAACAGTCTTTGACAGAACATAAAGCTTTTCTAAAAGTCATTATTTTGAATTCACAAAGGAAAAAGAAATCGTAACTGAATATGGTATTTTACTCCATGAAGAACAAAAACCATCTACTCAGTATTTTAAATTTAAAGAGGAAGTAAACATATATTCTTATCAGAGTATCTTCTGTGATTAACAGCAATTGTTCTTCAAAACTGGGAAGTTTCCCCAGGCTTCCTCCAGTCATTCTACTTTTAGGAAGAAATGGTTGTATCAACGGAGCTAAGCCTAGCAAGGGCCAGTACAAAGTTTCCTCCTTCTGTTCTATAAAAGATCACATTGCTTAGAAGGTTTGAATTCTTTGACCCAAAAGCCATAATGCTGTTTAAACACAGATCTTTTAATAAGCACTTTAAAAGTCACAAAAGGCAGAATGGCCCACTGTCCCTCCTGAGCAGAAGTCACTGAAGTACCATACCATTAAAATTTACAACAGCATATGAAGATAAACCAGGTCACTGTTGTATTAGTTTTTCAATTTATGTGACATGCAGAGCAAAGTAAAACTAAATGCCTGAGCAAGTCTTCTCAGTTTCATAGTAAATCAAGACTTTTCAGGAAGCAATATAGCTTTATTTTCCATTAAAAAAAAAAAAAGAGTTATCGGAATATTTTATATCAATAAGGAATTAATACCATGACTTTTTGATGAAAGCAAGCTATAGACAACTTTTTAGGGCATAGAGAAAAATGGAAATACTCAAACGTACTTTTTTACTTAAATATACGTTAAAAAGATGTACTTTGATATTTAACTTCTGGGATATAGCCCGTTCTAAGCAACTGCTTTTTGTAAGACTATTTTACTTTGTGTTTATTTTCAGTAATGCACAGAGAAGATTTGATACATCCTTAGGATTTCAAATCTCCCTTGTGTTTTTCTTTCTAGCTAAGAAGATACCCAAGGGTGCAATTTATCTCACACAAAGCAGGATGCCTTAAAATTAAACCTTAAACTGTGAAATCACTATCCTAGGCATGCTTTATAATGAATTGAAAGACCTGGATACATCCAGAATGTACTTCAACTGACCTATATTGGATGCTTATCATAAAATTAGACTTTTCCTCAGCAGGTGCTTTTGTCTTTCCATCAGGAATAATAGGAGAGACGGAAGGTAACCAGATATTACTTAGACCCTGAACATAGGAAAGACTAGTCCCATTTATGTATATTTTGAACATTAACAAAACTTAACTCTGATGATAAATAGATTACCATAACTATTCTATTCAAAATATGAAGAAACTACCAATGTAAAAATCTTCAGTAAAATATTCCAGGACTATGAGGAAGCACCATCCTAGCTATCTAAAAGAGATTTCTAGCTTTACATTTCTGACCTTTTTTTTTTTTTTTTTATAGAATTTGCTAGCTTCTTTCAAATGTTAAAAAAAAAATCCTTGGAGATTAAATGTGAATAAAAGAGTAATAGTAGCCATTAAATTTATTTTTTCTTGTTTTATTTATTCCTGTCTATAATCATATATTTGTCTCTTCTTCCTCCCCCTATTTTTCCTTGCTTAAAAAAAAATATCTCTGGCCTTATCCCAATATTACCTACCATTTGGAGGATGAATACAAACATTCATTCAGGCGACATGAGAAAATCCACAATTAAAGTGGCCAAAGACTCCAGGGAGAAAAAAACAAACAAACAAACAAAAAAAAACTCTCGATTCTTGGGATGCCGTGGTTCATACCGTTTATGTCTAACCCATAGCCTCTACATACCAGATTTACAGGACACCACTTCCTTTACTTTCAGACGAAGAGACAAGAAAGCATGTTGATTTCATATCATCTGTGTTTCTTTCAAATTTGAACCAACGTAAACATCAGAAATGTCCACCTGGAGAGAAATTTAGACCAAGGAGAACGAATTTGACTAGTTGTTTTTCCTTTATGCAGCATAATTTAGAAGACGGGGGGGGGGGGGGGGGGAATGTTTCCATTATCTGTGCGAGTTCCCCAGTTCTCCAAATAAACGACCACTACATTTCAATGCCTCATTATTTCCCAAAAGACAACTCAAAAGGAAAGGGAAGCCAAATTTCACAGCAGAAGACTCATAGTTTTATGCACACCATACAACATAAACTTTTGTGAGAACTGCACTACAGTTCTGTTGGGATTCTTCTCGTCGTACTGTAAGGACTAGGGAGTGAACTACTTATTACTACTACTGCTGAGCACTGGACATCCCACTGAACATATAGTGAAAAAAAAAACTATCACAATTTCACACTAAGTAATCAAAATGTAGCTGAGAATCAAACTAAAAAAAATAATAATCATGGAACTTATATTAACTAAAGATTTCTGCTAGCATACATAGAAGTTCCATTCTTGGAAATAAAAATATTTCAAAGACAATAAAAAAGTACCTAGATGTCATTTTATTCATAGTTTCTTATAGTAAATAACAAATATTAATATTAAATATTAATATTAAATAAAAAGTTATTCTGTCCTAGCAATTAGAAACCTAATTAGTAACATTAAACTGACAAACGTGTTTGTACTTTTGCATTCATTTATTTTTATTTTTTAATGGTGTAGGGCAGCACAATTGTGTCAGAATTGGGCATTTTGATTCCAAACCCCTTAATAGGGGTTGGACAAGAAGTAATTAAACAGCCTCAAAATACTTACATTTGTTACGTTTTCAAACTTGTGGCAAACTAAACAAGACTATATTCCCTCGGGGCTAAACTTCTGCAATCATTATTCATAAATAAATAAATAAATAAATAAATTCTTCAGAAACGATTAAAAAGGAAAATATGTTCTAGATTGCATAAAGTTGTTTTACTGGTTGTTTTGGGACAGTTATTCATCCTGATTTTAGAAATAAATAGGTAAAAAATAATAAAGTGCTTCTCTACCTGCTAAATTGGCCTAAATTTCTATTCATGGTAAAAGATCATTTCTATTCATAGTAAAAGCATTAGTGTGATGAAAGATAGGTCAGGTTGACAAACTGTTGGTATCAGTCAATTTGTACTGGAGCTGAAGTTTGTAACTTTTCTTCACATTCATAGACATATTAAATACAATTACAAACATCTAATCCTTTTAAGTGAGACCCACAATGTCACTTACTCTTCCCTCCAGCACAATGAATTAGCTGGTCCAGCTATATAGCAAGTCTCCAAATGAAAAAAAAAAAAAAAGTTAATAAAATATTGTTATGAAAAACCACACTTATGGACAAATAATTGTCCAAAGTCTATTATTACTGTTATTAATTATTTTGTAAGTGGTACAGAAGACAATGGGAACCTTACCACAAATCATTTATACAGAATTTTTCTCACAGATTTTCTTATTTTATTTTATTTTCATTTTTTACTTTTTTTTTTTTTTTTAACCTCTTACACCAGCTACTATTGATTAAATTGGCTATGTAATCTGATCATTCCTACAGAATAATACTTCAAACTAATTCTGCACAGGAGAAAAAAAAAAAAGTGAATGATATCCAAAGCATACCTGGTACCTTCTATTTATTTACTTTTTGTTTGAGAGTAATGCAAAGCTCAACTGGCATCTCCTGTAATAAGTTGCAAAGTTTACTCGATAGTGACAACAGGTGGAGAGCTGGAGTCTAAAACTAATGTATTTCAGGAAGCCAGCATCCTGTTCTTCAACAGCATTGCACTCACTCTGTTGATGTCTTCCAGATTTCACATCATAACTTTAAAATTAATATAGATGTATTTCCAAGTACCTTCTTTCCAGAGGTGGAGCCTAATTGAAATACTTTTGCTCCCGGCCACCAAACTACAAAGCAAGAGCTGCTCTTTCTGTTTTGCTCAGTCTTCTGATTGCTGTCACTCCTTCATCACCACACAGATGGGAATGTTTTGTCACACATTTTTCACAGCAGTCCACATCTCTTACCATGACAGAAGATGAGAAGAAATACTATGAATACAGCTTTCATCATGTAAATTGCTTTTGGCAACAAAATTAACTTCCACCAAGGAAACATCTGAAATAATTGACATTTTATAAAATCATAGAATAGTTTGGGTTGGAAGG
This sequence comes from Cygnus olor, assembly GCF_009769625.2. NCBI lineage: Eukaryota > Metazoa > Chordata > Aves > Anseriformes > Anatidae > Cygnus > Cygnus olor. Next base: position 30,666,653 of record NC_049170.1, read on the forward strand.
GACCTTAAAGGTCATCTAATTCCACCCCCCCTGCCATGGGCAGGGATATCTTTCACCTGACCATGTTGCACAAAGCCCCATCCAACCTGGCCTTGGACACTTCCAGGGATGGGGCATCCACAGCTTCTCTTGGCAACCTGTTCCAGTGCCTCGCCACCCTCGTAGTAAAGAATTTTTTCCTAATATCTAATCTAAATCTACCCTCTTTTAGTTTAAATCCATTCCCCCTTGTCCTACCACTGCACTCCCTGGTAAAAACTCCCTCCCCATCTTTCCTGTAGACCTCCTTTAAAAGACTTGCTAGAATTGTGTGTCTAACATTTAACTTATCAATGAACTAATAAAACTCACAATAATTCAGAGAGAATGAAACATTATATATCATCCAGATATGCTGCTGATATTTATTTAATTAATTACAAAGCATAACTTAAACCCTGTACATTTCATTCTATAGATGACTTTCACAAGAACTCGATGCTATTGTCACACAAGCATGAAGCAAAAGAAGCCCAGTCCAGCTATCCAGCTGACTGACTTTGAAGTTTTCCAGCCTTGACCTATTACTACCTGTACTCACAAATGTCCTGTATTTACATCCTGCTTTAACAGAAGCCCTCTTATCATTCTCTTCATCCCTCCACTAGTGATCTTATTCCATTGGCAAGAGGCACCTAGACCTGTCCCATGAAGTGTCACCTGAATTACACTTTGCTCCAGAATAGAAATGATGCAGAAACCTTATAAGTAAAAAAATGATACTGAGTGCTCTTCAAAACGTATTAGCTTTGTTACCTTCAAACTGCACAAACTCTTCAAAAATATCTGTTCACTTATGCATTTCTACTGAACAATACTATTTCAGTGTTTTATTCTGAGACACCTACAGGTGTTTAAAGAAAGATGATTTCAGTTTGTCAGCAACAGTTCACACACATTTCTTCTTCCTAAACAAACACAAGAGTGTAGTTTTTCTAAACCTGCATAAGAGCAGCAACTTCAGCTGTTTGCAGGGCTCTAAATTAGAAGAATGGATTTGGGCCCCAAATATTTCAAATCCATAGCACAAAATATCTTATTCCACACCCATTTCAGACTGCTGAATAATTCTTTTAGGATGTTCCTGCCATGGTAAACAACAAAGTCCTTCCACCTTGACAAGTGAACATGGGATAACTTAAACCCCAGGAGGAAAGCATTGCTTTTTAATGCCCCATGTTTCTCGATGCTTGCTTTCATTCTGTGAAAGATAAATGTTTCAGGCACTCAGAGATGTTGGATTATGACTTCAGGGAGAAACAAAGAACATATTTCCTATCATTTTATCCATAAAGCATAGAACAAGCCCAGTCTTTTGGGAACGCATATCAGATTCTTGCTATGACTTTTTTTTTCTGATGTATAATGATGTTTTAATATATGCAGCAGCATTATACCACTCAAGTGCGAAGAGGAAAAATTATAACTTTGCTACATGAGGTCATTTGATCTAGGAAAAACATTTAGTGACGTTTTAAAAAGACTATTTCTCCTGTGAGAATTACTGTTTTTTCTCATCCTGCTGCAATCTCTTATTTTCCACTATAGATTTTAGAAGCCTGTTTTATAAACTCTCAAAAATTGCATCAACCAGATAAAACTGCTTCTGAAAATTAATGAAGTTCTTCTTTCTATTTGACCGCTTTTCTAAAAATTTAGCGAGAATTAACTGAAGACACTGTAATCTCATTTAGCTAAGGAAAAATACTTATGATACATAAATCTTGTGAGAAAGCCTTTCATCCATTTCAAAAACAGCATACTCACAATGAAAATTGTAATTGCAGACACTCATGACAAATGAAACTATTTTCAACAAAATAAATCAGAACAACACTGGATTACACAAAATAACAATAAGCTGCCTGTAAACTGTCTTCAAACGTCCAAAAGTTTGTCGATTTGTACAGCATTTTTAATTCTTCCTCGAAAAGACCCTTAGACCGCCTGTCACATCACCACTGAAAGTTTCCGCACACCAGTCTTTACGGCACAAGTTTTCAGCTGCATCTTTTGTTTCACGCACTCGCTCTGTGCTTATCCCCACTGCATGTTTCAGCAGTCCCCGGGTTTGAACCTAGCCATCAATGAAAGCCTTCTGAACGCAGCTCTCAATGAAAGCCCTGGCAGCATCAGGACATTGACCGCGCTTGAGCAAAGTGATGTAGGTCAACGAGGCAAACTGGCATTAACTAGGACGCAAAGCCATGAACCGTGACAAATTCGATATAGCCCGCTTAGCTACAACTTAACACACACAACCCCTCTCTCTTCCTCTCTCTCCCTCCCTCCCCAGTTCCGCGTTTGCGACCAGTTCAGCCGCCCGGCGCCTGGCGAACTTACTGCAGTGCGATGCGGGAGGAGGGATGCGAAAGAGCCCGGGATGCGAAAGAGCCCGGCGCCCTGGGCAGCCGGCAGAACCGGCCATCCAGCCGAGCGAGAGACCGCCCCCGCCGGCTGCCGCAGCCCAGCGCTGCCCGGCCCCGCGGGGCCGCCGCCGCCGCCGCCGCCGCCGCCCTCGCCCTCCCCTGCGCCCGCTCCCCGCTGCGCAGCGCGGATGCCGCCAGCCTCCCTCCGCCCGGGGCCGCGCAGCCACCGCCGGGCAGCGCGGTTTTAAGCGGCCGGGAGGCAGGGAAATCTCCCACCCCTTTCTGGCAGGGCGGGCGGGGGAGGGGACAGGCGACACGCACACACACACAAAAACAGACACGCATACACACGCACACGCAGCCCCTCCCGCGCCCGCGCAGTTTAGGTACCTGTTGGCCGGCGCTCCCGCATCCACCGGTGACCCTCCGCATCCCCCGGTGATGATCCCCCGCATCCCCCTGTGATCCCCCGCATTCCCCGGTGATGCTCCCCCGCATCCCCGCATCCCCCTCCCAGCACTTACCCAAAGTTTCCCCGCTCCCCCGCCCCGTCCCCCGCCGCCAGCGGCCCTCCGCGCTCGCTCCGCGGCAGCGGGGCTGGCACAGCGGCCGCGCAGCCGCGGGGGCGCCGAGGGCTTGTGCGCGGCTCCCCCCGCTGCGCACCCGTGCGCCGCCCGCCCTCGCCTACCTGCGGCCCGGGGGGGGATCCCCCGCAGGTGCGCGGTACTGAGCTGCCCGGGGCCGGAGGGGTGCAAGAGGGCCGGGGGAGGATGCTCCCCCCCCGCTGCAGACGCTGTCCCCCCGGTAAGGCCGGCCCGGTGCCCGGCTCCTCGTCCCGGAGCCCCCAGAGCCGCCGTTTGACCGTCCCCGCTGAGGGACCTGCACGAGTGTCACGGCACCGAAATGCAGCCCCGTCCCCCCCACCGCTGTCCTCCCGAGGGGTGGGTCTCCGGCACGTGTTTGGGAATCCCCCCGTCTAGGTAGCAACAGCAGAGCTAGGGCCCGTAGGAATTTGCAGATTTGCTTGGAGAAGAAAAAAAGAGGGAGCAGCGCAGCGATGGCATAAAAATTAATGCCTTTCTGGCAGTGCCTCCCACTTAGCAGGACACAAAACAAGGGATCAGACAAAACTTTCACTGACAGCTTACCAGCGTGTTCAATGGCAACTTGTCTTGACCAAAATAAATCCCTCTGAAACACAGGTGAATTTCTAAGCAGAGCAAACGGTGCCAAACTTCCATCTTCACCAAGATGTCCTGGGTTCTGCTCATAGATTAGCCTCAAGACATCAGCTGGGATCCTGATGATTTGGTTAATTATAATGACCATTAATTCCTATCTAAATTCACTTTGTTGCTATATAATACTATAAACACTTCAGCCTTGATGAGTGTTTCAGGCAATCTAGATGAAATGTAGCATATTGCTAATAGTTGTGTATAAGACCATAGAAGTATGAAAATGATTTTTTTTTTTTTTTTGGTCAGGAATTTTTGTTTATTTTCTAAATGCATCCATTCTTCCTTTCAGAAATCTGTATATGAAGGGTTTCATTTTTACATAACATGCAAGTGCTAGACATTTTTGGAATCTTCTTTATTTTAATAACCATGTAAAACATCACCAGCTCAATTCGGCTTATAAAGATTTTCCTTTCCTTAAAGGAGAATTCCTTACTTCACCTAGCTTGATGTAAGTGGCTTCCTCAGACTGCATGGTACTTGCTTTTTGTAACTTAGCTTCTACACAGCACAGCAAAAGGCATTTAACCGTTTTGTAATAGTGGGTTTCTAAAACTCATTAGCACTACAGCTTTGTGTTTAATAAAAGAGTTTGAAAATTTAGATAAGCTTCAAGTGTACAAGTGAAATTTACAGTTATTTTGTATAATACAATAGATATATATCTACTCCATACACTAAGTGGAATAAATACATTCACAACTAAAATTATGATGTGATATAACTTTGATTAACCTTAATATGCCCACAATCTAAATATTAAAATATTTATTTACCTCTCCTCACATGCACTCAAAAGCAGAATAAAAAATTATCTGTAACTTTGGTGAAATGTATTCTAGGAAGGGTATTATTACACACATTAGCCTTTATATCTCAGATGCAGTAGTTAACCTTACAAATATATTTCCAAACAGCAATTTATCAGTAGCACATGACAAATACTTGACTCTAGTCTCCCACATTTAATATATTGTTATCCATTTAAACAACAGATTTCAGGAAATTCTTTTTCTCCCAGGGAAGGAATTCAGTCCAGTGTATTTAAGCCTTGGGTTACTAAGTATAGATCAAAACACTGAAGTGCAGTGACTAGTTACTTAATTGTGATAAATCATTTCAGTACTACACAAAAATTTTATAGGCCCTACAATAAAATGATTGATTTAGTGGTTCGGGGAAGGGAGCCTGGTTTTGAAAGATGATACTGACTTAAAAATTGGTTTCAAGCACTCTCCATAACATAAGGTCATATTAGAAGCAAAGTTACTAGGTAAATTACATTTCACAATTATTACAATTTTATTGTTGTTATTCTTGTTGTTTTAATACTGAGCATAGCTTTTTTTATACACACTTAACTTGGAGCTTTACTGTTATCTTTGGCCATGTGTTGGGACAATGTACAACTCCAGCTCTTACTGAAATAGCAAATGTCCACCAAGTTTACATGCAGCATGGAATGTCAATTCCATTGATATTTGTAGCTTTAAAACACTGAAGTTAAATTTGAGGTCTTCTGTTCAAATAGGAAAAATAACCACTTTTTAAAATATTTAATTTGCATTGTAAAAGCAGTAATACCCATACAGGCCAAAGCCAACTCAGAACAACAGAGCTGTGAAAGAGCAACATGAAAAATGTCACACTAAAGGCACACTAACATTAGGCTTTTTTGTTTGCATTGAAAAATACTTGGAAGTTTGCTATCGATGTGGCTAGCCTTATAAACAGGATTGTATTATATGCAGTTCAGAGTATATGTCAAAGATGGGGGATAAATGGAATACAGCTGATGACTAAGAGCTTCCTCAGCCTAGAGCTTAATGACAGTGTTTGGGAGTAGCACATTCAGGTCAGCAGCTTTGTTCTGGTTTCAGTGCAAAGATGCGTCCTGCTCTAGAAGCAGTGTATCACCCAAACTGTGTATACCCCTGTTGTCTCACAGAATGGCTGGGGTTCATGACTCCATGCACAGGCAGGATCACCTAGAGCACACTGCACAGGATCTCATCCAGGTGGGTTTTGAATATCTCCAGAGGAGACTCCACAGCCTCTCTGGGCAACCTGTGCCACTGCTCTGTCACCCTCACAGTGAAGAATTGTTTTCTTATATCCAGCTGGAACTTCATGTGTTTGTGCCTGTTGCCTCTCCCTCCTTCTTTATTCAAGCACCTACCATAAACAGATTAAAATATACAGAAAGTTTGTCGCTTAACAGCTCATTCTCTTACAGCAGAGCAAATAACAGATGTCTAGAATCCACAGCCAGAATTAAAAAAAAAATACAGTCTATCCTTAGGCCTGTGTTTGGATATTTAAATAAATGATTTTTGTTGCTAAGCATGACTTTAGATTGCTCATTTAATATACCTTTATTATGAACTGGGGCCCCTAAGCTTTTTACCATTTTTGAAACAAAAAAAAGGACCAAACCCAGAATCTTAACAGCAAAAACAGTTCTCAGTCTCCAATATTTGTTATTTGCTGTTGAAAAGTTTCAACAATATCAATCATCTGCAGGTTTTGGTACTTTTAGAAAAAAAAGAATTCAGTCTTCAAACCTGACTTCAGTGGGCAACCTGATCTAGTGGGTGGCATCCCTGCCCATGGCAGAGGGGTTGGAACTAGATCCTTAAGGTCCCTTCCAACTCAAGCCATTCTATGATTCTATGACTCTACAAAGTCACAGGTGTAAACTATCGAAAACTAATCTATATGAATTCAGCTGATATAAGTTAGAGGTATATACTGAAAATCTGCTTTAGAATATATAGTTATCAGAAGCAGGTATAGTTCTCCCCCACCAAAAAAAAAATAAAATAAAATCATTTATCTTACACAATTCTTACAACGTGAAGGTTTTTGTGAAGGGAATATAAAAATAACGATAAAGCATCTTTCACCCAGTAAATTCTGTACTTTTTCTATTTTCATCAGGAAATGTAAGTATGCAGTATACTGCTCCCTCCCAGAAATACCAAATTCACAGGTAATTTAGTCATACGGATCCAAAGAAGAATTAAATCTTTTTTGTCAGAATAAGTTCTTGCATACACCATGCTTACATCATGTAACATTAATTATTGTGTTGATAAGGATAAAACATAGAATAGTATGTACAATATCCTTGATATATTTATGCTGAGTGGCATACCTATTTGCACAGCTCAAATGGGAAAAAAAAATTATCTTGTGAAGTACCCAGAGGCATTTACATGTCTGCTACCACTTACATTACTGATACTCAAAATGTATGTGTATAAATCTATGATAGCTAAAAAAATATGCAACAGAGCAAATATCTGAATTTGAGATAATCAAGGACTGTTGGCAAACCACAGGAAATTACATCAATCAGCTGAACTATTGTTCATGGCTTATTATCCAGTACACCAGATATTCCAGCCAAATCTTTAACTATTTGTTCATTAGTGCAAGTAAGATATAACACTGAAAGTATTTAAATTTGCCTGTTGGCTTGTCACTGATATACAGGTACATTTGCTTGATTCCCTAACTGTTACAGGTCACTCAGTCTCGTTTGTGCCTCTAGGAGAATGTTGGGATGAGTCCTCTTGGAACACATTTTGAGACACATGAAGGAAGATATGCTGAGTGGGAAGTCATCACGAGTTTACCAAGGGTAAATGTAGCCTGATCAATCTGACTGTCCTCTACAATAAACTGATGGAATATATGGACAAGAGGAGAACAGTGGACTTGACCATATTAAGTATATCTTGACTTTTGCACATTGTGACATTACAGACTGTGTAGGCGGAAACTAGAGGGGTGAATAACTTGCTAGATGGTCAAGCTCAGAGAGTAGTGTTTAATTGATTGTACTCTATCTGGATGCTGGTATCAACTAGAATTGCCCAGGGATCTATCCTGAGACCTGTCCTTACACATTTATCAGTAACCAGGGGGACACAAAGAAGTGCACGTTCCTTAGGTCTGCAGGTGAGACCCACAAACCAGGAGGACTAATTGACATGCTCAAGGGCAGGACTGTCATCCAGAGGGACCTACACATGCTGGACGAATGGGATGACAGGAACCTTATGAAATTTGACAAGAACAAATGCAAAGTCCTGCACAAGGGAAGAAAAAACTCTGCAGTGATGGGGTCATCCTGGGCACTCCTAGGACAACTCCTCCTGGCAACTCCTGGGGAGTTGCTCTGTTGAAAAAGCCCTGGGGGTTTTAGCAGACAGCACTCTAAATATGAGTCTGCAGTGAGCCCTGGCAGCAAAGCTGACCAACGCATTCCTGGTCTGTATGGACAGGAGCACAGAGGCTGAAAGGGAATGATTATCCCCTTCTACATTTGACAGGTCACACTTTCCATACTGTATGCTTGGATAATTCTGTTTGAAAAGACCCTGAAGAGGTCTAGTCTGGGAGCAGTACGAGGAGGTCTAGTAAGTATCAGATACGAGGTTAGACCAAATTGGCTTTGTTCAGTTGTCTTTTGAAAGACTCCAAAGACAGAGACAACACAACTTCTGTGGGCTGCCTGTGCTGGACAGTCCTTGTGTTGAAGAAATTTTTCCTTACATCCAGTCTGAACATCTCATTTCAATTTAGGCCCATTGCCTCTTGCCTTCCCACTATACATAACTATGAAGAGCCTGTCTCTGCCTTCTTGAGAGCCTCCTCACAGCTATTGTTAGGTCTCTCCAAAGCCTTTCCAGGCTGGACAATGGGTTATAGTACTTTTCAGTGAATTTATATCTGTTTTCTTTTTTTTTTCTTTTCATCTTACTGATCTTTACCTTCAATCTACATAAGCAGTTTTCTCATCTATTGCCCCTATTGACGGTTGGACCAGATGATCTTAGATATCTTTTCCAACCTTTATGATTCTCTGATTCTATTCCAAAGGTGGATCCTCAGTCTAGAGCCATCATATCTCAATGGCAAGAGTTTCAGAGAGATCAGCAGGCAATGGGCTTACAAGCTCATAAATCTACATGAAAGGTCCCATTCATCTCAAGTGGATGCAGAAATGAGCCCTTAGTCATAGTAAATGAGAAATGTTTGTTCAGTCTGAGAAGAGGCCACTTGGTTAAAGGTTATCTAAGAAGCAGACATCTGATAACTCATTCATTCTTAAACACTGTAATATAAAAGACTATTAAGCGCTATACAAATTCTTAGATATTTAGCTGGGCAGGAGGTAAGGGGCGAAGTGTATTTACTGTATGTTTCTTGAAGTAGCATTATAGCAGTGACATGCATGATTTTTTTCACTACACTTCATTTATATATATGCAGGATATCAAAAAGAAGCATAAGGCTTCTTTTTGTCATTAGTAAGTCATTAAAAATTAATATCTCGTATGTGGCTTTATATATTAAAAGATGGTTTTGATACATTAATTACCATCTGTATGTTTTCTGAACTGTCTCAACCGTGGGAAAAGATTTTACATGTCCTTAAACTTTTGTTGAATCTGAATACATATTTAGGAATCACTATTTAACATTCAACAACCAATATAATTTGTTTTAGGAAGAATTTTTGTTTTATTTTAAATTTAATTCAAAGCCATCCAAGTGTAATATATTTTCTAGTAGATGGTAATCATTCCAAAATCCTGATGGCCTAAATTATTAGATTTATATGCTATTAGTTCACTGTATGCACCTTGCACAAAGATCATTCCTTTTAATAAAACACAAAATGAAAGACGTGTTGATGGGTTCTTCCTTTTGTTTTCTTTCTTCCTCTGTTTTCCAAATTTTCTCTAATTTTTGCTTTCCTTAGTTTATTTATGTTTAACATCATACCTGCATATTTACTTCTCACAGGTAGATCAAAGAAAGGCAGCAGTATGTTACCGTGTCTCAAAATATAAATACACAGCAGATACTTGGAAGAATCACCTCCCTTTTCTATTTATGGTGAGAGGAGCAACTCAGAAGAGAACTGAAAACATCTACTTTTTTCTTGATTTGTGACTTGACAGAGGTAGTATAGTATAGAATATATACTATACAAAGATAGTGTAGAACTTTTACAGATTATTATTAAGCATGTAATAGTACAAAGTTTTATGACTGAGAGCAAAGGTGCAGGACTTACAAAGATGAAGGAGAAGGACAATAGTTGACTAAAGAGCTAAGGCATCAAAAATGGAGAGAGCAACAAATGAAGAATTCATAGGGTGAATTTAATTCACGGATTTCAATGCAAATAGAAATATTTACTGTAAATGATAACATTTTCCAGGTTCTTGGAACACAAGGTAAAGAACAGAGAGAAAAATAAATATATAGAGAACTAATGGTATTGCAAATTTCCTTAGCTTCAAAAAACACCCTATAAGAAGCAAGCATTGGAAAGAGAACAAAAATAGTAAGAATTTTTTTTAAAGTATAGCTAAAATTTAAAACCATACATACTTTAGTTGCTTGTATTTGGGTACAATTTGTCATAAAACATAATCAAAGTAACTGTAAGAATTCAAAAACTGCATTTCCTAACTAATTAGACCTATGTTATTTGCATTTTCATTAATGTGATCAGGAGACAAAATTTTTGGAGAAAGAATACAGAGGAGGTGATATACTATGTTGGTAAGCCAGACATGTACATACTAACTTCTGTATACCTGACTGCAGAAAGCAATTAAAAGCAACAAAACCAGCAACAAGACTGCAGAGTTTGGGTACCACTACACTGCATATTCAAAAGGTATGTATATTTTTACATTAGAAGTTAAAGGCAAGATGGAGTGTTGAGATTTGGAATAGTTAAGTATATTTATTTATGAAAGGAAATTGAAAGTAAATAGTAGAAAAGAAGAAAGAACTAATTACATTTAATTACTTTAGATGAAAGTTTTCTGGGGGACAGATGGAATGAAGACCTACAGAAACATGTTTCCAATGTCAACAACAATTATATATGAAATGAATATCTGTTGGTGTAACCAGACAGATATATCTATCTGTTGGTGTTTGAGACATTCTATCACCCAAATTTTCACTAGCTGGTCTGCAGTTCTTGGACAAACTTTTTGGCAACTCTATTCCCATGTTCTTTCCCCCTAGATTTAGGTATCTATGGACCCCTATAGAAACATTAGAGCACAGAAATTATTAAAAACTAATAATTAACTCACACACACACACAAATAGTGTGTTTTATTCCCATTCTTTAAAGTAAATCCTTGAAGTAAACTCCTAAAGTGATTTTATACTTGGTTCTCTGGTACACCTGTTATTCATTTCTTGGAACAGAAAGTCAAAGAAGTTTACAAGAGAAAGCTTACAGAAAAGGTGACATCAACAATGAAAAAAGGAAAAAAAAAAGTAAAGAAGAGTTTTCTTCCCCTTAAGTTATTATTAATGAGGAGGTCACCAGTAGCCTTCAAAAAGAAGCTTTCAGTGCTTTTAAGGCAATTAGAGAAAGAAGAGAAATCAGTAGTGGTAAATAGTGGCTAGGTAGCACCTGCTCTATTTTGTAGTCCTTAAATCTCAAATTCTTCTACAATTATTGGTCAAATTTATGAAAATATATATTTTTTTATCCTTCTGAAGTTATGTTTTACTGACAGATCAGGGATGTATCTATTTAAATCACTTGAAAAACATATTTTATAACAATGTAAAAAAAAAAAAGATTTTGCTATCAAAAATAAAGTAGATCCTTAAAGAAGCACTATTTTCTTTGATGCACATTGTAATGCCCTCTGGGCCTACTGTTACCTTTTTTAGAAATATTTATACGTAATAAACACGTCAGTGTTATACTGCAGATATTTTAAATAACTCCTGTTTTATATATGTTGTTTATTTTTTAAGTTAACAAGCTTTTTATTTTTTTATCATTTCCTACCTCATATCATTAAAATGCTCACATTTGTTATGTTTTTATGTGATGTTCTACATGCAGTTGAAAGTATGTAATAGAAAACATTTTCCACTGACTTATCTGGAAGTAGATTCACATACAGATTTCAGAGGTAAATTTAGCATTTTATCATCCAGTATTTCATTTTACAAAACATGCTATTTAATAATTAGGTTCTGTTCTATTTGCACTGTCACAGTTACCAAAATGGTTTATTCTAGATCTACACAATGAGATGAATAAAGTTTTTCATTTTAGAGAGCAGCAGGATCCTGTAAGTGAAGCATTCAGTGGCATGCTTAGATTCTTGTATATTCCAGTTTTGCTAGTGGCCCATTACTTGACTTTGACATCTAGAATCTATGCACATAAAACTAGCACTGTGATTTAAGACTGCGATTTTTAAAATCCTCTTACCACCATTTAGTCAGATTTTTTCTCCCAGTTAACTAAAATTCTACTTTTAAAAATAACCAAAATTTCCTTTTTTTTTTTTAATGTATATATATATATATATATATATAATTATTTAACAGATCAATGTTCCACTCATACCTAGGCCTCCAGTGGGACATTTTCTTTCATTTCCTTTCCCCTTTGGGGCACTCTAAATACAGTAATCATGTTTCACTCATTCCCAGTATAAACATAGAATCAAGGTCTATACAAACCACAGGGGAATTGATTATATTTACTCAGAAGTATAGGCAGAGGGTAAACAGGTCATGTTCCAAAAACTTTGCAGAGTCTCAGAATAGTTGAAGTTGGAAAGGACCACAGAAGGTCATCTGGTCCAACCCTCCTGGCTCAAGCAGGTTCAGCTAGAACAGCTTGCCCAGTATTGCTCAGCAGTTAACGTATGATATGGGTGACCCAGTTCAGACCTCTTGTTCTTGAGGAATACAAACCTGTAACTCTTACCTTACAGGAAGATAATTAAACATCTTCACTAACTGGATGGAGACTGACAGAAAAAAATTAATTGGACTAAAACCAGAAGAACGGTACTGTAGTTGTATTCCTTCAGAAGGGCCAAGAACTTGTTTATATTTTTTGTTTCTCCTATGATCCAGGATGCTTTTCCAGGTAGAAGGTCTATTAAGCCATACTTTGAATTGTCATTTTGATACAACCAAATTTCTGTTCTTTAAACTCAAATGAGAAGTGACAGAGACAAATCCCATCAAGACCAGACTCAGCATTAAAATTCTGGCGTAGGGGGAGGTGGAGGTTTGAACCTCTTCAGAAAGGCATTGAAACAAGTTCTAATTTTTATATTGTCACTTTCTCATTCCCATGACAAGTATTAAAAAGAAATGGTGATGCTTTTGCAAATGATGTGAATACTTGTTGGATGTGCTCTGAATAATCTATTAGAGAAAGCTGTTGAAAGCACTACAGTATGAACCTGCTTTTGGATCTAGTTCAACTTTTGCCTGAACTACCATAGTGACACAAATATGAAGACTAAGGAAATTTTAGATATGTGGATATGTGCAATTCTAGTTTCTAAGCAGTTTTGAATAACAAGAGACACTGAATTTATCATTAGGCAGCAGGAAACACTAGATTGCCTAGACTGTCAAATCTATCTTTTGTACTATTTTTCAGAGCATGCCCTCTGAAAAACATATAACATTTTATATACAGCATATCCTAATATGTTTTACTTATCTAGAGTGAAATTATCTGGACCCAGGAAGATCTCTGCTGCCAATTCTCACACAGTACTTAGCACAATGGAATTTCAAATCTGTGTTTGTTCTCTAATATAAACAGATTCCATGGGATTGTGTGCATCCATCAAATTTATATAACTCCCCACCTTAGAGCTGTGTTGCAAAGGAAATGCTTGCTTCTAAAATCAGGTAATCAAACAGTAAATACAATACTTAAATTTGCTACTTCCTGAATGCAAATCTTAATTACACTTTTTAGGCTAATTATTGTAAACTTGATTTTAAGCATGGATATTACCAACTGACGTAATATTTCTTCTGTTTTCTGTAATTACTTTAGCAGTTTTATTATATTTTAGCTTTAATATCTCTGCAATGCTGACAATTATCTTCTTCGCTGTATAACAACCATTTCAACTTTTGGTAATTTTGGTGATTCCTTATTTTCATGACTAGCTTCTCTGTCTTGAATGGAATCACTGCTGTCTGTCTGCTAATATGAATAAACATGCACAGCCCATCTCAGAACACAAAACACTTCTGATGCTGAAAATTTTTCTCATTTCTGCCAGAGATATATATTCAGGCTTATTATATGGAAACTAACTCCTTGATATTAAAAATTTGCATATGTATGAAGAGTCATCCATCTGCATTCAGTTATTCTTGGTGCAGTGTTTTAAAAGTTGTGAGTAGAAATTTCAGACCTTAACTAGCATTTTTACAGTTTATTGATCGGTTCTTGATCCTTCCGTAAGAGGCTTCGCCTGACAGAAATACTGATGAAAATAGGCTTGATACAGGAAAAAGGGAGATATGGCTTACATCCTAATTGACAATTCCAAATAGTGCTGCAGCCAGCAGAGCTCCTATGATGTAAGTAGCTCTGAAGGTCTTCTCCAGATCCTCACCTGAATCACCTTCAGAAAATGTAAAATCAGTTTGAAATTGCCAAAGTCTAACTTCCTTGCTTCTGTTTGTTTTTTCTGTTTGTTTGTTTGGTTGGTTTTTTTGGTTGTTTGGTCGTTTGTTGTTGTTGTTGTTTTTTCCTGTTCTGTGGTCTTAAAGATAGAACACAATTTGTTCTTAAAGACAAGCATAAACTCAGATCTTATTAAAATAGTACTGTATTTTCTAAACTGTTTTCAGTTTGCTTTTATCAGAATTTTATCAGAATTATTTTGCAGAATATTTCATGAAAAATTCATTAGTTGCACTAAGAGATATATACTAAGAGATATAACAGCATCTTGATTAATTAATCCCCATTTGATTTAGTAGAAATACTGAACTTAAATAATTGAAGTATTGTTAGAAAAAACATTCATGCTCCCCTTCACCATTTTCCCTCATGATAGTGCAGAAGATGTTGGTTTTTATTCGTATATTCCTCTCTGTTAGTTTCCCTTTTCAGAATTCACGTATTTCAGACCTAGTGTAATGAATTTTGTCTACAGAAAAGGCAACATTGGGCTTAATACACTTGGACACTCTACACTGTCCTTCCTGTTCTACCTACTAGGAGCCACTGGCAGAGACGGAAAGGATCAGACAGGTTCCTCATCAGGGAGGAGAAATCCTATGAGGAGTACAGAATGCGGGGTGGGAGGTGGGGGGGAAAGAAAAGAAAAAAAAGAAAAGAAAAAGGGGGGGGGGGCAGGAAGGAAAATAAGAGGAAGAACAAATGCAAAAAGACCATTTGTGGATGTGCAGTAATGGTTTACTGGTTGTACCTTGTTACATTGGTATGCGATGCAAGGTGAGCACAGAAAGGGTGATCTGGAGTCTAAGGAATTTAAATGCTGTATGTTATGGTGAGTTATCAGGAAACTGTTTCATATTGTATTGTAGTCTTAACATTCAAACACAACACAGAATGCAGCAGTGACACAAGTAGCAACTATAGAAAGAACTGTACGCAGGTACAGAGAAATAAATGAAGTAGGACATTTGGGAAGACCAAGAAATGAGCTCTGATTGTCTTGATATATTATCATTAAATATATATATATATATATATATATGTGAATATTTAACAGCCATTTTTTTCTCTGACACTTCTGGAAGAACACTACTTTTGTATAGCAGAAAGTAGTTCAGTGTTGTAGTAATTGCCAAGAAGAATTAATGAACTAACTGAAGCTGGAAGTCTTCAATAAAATAAAATAAAATAAAATACCAAGTTGAGAAATGTGTATAAAGCTCTTCAAAAGTCAACATATGATCTAATAACATTTATAACTGAGAAGGGGTTTGATTTAGCTTGTCTTTATCCAGGTTTAGGTTTCTTTAATAAAAATGAGGTTTGTGTGTTCCTACTCCCTATCTTTTTTTTCCAATAATGTTTGAATACAGTGGTCAATTTTAACTAAATTTGACATATGGTTAAAAGACACAGAAAAACAGAACTCTCATAGAGGATAAACTCTTACGCGTTTTATAAGAGCCAATGACCAGGTGAGAGACACACAGTTTAGCACTTCGACTGGTAGAAGGGTTTCAGCATGAGTGTAGTTAACTATTTTGTTCGGTCTCTCAACTGACCCACATCGTCACTGTGGAAGGCAGGGCAAATTTGGGTAATTTCCATACAAAAATGAGGACTAAGATCCAGTGCAAAGTCTATTTGAGACTAGAAGTACTACTGCCTGACATGAAGCAGTTGGAAAATAGAAGGCAGAGGATAAAAGCATTGGAAAAGCTGATGCTGCATAAACCTTATATCCTTATAAGCACTCAGTAAGGTGTTGAAGAGTTGCAGTGCAGCCCTTCCACACACTCAGAGATCTCCACGGGTTTTTCAAAATGCTGTTGAGAAGCGTGGCAAAGCTGGCCATGGAATGACATATTTCCATTTTAAATAGAAATGTTGCAGCAAAACAATTTTAATATGCAAAGACAACCATTAATTGCTCAAAGCTACTTCTTAAATAACAGAGCTACTTTGACAGCCTGAGAGACCAATCTATTCCCACAATAGCCAAATTTGCAAATTTATCAAAGGAGAAAGTATGCAAGTGCAACGTCTCCCCTTCTTAAAGAAGAAATGGTTCAAAATAAAGAATTCTGAGAAGCTATGAGCTATAAAATGAGTCAAAATCACTTTCCACCTGGCAAAGAGACAAACATTGAATCTGCATCCTAATTAAGCATATGAATAAGAAGTGATTGATATTAATTTCTAAGAAGAACAACTTTGAAAAATACTTTCTTACCAAAAAGCATAAAGAATAACTGTTAAGGCTATGGAAGTAGTAGTAGTAGTAAATTATGCTGCAGTTAGAAGCATTCAATTTTTTTTCCCCAGGTGAACTGACGTAATAGATTAAACATTCAAAAAAGTTTCATGATTCACAAAAGAACTACATCATTAGTACCGAATGTAAAATCACTTGCTAGGAAGCATCATTTTGTTTTGCTGATGCCATCATCCTATATTACTTTTTAATGGCACAATGAACTGTCAATTGAGATTAAGTTCTTTGAAAGGGTCTTTTCATTGAATTAAGCTTCTTAATAAAAGTAATTACTTTTCTAATTTCCCACTGGGCTATTACAATATAATCTTGTACCAACCGGAAAAAACTAGAAAGTCAATCAATTTTATTTGGAATGGGCCTCAATTGTTATTTGGAATGGGCCTATAATATCAGAACCAAAGCTATGGCCTTGGCAAAGTAGTATGTTAGCTGAATATGTTGTAGGGGAAAAAAAAAAAAAAAAAAGGAAGGAAAGAATAGAACCAAATATTTATTAATTATAATGTGGAAAGAAAATCATTTCATTATTTAATTATAATTAGGTTCCCCTTAAATTGATATATTTTTCAAAACAAATACAAAGAAGGAAAGGGAAGAGCAGCAGCATTTCCTCACAATAGTTTGATAGCTGAAGGCAAGCATATTTTAGTAACCCAGCTAAGAGAAAAACAGATGAAAGCAAATTTAATGTTCTTACTGAAATGTTGAGATTTTTATTCACATGAGAAAAAAAAAAACACCTGAAATTTGGAGTTTCAGAGATAGATAATGTCTGGACACAGAGTTCCTTTAATTTATAGCAGATGATATAGCTCTAGTTTCAATGTGCAAACCTGATGCCATGTATTTATAACTGAAAGATCAGTTTTTTATGTGGAACTAGCGAAGGTGGGCAACACAGCAAACCAAGTTGGGCATAGATACTCCGTTCCTGTTGATCACATGCTGCATTAAAAATGAAATGTAGGTGCATTGCAAAAGAAATGAAAGCACTCAGGTAAACATACTTCTGTCTGTATGGTGCCTGGCTCACATACAGTACAAGTCACTATAGGTTTATGAAATTCTGGTGAGACTACTGAGAGACATCTGGGAAATAGTACTCAGATAACTAAAAAATGACCTTCTGAAAGTGTACAGCTTCATATAAGACTGAGAAGGTGGTCTCTAAGTTCTTCCTTGCTTTCTCTTTGCAAAAGCAGAAACACTAAAAACGACAAGATACCACACACTTAATTTCCACCTAGACACATTGACTATCTTTCCATCGGATTATAGGAAAATTTCCTTCCAGAGAATCATTACAGTCAGCTGAACAAACTACTCAAAAATACAGGTAGAAGATTTTTGTGCATGTACTTTTTTTTTCCATTTTGTTTTATAGGAAGCTGCCTTTAATGCTTATATTTCAACCTAATTCTTTTCTTATAATTAGAAACCATACCTATTTCAGCATAACTTACAAGTAATCAGTAGATTTTTTTACATTAGACCTATCTTCACACAGAATTGAGGACAGAGAAAAAATGAGGTGCAGTTAAATAAAGAGCCCCCATCTTCCCTGGATGGTGTAGCTCAAAAGTATATAAAATGCTTTCTTTAGTTGCTCCAGTTTTTATTAGGTTTTAGCTGCGAGCACCATGCAATAATACTAAGCATAGTACATAGGTTTAACTAGAGACTTCTAATGCAAAATTTTGCAATGGACTGACTGCTAGGCTACTCAGAATTCAAGCAATTCAATTGCTGTGGTGAAGTGAACGTAAAATAACATATATTTTATATTAGGTGATTACACCACAGGACGTTCCATAATCAGTTTCATTGCTGCCTCATTATCTTAATAGCTATACTGAAATAACTTGTGTCTTGCAAAATGAATCCTCAGTCTCAAATAAATAAATAAATAAATAAATAGAAATCTAGCTTTATTACTCATGAAGTAACAATAAAAAAAAAAGTAACTACGGAAAATAATATCAACCTTAATTAAAATGTAATTTCAAACATTGATTTTAAATGTGCATGTCTATAGCAAACCTGCTATGCCAAATGATTCATACCCCAGAAGTGTTCCACACGGCATGAACAGAAGAATGCAAGTATCTGCAAGACACAGATATAAGGTTTTCTTACCTCAGTAACATTTACAGTCTAGTCTTAAGACACACTCCTTCCATTACTAGTAGTTAACCTCCTTCCACCTGTCAATCAGTATACCTTTCCCTGTTTCTAGTTTGTTTCTAAACAGTGTGATTCCTATTGAATGATTCATCTTGTATTTGTATGCATATCTTGTGTGGGTTTCACTGTGCTCTGTATACTTCCACAAGACCTCAAATGAGATTTTGTACTTTATGTACTTACAAAATACATGTACAAAGGCATCCAATTAAACTGTTGTAGTTTGTGAAGTTACCTTACTTAAAGGTACTAAGATAACTGCACACTGTTCAAGAAGTACCCTCAGTTAAAAATTTTATGAATTAAATAACTATATTCCCTCAAAAGTCCAAGCCAATGTTCTCTATTTTTTAAAGCATACTGTTCATCCAAAAAAAAAAAAAAAGAGAGAAAGAAATTAAAAAACATAGCCAATTGCACACCACGGTGAAGTGAAAGCTTATGAATACACAACAATATTGGAGTAATTCAGACAAATTCATAGCCATATAGAATTAATGCAAGAAGCGTTAATTCTTGAAAGAAGAAATCAGGGACAAAAGCGGAACCAAAATTATTAATAAATTTGATAAGACACCTGTCTCCAGACAGACATGCTCTTCTTTAAAGATCATGTTAAAAGTGAACACGCATCATCAGCCCAATGGAGCAGAATTCAGTGGAAAAGATCTAAGTCTTTTTAATGTTGATTTATCTCAAACTATTGCATATTTACAGTAAACTCTGGATCTGGGTCTGAAATTAGAAAAAAAATAGTCCCCATCCACTGCCACAATATAAGTGTCTGCTTTGGGATGGGACATATCTGTCAAGGCTGTAGAAACAAAACACTGGCTCTAAGGGTTGTGTGATTTTTGAAGAAAAAAAAAACAATGGGCATGCAAATTCCAGCATCTCAGTCTGCAAGCTGAATTTCGCTGTTGTCTGTCAATAAGCACTTATTTAAAAATATGCTTAAAATAGTGGAAAATAAGAGAATTCTTTCTTTCTAAAAATAAAAGATAAAAAGCACAACAACAAATAATAAAAAACACCAAAGACCCCACACGAATATTTGATTTGCATTTTCTTATTATATTCAGAGCATACTTAATTAAAATTGAGCACGCAGCCCTAATAGTCGTGTAATTACTTCTTTTGCAAATCTGTAATAGTTCCTTTCAAATCAATGGAGTTGTTCTGTCTTAGTGGTATAACTAATACTGTGAAACTCCTAGTTCAGAAGCCTGTATCAGTTTCAAAATACAATAATATGTTTGCCTGTCCAACTTTCACTAACAATATGCTTTATGCAGACACCTGTAACTATCTTTGCTGAGAGATCTCAGTAGGACTCTGAAGCTTAGGTGACTTGGAGACTTGGTATTTCATATTCACATTTTTCTTACAGGCAGGCAGAGTTTGGTCCGACTCCAAAGCACCTAGTGAGGCCAACTACTTTTAGGACAGACGGTTCTTTTATTCTTTGATCCTTGTAGGATCATCTCTGACTGCCTCTCTGGTACCCTATGCTGAACCTGAAGAGCAGAAGATGACGCAGTGTCATGGTCAGGTGTTGAGATGAATTTGAATTTTACGTGGCATGGTCTGAGCCATAAAACTCTCGTAAGACCATGAGAAATACCCACTTTGGTGTCTCAGAGATGCCACAAAGAATTTTCCTGAAGATAAATATCTTGTGTAAGCCACATAACCCTGTCAGGAGCTAAGTACAGTTGTATATATAGCAACAACTCAACAACTGCATGCATTTTCCTGGAGCACCATAGTTAGAAAAAAAAAAAAAAAAGGAAAGAAAGAAAAAAAAATAGATTACCATAACATATAGACCAGATTGCATGTTGTATGTTGCAGACAATTATCAATTCTGCTATTTTATCAAGTGTTTGCTTTACCAATGTGTTCTGATTTAACATGTCCACTTGAACAAGAGCACTTGGCAGTGAGAAAAATTCTTCCGGGGCTATTGTTTATTCCAAACATGCTTATCACCCATGGCTCTGCATATCTTCCTTTCATTTATAGCTGTGGAACATCAGGTTATATCAGGAGCAGAACAGAACATTTGAATTACCTGACAGATTTGAGCCAGACAGGGCATGGTTTCAAAGACTGTCCTTGCTTCTGGATTCAGTTTCATTTAATCTGCAAGTTAAAACATTTGAACTTTAGACTGCTATAGTACATGCATTTACATATGAAGTATAATACTAAAAAAAGTTACATCAATTGTGTCCTTGTTAAAGAAATCAGCTTCTCCTGTCAATAATGTAGTTCTGTTTCAAGGTGTTTTCATCACTGAATCATCACTTGCATTTTTATCAGCCAGTCATTTTGTCTTGTTTTTTTATTAATAGTCTGCATTTTGGAGGTGGGGAGGAGTGAGGAGAAAACTGATCAAAATATAAATAAATTACAATTAGTCTTGCACTGTAGTAACCAAGACTGGTGGAGTTAATGCTCTAGAATGTTTATAAACTGGACAACTGTGAAGTTACAGTACACTAAACTAAGTATATGGGAAAACAATATGTGGCAGAAAAGCCAAAGATGATGGTTTCTCTAATCCTAATTTTCCTTATCCAGCATATACCCTGATATTCCTGTGAAACACAGTCTTTGCGCATAAGACGTTAAAAAAAAAAGTAGAAATGTTATTCTTTTTCACTTAGTGTTAATCCTAACCATCTAGAATAGCAATCCAAACCCATAATGTACATCCACTGAATGGCACACAATTTATGCCATTCTACCACTAACACTTCGCAGTTTACACAGCTGAAAATGGCTTTGTCTGCATCTTGGATAACAAGCTACCTCAGATCAGCAGTTTACCATTCACACTTTAATCAAAACAATACACTGAGCATTCACATGGGGCATTAGATAAGCCTTTTGCTAGAAGCTGACTCAATCTCCCCATTCATTCAAAGGTTTCTGGAAAATTCTTTTTAACTAAACGCGCACGTTTTTGCTACTCAGTATGATATAGTTTATTCTATGAAGGTGAACTTGCTACAAGAGTGCAAACTTGTTTACATTATTAACTGAAAAAAACAGGAAAAAGCACAGAAAGAACGCAGTGAAGTTATATTTCTGTAATGCTAAATATATCTTACTGATGTTATTAAAACATATCCCCTAATGAGTTACATATAATTTATTCATTTTCACTTAATAGCTCTCTGGTCATCAGCAGATTTCAAATGTACCCAGCTGAACTAAAGATTAGGAATATAAATTGAAGGTTCCTCTTTAAGAAGAAAAGTATTCTTATGGTGATTTACTTCTATAATAATGGTCTATAACTTCAACATTTTATTTATTACCAATAAGTACTTAACAGATTTATTTAGTCAATTACAATGTTTAACAAACTCAGTGGAGTGGAAAATTATTGAACTTCCATACACAAAATTAAAAAAAAAAAATCAACCTAGATGCTATTGGTATAAACACTGACATTATAATAGTACAATCTAGAGCAGCTCTAGGATTACATTATTGATCTGTACATAAGAAATATATCTTGGAAATAAGAAGGAAACGGACAAAAATAAAAATCTTATATTTTAACTAAATGTATTATGTGAAATTCAGATTTTTTTTTTTATTAGCAGATTATTTTATGTTTTTCATAGCAAAAAAGAGCAAATTACACATAGAATGATAGCATGCCAGGGTATAACTGTGGCCCTACAGGTAAACATTTGACAATGGATACTGAAATAGCCTATGATAAATAACAGTTTTGCAGGGAAAAAAAGCAAACAAACATACTGTATTTTATGAAAAGAGACAAAACTCTTGTTTTACGTAGTTTAATACAGTGGTGTGAGTTTTTTTTTCCCCTTGTCTTCTAGTTCAGTATTTTGAACGAAGAAGAATATTTGCTTCATGGACATAAGGGACTGCAATGTGCCTGGACATGAGCTATAGTAAATACAAATTATATACGACTTTGTCGTTGTTGTTAGTTGCAGGCATTTTTGAAAATATGTTATTGATAAATGGGATTAGTTAAAACTGAAACAGTATCATTTATAACAGCATTTAGCCCCATCTGTAAATTGACAGGATGAATCAGTGGAAAGATAATATCTCAAACATGCACATGAAATGTTTTCTTCCAGGACACTTTTAATAGCAAAGTTGCATTAATATATTTTAGACCAAGAAAAGAAAATCAAAAGTTGGATTCCAGAAGGGATGGACTGAGCCTCAAGACAATAATTATTTTAGGACACCATGCCAAAGAACATCTGAGGTGTACGAAGTACTACTTCAGCAAGTAGATTACAAATGAAAACAGTACTCAAATGAGCTATGCTATTAGTGTACAAATTCAGCCTCTTCACTGACTTAAGCATGTATTCAACACTGTCACAGATGCATCTACTGTGATTTAGCACCGTGTTGAAATTCCATATGGTGAAGTAGGTGGCAGGATAAATTTCTTCAGCAGAAACATGCATGATGAGAAAAGGATTTATTTTTAAATTAAGCTTTGCATAATGGCTTTAAGCTTTCTGCTGTATTGTTCAGAATAGATTTTCTTACATCTGTTTTCACACAGGCATATAGGATATTTTCTTCCTTTAAAAGAAATGAAAGGAACATACTTAATAAATTGGTGACAGATTTGAAAATAGAAAATAATTTCTCAACACTTACTGTAACTGGATTCTGACACAAACAGTTAAGCTGGAATACTATCTTTGTCACGTAAGCAAAACAATCTCCTATGGAACATTGGTTTCAAAAAGATTTGTAGGATTTGATCTATAGAGAATAAATGAGCTTTACAATAAGGAAAGAGCACTGTCTGTCCAAGCTTTACCCTCCAGCCTTTCATTTATTCCTTACCACTCTCACCCTTCCCCTCTCATACTGCATGTTTACATTCTTCACCTAGGAATCCACCCCGCTTTGTTTCAACTGGAAGAACAGCCCTGTCAAACTTAACCAGAGTCTGATTGAATGTCTATATATACATAATACAATCAACTCACGACTGAAAAAAAACATATATACATAATTGACAACCACCTCATTTCTTGTTTAAGTGTATTCAAAAAGCCAATTAATAATATTTCATGTGCATAAAGCAGCAGGGGCTACATTCAGCTCCTCAGTCTTTTCAATCTTGATTCGTAGTTCCTGTAGAAATCTCTCCTAGGTGAGATTTAAAGACAGACCTTCTAGATATTGAAAACCTTCTGGGACTATAGCTTTCCTTCAAAAGGAAAACAAAACTGGCAGTAAAAAAATAAGAAATGAACACTTAGAATATAGACTCATTTGTAAATAGGCTTTTTGATGATGCTATTTGATTTCCATTTGGACAAGAAACACCAAAAGGAGGATAAACACCAGAATGCTGGCAAATAATACCAGTACGGAGGTTCATACATATTGTGCTCCAGAAGCTTCATTTTTTATGGCTCCAAAATAATATAACTGTGACAGCTGCTATTCAGGAAAAAAAAAATCACAATATCTTTGACAAAAATAACATACATATTAATATTTGTTGCAATAGATTTGCGATCATTTTTAATTTCAAATGACTATACAGCTCTGATGAAAGACTGTTTCGGAGATTTCCCCAAAAGAAAAGTCGATTTTTGAGGCAATCAGAGGAAAGAGTTCCAGAAATATCAGACAATGGCCTTTGTATGACACTTTTCCAGACTGTGAATATCAGAGTCAATGGCTGGTGGAAAAAAATGGACATTGTTTTCCTCAAGCATAGAGACTGAACAATTTTTTACACTGGTCTCCGCTTGCAAACAGCTGGGATGCACTGGCCAATTCATTAATTCATTCAAAATAATAATAATAATAAAAAGAAGAAAATTGATTAAATCTAGATTAACATTCACTTCAAGATTCAAAAAGCCTATTCTTAAATCTTGCCTTCACTAGTCACAAATAATTTCAGAGAGGTGCTGATGGATTTATTTTTTTTTTTTTGCATTACTATAATTAAAAACTATCCTGGAAAAAGACTACATAAATGAGAATCAGAAACTAATTATAATAGACTTGTTAAGTGAGATTTCATTAACATGCTAACTGTAACCAAATTTTGATGGGAGGCTTACCACTAAAGATTTGATTTCCCTTACTTTTCTTGCTGATGTTACCATAACCGTGAAAAATTTTTAAATATACATGGTAAATATATCACCAGAGAAATTTTCAAACTGTCCTTTAAGATCAATATTTAGATCCTGGAGAAAGATAAGAAAAATAGCAAAATCCAAATCCCTATAGGTTCCTTGAATATTTTTACTACCATGAGGTAAGGGTAAAACCTACATGTTTGTATTTACCTTATGGTAGCCTTCTTGACTTTGTTCTACCCAGTGTTCTACTGAAGAAAACAGTATATGTTATAATCATTTTTGAGATGAGAATATTTTTAAAATTTGGTTCCATGGAAATCAATAGCAAAATACTATCTTTAGTGAAGACAATTTAATCCCCAGGAATACATTTTTTGTAACTTTAAATTATTTTTCAAAAAATAGTTGTTTTATGTATGCACTTCCTATCAAAGTGTATATACTGCTCAATTGAATTTTAGTAGGTATCATTTCACAAAATTCCCATAGTTAAAACTAAACTTGAGAGCAGT
The DNA here is from genome assembly GCF_009769625.2 of Cygnus olor. NCBI lineage: Eukaryota > Metazoa > Chordata > Aves > Anseriformes > Anatidae > Cygnus > Cygnus olor. Next base: position 30,691,935 of record NC_049170.1, read on the forward strand.
AGAACAGATTTTGGCATTACTCAAATGCATTTGAAAATGGATAATCTGCCAAGGGAACTAGAGTTGTATTTTCATGGCTGATTCATTATTTAGCTGAAAACAGCTTGAGTAACAAGCATGTTTTGAAAAAAAATCATCCAAGAATACCAAAGATTATTTTTTCATGCATCTTTGAAATTATTTGTTCTGACAAGTAGAAACTGTGATTGATTATAACTAGTCATATCAGATGTTGTCTACTCGTTTTAGAAATTCTTGAACTTTTACAGATTTCTTGAAACACTTTTTATGATTTTAAACAATATAACTTTTTTTTTTTCAGAGCTGATAAATTTAATGCACTTGGAAACTTTCTATAAATATTTAGATATTTTTTTTCCGAATAATTTTATAAATCTGAACATTGAGATGAAAGCAAAGGAGTTTATATATAGTCATGTATTTCATAATTATCTTGTGCCTTCTAGATTTTGGTAGCTAGCTTTCTTTAATTTGAATCAAAAGTATAGCAAAAGAAAAATAGCAGATGCTCATCTATGAAGAAACTATTGCCCAGCAACATCCAAAATACAATAGTTTACTCTTCCAGTGGCTAAAGCTAAGATAAAACAGGTTCTAATTCAAAAGTAATTTAACACTTCTTATCGTGTAAGCTCCAAAAACAAGAACAACAACAAAATAAAAATAAAAAAGACCAAACCAATCACCTTTTTTATTCAAACAAAAGACTTGTTCAGGGATTTAGCCTAACAAAATCAAGGTTCCATTCATCCTAACTTTCAAAATGAGAAGATGTTTTTGCTTGGCTGTACACATACACAGTACGTATCACATACATAGGTTCACGTAAGTTCTCTCTTCTGATTGAACCTGAGGTAGTGAGCCACTGTAAAATTCAAACATTTCTTAGTGTACCAAAAAAATGACAGCGTCTATTCTTGAATTTCTTTTCATGCCATCCAAAATTGCTGTATCATATGACAGTGGAATTTTTTGAGATTCTTTATCAAGAAAATTTCTCTTTGCCGTTTCTTGGACTGAGTCGTGTTCTTAAGCCTGAAGTACTGTATCTCATGTTAAAGTAGATGCTGTTCCCGTGTGTTTGTGAGCTCTAAACTCAGCCTGTAATTTCAAGTAACTTTTTCCCACTCTTTGCTATATTTTCTCAAGTCTTTAAAGTTTTCTAATTCATTGCAAGCTATTTTAATCAAGATCTATCATTCCGTAGCTGAAGATAAGAGCTCTTAAATTAAATTGTATTTGCTGTTCTCTGAATTATGAAAACAGAATATAATTTGTAAATGCACTTGTTAATATATACTTCCACACTCAAAATTATTTAATTTTGTTCCCACTAAACTTCATGCAGGTTTTGTCATCAGCTTGAATGTGAACAGACTTGCATCATTTTTTTAATATAAATCTCCCCTTATTGTTTTACAGGATGCCATGGAAACATACTCACTCCACGGCCCTACTTAGGGCTGTGGCAGGAATGGCTCAAATTCTCCACAGTCAGATAAAACTAAAGAATAAAAAATAATATGTTTAGTAACCTAAAGCCTTTTATATGTACCTCAACTACTGGCTGAGTACTTGTAGACACACCACAGATTTTTTATTTTTATTTTTTCATAAAAGCATTAGCAGTTTCTCAAAAATATGAACCTCAAACAGAAGTAGCGTTAGGAAGCAGTAATCAAAAACTCAAGAAGAAATTTTACAAAGAGTGGAAATTAATTCATATGACTGAAAATGAAAATATAGGAATACCCCAAATATGTGGGAACATTAAGACAAAAAAGAAGGGAGAGGTTGCCAGCAGAAGTCCACAGAGACACTGTTCATCTTTTTCATAATGTACATAAATAACATTTATTTCTACAAAGTATATAAAGACAATAAGAAAGTAGCAAAAAGCTGATTAGGAAAAAAAAGGAAAAAAAAAAAAGAGGAAGCTATAAACAGTTATTAACTAAATATTTTCTTTCAGTTTTTATTCCAAAGGGGTGGCTAAACTGAGAAATCAGCAAACTGGAACCAGGCTACTGGAACCATTGCAGGAATCAGATAAAATAATCTCGGAATTTATCTTTCCTCTGAGAATATATGGAAGAGAGTGGGAAGAAAAAAAGGTAAACAGCTGTGCTTAACTTTGAAAAAGTAGAATAGGAAGATCCAGATAATATCATATTAGTCAATCTAACTTCAATTCTCACAAAAATGCTCTATCTTTGAGTAAATACTACAGATAAACTAGAGCAAATATTCACTTGTCAAGAGAAGACATCAATCCCATCTACTCTTCCTAAAGGGAAATAGTAGATACCATGTGTTGTTTCAAGTATTTGACAGTCTTACATACCACGCTCATGAATAAGCTTAGAATTAAGCAGTTGAGATGACATTATTGTAGCTAGGTGCACAACAAATCTGAAGCTCTACTCAGAGCTTGACCTGCTGTCAAACTGGAAGAAAATACTGAGTGGGGTTTCACAAGGTCTGTCCTGGATCCAGTATTATTCAATATTTTCATTAATGACCTGGATGATGGAATAGAGAGCACACTTATTAAATTTGCAGACAATACCAAGCTGAAAGCATCTGCAAGCACTTCAGTGAATAGGATTTGAATTGAAAGTGACCTTGACAAATTGAAAAAGTGATCCAAAAAAAAAAAAAAAGGAGAGAGAGAGGAAAAAAAGATGTAATTCAATAAAGAAATGTACAAAGTATCACACACAGGATTAATCCCTAGCTGGAAAAAAATACAAAAGGAGGAATAACTGAATATGCATCAAATTTACAGTGGGTAATGAATCACAGAGACAAAAAAAGTCAAAAATATCATACTATATATCCAGGACCATTTCACACAGGAAATGTGAAATAATCTTATTTGATACTAGTCCAGTTCAGTCTCAACAATTCCTGTGGTCAAAGCAGCCTGCCTAGATAATAGTGCTGCATGGATTTTAGGTACATCAGAAATACTTAATAGAAGAAAACAAAATGATATTTCTCATTTAAAAATGAGAAATAATGTCTACCTCATGGTATGCAGAATTTGAACCCTCTGCTTCCCTTCTGCAACAATTTTCTGTCCCAGCGGAAATGAAAGTTGCAGAACTGCTTTATCTTAATGTAGGGGAAGTGTGATTCAAACTTTGATACCCTTAGCATGATACAGCTGCAGCATATGTTCTTCAAGGGGGGTAAATGCAAGGTGGGGAACAACCAGCTACATTTAAGATTCAGAGAGGGTAATGAATTTCAAGAGTTCACGAATGAAAAATGGCATGCTATTGAAACATATGTAAGCAGAATTTATGTAAGAAACATGGAGTAATTAGTCAGTGCCACCAGCAAGCTTCACAGCCACCTGTTCCTACCTTCAGAAGTGCATAGAATACATTCATGAACGATTGGGCAGTCATGTCACCAGCTTTTTGGATTTGGTTAATCAGAAATTATCTTGGTAAAAACAGTTAAATTTTTCTAATAAAATTACTGAATCTTCAGAAAATATCTAAAAGACTGGCCATTTTTATACATCATCTAAGGAGATGTTGAAATCATTGGAACAAACTAAAATATTCCTTCCATCCCTATTTCTAATAAGGATATTTAATAACTGTAAAGATCCTCATGATTTAAACGATTTATTTATTGCTGTTTTACCCTGCTCGGGCAACGAAAACAACAAAACATACGTAGGACTAGATATAGGACTTACCTTTCCGATGTGGTGACTTTAACATAGTGAGTCCAGGAATAAAGTACTACTCAGTATATAGACATCTGAATTTGATTTTAATGCTAATTAGAAAGGAAGTCAAGGCAATTACAAATTCTACCAATGCTTCTGTTGATTTCACCAGTAACAATAAATAAAAAATGTTATGTCTTTCTGATGCTTCCCAAAAAAAGGAAAAGAAAGCCATTGAGAAACAAGAACTTCTTATCTGTTAGAGAAAGAAATCTTGCCAAAACACTTAAACTGTTGTAATTTTTTAATTAGGGAAATAGAATTATTTAAATGACTATTTAAACACATTTGTTAAAATATTATATATTCATTATATTTGCATTTTTATAAAAATCAACATACTTCACCTGCTACAGTGAGGCACTGTTGCAAATTCTATTATTCATGCTCATTTAATCAAATGAATTAAAGAAAATTAGTTGTACATTTCATTACATATTTCTTGAATATCGCAAACTTGTTGTCAGGATGAGGTTTGTTGAGGCATGCTACAGAATGAGGTATGGTTATCTTAGAACTAATTTTATATGTGCAAATACAGCCAGAAAAGCTCTCCAGACTCTGCTCAACTACTGCAAAACAGTTTCATTTCTGCTATTCTCTTGAGATCCAGATTCAAAAAGCTTAAGATCGAAGGAATGGAAGATCAAGCCTTTTTGACATAGCCTTTAAAGATGCAATTATCAGCTTATGTAATAGGGTAAGGAGCAAAATAGGAAACATGGGACATGTGGAGGAGAGGGAAGTCATGAAACTCTTTTACACCAGTCTATCTATCATGACAGAGATGTGTTTATTGAGCAAACAAGCATGAGCTCCCACTAGGCCACCCTCCTCTGCTGGGGTGAGAGCATCTTGCTTTCCCCACGTCTGTGCAGTTCAGCATCTTCCATGCCTCTGACAAAAGAAAAAAAGTTAACAGGTGTACCTTGGCTGTGTATGTGGGGAGGGCATGCCCTCACCCCACGGCCTTGTACAGGGAGGAAAGGACGAGTTCTCCTGTCATAACTGTGTCCTAACAAGCAGAGATGGTGGGCTGTTATTAATACAGTTACTGGCAGAGGTAGTGGGAAATTTGCCTGTGGCCCTCGTATCAGACTTTAGCCACTTACATTTTTTAATTGTCATAAAAAAAAAAAAAAAGTTATGTCATCTTGTTCCTTTACATTTGACATTCTTCTGGAGTATTTTATTAATAATATGTATCACAAAGGGTACTGGCTAAAAAAAAAATAACCTAAGGGTACAATTCCTATACAGGAATGTAGCTCTAGGATGAAAGACATTCCTCACTTACTTTCTGAATGACAGCAACTATAGAGGTCTGTCTACACAAAAGATGGATAAAGTGAAATCAACAGGAGTAAGATGGCCATGTTTTATTGGGAATCTATGGAAAATCACTGTTCTTGAAATAACCCTACTTTGGCCTTGTTGTTCTTCTACAATATTTTGCCTTCAATCAATTCCAGTCTTTTAAACCTTTTATAGCACTTTTTTTTTTCTTTTTTTCTTTTTCCTAAGACACAGAATAGTGGAGTACCTAGAACATGATATGTTTCTAATATGAGGGATTAGCATAGTTCAATAACTGACCTTTAACTGTTGTACTTTACATTGCCCTTAATCATCATAATGCATACAATGCAAGTTATTCTTCTATATGTAAATGAACTGAATCTCCCGAGTTTCTGCCTAGATGTTAACATGTTAAAAAGTAACAACTATTCATGGCAACAGCTATTTTTAGAACAGACAAATAAGATTGCAGTGATTCGAAGTCACGATTAAATTCTCATATTTCCTTTTTTTTTTTTTCCTTTTAAAAAGTTACAATTGATACAACCCACTCACTGACATCTACCATCATTAATGATTCCAGAAACAGTGAGTAACTAAAAATTATCTCCAAGCCAATAGCAGCTGCCAAGGCTCAAAACCACTGAAAATTATTTCACTAGAATTTTTATGTCTAAACATGGATATAGACAGCCAAGTGTGAGCATCTTGCTACATGGCAAACTCTCTATATCATTCAGAATGGATCTGTAGTTGATAGACTAGTACAGGAATGCATTTTAGGTCAACAGAGATGGTTAACGGGTTAACGGCATCTTAACTGACTATGGCTTGCAATACACAGAGGCTTCATATTGGAACTTTTTTTTTCTTTTCCATGTGGTACACTGAACACTATAAAATAAAGGGACAAATAATGGAAATACATTTATATACAAATGTTCCTTTAACTATGAGATACAAAACACCACCCTTCTATCTGAAAAAGAGAAGCAATCCACGAAGCCTAACTGATCCCCTGTAGACGCTGTGTAGCAAATGAGAACTATTGTAGCTAAACTGATTGCCACTAACAAAATTTAAAACTGTGTAATGATCACCATTTGAAACTCTGTATTGATCCTAGAAGAAATTGCCTAGTGCAAGCAATTAAAAAAAAAGGGGGGGGGGGGGGGGGGGGGAATTATTGAGATTGCTGGATAACTTTATGAACCCCATTCTCAGAAGGACAAACAACTTTTTTTTTTTTTTTGGGGGGTGGGGTGGGGACAGACATGATGACACCTGTAGATTTAATGTTCCTCCGTACCCCTGACAAACAATACACCATCTAGAAACTGGCTCTTGGAAATGATGATATAAATAAATTGCAAGTATTAACAGAAAAAGGGGAATGGAGCTGAAATCAGTCTTGGTACCATTTCCTTCCAGCACAATTTTACTTCTCTAAAGCTATTGAACCTGGTATCATCAAAGGAAAATGTCACAGACTCTCAAAAGCAAAGGACAGACAATTCTACAGATTATTGGATCATGTCCTATTTATAGACATCTAACCTTTTCAGCCCCAAAGAAAAGCAAACAGAAAAGTAGAGTTGTGTCATAGATCCAAGCCCCAAATTACAGTAATTTTGTACTGTTATTGTATTTTGTTAATCACAGAGACTCAGCAAAACACTGAGTCACCATTAGTATGAGCAACATTTCATTGTCAGAGTAAATAAAGCTGCCATACTTAAACATTCAAAAAAAAAAGCTCTTTGCTTTTTACATTTTTTTTTACTTCTCCATGTATATTGACTTTTTTGTTTTGTTTTGTTTTTCCAGTAACTGTTTAAATAACAACTGGATACCAGTTGGATATCCAACTTGGATAATAACTGGAAGGGAAAACAGGTAAATTCTGTAATTCCAAAGGAAACAATTCAAACGATATTAAATTCATGCCCCCATTTAGATCTTATTTAGAAAAAAAAGATCACAGAATATACAGGAAGTGCAAGATAAATATATAAAGAACCAGGAACACAATCAAATTCTATTGCACATGACTGAAAATGGGCCCAGGTTGTACAGCAGAACAAACACATTTGGAAGGGAAGAGCTTTGGCAACATTCTCTATGCAACCTGATTGCAACAGGCAGAGGAAACTGCAAAGTGTTTGCACACTTGGACCTAGTACTGACGGGCTTCAGCGACAGTCAAGACGGAAGTAAACGGACTTCTGTTTTGTGTGTTATGTTGTTCCAACCCCCCCTACTCCCTCCACCCAGGCTTACAAACATAAATTACACTACAGGATTTTAAAAATTTTTTTTTAATTGCTCTGACATATTATGGAATTATGTACCTCAGAATATTCTCCTCTAAATGGTGAACTAAAATTAAATAGTTCATCTCCACTATATTCTTAATCTTCAAGACAATCATCATAGTTCATTAAATTAACATTATGGCTCTCCTAAATAATAATTAAAAAAGAAATATTGAAAGATCTGAAATCCCCCAGACTGAGTGCAGATTGCCACACTTTTGCTATTGTAGGCCTCACCTTTATTTCAAACACTGAGCACCAGTTTTGAAACTCAGCCACTCCTACAGTCCACCATGTAATTGAAACTTTCAGTGTGTTGGGCTAACAGCTCATCACACTCATTCATACCAAACATAAGGGTCCATAAATGACTGCACAGGATTAACCCATATGTTTTATCAAATCAATCTGTGAGGATTGTGCCAACCCTCTCTAAACTTTAGATTGAGTTAGTTTTATGCTATTAGCAACTCACAGCAAACATTTCCTTCAAATGGACTCGCTAAACTGTAACTGAAATATGGCAAGTAAATACTGTATATATTTTCATTTCACCATAAGACACATATGTACATAACTTCCTATTTTAGCAATTTTGTCTTCATTTCTCTTAACTCAATCATCACCAAATAAAGAGGAAATGTAGGGGTTTTCTGAACAAAGATCCTCACATCTGATAGCAGGACAGCAGCATGATTTTCAACACTAGCCTCCTTGGCAAGAATAGTATCATACATGAGATACAATATCATGTGCATTACTCTATGGGAAAAATGACAGGGTTTCTATCCCTGGTATCTTAAGAAAAACAGCAATATTACAAATACATTTTTCAAGAAACTTGTGATCTTCAAGTATTAAACATAACAAAACAGCCCTGGAGTGGTCTGATTTCAAAACTACCTTGAAAATTCCTTGTTTGGATTATTAATGTGATGTAGCACTCTGTTCTAAAGGAAAAAGATACTGGTTCTTTTGATAGAATAACCCCACGATGTTCTATGCCAAGAAGATATCAGGTAATCACAAAAGCTAAACCAGTGCCTAGAGGTATTTGGCATACCTAGAGGTATATTGGCATCATCAAGAGGTCAACAATTTATGCATTCACTTCATTCCACCGAATCAATTTATATATGAACTCAAAGATTAAAGTTTTTCATATGATGAAACATGTTTGTATGGGGAATTTCATTGATTTCAGTCAAGCAGCTTACATGACAAAAGCAGCTTACATGACAAATAAGTTTTGCACAATCTAGCCTTTGGCAATTTACTAACCCTTCAAACTGTTATTCAAGCCAACTAAAAAAAAAAAATGATTTTGTCAAGTGACAACTTCACAACAGCCACCTGTTTAAACAGCCAGTTTACATTAAAAAAAAAAAATAATAATAATTTTTTTTCAGCACTTGTGTGCTTGACCTGACATCATTCATTTGTACTTTCCCTCACAGTCCAAAATGTCATTTTAACCTACTTTTTCAGTCGTTCAAATCTCTTCGTATTGGGATAGCACAATGCCTCTGAAACACCATGTGTAAATTCATGTTGTTGATATATATTTTAAAAATCAGACTGCTAAGTTCTTTTCACAGTTATTTGCAAGATACAGGCATTAACAGAGGGTGAGTCATCTGACTTCTCTCAGAACAGCATGAGCTGTGCTCAAGGGTTACATTTTTGTCTTAGCTGAGTACAGGGGAGGCCACTGATCGCACAAACTTAAATGCCTAAATTTTAACACACTTATTAAACCATAGGAATATGGCTACAGCCTGCAAAGAAGGGGCAGGAGTCTGTTATGGTCTCACATAGTCATAAACAATCCCTCTATAAATATTTATTACATCTGGAGATATGATGTTAACTCATAACACTGTATCATGCAAATGCTTACAGAAGTTAGGAACATGACTTCTGATCAGGCATCAGTCTGATGCTTAGGTGATGACATAAAATGCAATTAAGAAAAAATAATACACAAGTAAATATATATGAAAATAGTTTCCGTTTTTCAGAAAAAAATATATTCAAAGTCAGTTCACAGAACTTTCACCTATTTCTAAGAAATAATTAATATATATATATATTATTTGTAAGCAGTTCAGGTTTGAGGACAAAAAATACTTTATCAAAGGATTTTAACAAGGTCTTTGGTCAGTCTGTGCCTTGGAACATTAAGTAATTATTGACATAACATTAAAAAAAAAAAAGGATATCAAAAAGGATATCAGCTTATTTTGCCAAATTCTAACTGACTAGCTCTAATCAAAGAATTTCATTACTGTAGTGGCAAACATCCATATATCAAGCTTCATTTGATGACTCAGATACTATGCAATTACTTTAGAGACACTTATGTCTGTTCCCATAATTGTAAGAAATGTCATAGGGGAAAAATGGGATAAAAAATCTTTCTATAGCCCATTTTCATTAATTAAAAATATGACCAAATTAGAACATGAATAAGACTTTTAGTTTAATCTAAAATATGTTCAGTAAGAGTGAATGTTTATATGTACATTCCAGCAAGTATAAAACCCACAATAACTTTATTTATTTATTTATTTATTTATTTTTGCTAGCAGTGCTCTAATGATTGGTAAGTCTATCAAAATTAAGATCAGAAAATAAATTAATCCAAAAATTCTACATGAAAGACAACGCACTGGAGTCTTTTCACTGTTCTCTCTTGAAATAGAATTTACATACTAGATCCATACCACATAATGACATGACCTGACAATTCTTTTTTAAATCAAGAATTTTAATTGAGAAATGGAAATGAGAATACATTCACTTCACTACGGATTTGACTCAGTTCATCCATATTTGACACAATCCCCTCAGCCAAACCACTCTTAACAGCTTCTATAATTATGGAGAGAAAACTGATCAAGTTAGCCATATAGTAAGAATGGGACATCCATATTACACTCAACAACCAAGTTGACTTTACCGTATGTGTCAGACGCTTAGGGCAAAATTGACATTCCTTTTTCATCTTGTAGAGTTCATAACTTTCCCTGGTGTTCAACAAGTAATAAGCATTTCTTGTTATAAAGTGGAAGTGCAGAAGATTTCAAAATCATTGGAGCCAAAGTTAGTGCAGTATTGACATATAATTCATTTTCTTCACTGCTTGCCTATGGTTGTCATTCTCTACATGCACTGTAGTTAGAGCACTGAGGGAGAATATGTTACATAATACTAAAAAACACAGGGCAGAATAGCTTCCAATAGCACTCAATAATATGTTCCTCAAAAATGAAGGTAAACAAGGAAAAGAATTTAGAGTCCTCAAAATTTTTGCTTTCAAAAGGTAAAGAGTTAAATAACACATAAAAACGGTCATCAGCATTGAGAACATTTTGTTTCTTTAGCCTACAAATCACTGGTTTATTTTAAAACCCGAAAACACTAAACCATTTTCTCTCTACAAAACACAGGTGAGGGTTTCAAAACAGTTTTTAACCTGGAGATACTAATCTATCTGAAAGTACCAAAAGAAATCTTAGCATTATTATAATGAGTATTGTAACAGAGTAATTATTATTATTATTTTTATTATTATTATTTTTAGAGCTACTCCACTTTTTCAGAGATGTCTGAGACACACTCTTCTCAATAACTTTGAGACACAACAGCAGAGGAAGACATGGAAGTTTACAAACGGTTCTCTCTTGTATTATCAACAACAGATTTAAATGTCTTTAAGAAATGGATTGTCTAAGTGCATTTTTAATAGAGTGCAAAATTTTGGTAAAGAAGAGAGAAATATTTAGCTGAAGGTGTTAATCCTATTACACAATGAGCAACAGTCATTCAGCTTTAGCAATTTTAGGGAAGCATAAAGCCGATTTCAGCGAAGAAAACAGCAGTATTCCATTGATAGTGTTTTATTTCTTTTCAGTGGTTTTGTCTGACAAGGTTTCAGACAGAATATAATATCTCAAACCTGTCAACACTGACAAGAAACTTCAGTGACAGGAATCATCATAAATTGTCTTTTCTACTGTGTGAGAGCTTTAATTTTGCACTTTGACTGAAGTGGTTTATGCCAGGATAATTTTAAACAGAGCTGGCTATAAAACTTGCTTTTTTGTGCTATTTAGAACATAAGACTTAACTTTTTTTTTTTTTTTTTTTTTGAAGTATACCTCTTGAGTAACAATACGCATTTGTTAATGGAAGAACATAGCCTTAGACAAAGCACTCGCTGACATAAAAAAACAAGCTGCTATGCTGTTCTGTTTGTGGCTTTGAGCAGTTCTTCATTTCTTTGTCTCTATACTGTCTCTCTATCTCTCTAGTCTCTTTTGCACCTCTTGTTTTAATCTTCAGTATTTCTCACAATCTGAAGTTTAGCATCCAGTATAAAATATTAAACACCAACAGTTAGATTAAAGCTCTCATGCATAATGCAAGATGTTAGAGGAGCTTTTCTTTCTATATGTTCTGAGACCAAGAGACAAGAATCAGCTAAAGAAATTATGTAGATTACAGAAAACATAAAACTTGTTTTGAACATTTTTTTCCTGTTCATAAAACCAGTAAGAGATGCAAGTTTTCCCAACTTATCCCTAAAAGAAGACCTGTTTCCCCTTGACTAATGATTTCTCCTTGAGGAGTGGGATCTAATTCTCCACTGTGAGCAGCACTGACACCACAGAGCACAACCAAGCATTTTATTTTCCTTACACTTTCTAATAAACAGATGTTAGCTGGTATGTGTTTCTTTCTGAAGTGGTCCTATGTGATGAGGTCATGTTGTGGGGAGAAACAATTAACTTGCCCCAAAAGCAGCTGTGTCCTAGGGAGTAGCAGCCCTTGTACCAAAACAGTAAACATATTTATTTCTTTTGGACACAACTTTTGAGGAAATCCCTTGAGAAAAACCTGTGAACTCATCTTTGTTTATTTGGAGCATGTATACATAAATATGCAAGTTTAAAAAGCCATAAGCACATTGAAAACAAAATACTAATTACTTACTGGCAGTAGCTTAAAAACATATTTGCAGAATTAAGGGAGAAAAAGAGAAAATCCTGTTTATTTATTATATCTCTTCATTCCTCATCTGCAGCTTGAATGCAGGGAAGGAGGAATGCATATTACTGTGGCTAATGCACAGTATTTATATTCAGGTCCTTTCAGTTTCCTCTCATCAGTATCTAGAAAAGATGAGCACATGGTGCTATACAACAATGAACAGTGAACGACATTTCAGATTGTCTTTTGTAGCTCTTTGTGTTTAATGAAACAATTCATACGGTAAAACTTGTGGTGGACCAATACTATTGCCAAACAAGTGGGGTTTGTTTGTTTGTTTCCCCTGGTTGTGAAGGATCCTTAAAAACTAAGGAAATATTAATGAACAAAGTCTCGTGTCATTTACCTTTCTTAGCTTTTAAGAGACCCCCTACGCTATAAAAATACTGAACTTGTTCACAATTCTAAAATAATGTTGCTGCAACTCCTTTGTTTTCTGATGATTTTCAGTCTAAGTTTGTAAAGATTTTTGATTGAAATACTTTAATAAAATATCATATATAATATTTTGGATTACCTCTGATAAGGTGACATTACCTATATGCCTCTGAACAAAAATAAATCTTGTAATGCTGTCTTAAATAAAATTTTAATCAGACAACATTGGATTACAAACAAGGTGCTAGTCTTTCTTCCTGTGCCTTTTTTTTTTTTTTTTTCTGGTTTACAGGATTTCTTCCTGAACAAATATTAATTAAATTTTCTCAAGTATTTAATTGATTCACCTTTAATTTCATCTTTTACAAGCCTGTTGCAGATCCAAAGTTCTTTTAAAAAGTGTTTCTTGTTCTTTTCTCTATCAACAGTTATTCTGCAACTCAAGAGTGGTCTAGAAGCATAAAGCAATGCAAGACACAGAACTGCTGAGATTGGAAGGCACCTCTTGAGATCATTTACTCCAGCGTGTAGCTCAAAGCAGGGTAAACTACAGCAGGTTGCTCGTGGCTACGTGCAGTCCTGCTTTGAGTATCTCCAAAGATGGACACTCCACACACTCTCTGGGCAACCCTTTCCGGTGTTTGAACCCCCTCACAAATAAAAAAAAAAAAAAAAAAAAAAAAAAAAGTTTAAACAGAATTACTTGTATTTCAGTTGGTGTCCATTGCACTTTCACTTACAAAGTTAGAAGCGTTACGCCCTCCAGCACTTCCTGCCCAAATCCAGAGTCACCGCCATTAAATCAGGCATCGCTGCCATTTTGCAGCCATTCGCTGAGGTGATCAGTGGCAGAGCAGACGTGTTCTGCAGCGGAGAGGGGGGTCGAGGCTGGCAGGGCTCTTTTTCCGTCATCAAGGCCACTCGAGGCAGCCGAGGCAGCTGCCAGGACCCGGCAGCCCTCGCGTAGGAGGATGACGAGGTGTAGGCAGAGGCAGCAGCGCCCCCTCCCGTGCCTTTCGAAGGCAGCCCCTGGGGAGCACGCCGACCAGGACGGGCAAACGAGGCATGGCGTGGCTGTTTGCGCAGCAGTGCAGGCAGGCAGGGCGTGCATGGAGAGGGCAGAGCACCGCTCTCTGCTCAGGAGAACAGCTCATCTACAGGCTGTCCACCTATAGCTAAACCTCCATGGTCTGCACTAGGCAGAAAGCTCTTTCTAGAAAGTCTGTGGCCACCCAGACTGAGTGCATGTTCAAAAATGCGGCAGTTCACGTCTCTGGTTGCAGGGAGTGCCTGAGCCTGTTTCTGCCATCTGAGGGTGGCAGAGACACCGGGTGTGTGAGGTGTGAGCAGGTGGATGGTCAGCCTGGTGGCAGAGCTCAAGGGGGAGGTGGAGAGGTTAAGGGCTATCAGGGAGTGTCAGCAGGAGATAGACAGGTGGAGCAACTCCCTGCCAGGCCTAAAAGAAAGGCACCGGGGTGAGACACCCCAAATACCAGCCCTGAGGCTTAGACAGCCAGCAGAGGCTCCACAAGAAACACATCACCCCCTATCACCTTGTGAGCAGATAATAGGAGGGGACCAGCAGGCAGACAGAGTTCCTGCTACAGTGAACCTCCTCTCCTCTGCTCCCCCTAACAACAATGGTGATGAATTGGGGGGCAGGGGACAATGGCAAAAGGTCCCTGCTCGGCGTTACAAGCGTAGCAGGTGCATCTGCCCAGTGATTCCCCTACCTCCCCAGCTGCCCCTGCAGAACAGGTACACTGCTCTACGAGGACAACTGGACAATGGCGAGGGTGATGGTTCTTCCTACTTGGAGGTTTCACCAAAGCCTAATCAGACTAGCCGCTACATTAAAACCTCCTCAGTAAAGAATAAAAGATGCATCATTGTCATTGGTGACTCACTGCTGAGGGGAGCAGAAGGTCCGATATGCACACTAGACCAGCTACACAGGGAGGTAGCATATCTATATATCTACATACCTAAGAGAGAGACAGCAGCTCCCCTCGTGAAGCTCTCCGACCAGGGTGGGAAAGACCATGGAAATGTACTTCTGTGAGAGAGGAAGAAAGGACCAAAGACAAGGCCTGTTACAACTTGATGGATTGGGGCATAAATCGTTGACCCACATTTGTAAACCTCTAGATCTTGATATAGTTTTTTTTTTTTTTTTTTAACACAGAAGGCAAATTAGATGTATTAATGAGACTATTACTATAAATGAGGTAATACTGTCGGTTCAGTAATTTCCAGATTCTCATTTTTAGATAACAAAGCTGAAATAAAGTGTAAGAAGAAAAATGTATCTCTACAGGAAAAACAAATAGACAAACACAGGAAGTCAAACTGAAAGATGTTTAGGGAAGGGAAGGGAAGGAAGGGAAGGGAAGGGAAGGGAAGGGAAGGGAAGGGAAGGGAAGGGAAGGGAAGGGAAGGGAAGGGAAGGGAAGGGAAGGGAAGGGAAGGGAAGGGAAGGGAAGGGAAATGAAATTACGGCTTACTCTGCCATAACCCTCTGAGAATGTTTCAGATGAATGTTGAGATTAAAAAATTGCATGTAGCTTAAGTAATAAAACATTCTCCTTAAGAATTCGTTAAAAATTTAACCTACATTTTTGGCAATTAAAATATTCTTAAGCTGTTGTATATAGCTGAAAAAATCAGAAGAAATAATTTATGTAAACTCAAAAGATGTCATTGAAGAAACTGAAGAAATAATAGTTCAATATTCTGAAGAATCAGAAAGAAAGAAAAAACAAAACAAAACAAAAAAAAACACTTCACTAACAGCGTAGACTACATTGTAAATGGCCCCTTACAGCTAACATTTGCTATGCTAAACATTATATATCTGTGTCCACTTAACTTCTTTTTTAGCAAGACTATAGTCAAAACTGTAATCAAACTAATTACGGGGCAGTGCATCCTATATAGCTGATGACAGGTTTTCAAGCACATTTTCTAAATTCTTATGTTCCTCATCTACTTTTGGTCTTTGACTATATTATTAACTTTTTCCTCTATCACTTTTCAAGGTCATAAAACTGGGGCAATGCTTAGCTGTATGCTAGAGGTGAAGACTAGTTAGTACTTAACACAGTCCTTAAAACATGCAAAGCACCATACAAATTACAATCTATCAGATTTACAAACACAATCTACTTTAAAAACATATATATATATTTTTTTTCAAAACTATTGTTTAGAAATTGTATTGCTCTCATAATTTTCACCTTAACCTGGAACCTTTGACAGGTTGGAGAAATGGGCTGAAAGGAACCTCATGAAATTCAACAAGGGGAAGTGCAAACTCCTGCATCTGGGGAGAAGCAACCCCAGGCACCAGGATATGTTGGGACCACCCAGCTGGAAAGTAGCAGAGGGGTTGGACCAGATGATCTCCAGAGGTGCCTTTTAGCCTCAGTCACTCTGTGATTTTCTTTCTGTCTACTGGATTTGAGAGAAATAACCCTTAAAAATATATATCTATAATAAGACAATAGTATCAAGTGGAGAGTATTGACAGGACTGAGTTAAAGAAAGGCTCTTTATCAGAATTTGACCTCTGTCATATGTAAGATTATACATGGTATGTTTTGCACTGACTTTCAGTGACAATATAGTGTTACATCAATCAATATTTTTGGGGGTCTAAGGAGACCAAAACAGATATTTGGGAAAATAAGGCTCTCTGTATACACTGGGACAAATAAGATTACTCAAATAATAGAAGGATATATTTTTCTTCATTTCATGTACAAATGATTTCATATCCATTATTACAGTTACTAATTATATCTTTTCTCTAGAAAAAGGGAAAGTGCATGGTGTGTTACAAATTCATAAATAGACGTATTGCAGAAATAAATGGTCAAATCTGAATGTGAAATTTTGTCACATGCTTCAAAACCAAGGCTGACAAGACAATTCATTGATAGACCCACACTCTGAACGTGGCAGACATTAACAAATGAAAGGTCTAAGGAATAGATACAAAGTGAAAGTATCTAAAACCATGACTAATTCTTGCAATGAAACTTCTTCACAGGCTTTGAGGCAGGAGCAATGAAAGAAGGCACAGTACAAAGCAGAGAAGAAGCAGTTCATGACTATACTAATGCCTGTTTGTTCTTGGACTTTCCAGTAACTTCCAACCCACCAACATTTGTAATAATTATTCTTCCCTTCTCAGCTAGTTCTCTGGAAAGGTGACTGTGAATTTGTATGAAATATCCAGTGTGTTAAAAGAACTTACACCAGAGTTGAATGGGAAAGTAAAGTAGAGGATCATCTTCCCTTTTGTTTTTGAAGAGAGAATCTCATGGGAGACATAGAAGAAGCCATCTTAAAGGAAACTTGAGATTTCCTCTTTGTGGATTATTCTTATGTGAGGACTGAACTGAGCCCAGGTGTGATTAGTTTAAATTTGAAGTTGTGCGATTGTAAAAACTAAGCTCCAAATAAAGCCATTATTCTAAGTAATCCCTAAGTATCAAAAAGCGTATTTTTTTTCCAAAATTTTCAAAAAGCATAAAAACAAGACACCTAAGGAACAATACTTATACACATATTTCACATATGTTGTGGACAGTTTCAATGATACTCAGCAAGACATATTACATGAAAATTTAAATATTCTAACACCCCTTTTTTTTTTTTCACCATAGAAGAAGTGAAAACAGTGCTGCTGTGCAACGACAACAATGAAAAGCCAGTTGTATATATAAAGAGAAGGCACACAGAATCATCAAACAGGCACATGTAAATAATATGAATGGTTATATAGAAACACATTTTTAAATGAAGGAAAATCACTAAAATAAGTAAATAAATTTCCATTCTAATTACATCTTTATGACTTCAAAATATATATTTTGAAGTCCTAAATATATACTTTTTTGTCTTATCCATGATGTATTTATATTATAAGCTGAGAATCAAACTGAGTTCTTTATAACCTGTATATCATCACTTGCAATACTAGGTATGGGATCTGTATTATGACCTTGGTTAAAATTTTGCAGTTGATTTTGCATATATACAGGGATTTGGTAATTCTCCTGAAGAATGAAAGAAAGAACAGAATCAACTTCATCCTGCCATGTGTGTTTACTTAGATAATTAAAGTCAGTTAATCATCCATTCTGAAAGTAACATAAACTACCAATTAAAATATACTCAACAGGTAGAAATGCTTATTAAAAAGGCACCACTATTACACAACTATTTCAGAATTACACTTAAACTTACACCTCTTAACATAATTTAGATTTGATATACTTAACTATTTTTGTTCTACCTCTTTTTAAAACAGACTCCCTTATCAGCTTATTTGGAAGCAAAAATTTCCAATGAGAGATTCTACATTTCCAGTCGTTGGTCCTAAGAGATGAAAAGTTTTCCCTAATAGCTTTCTTTGCTACAAAATGTACTCTTTTGTCTCATAATATTGGTAGCATTTGATTTCCAAACTGCTAATAACCTTTCTTGCACAGAATGATGTTAATTGCTTTCTTTAAATTTTCATGATCAGTCATATTTTTCCAACCTATCATTCTTCTTGCTCTGCTCTAGACTCAAAATTATTTCAATTTTTCTGAAGAGCTTGGTGTTCATAGTCATATTACTCCAGCTAGGTACTACTATATTAGAAAGAGAGAAAATTTTCAAAACTTAAAAACAACAAAAAAAAATCAGAGTCATTCATGGGTATTAAAATGGGAGTACTTTAAAGATTTCTAAGGTTTTGTCTAGAACAACAACAAGAATTCCTGAACTCACAGTTTATAGCTTAATTTTTTTGGAAAAAAAAAATTATTTTTTTTATATCTGTTGTTTTGCTTGTTGAAAACATTACAGAGCGACACTCCCAGAAGAATTCAGGAAATGAAGAAAAACTATAGTAAACAATTCAAAAGCAGCTTAATTTGAAACACTAAAGAATGATTTGGCTTCAAGATTTGTGCTACAAATTAAAGCACATAACAGGTAATATCAATTAGTTTGATTATGAATCCCTTTCCTGGTCTCTGGGATATATACTTTGTTAACAGAACATACAATGGACCCATAAAATATATCAGTGTAAGCAATGACTGCAGCTTACTTTTACATTTTCCTAAATAGATTACTGTTTATACCACTTAAACATTTGTAGGTCTAATTAGGTAAACTTTGATTTATTTTGTCTATCAATTCTCATTTGTAGTTATTTATTCTTTTCTAAGAAATTGAAAATTCTATTGTCAAAATCATGCAAGTGTTATAAACTGTATTCCATATTTATATTACGTTTTAGAGAACTAAACATGCAGATAAACCACAATGGCATGTTCATATAATATGCAGTAATTTCATTGACATCACTATTTCTGTAAAATATTTCAATATCAGAATTTTCACTTGCACAATGCAATACACTATTTACTTATTTTCACTGATCACAATAAAGCTAATGAGTTGTCTTTCTAGTCATCAAATAACTGAACATTTTTAAAACAGATTTTAAATGTTAAAAAGGCCTTAATCCCGCTACTTGTCAGCAGCAACCAGATGCAATTTGTCAGACCTTTTAAAGCAAGACCGGAGTTAAACTAACCATTGTCTGAGCTCTGACAGTGAAGTGAATGAACCAGCTCCAGGTCTCTCAGCAGTGTGGTCAAAGTCAAATTTTCCTATCCAAAGGACACAAGGCTGGGACCTGAACAGAGCTGGAAAAGAAAAAGCTGGAACTAGACTAGAGCCCGGGGATCTGGACTTGCACCTTTCTGAAACCAGCAAAGAAGTGGAGAGAAAACAAGTTGTGCTCCCTCTGGGAGCAGCCTCTCTGCCCTTGCTGCTGTACCTCTCAGTCTTTGTCATCCACAGCAGGGTTTCTTCAGGTCCTTCTTTGGGAAAAGCCACCTCCTGCAGTCTAATGCCCTGGCATTTTCTTTCCTCAACTATGCTAAAGGTCCATCCACAGGGCAACTGCCCATCTTGTGTTCTTACTGCACTAAAGCAGGATGTTCCAGGTGAAGCATTATAATTGAGTGCATGCTATTTGGGAAGAGGAGAAGGAATCATTCTCTTTTAAGTCCCTTTTAGAAACAAGGCATCAACAGAATGATCTTCTCACATGGTACAGTGTGAAAGAGAGCCAGAGAACATTACGTGTAGACCATATAATCTTCTTTGATTGTTGTTACCATTGATCCCTTTATACAGAAGTTATACGTTCAGTTGATTTTATTTCAGTCTGTTAATCAATATTGCCATCTGACCACTTAGTGTTAAGGTGCCTGTACGAGAGAAGTTTAATTCAGGCTTAAAATACCTTGAAAGCAAGCAGACTAACACATTATGATAGAAAAAAAACAAACAAACAAAAACAAACAAACAAAAAAACTTAAATGCAGAGGAACTGAGGAAAGCGACTAACCCACTAAAGAGCTCAGGACCTTCATTTTAAAAGCAGATATCATATTCCCTTTTTGATGGGGAGGCAGGGAGGGGGGCAGGTTGTGGGTTTTTGTTTGTTTATTTTTACATAATACACACAGGGCTCCATGGCAGAAGAGGAACCTGCCATAGAGGAGGAAGAACTTGTTCTCACTTGTTTGATCTCTATGTATCATGTACTGATTGCTGTTTTCCTGACAGCTTTCCCCTTTAGATGGGATTTCTTTTTAACTGCTGAATACTTATGCCTACCCTTAAACTCTATATGCAGAAATCCTGCCTCAATGTTATATTACTTTGTTATGTTTCAACAAAAAATGTCATGTAAATGATAACTTTTTGGATTGTCCAGATTTCCCATTAAAGTCATCTCAGAGAATAACCTGAGATGTCTAAGAAAAAGACAATATAAAACCTTAATGACTGTTGTCCTTATTAAAGTTATTTGAATACTGTATTTGATAAATAATTAAAATTCTCTTTTGAAGTAAACATTGCTTTAAAATAAATATGCTTGGACATATCTATAAATCATCATCAGTTAAATTTATTTTAACTGAAATAAAGATCAAGGTAGCCAGAGCTTAATAAAGATGCTTTTTTCCGCTTGCACAGTTAAAAGACAGCAAAGCAAACATGCAAAGGACTCCCCATATGAGTTTTGGATTTGATTAAGATTTATTAGGAGTACAAATACCACTGGGAAAATATAATTTAGGTTTACTTGCACGCTAATATCGTGTTGATACTATGTTTCTAAACAGCTAATAAATTCAGCACTATGCCTTGTGAAGACATTTGCAAAATTGTGATGTAGACAAATGAACTTAGAGATACTATGAATTTTACTAATCTTTTGATATTTCTACAGACTACAATTTTCACAAGTTTTTTTTCCCAACACCAGTGTAGTATTTCTGACGTGGCAAAACTGAAACGTTAAAATCTATGAGACAGGAGAAATCAAATAGATTCACAAGCAGAAAATAAACTAGGTCTATGGATGGTAAAATATAACTGAAGTGCTGTACACAGGTCCCATGACTTAGCTGAAGCAGCACAGAACCAGAAATGCATAAGGGTGGAAAGATTATTTTAAATGAAAAGGAGAGAAACAATTGATTACAGGAAAAAATCCCCCCAAACCCTAATCCATTCAGAAGTTAAATTACACACATTCCATCTCTAAATGTTTTACTTTGTCAGATTAAAAATAATAATAATAATAATCCTGTTCTACTTTTGAGAAATATATCAAAACATTATTTTTTTAAATATTCAAATACTTATATTTCAGAGAATGCATTTTTTTCTTCTTGTTTTTACTAGTTGAGAAGTAAAAGCATGTGTATGAATAATATATTGCTCTTACCTGTTTTAAAAAGCTAGCTTGTTACTGGTTTGAGAATACCTTGATCCGATGTCTATATCAAATCATGTGACCTTAAATGAAACATTGTATTAGGCAGAAGAATCATTTCTATTACTTTTTCTAATATATATATATATATATATATGACAGATCCTTTTTGCAAGGTAGCCTAGAGTGACTAGTTCTTGTCATAATGTTGTCATAGTGACAGTGACATCAATATACTTCATGACAATCAGTACAGCAATTTATCTGGAGAAAATATCAGTGTCGATTCCTGCGTGTATTTTGTGTTGGTCTCCTTTTCATGATTCATTAGATTATTTATACCATTCCTTAATCCAAATATGACTATACTAATTCTGATTGTAAGCAGCCTTGAAAGGAGGAGAAAAAAAAAAAAAAAAAAAAAAAAAAAGGAAACAACAAAGGAAACACCAAAAGTTTGCCTGTAAAATTTCTGTACACAAATTAAAATCTCAAGTATTTGCTACCATAATGAACAGACCTTCTAGGTCTGATTCTGCAACTCTGCACACATAGTCCTTTTCAAAATACGAATTGAAGCTTCTTACAGGGTAAAGTCATATACACAAGAAGTAGAAACTGTAAAAGGAGCAAAAAATGGTCCCACATATATTCTCAGTCTTACAGTATCTTCTTGCAAAATATAGTTATGTCCTTTAAAACAAACAAGCCAAAACCCACAAAACCCTCAATTTCATTGTAATTCTTCAATTTATTGTAATATTTAAGTGCCTATTTTCAACCTACGCCTTGTCACCTTTCTGAAACTGCACATTTTCACTAAAGGCTACATGATATGAAGTTCTGGAACAGAAAGTGTATGTTTCTTGATTTTTGTTTGGGAACTCATGGTAGGTGAAGGCTGCAGTTCACCTTTTACACATCTAGCCTTTGTTCTTTGTTTGATTCAGTGATTTAGTGGAGGACTTGTTAGTGTTAGGTCAGAGGTTGGACTAGGTGATCTTGGAGGTCTCTTCCAACCTAGATGATTCGGTGATTCTATATGAAATCTGCCAAAGAAAATTAGTGCGGAATGTAGTATTTTCTATTGATAATATAAATAATTTTCAGAGTACAGATAATATACTCTGATGTTAATTTCAAACATTTCCTTCAAATGGCATGACTATTAAAAAAAAAAAAAAAAAAAAAAAAACACGTCATAAGCTATTGATAGGAACTTGAATCTTAAACCAGAACTCTTTTTTATTATTTTTTTTTTATTATTTTTATTTAGCATATTAAGTAGAAAATAATCCAATGCACCTCTCCAGTTTCTAAAGAAAGGAAATTTCATTGTACCAATACATAAATCCAACATGTTCTGATATATTGAAGATCTCACGTTTTTGTGGTAAATATGGATTCATATATGTTAAAAACAATAGATAACATCCAATCAAATGATCAAGTATTAGGTTTAGGAAAAAAAAGAAAAAAGTATTATAAGTCATAATTAACAAAATAGCTGTAACCAAAGAGTTTATATTCAAAGACAGGGTTTGAAACTCAGAAGATAGGCTGGTTAAGAAAAGGTTCCCTAATAGCTACTCACAGATTGCCAAACCACAGTCTCTTTCTCAGGAAAGTCCTAGATTAGTGCTCACAAAAATATTAAAATATATTTATATGTATATAAACTAAAAAGAATTACAGTATGATCATGCTACTGGCCAATGATAAGAAAAAATACTATACGAAATGAACCTTTGGTATTACCCAGTACTTTCTTTAATTGGTTGGATACTATTAAATTCAGCTGAGAACTAAAATAAAATAAACCTCTAGCCACGAGTACCTTATTTAATTTAAAAACAACAACAACAACACAACAAAACAACCATCTGTTCAGTGAGCTACAAGTATGTGGATTTTCTCTGTTCCATTTCTCCTTTCAATTGATTTTTAATTCCTTCAAATTGAAAGGAGAATGGAGAAAGGAAAGAGAAACAATAGAATCCTTGTTTTACAGAAAGCTACATTTTTAAAAGTCCTCTCATATAGACAAAATTTTATATATATATAAAAAAGTATATAGAGAAGGATTTGTGTTGCAGTACATACCCTTTCTGCTCAGTATAACCCTAAAATAAAATGTGGCAGCCTATCTTTTATTTTCAAATGTGATTATTTTACTATGTGATAAACATGACTTAGGCTCTTTTCTACCAGCAACAGTTAATGGGAGGCCTGACTGCCCCAGGCTTTTTTGTTACTATCCCTAAATTATTATATTATATGCTTTGAAGAGTTTGTCCAGGGCTATATTATAAAGCATGAGCAATAGAGGAGTCCTTTGTCCTGTGAGTTGGTACTTGACACAGTCAGGTACATTTGTTATCATAGTGTGCATATACTTTAAATAGAAAAACAGCCTTATGGATTTAACCATACAAATTGGTAATAAGCATTGTAATCTATATTAGATTAAGAACTCAAAACAAATTAAAGCATATTTTATTTCCTTATAAAATAAACTAAGATTAAAAACATAATTGTTATTTAACAGGTTTTTAAGTGCCTATGTTGCAAAAATATTGTTAGGTGTGTTACGAATATTGGAAGATTTTAGTAGTTATTTTTAAAGATGTTTGTGTTTAATGGATTAAATTTTCCGTTAGCAGATTACTCATCCAAACGGCCAACAAAAAGACAGCATCTATCAGCTGCTACACTTTGACACTACATTCTTCACTGATATCCCTGTGTAGGAAGTTGTTCTCTTACACAATAATACAGCACAGAAGTTCAGTATTGATCTGAAATCATTCTGTGACCAACTACTTTAAAAGTTGAATGAGCTCATTATAAACATCATGGTAATATTTGAAACAATCTTTCTAAAAGGTAATATGAACAGCTGTGAAAACATAGGAAAATTAAAAAAATAAAATAAAATAAAATAAAATAAAATAAAATAAAATAAAATAAAATAAAATAAAAAACTCTGGCAAGAAAACTGAAACGTTAAGTTCCCTAAATTTTCACTAGTACATCAATATTTAAACCTTTATCATATCTTCCTCACTGAAACACATACTTTCCATGCAACAAGTACATCTAAATGGATTTGTTCAGAATCAACCATAATAGCAAACACATGGGAAAATTTGATTTCAAAAGTCCGACAGAAAGAGCAGACAGTGAGCCTTCTAACTAGACCAGGAAAAAAATAAAATAAAAATTTCTAAAGCAACACAATTGAGCCTGGCATTCAGTTTTGTTAAATAAGTTGTTAGAACAACAAAATTCATTGGTTTAGAAAGATATGCGGCATATTTCCTTGCATTAAAAACAATGCCGAAGTTTTCATCACAGGAGGTATTTCAGCTCTTTTTGTCCATATGACTTGATTTAGGTATTTTTATCAGTGAAGATCATGTTCAGGTGCTAAAATAAAAGCAAGTGTAAAGCAAGAGATTTCCTATTCTCAATAGGATCATAAAACAATCCCCTACTAGTTCTGTTTCTCTATCCTATTAATCATAGATTAATCATATCATTATTTAATATATGCATATATATATATAAACCCCAGGTTTATGATCCCTAACTCTAAACCACAATGATTTTAACCACTGAAAAAAATACCCTTGAAAATCACTGACTTGGTTTAGTCTTAAAATAAGCATGTGATGACAATACATACAATTTTAATTTACTTGTGTTAAAAAATAAATAAAAATTGATCTCTGCATTATAAAGTGCATTTTGGCTTCATTTATAGTTAATACAACATTGCTTTAAATTAACAACTTTGCAAGCTGACATTTCTGAATGAGTATTTATTCTGGTTATATCCGTGTAATAGAAGTGACTGTATTTACAAACAATGAAGTTAATGAGAATGTTTAGTGATATAAGTATGAATTTAAACAGCAGATTTTTATAATACGGAATCATATAGTCTCTCAGGGAAGTCTCCAAGTATATAGTATCTGGGAAGTCTCCCAGATACTTGCAAGCTTTATAATCAAATAATTGTGTGAGAGAGATGTTACTGATCATGAGGCTTTATGGAGTCAATAACCCTTCAATTAATCACTAAGTTTTATGAAATATTAATAACAAAACTTCATATGAAAACTTGTTGCAAAGAAGTAATGATATTGCAGATGTTAGGTCTGGAATAAATTTTATCAAAATAGCACCAGTTAAGAGATCTCAGAGGGCAACATTAAATGGCATATTAAATGAACAAATAACAGTAAATAACATAAAATTAAACATAAAATTAAATGAACAAAAAGCAGTAGAAGTCAATTGTTTCATCAGAATCTTCCCCACCCATCTGATCAGGTATCATTGAACATCAGTGATCCCTCAAAACACCTGTGAATTTATAGTCATCTGATACTGGCATCTGATAATGTGCATCAATCTGAATCCATAGACCCCAAATTTAAAAGGTTGTTGAAGTGAATAAACCAACTGTGTTATACTGTCTTTAGTGTACTGAAGAAGAAAAGCTACCCATTAGGAGTTTCAAATAGCTATCAAGGACTGATTTTTGTTGGTGGTGTGTGTGTTTGTGTGTGTGTGTGTGTGTGCGTTTAAAAAGTGAAATTGCTCCTGTCTTCTTGCTTATTGTGAAACATTTCCATAAAGATATAAAGTGCTTACTGTATCAAGAGTTAATTCAACAGTCAGAGGGTGCGTGGAATAGACAGAATTCATTTACTCCTGAGAAAGGCCTTATTAACCCATAACAAAATAGTTCATGTGTAGCAGGCTGCATAGATATTGTTGGTAAGGATGCTGAACATATTCTCCCCACAATTGCTCCAGACACCATACTATTACAACCAATACTTACAGGGTAAATACAGCTTCTTTGAACTCCACAGCTAAAGCACTACTATTTTATTTTATTTTTAATGAAAGGTGCATAACATGTTTCAGACGTCCAGACGTCCTTCCAGATGTCTCTAACATCAAACAGTTAACTTCAAATCTTCAGAATCTATATTGTTTTAATTCAATTAAAAATAAATTGGAGCATTCTTGCTTTATGTCTGCTGCCCTATTCCTCACCAACTATTTCTAGATATTACATAAAACAGGAAGAAGCTAATTTTTAATATTGTCATGCAACAAGGCAGCATGAGAGAAAAATCTACTGTATCAGTCTCTGTTGTCTACCAAACTGTAACATAATTCAATCAAGAGTTTTATATTTGCGACTTTAAGGTTGCCGTGTTTTGAAGGTTTGTCTCTGTAGAGACTAGGTGCCTTGTCAAGAACACGATTGAGTGATGTGCAGTGGCACTCACCCTCAATCCCTCTGCTCCCCAAATTTATTCATCTAGAAATGCTGTTCCCAGTTGCTACTTGCATAGGGTTCAAGTGTAATTTTTATATTTTTCTCATCATTGTAAAGGTTTGGTACCATTGTCACCTGTACTATTTTGAAAGGTCTTACCTAGATCACTATTCCAGCAAAGTTTCCATTCCTTTTTTTTTTTTTTTTTTCCTTCAGTTTTATAGATATTGAAGTAGCTTTACTAATCCTGAAGCAAATCTTACAAGTTTGGCCATTTCTTCTAGGAATTCTATATCTAACACCACCAGTTTGAACAGCTGTATAAATTAAAATTAGTTTCCTTGTCTTGAAATGCAACTAAAGCAAGGAATTTATTCTAAACTAGCATTTTAGTTGTGGTTTAGTTTAAATGATAATCTGGACGTTACATGACTAAACAGGTTGGACATTTTTTGCTGGGATGCCATAAAATATCATTTAAAAAAACTTAAATTTCCCCTAGCGCTTTTGGAACATTTCGTGCTTACCTGACTTCAGTGTTCACTATCTGTAGAGTTTATTGATCAAATGAGAGATCCAAGTGACTGATACTGAAGTATGCAAACAGACTGCTTCAGAGGCCAGCACCAGATCTTGAGCCATGATGGCTTTACTGTCTTGGTTGCCTCCTTTCACAGATCGATGGATACACTGCCAAGACCTCTGAGAATAAGGCAACAAGAAAGTTTGGGACAGGTATCTCAGACTTTAAAGGTCATCCTGACAACAGCTCATGCTGACAAAACTTGCTGTGTGGAGGAAGCTTGAGACACTGGAAAGAGACACTACTGACAGGCATTGTAAGGCAAGATAATGTCCTGAAGCATTGTCTGAAAGCCAGAATCCTTTTTTTCAGTCTGATCTGCCAACATTCAGGCTGACAGTCATGCATACATTTCATACTGAAACCCTTTAGGTAGTGTACTTGAGAAAAGATCTGTAGTGTTTCCCTACTGATGTTTTGTTAAAGCTTGAAGTATCAATGCATGTACAGATCACACTGGTGATTGATTTTCCTGCCACAAACACTGATTCTAACCTATCACTCCATCCTTTCAATTGCATTTGTGTGCTATATATGACAGCTTCTCCTCCAAATCCAGCCTTGGTGTGTGCAGCACTAAATTTAAAATCTACCCTCTTATGTTCTGATGGCTTGCTATAACTTCTGCTGTCTTAAAATATTTTCTTTACTATTTCTCTTGAAATACTCATTTATTTTCTCATTTATTTTTTAAATATCAAAACAATCACTTGGATTTTAATTAGTTTTTATCATTTTAAGGCTTCCATTCTCAATGCTGTTTCAGTCAATGTGCATTTGCAAAGAAATCTAGGCTGTGATTTCTCTCTGCCTCTCCATGTATTTCACAAAATAATTAGCCCTTATCCTGTTGTAAAATGGATCCCTCTCCACTAGAAAAGCCCACGCTCTTCAGAAACATGGGGTTCTCTTTAGCAATACTTTCTCATCTCAATACCTGTAGTTGTACAGCTTGATTTGGTTTGTACTGTGGAAATGTAGATTTCACATTTTTGTATTAAACCTTGTCTTACACGTCTTTCACAGCTACTGTGACACTCCTTAGTTCTGCAAACAGACCCTTCAGATTCAGAAATAACAAGCAAAAAGGATAAGTTTGCTGAACTGTTACTTGAAAATATTTAAAATTTATCAGGCAACACTTACCTCCAAAATGATCTTTCCTCCTCTTCCTAGACCATTTCTTGAAATAGAATATATTCTATGTTTTTGAGCTATCTTCACAAGAGGAAATACGAATATTTTTAAGACTTTTGTCTTCTGATAAATCAAACTTTAAAAAAATTCACTTCATATTTCTACCAAAAAAAAAAAAAAAGTATGAAAGTTTGGAAATTGACCTAATCACTATAGAAATACTAGCCTACCTAGGTGATCGGACAGAATGATAGCCAATAGCATTTGGGACAATCAGTAAAGTATACTGTACTGAGGCAGAATATCTTAAACATAACTGTTAGTGATGGACATACTTGACATAAAATTCAAATTAATATCCTATCATGAAAACAATCTAGATAATAAGATGTAAAAAGAGGAATGGGAGATAACACTGAGATTAATATGGAAGTCAACATTATGATACTCAATCCCCTTATGTATAATGTTTTACAACTTAACTTTCAACAAATATTGCAATGAAAATTATTCCAGATAGACTACTATTATTAATGGCAGGAAAAAGAAACCTTTCACATCAAAAGAGAACTAAGTATATTTGGACCATACATTTTGAAAAGATGATGCATAACAAATCTTAAGAAAAAAAAAAAAGTACAAAGAATGAAAGCTGCTTTGTACTGTTGCATAAAAGAGGACTAGATGCTTAAAAGGAACAAAAGGGAGAAATTCTCATCCCTCTCCCCAAACTTAGAAGTGAAATGTATATACAACTTCAGTCAAGACCTTGTAATAGGAGAAAAAGAGAAATATATACAATAAGAATACTAGCTACAATAAAAAATAAATAAATCAGAAAAACTGAACTATCTTGCTTGAGTTCTTATCACAGAATCATAGAATATCCCAGGTTGGAAAGGATCCACGAGGATCATTGAGTCCAACTCCTTGCTCCACCCAAAAATCAAAATGTATGTCTGAGCAAATTGTCCAAACACTTCTTGAACTCTGGCAGGCTTGGTGCTCTGACCACCTGGGAACACCCAGGAACCTGTTCCAATGCCTGGCCACCCTCTTGGTGAAGAACTTTTTCCTGTTACCCAGCCTGAACCTCCCCTAACACAGCTTCATACCCTTCCTACAGGTCCTATTGCTTTCATCAGAGAGAAGAGATACCCCTCTGCTCCCCTTTGTGAGGGAGCTGTAGGACGTGGTGAGGTCTCCCCTCAGCCTCCTCTTCTGCAAGCTGAACAAATCAAGTGATTTCAGCCATTCCTCATACACCTTGACCTCTAGGCCCTTCACCATCTTTGTAGCACTCCTTTGGACACTCTATAATAGTCCTTCTTATATTGTGGCACCCAAAACTGTACACGGTACTTGAAGTGAGGCCACACCAGTGCAGAATAGAGCAAGATAATCACTTCCCTCAACTGGCTAGCAATGCTGTGCTTAATGCACCCCAAGATACAGTTGGTCCTTTTGGCTGCCGAAGCACACTGTTGAATTATATTCAACTTACCATACACCAGAGCCCACAGAACCCTTTCTCCAGGGCTACTGTCCAGTCTCTTGTCCCCTAACCTGTACATATATCCACAATTGCCCTGTCCCAGGTGCAGAATCTGGCACTAGTTCTTGTTGAATTTCATGCAGTTGGTGATTGCCCGGCCCTCTAATTTGTCATGATCTTTCTGCCCTCAAGGTAGTCAATAGCTCCTCCTAATTTAGTGTCACCCGCAAACCTACTTAGTATATATTTGAGCCCTGCATCCACTTCATTTATGAAAACATTAAAGGGAACTGGCCCTAAAATGGATCCCTTGGGATGATTAGAGACTGGCCAACAGTCCCATGTAAACCTAATTAAAATAATATTTTAAGTAATTCTGAAGATATTTTTTTCTATTGTGTAGTATCTTGCATATTTTTTTAAGTAGCAAGTGCTGTCAATAATGAAGTGTATATATATTTGATCTGATCAAACATGATCAGTCTTCAGTTGCTATAGCTTTTCACTTAAAAAGCACGGTTCCAAACTACATCGGGTTGCACAGTTTAACGCAACAAGAACATGATCCATTCATACCTGTTTATAAAAGGACTTCCTCAGAATGCTATTTATGGACTCATATTATCAGTTTGTTTTTGAGAGGTTATGTATTTGTTTAAAGACAGCCTCATTTAGTGCTCCTCCTCATGACTGCACTGATAAATCCACCACAGCAGAGATAATAGAGATCAGAGAGACGTAACTAGCTATTTTTCTCTATCAAACAATGAGCATTCAAAGAGAATACTCTCACTGAGAAATCAGCATACTCAATCATGTTTGACAAAGGATATTTGACGTTGGCAGAGGAAGCGTCATAAAGCTTGGGACAGAAGAATTTGACTTGTTTTCATAGAAGGTTCTGTGTTAACTCAGGGGTCTCTTTAACCAAGGTTAAAGCAAGATGACCTAAATCAAGAGATGAATAAGCCATATACTGGGATGCACACCAATCGTGTGAAGAGATTACTACTACCCTTCTAGACTTTACAAAGTAAGCATACATAAGGACACACAGCCATCTAGTGAGTGTTGAAGGATGCTGGTGGAAAGCAGCAGATGGTCAGAGCAGCTTAATTATGTTCTGATGAGAGTTAACTAACCTCAGATCTTGGAAATTTTATTAAAAGTCAGTAACTTGGAGCACCTTCATGTGTTTTGTAAGCATGGAACAATATATAATCTATGACATTATTGGATGTGGAAGTACATTATGGAAGGAAAAGTGCAGGAGGAAAAAAGCAATTGAATTCTAATCCAAACATTGTTCTTGATATCAAAGCAACATTTCTGAGGTGACCGTGCTGTTTTTCATGCAGAGATTTATTTTTTTTTAATGCTATCACACTGAAATCAATGAAAGTACCATTTTCACTATAGGCATTTAAAACAAACATCTGGTTTACAAGCAGCTGCAAGAATAACACAGGTATCAGTCTTGCAGGTGCAAGTTAAGGTGAATTAACTTACAGATCTTTTTCAACACTGTTTGATAATTACAAAATAAAAGCAAAGTTAAAGAGGATTGAACCAACAGTATTTGAAGAAATCATAATAGATCTTTAGAATGTTCAGAAATGCAATATCTGACTGGTAACATGCTAACTTGTCTTCACCAAATCCAATGTAAAACGACTCATTTACAGAATGAGGTGACAGACTTGTAACCTATACACATAGCAGATTACTGTAGCTTCATTAGTGTGCTATTTACTAAAACATACTTAGTCATTTAGACTCCTTAGGGCTTTCCTCCACCTCCCCATATTAGAATTGGTTGTAATTTCCAGTGGGATGAAATACCTAAGTATTTAGCAACATCTAGTCTGGTCTAGTCTGGATGAATGTAATGGCTAATACTTCAAAAACTATTTGGGAAAATAATCCTGGCAGTCATCAGGTTAATTTTTAAGTTGGAAAGTTCTGATGAATCAAATTCTTCTCAGAACTCTCATATCTTCAGTTCTGCTCAATGCTTTTACTGATAGAATGGTGATAAAAATTTCTGCATCAACCAATGGAACTTGAATTTACAAACAATATCACACAAAGAGAGGCCATAGGATGCTTTCATTTTATACTTAAAAAAAAAAAAAAGAAAAAAGAGAGAGAGAGAGAGAGAGAGAGTTACAAAAAATTGAAGCTATCTAAAATAATTTGATCTGCTTGATAAGTCCAAGCATATACATTCCCGCCCAAATACAGTGTAGGTACTAGCTGACCAGGTAGTAGTTCTGTGTCCTATTAACAGTAGTGGTATTGACTAGGTGAAGCAGAGGATTTGAACTAATTGGAAAGTAATTTATAGCATACATAAGAATACACAGCCATCATTTAATGTCTGTCTTCATGACTAAACTGATAAACCCACCCCAGTACAGATAACAGAGATCAAAAAGATATAATTAGTTATTCATCAATATGAAGTGTTCTGGAAGTGGAGATACAAGCTACAGATTAAAGTAAGCATGCTTACCCTTGTTTATATACTTCTAATTCTGAGCTATACACAGTTTAACTTCTTCCAACTACTCATCAATAAGCACAATAAAACACAAAAGTAATTTTTTTTCCCACTTTTTCAATTCATCTCTATCCATATAGGCGGAGTAGGACTTGAAACTATGACAATTTGGTTCCAAAACTATGTCTAATGAAAGCTTCTAACTCCTCTAAAAATCAGATGCCCAACTGGAATGTTCCTGTGAAGGCATATTAAGCTCAACTAAGCAGCTGCCCCCTCAGAAAAAAAAAAAAAAAAAAAAAGAAAAAAAAAATAAAAAAGAAAATAAAAGAAAAAAAAAAAAAAGGTTTATGTAGGGTACAGCTCATTTAATTCAGCAAAAGCTATTGTGACCTTTAATTACATATTAACACCTCTGATTTGATCTGATGACCATTTCCTGGATATTCTTCTGAGACACAGTGCTAGCCATGAGTAATTCCTGACCTTTAACTATTGAATTAACACATATAATTGATAATTAGGGAGCAGTTAAGCTCAAGCTTTTCTTAATGAAGTAGCTTACATGACCATTGTTTGTCTGGTTTACTACAGAATATCCATTCCCTTTGAGATGGCAAGGATTTATTTAATTTTTTTTTTTTTCCCCTGAGGCTTTCACAATTTATGTACTGCAGAAGCTGCTCAGACTGTATGTGCTTTATACAATTGTCGTTGGAAGCGTTATGTGTATGCTACATTTTGCCTGCTGAGAGAGCGACAATACTGCCGTGCTACTTGAATTTATTTCTACTTGACATGTTTCTTTCTGCATCTTGCAAATGCAAAGTCATTTTAACCAAACCACAGTAGGCCCTGGTCTCGCCAAATCTCGTACAGCCAGCAAGCTGACACTGGCAAGTTCATATATGGCAGAGTAGGGAGACATTAATATTGCATGAACATAATTTTCTGCTTTCTTGCAAGACTTATAGACTGTCCTCTTGTGCAGAGCTATAAACTTAAACTTGAAGCTACTCAGGAAATAAGTAAATTACAGTCCCTCTGACATAAGAGTACTGCTGGCTTACTCTAGGCATAAATTACACACAAATGGCATGTCTATGCCAGGAGTTGTATCTTTCTGTTATAATTTTATACAAATTCTTTAAAACTGCTTAGGGTTGCACACTAAGAACTGGAAATATCAAAATCTTAAATCTCCAGGGCAGCTAGAAAAAGATGTTGCAACAATTTCCATATCTCATGTAAATAGGCATGGCTATCTTCCCTGCATGCAAAATAGTCTCTTGGTTGTCTTCTCTCTTTTATTTGCCTCTAGTATATAGGGTTGTGTGCTGTACAGGCTGAATACTGTAAGTCTGCTATTCCAGAAGGTCTTTCTA
This sequence comes from Cygnus olor, assembly GCF_009769625.2. Classification (NCBI taxonomy): domain Eukaryota; kingdom Metazoa; phylum Chordata; class Aves; order Anseriformes; family Anatidae; genus Cygnus; species Cygnus olor. The sequence continues at coordinate 30,725,959 of NC_049170.1, forward strand.
GGCTTGTTCAGCTATGGTTACTTTTTTCCCCTTCTTCTGATAAAGGCTTCTAGGCAAATTTTTCCATGTAGGAATTATAAATACTGCTGTGTTCAGTTAAAAGGAGTCCACTTCTTAGAAGCTTAATGTACAGCAAACAAATGGATTGTATTTAAAGGAAAATATAAAGCTTTTTAACATTAGAGGAATACTTTTTAAGAAGAAATGTGGAAAGCATTTTTAGAGTTCCAGCAATAGCTACTTTCTATTGCAGCATTTGAGAGAAACAGAACTGGAAAAAGATTTTATTTTATTTTATACTCAGAGGTTATAAGCATACAGTGAGGTCTTTAATTTTTTATTTATTTATTTTAGAATCACAATTTTATGTAACATCTTATGCTAACAGTTCTCTTGGCTCAGATCCACTAACTAGATGAAGCACTTCATCCAGCTGAATTTCTACTAAGTTTTTTTATGCTGTAATTCCCAGTCAAGAAAATGAATGAACAACACCAGCTCAAAATTTCTATTATGGGAACTGAATTACCTAGAGGCTGAAAACAGGCATGAATCCATGGTTATTTTTGCTGTTAAATCATAATATAAAGCTGAGGAAGTTAACAGAGGTGTGATTCTTGAAAAATATACACCAGATTATTTTTTTTTCCCCAAATAATACCTTTTGCATGTTTTGTTGAACAAATATTACTTTAAATCAATCTGTGGTAACAATAAAAGACATCCCTTAGAAGCATAGAAAGTAGAGAGTAGAGATGGAAAAGACTTAAGATAAGTCATAATATTTCATACATTACTCAAAAATCACAGCGATTACTGTCTCTTTGTGTATAAAACCCTAAATATACTGAAGGTTTTCTCAACTGAGGAACTGAAATCCTGCAGTCTGGTTAAATACTCAAAGATCAAAAGGCCTATTTTGTAGAATATGACTGCCATTAAAGAAATTCATCTGAAGAAGGCTTTAAAGACAGAGTATGAACAAAAATGGCTTCTGTTTTTAGAACACAAAAATCTGCAACTAATAAAAACTTTTTTTTTCTTGTTTCAGTTGTGTATATACATGAGTTCTCTCTATGTATATGTTATAAATTGTAATTAAGATAACCAATTCAATGGTATCTCAGCCTAGATAAAGACTCTTTAAGTCAAGTTAGTTATTATGCCCATAGTCTTTAAGCACCTTCATTAATTTGTGGACAGTTCAACCTGGAATAAAACACAAAGCCTTTGCTTCTTACAGCACAGACTGTGTCCTACCACCAGATCACATTGCTTTTTCATTAGCAAATGAACCATAGAGGCATTGAAAGTCATACTATGGAAACTATAGCTTTCACTTCAAAATGTGTTGGCCATCTATTAAAAAAAAAAAAAAAGAAAGAAAAAAGAAAAAGAGGTAGCTGCATTATTCAAGCCAGTTATAACAATTCTGCAAACCATCATAGAGCAAGCTTCATTTTCAGCCCCTTTATTCATAAATTCTTTGATCAGAGAGCTTACTAAAATGACACTGGGAGAAAAACAGGCCTGGTTTACACTCCCTTTCTATCCACTTTTCCTCAACTTCACCGCAATTTACAAATGCTTTCTGCCAGCTATTTCCCTTCATGCCTGTTCTCCACTGTCATCATGCACTTTTTCATCAGTCTCTCTGCCCTTCCCTTGCTGTTTTAACTAGATTTCTCCAGTTCCAACATCCTATCAGAAATGTGCCCCAAATACTTACTGTGTTTGCCTGCATTTCTGAAGCACTGACAGATGCAGGGTTGAAGCCCAGATCACCCATAGATTTACTAAACACTTTCTCTGCTTCCTATCTAAAATTATCAATGCCCTCTTTCTAGTCATAAGAAGTTGAAGGCAATTCCTGTTTTATTCAAAAAGGGTGTGAAACCTTTCCTTACCTGAAGTTCTTCAGACTCCAAAATGTTAAGAGAAATTAAGGCAAAGAGTTCCTGCCTTCTTTCTGCCTCCAACAAGTTTAGTCAAGTGTCTTCTTCTATGTACACACTTAGCAAGGCTGCACATTTGTTAATCTGTTTGAAATGTTAAAAGCCTGTGAACAGCAATAGATACAAAGCTGGGGAGACTGCAGCCTTCCTTGGTACTCTGTCAACACAATGCCACTTCCATGTTGAATGCTTTTACTTATATCCCTGCCCCTCCACCTTCCCAATACTGTCATTACCAGTGAAATATCTATATTTTCAATAAGTTAGTTAATTCTACAAAAGCACTGTTAAAATAGAGGGGGATATTACATAACTGAAAACATTCCTAAAGTGGACTAGACACTGGGCGTGAGGAGTATGACACTAGCCTCAAAGCAGAATCAGTTCATATCCTATACGTGCCAGACAATTTGTCAATAGAGGAAATACTGTTATAACTGCCTGAAGGCAGAAGAATGGAGCTGAGGATCTTTTATTAGAGCTGTTCCCTGTATTCACTACATTCCTTTTGCTCAGTTCATGGCTTGCTGGTAGCAGTGAACGTTTGCTGCCTTACCACTATAATGCAAGAATTTTATTATCATAACATGCTAGCAGAAATACTTTTTAGCCTGGTTTCCTTAGAAAGAGAGGTTTGTACTATAATGCATGAATATATATATGTATTTTCCTTTCCTCACAGCTGAATTTATTGTTTGATTTCCCCCATTTTTTCAAAGAAATACAAACCCTAATGGTATTAGATCCTTAAAAATGATGTGAAATACAGGATTGTATAGAGGGATACAACTCACTAATGTGTCCCACTGAGCTAAATTCCTATTAGAAAACAGAACGGGTAAGAAAACTCCAGCCATGGAGGGGGTGGGGATGGGGGGAGATGGGAGGTAAGATACCTTTTGAGTGGTGTTTTTCACTATATTAAGCATGAGCAAGTTCAAATAGGAGACAGGATTTTATGAAACCAAGCTTAATTCATTTTGCTGCCGACAGAAGTCCTGTTGTTCTCTCTGTGCTGCATCACCTAGCACACAAAAATGTTGTCACAGTCAAGGGCACTTCAGCATCTCTCAGGCTTCCTGGCAAATATTGTCATCCTAATGCAAATACTTTGTGCTTTGTCATTCAGCTCTTTGAAATCAGATTTCAGAGTAAGAATCATACCAGAGGAAAGAGAAATCTGAATGAAAATATGAAGATTAAAAAATAAATAAATAAAATTAAAAAATAAAACAAAGACAACCAGTAACCAGTAAACTGCAATTCAGAATCGTGATTTTTTCAGTTAAGAAAACTTAAGATGGAGAAAAGATTCATTGGTACTCTTTTGAGGCTACCTAAAATAAAACATAATTAAGCAATGCTTTTTGTTTTACTAAGAAAATGGAAACACTCCATTTAATCATAAAATTTCAATGTTGCTATTTCATGTGGAGATACTATTCTTGTAATATTTGTTGCATCTATCCTTATATTTAAAATAAAATATACAAGATAAATGATCTCCCAGAAAAGTTCAGAGATTCAGTTTGGCCTTACTGTTTAATAAATAAAGTAGCATTATATTTTTGTTACAGTTTTCATCTGAAGATTTGAATGTACTTCAAATGAATTTAGTAGTCTAAAAAAACGTGTTCAGGCAGATAATCAAAATCTTCCCTTTGTCTAATGCATTCCTAAGCTTCTGATATATCTATACCACTGTTTGTTCAGATTCCAATTCATAGAAGTGTCATTTCAAAAGGAACTTAGATGCAGACTAGAAAATATCTTGCCGTTGGATCATTTAAGCTAATTCTAAATTCTCCAACAATTTAGGCTAATTCTAAATTCCCCAATACAAAGTTTTGCCTGGTATTTTTCAGAAACATCTTTTTAACTGATTTTTTTCTTTGTGTATATTATGTCACACTTCCAGGCAGAACATGGATTAAATTTTAAGCCCATTAGATTTGCCATATAATTGATTCAAATACATAGTATAAATTTTGCCCTGAAATTTTATTTCTGATTCTGTCTTGTTTTCCTCATGTTCTAAAGATTGGCCTCTAATTTATTTGAATAGGTATGACTCATGCTTTTTTTTTTTTTTTTAGTACTTCAGAATCTGTGAAACATTTGCCTATGCAGATGTCTCAACATATTGCTGTACAAACCCAATATGAGTTTTAGAGTTAACAATATGGTACTGGGTTCTTCAGAGAAACATTTTAAAATTGATATTTTTCTGTGTAGGTTGTTATGTAACTGATATAAATTATTTATACTCAGTGCTGAAATACTAAAGAAATATGTGGCTACCTTATGAGTCTAGCAGCATGTAATTAGTGTCACTTATACTGAATATATCCGTATATTCATACTGGTTCACATAATGAAAATGGAGGAAAACAATGTAAAACAGGAAATTGATAACACTTAAATGAGCAATAAAAACGAAGGAGAAGAAAAGAAGGAGAAAAGGGGATGGAAAAAGAAAAAAATAGAAAGGGAAATTACTTTTGTATAACATTTTTTACATGTCTATACATACAAACACAAATATATCAGTAAATACCTAATGTCTGAAATAAGACTTGAGAAATGCAGAAGTTCATTTTGGTCTGGCAATTTTCAGTAGGTGAAGAGGCTTACCCTAGCAATACATCATTCATTTGTTGTGGATATTTGTTAGTGGAAATATAATTGATTGGTGATGCTACGCAGATCCTTGATAAATTAGGTTTAGCTTCAGTTGTTGTGGTGGTTTTTTTTTTTTCTTTTATTTGTGTGTGCGCGCACGCATGTGGACCCTATTGGTGTTATTTTAGCCAAAATGGACAAGTCTCTATAGAATATGTTATTTGTGAACCATGTTTATTCCAGTTTACCCAGTACCAGTGGAGGAACAGTCATGCATGGAGTACCTACCAACATATTTCTCAGGAAAGAGCATATTAAAGGTATTAGTAGTCCTACCTGGTATGTAGGAAAGAGCAATGGGTAGAATGGATTGTGTTGTCTCACCTCGCAGATCATTGAGAAAGTAGATAGCCTGGAGCTACGGATAGCAATAAGAGACTAAAGTTATTCTAAGTCAAAACTACCTGGCATTCTGCATCCCTTCAAGTACTGTGATACCACTAAAATCTTGTGGCCTGATGTCACAAACAACCTAATACAGGTCTACAGTTCCTTCAAACTTCATTCACAGCTTTATCTGCCCTTAGAGCATCCAGCATCTTCCTTCCTTGCACTAAGGGGATTTTCAGTAGAAAAAACATTATATGTGGTGCCAGCCTTCCAATTCGTTATTGGAATATAAGCTAGATATAATAAATACTACAAAAAATCAGAGCTATACAAAACCTTAAATCCAAGACAAGGAGGATAAGATGCTTGATTTTAAAAAATTCTTCTGTCATTTTTTGTTTTGCTATTATTATTATTTTATTTCTATAACAGACTCCACTATTTAACTGCTTCACCTTGATTGGTATGAAGAGAAAAATTTCTGAAAAATGATACCATTAATCATGTTTAATCATGATTTAAAGGTCTTATTTAAAAAAAAAAAAGACGTTAATTGGTCTGGTAAATTATTTTAAATACTTAAGTATACCAATTAAAATTTAGCAAATAGAATAACCTTATTATGAAGAATTATTTGCCTTTTAATTGCCTTTTTCTAATATCTTTTCCTTCTATGGTAAAAGGCCTCCTAACAGGAATCTTGTACATAGAATATCTCCTTAATCACTCCATCTATTATTTTCAATAAATATCTAATGCCATATAAGTTGCAAGTTTTCTTTTTGTGAAAACTGTCTGTAATAGCCTCAGATTCTGTTAGAAGGAGTGCATTAATGGAGAAAATGCTATTAGACCTTTTCTTTTCTTAAATATGACATTAACTGTGAGTGCAATAGATATGAATGCAAAACTGACTTTCATGACAAGCTGTGTTACCAAACAAGGAGAAGTTTAATAATGGAGAACTGGAAAACATCACCTAGACATTTCATAGAAGTCGGTATGATATTATGTTTGGGCTTTACAGGAAAGGAGACAAATAGACTACTACTGCAGAATTCCATTTATTACAATGTTCTCTGATGGGCTATGCTAAGAAAGGCTGTTTTCCCCCACCTGTATTTGTAGCTTAATAATTAAGAGTACGTAAAACCTGGTTATGTTATGTAAAGAGTATAAAAAGGGATTGCACCTAGTTTTAGTCCAAAAAAAAAAAAAAAAAAAAAAAACAGGAATAAGTAGTCAATGGTTGCAATAAAAGTCAGTTTTTGTCCTTTTGGCTTGTATAAGAGTAGAAATATAATTTAGGGTATGCTGTATAGTTGCAAATTGCTGTGTGATATGCTTTAGTAACAGTCTACATTTTAGAGGGAATTGTGTTTGTCTTCTACAGCAGTCTAAGCCTTGCAGGCCTTTCAACAGAGTAGGCACCCATCCAAGAATTTTCCCATTAGTAGGAACATGTTCAGCATTACTTGGAGAAAATATTTTTTGGCAGCATTAAAAGCAGACCACTGTTGTCACCAGATAGTGATGTGTTTCAGAACTAAAGACAGATGTCTACCTCCTGCCCCACACCAATATTTCTAAAGGACTAAATGTAGTAACAGTGAAATCAAAGATGTGGTAGCATATGCTACATAAAAAGCTCAGCACCATAATCTAATGGAAAAGCATTTTTTGCTAATCTGGACTGAATAGTGTGTTGTTGTTTTTTGGTGTGTGTGTGTGCATGTTTCATTTTATTCTCTCCCTGCCCCCACACCACATCTACCAACTGTAGCACTCAACCAATGTTTCTTTTTCTTCTTCAGCCACACACAGACAGTAAAACAACTTAAAAAATGAGCATAAACACTGTTACTGCCATTATAGGCCATAAGTATTCAGGGTATACTAGCGCCTTGCTGCTGCTACTGTCAAACTATTTATTCAGGAAGTGAGGGTAAAATGGAAACTACAAAAGTTAAACACATCACTTGCAATGGTTTACACTACCACTGGCATCTCAACTTGCAAAATGTTGTAAAAAATAACAACAACAAAAAATCATCCTTACTCCTTCTACCAGTGTAGCAGCATCCAGGATTGTACCACCAATAAACTCCATTGAGACAGTGTAGCAATCAACACCAAACAGCAAAATGAACAAATATGCTCAGGAGTAGGTACTATATTAAGTGATTAATTCATTGAAGATGCAACTATAAAAAGAAGTGTGAAACCTAATTTTTCTGTGTCATTCACATCCAGGTTGGACAAAATAAGCATGAGTGTGAAGAGACAGTTTCCTGAACTCGTCTTGGTGTTAAATTTCCAGCTGACTTGGCATGCAAAAATTTTATATGCATACAATTTGAGGGGCAGAAATAAAATTAAATGTAATTAGAAATGATGTTATTTTGCATTCAAATACATTTTAAAATGCTTTTATCAATTTCATAAACAGGCTATTATCCTTTAACTGACAAGTCCTCATTTAAAAAAAAAAAAAAAGTAATCCAGTAATCCTGGTGTCAAGTTAGGAAGGGAGAATGATAAAGGAAGATTAAACATGGAAATTTCCTCATACATCATCACCAGCTGAGGCCAACAGAAAACCAGCCTTATTTACTTGAATTTTTATTCAGATGAATCAAACATGATTCACTTACACCTCTGAGACAGAATGTATTTGGTATTAAATATTTGATAACTGCAACTTGTTTTCATTTTTCCCTCCCATGGCATTTTTAAGAGAACAAATCCTGATCTGCATGATTAAAATTCCATCAAAAAAGAGTTGCTGTATATATTTTGTATACACAGGACTAGAGATTAATGACTTTAATGAGAAATAGCCTTGAATTATAAGCTGTACATGCAGATTTTAAATGCAAATTTCTCCAATTTCAAACTTTCTTAATACCAGGCCTTTGAAATATTCTAAATGAAAACAACCAACTCCCCCCCTGCCTTTTTTTATTTTATTTTTTTTCCTTCCAGCTTTTGCTAAGCCTCTGCAGTCCAGGAATACAAAGGCAAGTTTGCTTCCACTGCAGTTTTGATGTCTGGGCTTGCTGCAGTGCAAAATATATTTGCATTTTACTTTCAAGGGTGAGAGGGAATTAAAGGAAAACAACAAACACACACACACACATTGCTGCCCAAATATCACCAACCATGAGAACCCTTACCCAGAAACAGTAGTTCAGTGAGGAAGACTGAACTAAAGGAGAGATTTCTTGCTTTCCTGATAAGCCAAATAAATTTGTATGCCTTGCTCTACTATGTTGAGCTTGAAAAGGAGCAAAGGAAAAACTTTCCTAATCTTGCCTTGGTAGCTCTTGGGATATATGACCTCCAGGTTCAAGCCCCAGGAGGTTAGGAACATCTAGAATGGGAGCCTTTCCTTCATGAATGCCACAGGCTGCAGATATTGTGAAACGTCAAGAATTTCCTCCTCTGACATACTTAATAAGAAAGCTCCGTAAGAAACAAGAAGAAGCTCCGGAAGAAAGCTCCGGAAGAACAACAAGAAAGCTCCGTAAGAAACAAGAAAGCTCCGTGTTCTGACCTGAGCAGAGAAGAGGCTTTGAAAGGAAAACTCTGAGATACCTGTTGAGGCACTCCTTTAAAACTGCTATTCACTACCACGTGGCTTTAGGCTGCTTCCCATATGGACACACAGCTCATTTGCCACAAGTGCTCTGTCCCTCCTTGCCGCCTCTGACCCCAGCTCTTTTTAAAGTAAGAGATGGTAACTTATTTTTGTCATCTGAAAGCCTCTCTCCATTCCATTGTGATGAATTTATTTTCTTGATTCAGGTTCATGGTCTACAAAGGGCAATGCAAACAGCCTAATCTTTGATCAGCTGCAAAAATAACTGCTGTTAAATTTGCAACATTGCCCTTGTCCAAATGATCAGGAAAGGCTCTAAGGTGAATTGGACATACCAGGCTTGGGATGAAATGCAATATGTGTCCATCAGTTTCTAAATTATATTTATTTGCTCAGTTTTTCTATTTTTCAAAGTTTGTTCCCTGAACTATCTGACTATTAATTCGTATTAATAACCACATAGTTGTGTGGATGGCAGTTTTTATTTCTAAGTTAATAGATAGTTTATTTTAGTATTATAGTAAAATATGAAATAATATAGGAACTTTCTTCCACATTCTTCAGAGATGTTGATCTAGTGCCATTTCTTGAAGAAATCAAGTCCCATGAATTTAATGTTACAACCTCACACCCCAAATACAATCACCTTCGCACTACCCTCTGCTCTGTAAAACCATATTTAACTGAACCCTGAAGACAATTAACAGCATCGAGGCGTTTCAGTATGCATGCTTGCTTACCTTTGTTAGAAAAAGTACCACATTGGTGTCCGTCAGTCATGGTCATTTCATGATCTCAATTTCATTAGTAGTCAGATGAAATAAAAAAAATAAATAAATTACTGAAGATACAGTAAGAAAAAAGTGGAAAATTTGCCAAAGATAGTTTTCTCTCATTTCACAGATTTTAATTTGAAGTTTTGGTGCCAAAACATATTAGACACACTGAGTCACGTCTTATTTTCTTCTTAGCATTAAGCTTATGCTGAATATTCATAGTTCTCAACAACCTGAGACTAATACATGTTATGTCATCCTGCATTATTGCTCTGGCTGAAAAGAATGAGAACAGAATATATATCACTTCTCAGGACTTTAAATTTAATTTTAAATAAAAAAAATAATGTTGGATACTATAATTTTACCAGGCAAAAATATTTCTTGCTCAAAAAGATAAAAAAATATATATTTCTTGTTTCTGTATAGGTTATGGAATAAATCCTGAATAATTTCCTTTTAATTGGTGAAACAGTATTACGTGAGGCAGATATTTTTTATAGAGTTAACTCCAAATCAGAAAACCATGACTATGCAGTGCAGAAAGCAGTTTTAAAGATGCAATCAAAACAGGAGTCGGCAGTATTTATATTTTCATAGTGCCCTGAATATGACCTCCCATGGAACTATAATACATTAGTTGCCTATGAATAAAAAAGAATAATAATTACTAAAATAACAATACAAAAATCAGATCCAGACCAAGGCAGAAATAAAAGTAAAAATTAAAATTAAGAAACCTCAGGAGCATACACGTAGTAAGCCAAAGGATTATTGCGCAACTAATTTTACCTTCAATTCTACATAGAAATTTCAACAAGTATAACTGGTTACAAAGCATATTTCATTTGAGATTTCTAGAAGTGAGCAGCTAAAAAGTAAAATAGATCATGTCTTTTAGTAATAGGAAAAAGCATGCAAATACCATGACTGACAGAAATCATATATATATTTATTTTCAGTTATTACAGTATATAAATAAAATTCAAACTAGAAAATTGACTTGCATGGATACAATTAAAAAATAGCTAAAAGAATGCAGCATTACAACAGCCATTTCAAACAGACTGCTACTTCTTCAAGACATATACTACATTTTGGGGATAAAAGAGTCAGAAAAATAAAAAATTGGTTCAGATGTCAACATAAAGATTTTTCAAAAGGCTGAGCCTACTACAGTGCAGCAATTTAAGTCAACTGACAGAAATAATTGAACCCCTGAGGTGTTTCCCACTAGTCATTTTAAAAGGGTCAATATTAATTTCTCATCTTCCCACACTTTTTTAAGGAACTGAGCATCTGTAATTTCAGAAAGTGAGACAAGGACTCAATGGGAAAATACATAGCATAAATCTTTATCTTGACTGAAATATTATTATTTGTATATATTTTTAAAAGTAGTCATCATAGAGCTGTTTTCACAATATCCAGTATTTTCAGAGAGGACATCCTGTACTCCTTTCCTTTACCATCTAATAAGCTTAGAAAGGCCAGGAAGCTTCTGACCTACTTAACGAATATCTTTATCTATACTGAATTCTCCAGAAGCATCTAATACTGCAGTTCACAAATGACCCAGCAGATGAAAAACATGAGAGTTGCAAAAAGTCACACCGACAGTGTGAGAGATAAGTGAAGATTAAAATTAGAATAGGTAAATGTAAGCAAGTATGAGTTTGTACCACGAATAAAGGTTTGTTCCTGCTCTCATCACTTTCCTAAAGCCCTAGAAAGGTAAAAGCCTGCCACACAATCTTGGCTGGGACTTCTGCCAATATTAATGTATAAGGAGATGGGAAATTTTCTATGAAAAAAAGCATTGTCTATACAATATTTATGCTTGAACTATGAGGGAAAAAAAATATAGGGAAAAGGTTCCTGCTTCATGCAAATTGAAATGAGAGGCAATAAATGTATTAAGAACATGTTATTTTAAAATTTCTGTGTTTAAAAGATTGTATTTAGTACTCTAGTGGCTAAAGGGGAACTCCAAAGCTCCACCTTGGGCACCTAGAATAAGGGATCACCGACTGAGAGTTATATACAGAAGATAAATATTGAAGAAAATTGCACATGAAAATCTACACACTCCTTGGGGAATATGTGCTCTATTCAACTGCAAAAAGGTATACTTCTCCAAGTCCAATACTTTGGTCTCTTCAAAAGAAACATCTAGTTGTTCAAAAGAGAAACTATCTGTTGTTTTCTCTTGAAACCCCAACCAGAGGAGAGAGTGGTCTCAACCAGGCTGTATCACTTCTTCAGGAAGGATACCCAAAGTCAATTACTTCCCAGGTAAGAAGTACCCACTTCTTGTAGTTGAGTGTTTTGGTACATGAGGAGAGATATCCACTCTTCTTCCTGCTGAGGTTTTGCTGTTGTACATGGAGAAAAACTGAGAGCTACATTGATCTTAAAAAACACACAAAGTCTCTGAAAGAGAAGGCTGGACATACTTTGGATATTCATTCTCTAAGCCAGAGACGAAAGAAAGCATTTCAGAGAGGTGCACCTCCAAAGACAAGTTCAATATGTTTTATTACATGATCTTTTGAAGAGGTTTCTAAAAAAAAAAAAAAATTTACTTTATTAAAAAAAATTAAATTTGAGAATTTTGAAGAAAAAGCTACTTTAAGGTGTGCTTCTGCACATCTTTATAGAAAAAAAATTATGCTGTAACTGAATAGATTGAGGAAAGAGAGAGGGAAAGAGAGAGGGAAAGAGAGAGGGAAAGAGAGAGGGAAAGAGAGAGGGAAAGAGAACCTTAAGTTGGGAAACAGTGAAAGAAAGATGTAATTTATTCAGGGAAAATAAAATGATATAATTTATCATGTTGTTAAATATGTAGATAACTACTGAAATTAACAGACAGTTCCACTGAAGAACGAAATATACAGCCAGGAACAATCAGAAATAATTCAGAAAGCAGTTAGTTACTTATTAATATATTAACCAATTAACATTAGGTGACAGATAATCCCAACTGTTGATAAATTGGAAAAAAAAAAAGAGTCAGGATTAATACATGGAATCCTACTCTTCACTTCTGAAAAAAACAAATGAGTAATTCAATCTTTTTTTTTTTTTTTTTGAGAAAGTTCCTGTCTCTGAAGGGGAAAAAAAAAAAAAAAAAAGAAAGAAAAAAAGCATTACCTGTATACTAGCCAGAGCAATAAATGGCAAGTGTATGGGTCCAAATCCGCTGCAGCAAAAATAAAGCCATTAAAGCAATCCTTTCCTCAAGGGAAAAAAAAATTATTTAGAAATTAATACTGTTGAAAATTTATAATTGAATGAAAGTGAAGATGGACTGACTATTAATACTGTTGAAAATTTATAATTGAATGAAAGTGAAGATGGACTGACTACAGCAGGCAGCAACAATTTGTTTTGTTTGGTGGTTTAGAACATATTGAGAAAATTTGGAAATTGAATTAAAAGATGAAAGCCATTGCAAGAGCAGTCTTGTAATCACTTCAAAAGAGAAATGAGCTTTATTACCAATAAAGCAAATCAGAAAAAAAAAGTAGTAAGAAAAAAAATAAAAATTGCATTCTCCTATGACTAAAGACTAAAAATATAATCATTGTGTCCTTCTTTGTGAGTAAAGAAACATTTATCAGTCATCCCAACAACTTCAATCTGATACATTAAAACTGCTTTTAATTTGGTTATATCAGAAGCAAGATGGTAAGTTGGGCTTAGAAGATATCAAAGAGATAAATTATTTATCTAGCTGCTATTTGGCTTGGACTTGACGTTTTAATTACCATTCAAGTTACAGGCTTTTATTTTAGTTACAGACATCTTTTAGTAAGGACTTGCTGCCTTAAGTCTTTAGCAAAGCCAAGAGATATTAGAAAGGCTAGGGGGAAAGGGTGAGGAGAAAAAGGAAAAAAAAAAAGAAAAAAAAGAAGCCATTTTTGTTTCACTGGGAGCCAAGATTCCCTTACAGTTACACTGCAGAAAAAGAAAAAAAAAGTATTCATAATTTTATTCTTTATTACTGATGTGCATGAGACACCATCTTAAAACTGTATAGAATTTTAAAGAACTAATATGATTATGTGTATACGTGTAAATGTTTCTATTGAAGTTTTTAATTAATAAATAGTTGTCTCCTCATGTAAAAATATCATTGCTGACTAAGATGCACATTGTCACAGAATTCAAAAAAGAAGAGCTACTGCAGAAGTCAGTGGAAGTAGCTTTTTCAGATCATGTATCTCACAGGGCCAAAAAATTGGATTTGTCATACCAGAGAAGCATAAGCTTTGGTAAATCCAAAGATGAAGCATTAAATTAGTACATTTAAGTAATTGTTTTCTCCCTGGTAAATACTCACTCTTCTTCACAAAAATGGATGTGTTACTTTTCATTTTATTTGTCCTTAATGATGCTAATGGTGAAAAAAATTATATTTAGCCTTTTAAAAACAGAACGAACAAACAAGCAAAAGAAAAACAAGAAACACTACACACATTTGACTTACATGTTCTTCTTATTTCAGGTCTGAACTTTATCTAATCATGCTGTATACTAAGCTGGATCACATCACAAAGATAATTATTTTTTAATTGTTGTCTCTTCCTCTCCATTCCAGGAGATGGAAGGAATCAAATCTGAATTAAGCAAAGGAACAGACAGGTGAGGGGAACAAGAAGTGTCAGCAAAGCTTCTGTTCAGTACAATTCCATAGCAACTACTGTTAACTTATAAAACAAATTACTGTAGATATTAAAGTTGAGTATTGCTGCATTAAAAATCCAATCTTCAGCAAGTGTGCAGGACACCTATCAGCAGCAACATAGCAGGACAAATGGACTTGCTCTCAGTGGTGGGAAAGCAGCTCAAATGACAGATATATGTAAGATTCAACTGTTTCCTTTGGATAGTGTCGTTATGGACCTGGCAAGTAGGATCAGCAGCCCTTAGATAAACTGCTGTTGAAGTAGGAGAACCTGTGTAGCTTTTTCATGCCAACTCAGTTTGCTGTTTCTCAAAAATAAACATATTTACACTGAAGGTAGGAGTTAGTTCATACTCATTCCCACATTCTCACACACCATGGATGGAGTCATAAGCGTGCCACTTGGTTTGGAGAAAATCCAGAGATAGCTGGAATTCTGGAACCTAGAATTCCCCATAACTTTCACATCTACTGTGTCTCCAAATAACCCAGAAACGTTAAGCTCCCTACAACCAGACCATACCAGAATTTTATTCTGGTCTTTTATGGTCCCAATAGAGTTTTTTTAAAATAAAACCAAAGTATTATATATAAAACAAATTATATATTTATATAATTTATATATATTATATATAAAACAATTTTTACAAATAAAGACAGGATACTAAATTGTCATCATAAAATATTAACACCTGTCACAAATACTGAGTGAGCCAACTAGGAAAGATGCCCTCCCGAGATCTGTTGTTTGAGAATAGGGAAGGCTTTGCAGGAGATGTGATGGTAGGTTGTTATCTTGGCCACAGTGATCATGAAATGGTTGAGTTCAAAATTTTTAGTTTAAGGAGTAAAAGAGTTGCCACCATGGACTTCAAGACAGCAAACTTTAAACTTATCAGGGAGATAGCTAGCAGTGTCCCCTGAGAATCATCTCTAGAGGGTTTAGGGGTTCATGAGAACTGGCCTCTTTTCAAGAACCACCTTTTAAAAGTCCATGAGCAGGCATTCCGATTGTGCTGCAAGTCAAGTAAGCAGGGCAGAAGACCGACCCAGCTGAACAGGGAACTGTGCCTGGAACTAGGGCAAAAAAAGAAAATATATGACCTCTGGAAGCAAGGTCAGGCTCCACAGGGGGAGTACAGAGCTTCAGTTTGCATCTGCAGGGAGAAAACAAGTTCTGTTCAACATTTTTATTAGTTATCTGGATGCAGGAATGCAAGTTTGCTGATGACACTAAACTGGGAGGTGATGTAAATTCTTGGGAGGGACAAGAGGCCTTGCAGAGGCATCTAGATACATTGGAGTACTGGGCAATCTGGGGGTGTTGGTCAACAGTAGGCCTAAAATGAGTCACCAGTGTGCCCCACCATCCAAGAGGGCAAACCACATTTTAGGGTGTATTAAACATTGCATAGCCAACCTATAAAAAGAGGCAATTCTCTCACTATATTTAGCATTTATGCAGCCTCACTTTGAATACTGTGTGCAGTTCTTGGCTCCACAATATAAAAATGACATTCAAGTACTTGAAAGCATCCAGACGAGAGCAACAAAGCTGGTAAAAGGGCTGGAAGAACTGTCCCATGACGACAGGCAGAGGACACTTTGTTTGTCTAGTCTGGAAAAAGAAGGCTGAAAGGCAACCTCATTGCTTTCCACAGGTTCCTGAAGAGGAGAAATGATTCTATGAGAAGTGGAGAGGAGGTGCTAGTCTCTTCTCCCGGTAACTAGTGCTAGAACGCATGGGAATGGCACAAAGCTGTGCCAGGGAAGGTTCAGACTGGACATTAGGAAAAGTGTCCTTACTATGAGGGTGGTCAGACGTTAGAACAGGCTTCCTAGAGAGGTGGTTGATGCCCCATGTCTGTCAGTGTTCAAGAGGCATTTGGATACTGCCCTCAGTAATATGCTCTAACTTTTGGTTAGCCCTAAAGTAGTCAGGCAGTTGGACTAGATAATCTTTGAAGGCCCTTTTCAACTGAACTATTCTATTGTCTGTGGCAAGGTACTTTCAACAAATTCTCCAGGTTATCTTCTAAGACTAGGAATCTGTTCCAGTAAACCTAGTGGGAACAATTTATGAAAATAATTAACTAACTTTAATCTCAATAACATCATTGGTTAACTCTACCCTGTGCAACATAAAGTTGTACAGTGAAGTAGAATTTTATATACGGTGCATGAAAATAAATCCAGTTAAAGTTTGTCAGGTTGTTCTGAACTCTGCAATCACTCTACACTGAATCATGAACTGAACTATTGTATTTCTAAAGGAGAATTGAGTGTTGTCACTTTGTGAATCATAATTCCTTCATATCTTCCATTCTTTCTAGCATGAAGTAAACTGTTTTCAGCATTAATTATTTCAACTTTCTGCATCAACTCAGTGAAAGATTTGGCCTTTATTACAATAATTTACACTATCATACTGCTTCTCAAAGATGAAACAGAAAGTTTCTTAAAAGCACATCATCCTCATATCAGAGCATGAACAATTCAAGTCATGTAACAAAGCACAGGTTGCCAGTGTAGCAAAATTTGTGGCAGACAACAGTAAAGCATGCAAGTCAGGAACTGGCCTGAGCTCTCTCTCTTTGAAGACCCAGAAACCTTCTTTGGATTTGAAAGAGCAAGCAGCAGCTTCATGCAACCCATCCTTCTCTTGCTGCCATAAATTACTGAAAATTAGGCCAGAGTTCTTATCTGTAATGCGTGTAACCATGCAAAACAAATGTAATCTTTAAAATGATTAAAAGTACCATATTATTAAACTTTTGCCTTAAAACTCTCAACCAGTTTATACAATTTCAGTTAAAGTTTATACATTTTCAGTTAAATTATTTCTGCACTTGCAAACTCTTAAGTTTAGAGGACAACTATTTATGTACAAAAGTCTTTTTTTCTTTACTTCTTGGTGGAAAAAAATACGGGGGATGGAAATAAAGCACAGCTGGATTACTACATGGTCTCTTTTCACCCATTTAGGACATTTAATCTATATTTAATCACACAGAAGTCAATTTTAATTATTTGGAATACAAAAATAATGTCTGTTGCATCTCTTAAGATCTCAGATATTAACTGAGGTTATGACCTGTTTAACAGTATATAAACACCGCTGGTTTAAACTGATAAAGTAGATACCGTTCTTGCCTACAGTCTCCTGAATCATAGTTTTAAGGTTCATCTTCATGGGCTGCCTGACACTCAATTTATTTTGAATGTCTCATGCAGTTTTGTGCACCAAGTACTTTATTAAATTTTAACTTTTTTCCTACCTTTCTGCTCCAATAATTTCTGTTAAGTAGAATTCTCCCTTCCCTCTATGCTTCCTCTCAGGAGGAGTTACTGGTCACGTATATTACAAGGTTACAAATCCTTACTTTTCCTATGTTGTGTTATCACCTGAGACCATCACTCCCAGAAGAAATCAAGCCTCGGGCTAAATTTGTACTATTGGACCAATAAAGGCTAAGCATTATTTAAATTGTAGTTGCTGGAAAGTATCTGTGTTATTTCTTCTGAGAAATTTGTAATCTAATGAATGAAAGTAATTTTATCAGTCTGTAACCACATGTACAATTTACGTTCTGTAGAATGATAGTGCCTAATAGCAATCTCAGTAAAACCAAATGTTAATAAAAAACCTCTGCATTACACTTGCCAGAAAGCAGACAAAGCTGACATCAAAACAGTAGCTTTGAAACTAGAGGCCAAAGAGTTTAGTTTTCTATCAAATTAAACACTACCTGTACTATACCATTGTTTTTCTTCATCAAGGTTGGAGTCATTTTACTGTACTTTCCAGTACTTTCATTTTTAACAGCCATTAATGCCTTTAGACCCCAGGAGCGGGGGCTAGGAAGTAGGAGCTTGTGAAGGTGGCACAACCATAACTTTAGAAAATAAACTAATCTTTCCAGTGAAAGATTTTGGTAGCAAAGATAAAGGAAACAGATTTGTTTTTGACAATAAGTTGTTCTCATTTTCTGATTTGAGCTTTACTTTATATTTACCTCAAAATATAGTAATGTATCCCCTTGTACCTATTTCCCACTGCAGAAAACAACAAGATAGTTTAAAAAGTTAATCTTTATAGGAACGAGCTTATCTTCATAAGGGATAGGAAGGGACAAAACAAATTGCTTATTAGAATTTCTGCTGTAGGTATTTTGCTTTCCCTGAAAGATTACAAAGGTTTACATTTTAAGAACATATGTTTAGAGGCATTTCACAGGCAGAGGATCATAGTTAAATTTTTGTTTGGTGCCTAACTACACTCACTGCTTTTTGAGGGGGCAACAAATAGATATAAAAGAGGCCCAAATAATATATCTGAACAACAGCCCACTTAGTAAGTACCTTCTACCTAATAGGCCATTCTTATTTAGAAAAATAAATAAATAAATAAATAAAAATGTTTATACCAAAGATCCATGGAGAAAAAAAAAAGTAATAACCCATCACTATTTCTGAAAAAAAAAATAACAAGGCATAAAAGTTAAATTTCTGTCATAATATAAACTTCATTTAAATATTTTTATTTTTTTTTGCGTTTCTTCATCACATATAACTAGTAAACAAGATGATCTTTTACATTATTACCATGCCTACTTATATACTTAGAAATACAGTGTTTGTATTATTTGGTGCACAAAAATATATATACATATATATGCATAAAAATATATATACATATAATACATTTCTTAGTTCATAGTCTTTGAATGTGGGGAAAATAGTACCACATCACTTCCTTTGTCAGTATACCTGATCTTTTCTCTTTTAGCCATTTTTTGGCATTTAAATGGAAAAGAAAAACAAAGCCCAAACAAAAACAAACAAAAACGCAATCAATCAAACAAACAAACAAACAACATCAAAACTAAACCAAGACCACAGTCAAAATAAAGAATTTCTCAAGGTATTTACTAAGTAAACGAAGTTTCAGTTCCCAGCAGGTGATCATTTCTCCTGTAAAATAAGGGGTAGAATGGATTTGATCTTTACTCTTCTTTGAGACAGCCTTGCAGAAAATGGTGGCCTCTATGTGCAAGGCTTTGCTTGTTTAATGTTCTGTACAACTTATATCTTATAGAACTTAAAGGCACTTTAAGCATTGAAACAGGTTGCACAGGGAGGTGGTGGAGTCCCTGGGGTTATTTAAGGAAAGGTTGGATTTGGTACTTAGGGACATGGTTTAGTGGGTGTTGTTAGTGGTAGGGGGACAGTTGGACCAGATGATCTTGAAGGTCTTTTCAACCTTAATGATTCTATTCTATAAATATTCACCCACTTAGCATTCCATAGGGTGATTAAGATAGAGTATCAGTGAGCCTTTAAAAGATAGACTGAAATTATTAGATTATAAATTTACTGAGTTCTAATACACTTCCATAGGGCACATTTGATTTCATTAGCATTGCTTTTTTTCAAAGCCTACCTCTTACCTGATAGTCACTAATCAGGTTGTTAAACACTACAAAAATAAGATACTTCCTCAAAGTCAGAGACATTACAAAAAAAATATTTAAGTAGGTATTTTCAATCAGCATTATGTCATTCTAATCAGTTACGTATATGATGTTGAAGGCAACTGGTAGCTTAAAAACATTCCCTTCAGGACCTTATGTCCTGAACAACTATCATGATTTTCATGAGAAGTATTGCTAAATTGAAGTTATACAGATGCATAATGGAAATAAAAAAATGTAAAACACTATTTATCCTAACAATATTTAGAGTTACTTGATCTCTGCTGTCTAAGATTTTAGAGTATCAAAATACTTAAGACTTCAGGTAGGTTAAAGTTGGCATCTTTACCCTACCCAGTAAGCCACTGAATTTCATGAGCGTTTACACCATGTACTCTCAGCATGAGATTCCTTTTAACAAGCAGGCAGATATATGTACCAGTTTAAACCAACAGAAGGATACACCTTCTTGTTTCATATGAAAGTTCAGCTGCTGACAGCCAGTGTGACAGAGATAAGGTCTTAATTTGAGTAAGAGAAAGTCTTTTCCTTCCTCTCACTACAGGGACCTTGCTAACCACAGGCTAGAAACACTAGTTTAAACTCTTTAAAAAGGAAAAATATCCAGGCAGAATTTTGTTATATGCTGTATGTGAGAGCTGTATTTATGACACATAAGAGCAATTTTCAGATCATTTTATGTTATACTCTCCACACATACACCATCATACTTGTGCTTCTTCTATGCATCTTCCTGATTTTTACATGTTTATCTTATAAAAAGAACTACTGGTTGAAGTCCTACCTGGGAATTTCTACCATTCAAAAGTAATTTTTTCATGTGTGTGTACAAAACATAGATTTCAGTTTCCTGGCCTGAGATGATCATTGAACCAGCTGATGTTCTGTACAAAACATTGTGAGGACGAGTGTTATCTCAGTATACTCAATGCATGAATAATTGTGTGTATAGCTTGGCTTCTTGAAGACATGAAGAAGAAAACATTTGACATGTTCAGTGCAGGTATTCTGATGACAGTCAGAATTTCAGTTATCCTGAGTTTTATAATGATTTTATTTCATAGTCTCCGTCAGACCGTGAGACAACGAACTAAATAGGCAGCTTCCATATAGAGTGACTGGAAATTATAAAAGCTTGAAGCAAGTCTTTGCCAAATCTTTCTTCTTTGTGATTTTCCCCTCTGTGGAAGGCTTTGTAGCATCTGGCTAATAGATGAACTATGTCCTATGGTATAGACAGGAGATAGCATAGAAACCTTATCCAGGACAGCTGATAACTGTGGACACTACCATATCAGCCAAAGGGTGAGGGCAATGATCACGGATGGCTACTTGGAACACCTTGGTATTTCTGCATTATTTATTTGGACCTCATGCCAAGTTGGACCTCAATTGTTCCAGTCTCACCAGGGACCTCTATCCACTGAGTCTCAGCTTCCAGTTCTTGACTGACCAAAACCACCACCACAAAACAACCAACAAAACAAAACAAAAAACAACAACACAAACGTCACAATGGAAAGGCATTATAGATGACTGATCAGTTATATATGTCACGAATCTTAGAATAATGAAGAAAAAAGGTAGAGTTCTCCTGCCTGAAATTGTATTCAAGAAGTTGTTTTATTAAGAAAGCAAAACAAACCCTTTGTGTCCTTGAGTTTACAGCTTTTCTCACAACTGTACTTGAACTGTAGAGTCCTTTGAGGTATGACTCAAGTCATTAAAGTTGGAGCATACAGCTATAAAGAAATTGTTCTGTGACAGAGTTTGCAACCTCAGGATAAGAGAAGTGAGCATATTCAGCAAAGCTAAGGTAGAAGACCATGTCAAATATAGAAGAAAGCTAGGTACAAACAGGGCAGTAAGCAAATTTCACAGCATATACATGCTTTTCTGCTGGTACGATAACATAATTACTTCAAAGATACTTTTAAAGTGGAAAAGTAAAGAAGGATTTGTTTGAAGCTCTCCTCTTAAGCTCTCTTTTAGTCCTACTGCAGCTTTCCTTTCTCTTCAAAGGGGTTTTCCTCATGGTGTTTGACAAAACAATTCAAACACTTTGGTCCTGTTTATTCTGACTGTTAGCACTTTTACAGATTTCAGGTACTGCAGATAATAATCTAGTAGATTCTGAAGAGCTCCTGAGTCTCTAACTGCAGTCTCAAGTGTCTAAGTCCTTTAAATTCTGTACCAAGATCAAAGGCTCTTAAGATTGTGTGTGCCAAAGTTGCTTGATATTTAATGTGCTGTTCAAAAAACATCCAGTCATTTGACAATAACCACCCACAAATTCACCTGTCCTTGTTTTTAGCTCAAAATTTTTGCCTCAGCTCTTCTTTAGATCTATGAAATCCATCTACAAAAATGATTTTTTTATCCATCAAAAAAAACTAAAACAATATATTTATGTCTTATACATATCAGTATTGTAAAGCTTCAGCTCTACTGAAGACTGTTTTAAGACTAACTTGTGACATCAGCAAATGAGTTAATAAGTGGTCAAGATACACTAGTGAAATATTTATTGAAGCAATAAAATAGGAGCGTAATTTAACTGTTTTGTAGTGCAACACTGTAGATTGATATAGACTAAAGCTTCAGGTAAATTGGTTATAATTCAAATCTTTTCTTTTATATACATATTTTAAATAGAGAAGAAATAACTTTTTTAAGAAAAGAACAGACCTTGAAATTTGCTAGTTTAGAAAGCAGTAAGAAGAATCATGAGCAAGGGTTCTGTCAGAGAAACAGCCGACAGAAGAGGCCAGTCTGAAACCAAATTTTGCAGCTAACCATCCATCTTTATCAGATATTGCATTACGCATACCAAATGTACAACATTAAAGTATAACTGAATGATGTGGTTTTGAAGTGTTATGATAGTACCTCCTAAGCTTTTTTTTTTTTCTGCACACAGAAACTGAAATACGCCTATCTCCTTTCTTCCTGCCCATCCCGCCCGTCACCCTTCCCCACTTAACTTTCTCTCCCTTTCTCACCCATCTACTGAAAAGAACATACCAATTCTAAGTTGCTTTGTGTTCTTCTAAGCATTGAGTTCAACTAGCCACTATGTAAGTTAGTGAAAGTCAGTCTATACTCTTGCATATCTGTTTGTTTTCAGGTTAGCTTATCCATTTCTGCAATTTTAGGTTAAGCCCTGGTTGTTCCCCATCCCCCTCAGGAAATTTTGTCATAAAGGTATATGTATCATATATGTAAAAAGGTATATGAATACCTAGCAAAAAATGTTAAGAGTTTAGTATTAAACAAGATTTGAACAATTTCAGAGGTTTCCTGAAATCTCCTTGAAATATCCCTTCCATCTAGAAATATCCTCATAACATCCCTTACTCCACCTTGACTCCCAAATTTATTTTGCTTCTTCATAGTTCTCAAAGTAGTAAGGAATTAGTGGAGGAACTACATTACAGCTCTTGTTGTAATGAAATTATATACATCCTTACTAAAACACGTTCACAATTTATGTTCACAATTTCATGCTAACTTCATAATTATTCTTTCATTAGCCAGGAGGCAAAAGCCTCAGGAAGAATACATGGCTCAAGCTATATAAAAATTTTAGAATAGCAGTTCTCACAGTCAAAGTAGAAATCTGACAAACCCCAAAAATGATCTTTTGAAAACTATTATTTTTCTTTTATATTTTCACGTTTTTCCCAGAAATTTGATTACTTAGTCATCTGTGATGGGTCTTTTAGTAGTAATACACAATTTTAATCACACGTTTGAAAGTGATGTTCATTGGCACAGATATTGTCCTTAACAAAATCATAATAAACATTCAACTGTTTATGTTCTAGAAGTAATCACACTTTTTTTTTTCAGAAAAAAAAAAAGTTCCAGTGAAAAAATCTGAAGGAAATTTTTCTTCATTCCAAAAGTACCAAATATTTCACTGAAATCTCGTTTCTACTCTTCCACTCTCCACATGAATGGTGACTAACATCAAAGAGAAACATCTGTTCAGAGTTTACCTTGTCAAATACTGAAGTCATCTGACAGAGAGACCAGACAAAAGCATATAAGAAGCAGCCTGCTCAAGTTAGAGGAAGCACTCAAGACCAACTAGTTAACAGATCTAAATCAAAATCAGCTTTTACATGCAGTTATCTCGTACAAGAAAGGACTGATAAAGGACAAACTAAGAGTCCTTAGTGAAGCATAGGAAATTATTACTGCTTGTTCACAGTAGTAGGAAAAATGCAGACAATGCTGAGTCTTCTTGAACAGACATTTTGAAATTCATTAATACAGGAAAAGGAGTAGGAAATGCGCAGAAGTATTTGATCTACAGAAAGATTAAAATTTGAGAGCAAAATCACTTGTACATCTCTGATGATTTGGAAGAAGGTTTCAACAAACTATAGCAATATACCTGATCTTTCCAGAAAATTGCCAATGTATCTTTTTTGCATCTGCAGCTGGTGATCACATACAGAAACATGAGATGTGCACAGTAACTCCGCCAGCAGGAAAAGCCATACCCTGGTGTGAGGAGCATCTGGAAACACCAGTACCTGAGTCAGCCACAGAGGGCCCCAGACCACAGCTGACATACTAGGCTTAATATTTCCACCAGAGAGATGGGAAATTACAAATAATGCTCCCCCCAGTTTACTCAGCGCTCTAGCATACCTTAACTCCTGACACCTTTGTAACTGCTTACCTTTCAGAAAGAAACAGAATCATTCCAGATATCTCCTCTTCCTTGAACTGAAGACCAAAATTCCAAATTATACATCTGGAAAATATTTCTCAGTCTTCCCTATGACATTCTTAAATCAATTCTCCTTTCCACAGACTCCCCACCACCCTTCATGACTCCACAACTCCTCCTCACCAAGTATCAGAACCTCCACTTTCACACCACCTGCTTCCAGGGAGCAGCAGCACATTATTAAACTCTTCATTAACCCTAAAGAGGTTGTTACTACCCAAATGTTTTACTTAAAGAAGTAGTCCAATGGGTTAGGAACGTAATATGCAACTTTGCAAACCTTGCAGGATCAAACATGATTTTTCATATGTTTTTAAGTGTTATTAAGAATATGGAAAAAAGTAAATTTAACATTTCGCCAAAGTGATTTAATATTCCACTACAGTGAAAGTAAATACTACTGATCTCTTTCTTTTTCATGAATAAACACTTTGAGAGACTAAAAAATTATCCTTGCAATTGTTAAAAGGTTAAACTGTTTTCATTTTCTTACAGTAGGTGCTGTTGGATTAAACGTAGACAAATTTTACACTCTTTACGCTGCTAAAACGACTTAGTTATTCATATGTAGTTAAAACATATAGCTGGGAAAAATTGCAGATTTTTTAACGACAATTTTAAAATAATTTGCAATGACATGACACAAAAAGATGTGATCTGTGTAGTACAGCTTTAAACAAACAGCAATTTTGACCTGATGGTGAATTACAACATATAAAGCAATGACATGACATGCAGACATATCTTACATCAAAAACAATTCAGATTCTAGATATTCAGTTTCACATCCTTAGAACTTTTGAACTGAACTTTTAGGTTGCTGCCATAAATATATAAAGGTTTTGTGATAGCTTATTGTGTTATAGTTTGTAAAGTCATAAATATGAGAGCAAACAGAGTATTATGCTAGGGTTCTCTGTAAGTCAATTTGTGGCATTATTGTGGCCTAATATCTTTTTTTTTCTTTTTTTTTTTTCTTTTTTTTTTTTTTTTATGGTGGACTCTAGACAGACATGGAATCATGAAACATACAGAGACAATAGCTGTCATATTTATAACCTAATGAATTGCAGATAGTTCATGATTATTCATCAACAAATCTTATACTACAGTGAAATGAATTATTCACAAAGTTATTTATGGCTTCAGCATCTTGAATTAATTATTACAGGTTTGATTCTTTTTGAGTCACTCAGGATAGCATCCATCATGATTAACATGGTTAGAATGCATTGGAGGACTCCGTGTTAGATGAATCACTAAGTTCCAGAGAGCAAGCAGTAGAAGGAATATTTTCAGTACTTTATTTTATGCTTAATCACTTACATTTAATTAGTTATAAACTGAAAATTCACCTATATGTGAAAGGTATAAACCACTTTGCATTATTAAAATGAAATAAGCAAAAAATATAAAAATAGTCAGGGCAATTACAGTATTTCTGCCTTCCTCTCTGTCTTAAAGAAAGATTAATATGTTTTTGTTTTGTTTTGTTTTCTTACAAACATCTAAGTAAAAAACAATGCAAATGCCTAAATATAGCTGCATTTTCCTTTCTAGAAAGTACAGATCAGCGGGGAATGTGTTGTGTTTATATGGTACATAAAGTGTTCCCTGCTTGCATTAAAACAGTTATTCTGCTCTTTTTTCAAAAACTGTCAGTCATAATTTGCTTCCTACATACTCATGGAAAAACAGGAGGATTAAAAAAGGAAATAGGCTCCCATATGCACTATAAATACCCCCCATGAAAGAGTGTGATCTGAGAATAAAAGGAAATACCTCCAGTTATTACATCTCTTTGCTTTACATAGAAAATAAATACACTTTATGATAAGACTGTGAACAGTGATGAAATGTATGTATCATGAATTCTGAATCTATTTCACATGTTTTCTGCTATTAACAATGCTATCTTCAATACAATGATCTCACCTCCACATGGGGCCTGTTGCTGTATTCCTGTTTTCACTTATTTAGCTTATTGATGAATACCAAACCTGTGACTGGCTAAAAACATCTATTGCCCAAATTATCTTTAGTTTAGAATGCCCCCAAATTATTTCTTTTGCTGTAAGAAGTTTCTCTCTTTTTTTTTTTTTCTTTCCTGAATATACTATGTAGGTTGGTCCAAGATTTAATCATTTTTTCTTTGCAATCCAAAAGGAGACTAGCAACATATCTTTTTTTTAGTCTTCTTCAGCAATTACCAACATCCTTTCTTGGCTCTGCTCAGTCTTCTCCTAGATCAATTTTTTTACCTTATGTGATCACATGTTCACAACAATGAACAAGAAATAAGCTATCAGAGAGCATAGGTAAGTCCTGAATGTGCAGTTTACACATACGACAGCAAGAAATTGCTTTTATGAAAAATCAATACATCTATAAAAAATATTCTTGCTTTCTATCATCTCCATCAACAGAGTTGTTATTTGATATTTTTGTCAATTTACATTTTTTTATTCCACAAGTATTTTCTCAGAAAAAAAAACTCTGCTACTCTAAGAATTCCACATCATTAATGAGACTGTTTTGGGGGAAGTGCTACTTGGAAAGTTTTAGATTTTTTTTCAGGACAATGAAGCCCTAATAATCCCAAAGTAGGACAGAGAGAAATTCTTCCAGACTCAAGGTGCAATCCTATTGGACCAATGCAGTGAATGAAATTGGAAAAACATCCTGCTTGGCATGCTGCAGACAGGACTTGGAGACTAGGAGAAAGGAGTATTTCCATTTTGTGTTTTCTGGAACAATTCTTTAATGATAGTAATCTAACAGTTCTATGAGAATTTGACACTGTGACGGACTTACTACAGACAGAACAGATACATACTGACCTGTGCACTTGTGACATAAGGAAAGCGCATAGAGAACTATCATACAGGTAAACCAAACGCTATGGATATGCTAAAGAGAATGCCTTACACTTGCTTAAAATTTGATGTCTTGAGATCTTCAAGTGTTTACAACTCACTGATAACTCAGCTTCTTATATATGTAAGAACTGTTATGAAATATTTGTTTTATTCTTCTGCTTAAAATTTCTAGTTGTAAACCAAGATCCCCTTAATTAGATGCTGTACACAGAAACAAAAAACAACCCCCGCCCCGAAGATCTTACAGGCCAATCATAAGAGAAAACAGATGGGCAGAGACAGATGGGGGAACAGAAGGAAATAATACGACTTCTGTGGTAGATATCAGAAATGTAATTAGGCCGATCATTTACCCACGCGTGGTAAAATTTACCATGAATGTGAAGCTGCAGTGAGATTTTATAGAACTTCTGCATTAGAGTCCTTTTCTCTCTCCTGCAACAAGGGCAATCCTGCAACATAAAATTGCACAGATCAGGAGTAGTTAATTACTGAGAAATTTCTTATTCATGTATATTTTGCTTAAGGTCTCTTGGAAATCAGCCAACTTCTGAGCCCTTTTACAGTTTTTGCTGTTATTTTGTTGTGCTAATTAGGCATGTTCAGTTTGCTAACACTCTGACGACTGTGATTCCTAACAACAGAACAAGAGATAATTTAAAATATATTATTTTAATATTGAGGTGTTATTATTTCATCAGTCATTTTCTGTTTCCTCCACCTGTTACATTTTTAGCAGGATGCAGAAATTAACTCCTCTTTGGAATATGTTTTTATTGTCTTTAGATGTTCACTTACGTTAAACTGTATTTGTGAAACTTTGTTTTACTGGACATTGAGGATCTAATGAATTGGTAGTGTATTTAAGGAAATACTGAGATATCTTAAAGTCACCTTTGGTTTTGTACATGAATGACATCTAAGCTCTACAACAAAAATGTTAAGTTAAACAGAACAAAATATATTTGTCTTATTTGTTTCATACTACATGCACAGGACATCTGCTCAGTGAGAAAACAGACTGCATGGTATATAAGGCTGAAAAAATACACCACAAAATATCTAAATTAGTATATTGTGTCTTACTGTTAAGTAGGGATACCTTTTTCTTGTCAAACCCAGAAATATGGACCTGTACTATGTACATTGTGAATAAAATAAATGGTTAGCATAAATTCTCTCTAGAATTCAGATAAGATATTACAATGTCACTTTTAACATAAATGTATGTGAAACTCTCCTTACTTCTGAGAAATACTCAAACCAACATAAATACTTTATTACATTTATAAAACATGAATGACATTGATGTCTAAACAAAGACATTCTGCATTAAACTATTTTGTAATTCTTTTATGACCCTTGATATTTGAGGAATAAGAAAATATATCTCATCCTGTGACTGTGAACAAGGATCAAGTCACATTTAAAGCAGAACTTATTAATTTTGTTCAGTTATGACTGATAGGCAAAGTAGAGGACTGACAGATTATGTATCTGACCATATAATGGTCTGTTAAAACACTGCAGAGCCCAACTGCACTTTGGATAGAGAATCAAACAGGCTAATACAATGCAAAGAACAGGAAGTCTTCAGTAAAAAGATCGGATCATGTAAAGTCATAACAGCTTGGATAGTCAGCAACTACCATTTCACACACAAGAGGGATTCTGAGATAATGACACCATCAATCTTTAAAGATCTGTGATATCCAGTTTCCTAGCCAACACAAAAGTACCTGGACTCCTTCATGTAAGTTTCAGGTACCAGTCATTCTTACCCTCCATGCACAAAAGCTTAGTTCTGCTTCTTTTTCCTTAGCACAAATTTAATTAATTAATTCATTAAAAGAAAAAAAGAAAAAGAAAGAAGAAGAGCAATTCACAACTGACACCACTTAATTCAATGCAAAACTACTTCTGATTTCAGTGCAAACAAGTTTCACCTGAAAATCAGTAAAACAATTCATATATTTCATGTGAAGGTACTAGAGCCTAACATGGTGCAAATGGGATAGTATTGTAGTTGGAATAATAACTAGAGAAAGCATTCCTTTTGCAGGAAGTACTCAAAACACTCAAAAACGCACAAAAATTTTGTAGTGCGTAATAGTGTTTCTTTCAACAATTTTCACTCTCCTTTTCCTTTCCACATTTCTTCTTCTTATCTTATGTGATGGTAACCAGCCTTAACTAGGTTGGTCAAATCCCCTTGTCCTGTGATATTTGTTTCAAGACTGAAATGCCAGGCTAGTCCACAAGCATAGTTGTGCCTGCATGAAGTTGTATAACTTCATGCATGTTGGCAAGGACAACTTAATCAGAAAAAAAAATAAAAAGCTCATCGTTTCAACTTCACTGCAGACTTCTTTTTCTATATTCAAACAGCATTTATAGTTATTCTTTTACCATCTCTGTTATTCTACATGGTTATTCTTGACAACCCTTAACCCATCCTTCTCCCCATCATAGAGAGAAACACCACACACTACTGCATTCCTCTCCTCCTTTGACAAAAGTCTGGTAATGAAATTATCACAGAATCACAGAATCACAGAATTGAAGGGGTTGGAAGGGACCTCGAAAGATCATCGGGTCCAACCCCCCTGCCAAAGCAGGTTCCTTAGAGCAGGCTGCCCAGGTACGCGTCCAGACGGGCCTTGAATATCTCTAGAGAGGGAGACTCCACAACCTCCCTGGGCAGCCTGTTCCAGTGCTCCATCACTCTCACTGCGAAGAAGTTCCTTCGCACTCACCGAGGCGATCGGCTCCGGGGCAGACGTGTTCTGCAGTGGAGCAGGGGATCGAGGCAGTCAGGGCTTTTTTTCCGGCATCAAGGCCACTCAAGGCAGCCGAGGGAGCTGCCAGGACCCGGCAGCCCTCGCGAGGGAGGCTGATGAGGCGTAGGCAGGGCCAGCAACATCCTTCTACCCTGATGTTCAAAAGCAGCCTCTAGGGAGCGCGAGCGACCAGGAGCGTGTTGAACAGGGCGGGCAAACAGGGCGGGGCGTGTCAGAAGGGCGGGGCACGGCAGTTTGCATGGCAGTTCGCTCGGGCAGGGTGCGCTCAGGCAGGGCAGACCGTTCTGCCCCGCCCATAAGAACAACTCATCTAACGGCTGTCTACCAGTAGCTAGGCCGCAATGGTCTACACTAGGCAGAGAGCTCTCTCTAGAAAGTCTGTAACTACCCATACTGACTGCCTGCTCAAAAATGCGGCAGTTCAGGTCTCTGGATGCAGGGAGTGTCTGAGCCTGTTGCTGCCATCTGAGGGAGGCAGAGATACTGTGTGTGTGAGGTGTGAGCAGGTGGATGACCTGGTCCGCCTGGTGGCAGAGCTCAGGGAGGAGGTGGAGAGGTTGAGGGCCATCAGGGAGTGTGAGCTGGAGATAGACTGGTGGAGCTACACCCTGCAAGGCCTGAAGGAGAGGTACCGGGGTGAGACACCCCAAATGGGGGTGGACCCCCTGCCCTGTCACTGTCGGGCTGAGGGAGGAGACCTAGGAGTTGAGGAGGAATGGAGACAGGCCCCTGCTCGACCTCGCAGGCAACACACCCCCCTACCGTCCCAACCTTCCCAGGTGCCCTTACACAACAGATTTGAGGCCCTGGAGCTAGAGAGACCAGTGGGTGAGGATGAGGTAGAAAGTCTACCCAGGAGGATGCCTAGGGCAAGGAAGTTGACTCCACGCCTCAAGACTGCCTCCACCAAGAAAGATAGAAGGGTAATCGTTGTAGGCGACTCCCTTCTCAGAGGAACAGAGGGCCCTATTTGTCGGCCTGACCCTACCCGTAGGGAAGTCTGCTGCCTCCCTAGGGCCAGGGTCAGGGATGTTGCCAGAAAGCTTCCCAACCTGGTTCACCCCTCTGATTACTATCCTCTTTTGATAGTCCAGGCTGGCAGTGATAATATTGAAGAGAGAAGCCTGAAGGCTATCAAACGAGACTTTAGGGGACTGGGACGGTTAGTGGATGGAGCGGGAGTACAGGTGGTGTTTTTGTCCATCCCTACAGTGGCAGGGAGGGGTACAGAGAGGACACGGAAAGCCCACCTGATAAACACATGACTCAGAGGCTGGTGCCAACACAGAAATTTTGTTTTTTTTTGACCATGGGGTGCTTTACTCGGCACCGAGCCTGATGGCCGCAGAAGGGTCCCACCTATCTCTAAGGGGAAAACAGATCCTAGCCCAGGAGCTGGCAGGGCTCATTGAGAGGGCTTTAAACTAGGTAAGAAGGGGGATGGGGCTGAAATAAGGCTTGTTAGAGGTGTGCCAGGGGGAACAATGGCAAGGCCGGGGGAGAAGGCAATGGCCCAACTGAAGGGCATCTACACTAATGCACACAGCATGGGTAACAAACAAGAGGAGCTGGAAACCATCGTGCAGCAGGCAGGCTATGACTTGGTTGCCATCATGGAAATGTGGTGGGACCACTCTCATGACTGGAGTGCTGCAGTGTCTGGCTATATGCTCTTCCGAAGGGACAGGCAGCACAGAAGGGGTGGTGGTGTGGCTCTCTATATTAGAGACTGTTTTGATGTTGAGGAACTTGACGCTGGGAATGATAAGGTTGAGTCCCTGTGGGTTAGGATCAGTGGGAAGGCCAACAAGGCAAGCATCCTGGTGGGGGTCTGTTACAGACCGCCGAACCAGGATGAGGAGATGGATGAGGAGTTCTACAGGCAGCTGGCAGAAGTTGCGAAATTGTTGGCGCTTGTTCTCGTGGGGGACTTCAACTTCCCAGACATATCCTGGAAGCACAACACAGCCCAGAGAAAGCAGTCTAGGAGGTTTCTGGAGAGCGTGGAAGATAGCTTCCTGATGCAGCTGGTTAGTGAGCCTACCAGGGGAGGTGCCCCGCTAGACCTTCTGTTCACAAATAGAGAAGGACTGATGAGAGATGTGGTGGTTGGGAGCTGTCTTGGGGAGAGTGACCACGAAATGGTAGAGTTCTCTATTCTTGGCGAAGTCAGGAAGGGGATCAGTAAAACCGCTGTCTTGGACTTCCAGAGGGCTGACTTTGAGCTGTTCAGGACACTGGTTGGCAGAGTCCCTTGGGAGGTGGTTCTGAAGGGCAGAGGAGTCCAGGAAGGCTGGGCACTCTTCAAGAAGAAAATCTTAATGGCTCAGGAGCGGTCTGTCCCCACGTGCCCAAAGACAAGCCGGCGCGGAACTAGACCGGCCTGGCTGAACAGAGAGTTGTGGTTCGAGCTTAGGAGAAAAAGGAGGGTTTATAATCTTTGGAAAAGAGGGCGGGCCACTCAGGAGGACTATAAGGATGTTGCGAGGCTGTGCAGGGACAAAATTAGAAAGGCCAAAGCTCATCTGGAGCTCAATCTGGCTACTGCCATTAAAGATAACAAAAAAAGTTTTTACAAATACATCAACACAAAAAGGAGGACTAAGGAGAATCTCCATCCTTTACTGGATGCGGGGGGAGACTTAATTACAAGAGATGAGGAAAAGGCTGAGGTGCTTAATGCCTTCTTTGCCTCAGTCTTTAGCGGCAAAACCAGTTGTTCTCTGGATACCTGGTACCCTGAGCTGGGGGAAGGGGATGGGGAGCAGGATGTGGCCCTCACTATCCACGAGGAAATGGTTGGCGACCTGCTACAGCACTTGGATGTATGCAAGTCAATGGGGCCGGATGGGATCCACCCGAGGGTACTGAGAGAACTGGCGGAGGAGCTGGCCAAGCCACTTTCCATCATTTATTGGCAGTCTTGGCTATCAGGGGAGGTCCCAGTCGACTGGCGGCTAGCAAACGTGATGCCCATCTACAAGAAGGGCCGGAGGGTAGACCCAGGGAACTATAGGCCTGTTAGTTTGACCTCAGTGCCAGGGAAGCTCATGGAGCAGATTGTCTTGAGTGTCATCATGCGGCACTTACAGGGCAACCAGGCGATCAGGCCCAGTCAGAATGGGTTTATGAAAGGCAGGTCCTGCTTGACGAACCTGATCTCCTTCTATGACAAAGTGACACGCTTGGTGGATGAGGGAAAGGCTGTGGATGTGATCTACCTTGATTTCAGTAAGGCTTTTGACACCGTTTCCCACAACATTCTCCTCAAGAAACTGGCTGCTCATGGCTTGGACTGGCGTACGCTTCGTTGGGTTAAAAACTGACTGGATAGCCGGGCCCAAAGAATTGTGGTGAATGGAGTCAAATTCAGTTGGAGGCTGGTCACTAGTGGAGTCCCCCAGGGCTCAGTACTGGGGCCAGTCCTCTTTAATATCTTTACCGATGATCTGGATGAGGGGATTGAGTGCACCCTCAGTAAGTTTGCAGATGACACCAAGTTAGGTGCGTGTGTCGATCTGCTTGAGGGTGGGAAGGCTCTCCAGGAGGATCTGGATAGGCTGGACCGATGGGCTGAGGCCAACTGTATGAAGTTCAACAAGGCCAAGTGCCAGGTCCTGCATCTGGGGCGTAACAACCCCAAGCAGAGCTACAGGCTGGGAGATGAGTGGTTGGAAAGCTGCGTGGCAGAGAAAGTCCTGGGAGTATTGGTTGATAGTTGGCTGAATATGAGTCAGCAGTGTGCTCAGGTGGCCAAGAAGGCCAACAGCATCCTGGCTTGTACAAGAAGCAGTGTGGCCAGCAGGTCTAGGGAAGTGATTGTGCCCCTGTACTCGGCTCTGGTGAGGCCGCACCTCGAGTACTGTGTTCAGTTTTGGGCCCCTCGCTACAAGAAGGACATGGAGGTGCTTAAGAGAGTCCAGAGAAGGGCGACGAGGCTGGTGAGGGGTCTGGAGAACAAGTCTTACGAGGAGCGGCTGAGGGAGCTGGGATTGTTCAGCCTGGAGAAGAGGAGGCTCAGGGGCAACCTTATCGCTCTCTATAGGTACCTTAAAGGAGGCTGTAGAGAGGTGGGGGTTGGTCTATTCTCCCACGTGCCTGGTGGCAGGACGAGGGGGAATGGGCTAAAGTTGCGCCAGGGGAGGTTTAGGTTGGATATTAGGAAAAACTTCTTTACCGAAAGGGTTGTTAGGCATTGGAATGGGCTGCCCAGGGAAGTAGTTGAGTCACCATCCCTGGAGGTCTTTAAAAGACGTTTAGATGTTGAACTTTTTTTTTTTCTTTTGAGTCTTCTTTTCTCCAGGCTGAACAGACCCAGGTCTCTCAGCCTTTCTTCATAGGGAAGATGCTCCAGGCCCTGTATCATCTTTGTGGCCCTCCGCTGGACTCTTTCCAGGAGATCCCTGTCTTTTTTGTACCGGGGAGCCCAGGACTGAACACAGTACTCCAGGTGAGGCCTGACCAGGGCAGAGTAGAGGGGGAGGATCACCTCCCTTGACCTGCTGGCCACGCTCCTTTTAATGCATGCCAGGATCCCATTGGCTCTCTTGGCCACGAGGGCACACTGCTGGATCATGGTCATCCTGTCGTCCACCAGGACCCCCAGGTCCTTCTCCTCAGAGCTCCTTTCCAGCAGGTCGTCCCCCAGCCTGTACTGATACGTCCGGTTGTTCCTTCCCAGGTGCAGGACTCTACACTTGCTCTTATTAAACCTCATTTGGTTTCTTCCTGCCCATCTCTCCAGCCGGTCCAGGTCTCGCTGAATGGCAGCACAGCCTTCTGGTGTGTCAGCCACTCCTCCCAGCTTTGTGTCATCGGCGTACTTGCTGAGGGCAGACACTATTCCCTCATCAAGGTCGTCAATGAAGATGTTGAACAAGATGTTATAGGTAACCTCTATGTAGGTTGCTTTCTGGGTAGTGAAAACCATACTATTTCCACTGAATCAACAAAATACCTGTTGGAAATAAAATGTTTTCAGAATTTGGACCTTTATAATATTGCCACTTTGCTGAGTTATATTGAGCAAATTTTGTGTTCTTGAAGGTATCTGTTCTGAGAAGAAATTGGTAACACCGAATTAAGCATTTCTTCAACATATTTAATATAAAAAACACACAAATCCCATTTTCTCATGAAGAGATAAAGGTAAAATATGCAAACATTTTCTCAAACATTCTTCATCACATTTTCTACTTTTCCCAATGCTGCCAAATATATTGGATATGTTTGTCTTTCAAATGTCTCACACAAATGTAAAATGCTTAGCAAACAGCTTTCTTTTTGTGCTTCAGGCCTTGATCTTGATACTTAGGAAACCGTCATAACTCAGAACTCTCCATCTGGGGTACCTAGCCTTTAAAAATATATCTAAAGACTCTCACTTTTATTTAGCAGCTTTTTTTTTTTTTTTTTTTCTTTTCCTTCAAAATAAAGAGCTTTAGAAGATTGAATAGCAGGAAAAAGAGATCCTTTACACAGTTTCTGTAATGAGAAGCTCTGAGACTGAACACTGCAACATAAAACAGCCAATGGAGTAATGTTTTTATTAATGCCACACCTCAGTGCTTGATTCATATCACAATTACATAGCATTCAGTGCAATACAGTCTAATGCATCATAAAGTATCCACAAATTCTAAAGTATTCTGATCTCACAACACGAAATATCAACATTCATTGCACTTTATAAGTATTCAAATCAGTAACATACAATAATATTACAAGAACCCTAAATTCATGATCGGTTTGATTTTCAGGGATTACTTTAGCCCTGGTTTTCAGTAAGGAAGGGTAGAAATAAATTTTTAAACAATGTAATACTTTCAAACAGCCTATTGTTCTACATGTCTTCATAGACATTTGAAAGGTTACCAGATTTTAATAATTGAATTTTAGAGAGATTGATTTTATATCAGAATGTAACTTGCAATATTTAGAAACAGTTCCATTTATCTTCTGATTTTATAGGTACTATGCAGCTGTGTTATGTAGGACAAAAACAGTTTCAAGTGCTTCATGAAATCTAATAAAAATTGAGCTGTGCTAAAGGAAAAGTAGTTCTTACAAATGTGTCATTTAGCTAACCTTAAGCCTCTCAACATTTCACATTCTAAATTGCTTTTTTTTTCTAAGAAAGTAAAAGAGAACATAATACCAGCAAGATTTGCATCCACAAGACATAACCCTTAAAATTAGGCTAGTATGAAAAAGAAAGTAGACTGTTCATGAGCGTGCTTGGTGATATAAGGCAGACAGTGAGGATCACAAAGAGTATAAAACTAACTGTCATCCATTTAATCAATATGGAAGCCAATTCAAGGACTTCTAATTCAGAGTCAAATGCTAATAGATTTTAGAAAGCAAACATATACATAAGTAGTAAGTACACAACCAAACCTTTCTGTAGGCTGGATAAATCAGCACAAACTTGTAGTGAGGTCTCATTATCTGATCAGGACTGGGAAGGTTCATCATCTGTAAGGTTTTGATCTTTCTCGTAGTTCTTGAAGGATCTCAGGCATTTGAGTGAAACCTGCAGCAAGACATATGTTGGCAACAATGCAGATGTCAGCAATAAGGCAGTGCCAAGGCACTGCGTACTTGCTACCCTGGACAACATATACCTATTTCACTCTGGTTCTTTCTAAACAAGAGCTTTCATTTGTATCTACTTCATTAATGTAAGAATGGTGACTGGGATATAAAATTAAGAGTAAGGGAATGAGACATATTGTGATAATAAATTATGTATTTGAAGATCAGTGTCATTATATATTAATAGAAATGAGAGTGACTGTTTCTATCTGGCAAATACAGGACTCTTCTTTTATAATATTTTTGGAAACCATCAAACAGCACCATGGACAGTAACAAACAAGCATCTGAAATGCACTAAGCTGCAGAGAACCAAGATTCAAATTTTGTCATGTTTCATCAGTTCATGCTCTTGAAAGATGACAGGATGACTCAGGATATACTGTGGATTTCATGTCTATTATGGTCTATATATACTATTGTTTCAAAACCTTTGTGGAACACTTGATTTGCACCACAGAAGTAGCGTTAAACTTATGGTTGGTTTGGGTTTACCCAAAGTAAAGTACTTATGTACTTTAAGTACTTTGAAGTACTTAAGTACTTAAAAATACTTACTTTTAAGTAAGATTAAGTACTTAATTACATTTAATTATGTATTTATTTCCTTTTCATACTAACTCCTAAAGTTCTTAAAATCTGTCTAGTTATCTTCAGCTCCTGCTCCACAGTGAATCTTAAATTTCACTAGGACAAGTCACACCAAGAAGCAAAGAAAATGCTTCTACATGAGAATCACCTTAATTTAGACAAACTCAGACTTTCCTAGCTGTTTTCAGTTAGATAAAAGCATTCACTTAAAACACAATCCTTTCAGAACTTGACCAATAACTCAATGCCAAAACAAGGCCTCAAGAATGTGTTTTTAATGAAAATTAAGGAGATGGATGAAATTTGTTTAAAAGGTAGGAATAGAATAATTTTGTGTGGAATGCTCAAAATATCATCAAGACATTTCAGTCACATATATGAACTGCCATCATATTTGGTCTAGTCCGTTTGTTTTGGGTGGAATTGCAAAGGCCCCTCTGCAATGCACTTACTCCAATATTTGCACAGACTATTAGAACGTCTGCAAACAAATAATTGCAAAGCTGTTAATTTAGAATCTCCTATTATAAAAAGAAGCTACTTGAGTTTTATTATATCAGTTCATCACAAATCATACAAGAAAAATGCTCAAGGTGCTGCCAATCTCACCCACCAAGAATGTCCAGAAAAGACCAAAATTACTGTTTATAAATTGAGTTCACAATAAGGATAAAACTCATTACAGGGAGAATGATATTCTCACATTCATCAGTTTAGGAATAAAAGCAGCTCTGACATATATAATATTGCCTTCTCCAAAATACTTTTGATTTTAAAATCACTCTGTCATTCCACAAAGTCAGCAAGTGTTTTCTGTAATTCTTTTTAATCTTACATTTCAGGACACGGAGTAAATCACTGAAGTGTTTCCCCTACCTTATTTTGCAAGTATACTGCTGTTCACTGAGAGATTAAAAACAAATGGAACATCAAACTGAGCAATCAAGAGTTGATTTCATATGCTAAAAGCTAGCTTGAAAACAAAAAGCTCTCAAACAGCTGTGATTTTCCTGTAGTTTGAGTTACAGAACCCTTGGAATGCATATCAATATACTGCATCTTCAGTGTTGCATATTTTAGTTTAAAAGTTGAGGGCTGTCATATTTGATTACCTATAGAGTCACAGACTATTACTTCACATCTACAGAATCCATACTTGCCATAACTGTCTTTTGAATTGTTACAATTTTATTTTCAAAATAAAATCTGTAGACTTATCTGCAGGACATAACCATAATCTTGTATATATTCATGTAAATCAGGATTAAACAAACAGAGGCCAATGCACATGTACTGGTTATAAACAGAGTGAACTCTGCATGAGGCTGGCTTTAGTTTCTTCCAGAGTAAAAGAGAATCCTTAAAGCCTATGTGTTTATGGTAACATCAAGCTTTCACGAAAGAAAAACTTCTTCATTTGTATTTGAAAAACTTGGCTTTGAGGCTTAGTTTCAAAGCTTAGTTTTCCTTATATAAATTGAGTATTCAAAAAAAATCTATCTTATAACCTTTTGATTGCACAGACCCAATGAATGTTTGCCCTATAAACTGATTAATTCTCTAAGTTGCTTGGGGTAAGGGGGACTTTTTTGTTTTTACAAGAGGATCAACACTCATATGTAAAGAAAAACTGCTGACTTTATTTATTTATTTTTATTGCAACACACTGAATCCTTAACACATGTGACACAATGAAAGCAATTACTTGGAGACATTATTTCTGAAAATAGACCTCTATGAATCTACTCTAAACCCACAGATGGTAAAGTACCTCCAGGCCTTGTCTGAAAACCACAATTTTGTAGTGTTCTATTAGCAACCAGATATATGAGTTACAAATTTGTGGTATTTGATATTTTATTTTCTACCCATATATAAAATGGATTCATATCCAAATTTTATGTCCATTTATTTCATGTGGATATTTAATATCCATAACCTTTTTCCATGTTATCCATATACTTTCTTACTCAGTGTCCCTACTTCTAACACATTGATACCTGAATTTTCAGGGAAACTCTCTAGAAATAAGTGTTTGCACTTCTGAGCAGGGAGTACTTAGGAGATGAATTGGTCACATTCAGCAGCTGCATCAGAGCCATTTCTAGTCTAAATGGGGCCAGACAGAATAAAATGTGAAAGGAAAAAAGTGCTTGCTGAGGTGTTATCATAGCAGTAAACACTGCTATATATAGCTTGCACAGCTTGTGAATGAAGTCTTGAAAAAAACAAAACAAAACAAAACAAAACTCTAAAACAGAATCAAATATAAAAAATGAAATATCCTCAGGAAATATATGAGGTAATGTTCCATCTTTTATTTGGAAGGGGCACTGTGTCTCCCTATTTTTCATTATTGATCTTTTCATAGAATCTTGCATATTTTACTTTTCTTTGTGGAGAAAGGCAGTGAGTCATGCCCTGAAATGTAAGATTTCTTACATTGTAAGGTGAGTGGAGAATAATGAAATGCATTTGAAAGCTTTTCATATAGTTCTTCATGATTCACAGCACTCACACACATAGAATGACATCAGGTTATAATGTGCAGTGCTTTGCTCTTGGACTCTGTCTTCATTTGAAAAAATAAGCAAATAAATAAATGTGAGCTTTATGTCACTCTCCCAAAATCACACACACAAAAAACAACTGGGCTCTCAGATTTATTTATTTGTTTGTTTGCTTTGAAATAAATACATTTTTTCCCCAAATCCATTGTATAACCAATTTTCAGTGCTTATCTCTCTAACTTAAGTTATATTAAATAGCGTTCCTGGGGATAAAATAATGCTTGAAAGTCTTGAAATAATTCTTTACTAGATGGAGGATAACAAGACTCTTAACTAGTAGGTATCATACTTCTGTTACTCACTGACAATAAAAGTAACAAAAGTTTTTTGTCAAAAACTACTACTCTGTCAGATGAAAATGCCACAAAAAGAAATGGTTTTCACCCCTTCATTTCAACTTTTAATATCTGCTCTGTCTGTCCTGAAAGCCAGATATATACAAGTGTAGTTTTAGAGTTAGCTGAGCAGGTTACATTTTTTGTAAGCTTCACAATAAAACATGAACAAATTATTATTGTATGTATATATATACACATGTATAAATCTGAGGTCATCAATTATCTTTGATGACCTTTTCAATGTATTCTTGTTTTATCTTTTAATATAGAACAATCCCTGTTAATGTTTCCATATGCAACAGGAAAGATGTGAGATTGTGTAGAATCATAGTATGGCTTGGGTTGGAAGGGACCTTAAAGATCCTATAACTCCAACCTCATTTTAACAAGCTAAATGCACTGTGTTCAGAATAACAGGGTTCAGATCCAGATGAATCATTAAAAAGTTCCAAAGAACAAAAAAGGAATAAGTAAGAATTTATATATAACATATGTATATATAATTATATATATAAATTAAGCTCCTAATAATCCATGCTATTCTTAAATTTTATGACTGCATGAATCATTTTATTGAGAAACAGCAAGGGAAAAATGCACTTTACTTTTGTGAAATAACACTATGGAACTATGGCATTTGTATTCAATTCTTCTACTAAATTTACCATTGAGAAATACAAGAGTTATTTTGCCACCCTTTCAGTTTCACTGAAAGTACCTTAATCTCAGCATTGCTTAAGTATCGTCACAGCACAGTTTTTAAATGAAATTGTTCTCTCCCCATGCAGCACACACTTGATTGAGATAGGTTAATTTTTGTACTCAGAAAAATCACTAATTTGGACATAAAGGCAGTTGTAGTATTTCTATACTTGAGTGTCTTGGAACAGCAGCAATACAATTCTTATGTGATTTCTGTATACACTGATATTTTGAGATCTATTTTGAGATTTGAAAAGTTGCAGTACTACATATATATACACTATTTTTTTTTTTATTTTTTTTTTGTGACAGCATTGTATTTTGCCACAGAAATTTAGGACGTGAGCCAAAACGGAGGCAGTAGAAAGGTTCCTATTGACGTCAGTGGGCTTTGGATCAGGCCCCAGATTGCTAAGGACTAGGACTGTTAACTTACAATTAACGTGCATCTATTCTGACCCTTAAATAGTTCAGGCAGAAAATTCCTCTTTTGCATTTTACAATTGTTTTTAGTATCTTTTCTGGTATTTTTTGAGCAAATTCTAAAAAAGTAATACAGGTTTTCCTGGGTAAGCTCAAGCCTCTCTACAAGCTCTTATTTGCTGATCTATAATGTAATAATGGAAACATAACATTCAGCAATGCAGCGTCAGTAGATAGAAAAGTAATTTACCTTCACATTTTGAGACTGTTACTATTCAGTGTCTGAAGGCTCTCATTTAAACTGAGTAAGGTGGGTAAAAAGAAAGCAGGAGTCTGAATCTAATCACTGAATTGCAATGATAACACCAACGTATGGTTTATAAAGGAGCTGTTTCTAATGTTTACATGTGTTTACTTGTTTAATATTGTATTTTCAGGGGTTGAAAAAGGTTATTAATGTAGTGTGTGTGACAGAGGATCCCCAGCTAATGTTATAATGAACAACTGCAATAGAACTACTAAAGTAAACAGTAACAAAAATTATCTTGTTACTGCCTGAATAGTCCAAGCCTATTAAGTCCCACTAAATAATGTTTTAGCTCTCTACTTCATAATTTGAGCATCCATTTCTTTATTTACTTGTGTTATACTGGGTCACATGCTTGATTTTGTTTGAAAAATGCAGGTTTACTTTTCAGTTAATTTATATTGTTTATTTGTGTGGGACATGAGTTGTTTTAATGGATCACAACTCATAAGCAGCTAGTATTCATAGCAGATACAAGTCAGAGTTATTTACAATAATATGATGTATAACTAATATCATTCTAGTGAAGGACTCAATGAAAGATTAGTTCATAGGCTTTGTTTCATTGAGATTTTCTAAATGTAGTGATAGGCTCTCATTCTAGTAGTTCATGCACTTATGAAATTAAAAAAAAGCATCAAATAAATATCAAAGATAGAGTAGGAAGGTTGATGTGATAGAATCAATTATTCAGGAGTTTACATAAAAAATGTAATGAGTACCAAAGCCATTTTTGTGGTTGCAACAGAGCATTTAATTTGAAAGACTATCTCTCCTCTGAACACTGAGCATTCATTTCAAAAAAAAAAAATAAATTATTTTCCTGTGTGGCACAGAGAACATGGGTGCTCATAGCCATTTCAAAGAAATGTAAAAGGTTTTGTAAACGTAGAGCTTTGTAAATGTAAAGCTTTTATTTATAATGTAATGAGTTTTGCATTTTCATGCAATGTTTTAGGCTCCTGAAGAATCTGAAAAGCATCTGCTTAAATTAAAATATTTTCTTTCTGAAATGTTGAACATTCAGCACTTACTCATAAGCATTTCATAGCTGTAAGAGACATTATGTTATAAAAATCAGTGATAACTTGGTGAAAAATAGTTTGATGTTGTTCTTGATTACAGAGAATTATTGCGCAAATGTAAAAAAAAGTAAATGAAGCAAAACTGAATAACATCAGAAATACTGAATACATCTGTGCATTCCAGTAGCATGCAACATTATATATTCTGACACTGAATTCAGCTACAATGTCTTTGACAACATAATGCAGGGATATACAATCACTCTGATCTTTTGGTCTGTGGATGAGTAACCTAACTAAATTCTAAAATCAATTTTGAATAGACCTGACCGAAGACTGTCAGAATTCATAAATTTTCGAAGTACAAAAGTTAAGGAGACAAGTTCATGGGTTTTGGTAGTTCCATCAAATCCATAACCCCTGCAGGAAAAAAAAAATAAATAAAGGAAGAGAAAAACACCACACTCTCCCAAAAGCATTTTTTTTTTTTTCAGTATTCGGATTTCTTCTTTTAACATTTTCAAAAACAAATATTTCTAATTAATTATGGTTTGTTTATAATCTGCTTTTAACTCTTAAAGTATTAGGACATTAGAACATTCCCCAAATAAAATCAAATATACCCACTCAATCTAAAAAAGAACCTCAAAAATATCTGTACCTTCTTAACCTTGCAGGGTTTCTAGCTCAGCCACTGCACCAGAACTTCCACTATTTGTTTAGTCTTCCATTCAGTTTCTCTAGGGGCTGTTCTCCGTTCATGAAGTGGAATGGTCATGCCACCACTACATAAGCTGAACTGAAATGTCAGTGTAGTGACTGGTCAGATATGGCCATATACCAAACAAGGACTTGACCCCTCTGTCAAGATAAAATAAAAATCTGGATGTCTTTCTGAACAGTTTATACCAGTACAAATAAAGAGAGAGAATGTTCACTCTATTCTGCTCATCCTTCTCTTTCTTTCTTCTTCTCCTTCTACTTAAGTAGTATGGGAAATTGATTCCATAATGTTAGAAATGGCACTATGCCTTTCAGGTATGACCTAAGGATTAAAAAAGAAAAAAAAAAAAAAGGAAAAAACAGTATGCAGAATTTCTAGAAATACAGTTATTAGGAGCCAAGGGTGGTCTGTCATTGTCCAATATCCAAAAAAAAAAAAAAAAAAAAACCAGAAACTGCCAAAGTACCTCTATATGTAACTTTTTAAGATCTTCAATATACCTAGGGGAACTTAGAAATAAAAAAGCTATAATTTAAAGGAGAGACAGGAATGGACTTCAGGAAAAGAAAGAATTTTAAATGACTGTTTCTAAGGGACCCAAACAGCAAGTTTTTGATGGTGATGACTGCATTGATAGCTGAGTGCTCTTAAGAAAACTATCATCTATGTTGAATCTGCCCCATAGACTATTTGGTACCTGTATAACAGGTGACTTGTTAGACAAGTTGCTCACCACTTGTGGGATAAAATGCAATAGATTGAAGTTCATAGTAAATAAAACGTATTTAAGTATAAATAATGTAATATCTTTAGAACACAACAAGAATGGAAAGGACAGGTGAAATAAAATTGATCAAAAATAAAGACTTCCACAAGTTCAGTTGCTTTTCCTGGACTCTGTACGCTTTGCTGTGGTCTGAGAATACCTCACTGATTTTCTGTCCGTGGAGTCTATTATTACTCTGTGAAGTGGTCATGGTTCTGCTTCTCAACTCTCCTTCTTCTGCCAGCTATTTATATCCCATTTGTAGGTAGCTCATAGCTCTGCCAGATAGTGCTGAGGCAGGATGATGGGGCCATAGCCATACCCAATTCTTCCCTAAACATCCACTGGCACAGTAAGACAGGA
The DNA here is from genome assembly GCF_009769625.2 of Cygnus olor. NCBI lineage: Eukaryota > Metazoa > Chordata > Aves > Anseriformes > Anatidae > Cygnus > Cygnus olor. The sequence goes on from NC_049170.1 coordinate 30,770,318, forward strand.
GAAAACACTAACACATGGCTATCCTCTGACTACTACTGAAAGATAGTGAAAGACTACTAACTGTGACTGCCAGGAAAGATAAGGGATCTCCACTTCTGTACAAGAGTTAGAAAATCTTCAGACGGAGGAACTGTCTCCTGAAGTAGAAGCTGAAGCATAATGGTGCTTGGCAACAATATCTATTAAACAAAATGGGGCAGGATTTGTAAAGCTCTTGTTAGTCTGTTTCCCAAAGGATAAATTCTATGAAGACATATCTTCAATCAGGAGCCCAGGTTTCAGCTACTGATCATTTACTCAGACCCTTCCTGTATGAAGGTACTGGTTACATATTTGAGAAACATATGATCCGCACCTAAAACTCAATTCAGGAAATGAGATTAATAAGCTTTTACAAACATTGGTCATGTCAGTTTACCTAGAAACTTTGCCTTCTTTTCTATTCATTTTTCTAAATGAAATATCATTCTCCCACATTTAGGAGAAAAAATGAAGTAGGTCCTCCTAAACTTAAAATGAAAGTTTATTGAAACCAAGACACTAGGCTATGTATATGCGTATAATATATATATATATATATATATATATATATATATAATAAATGTTTTTGCTATTTGATTACTTTTAGATGCCCTGAGAATATATATATTGTTACTGGAGATGAGACAGATTTCAGTATTTATTGTCTAATTGTTCTAATTTTCAGAGTAATACCCGTTTAACAGACTTTTGTGGCCATTGCCCCTTGTCCTGTACCCACAAACCACTGAAAAGAGGTTGGCCATATCCCTTTGCCTCCCACATTTCAGGTATTTATAAACATTGGTAAGATCCCCTCAGTCTTCTTTTCTCAAGGCTGAACAGACCCAGGTCTCTGAGCCTTTCCTCATAGGGGAGATGCTCCAGGCCCCATATCATCTTTGTGGCCCTCTACTGGACTCTTTCCAGGAGATTCCTGTGTTGGTTTTTTTTTTTTTTTTTTTTTTTTTATAAAAAAACAAACGTCTATAAGTCTACTAGCGGAAATGATTTGTCTTTTTTTTTTTTTTTCCTTTCCCTGGTTAAAAATGATAGTTTACAATAACTGGAAATACTATAATATTGAAAACACCAATTTGGAGTTGACTTAGAAAAAAGCTGAAGGAGATTAGGCAGTAAAATACATAGTTTTTCCTTAAACATAGCTTTTCCTTAAACAACAAAAAAACTTCTTACATGATGCATGATATTCTAATGCTTATTGAAAGAGTGACTGTAGTCACTTCTTTGGAAGTGAATTAACTGAGCGCTGTGGACTGACTCCTAAAGATGGCGTAGTCTGACACTTACATTGTGGAGATAATTGAGGATGTGAGTCTAGCATCTCAGGAGAGGAAACAATTGGAACACCACACATCAGGAGGTGACTTCAGATGTGTTTTCAGTGTTGCATTTTTGTCTCTAATAAAAGACACTGAAGTCCTGAGAAGCAATGAACCTTGTACACTTTGTAATTATAGCTTTTTTTTTCCCCTCCCCATAGGGTGGGAAAACCTACTTATACCATCACATCTTCAACCACTTCAGAAGCGTCAGGTTGCTCCAGGTTGCTCCCTGCTAAGGTTTAATCTTCATCACTTCAACTGGATTTGTTGCCATGATCTTGACCTTATGATATCATGGAAATTTGGACTCATCTAAAACAAGAAAAAAAACAAACACCACTTAGGAAAGTTGAAATCAATTAACTGAAGGCAGCATAAACTGAACTGAATCATCCAACTCTTGTGCTGCTGTTTATTTCATACAAAGGTTGATTTGACTAAAGTAACTCAAGGCCACACTTCTGAAAGAGAATGTCCTTGCAGAGTTTAATGCAGTCTAACTTCACACCTTCAGCTAATTCCTCCTAGTTTCCCAAGGGTCTCGATATAGAAAAAATATCCCAGAGGCACACCAATCTTTGAGTACGTTACACAGTCTTGGACTATAATACAGAACTAGGTACATGCCTAACTTCTGGTCTCTGATTTTCTTTCATCCAGCACTTTCTCCTCTAAATATTCCAGATAAGTAAAGTCCATATATTCTTTTGCTGTTCAAAGAACAACCTTCAAAAAGCCTTAAGGAATCATTCTACTATCAGAAAACATTAAACTTGATCCGTTTCATTTCAGAAACAGATGTAACTTGTCTTTGGATTGCTACCTAAAATACTAATCATTGCATAGTACCATCAGGCTTCCCAGTTTCTGCATGCCTTTAAATGGAATATGGTCACAAATTACTGCATTCTCCATCATGGATTTGTATCCCTAGAGCATTCAGGGCTTGAAACAATTAAATTGCTCATCCTACTTGTAAAAGGCTTACTCATAAATTGACTATTTGTTCTACAAACATTACTAGAACAGAGACTTGTACCTGATACTGAAGTAAATTCTCTATTTACTTGAAAGTTCTTATGCTCTTACAATTTCTCAGTTACAGTATTTGAAACATGCAACTCCTTTGGAAATAAAATTGACAGAACTGTTTTTAGTACTGTTGCAGCAGTATAAATTCCCACCTTAAAACTCCTCCCCAACTATCCTCATCCTAGATCCTCAGTTGGACCTAGGCTGGATTTCTTTAGATGTTTCTTGAATGTTATAACTGATGTTATCTTCTACTTCTCACCCAAACTCATGTTTCTCAATGAAAAACAATAGCTCTTCTGAGCCTACAAGCCATTTATTGAACAGGACATTTACTGAACAGGAAAGAAAAAATTCTGTTACCACTATGCCAGTGGCACAACTTCATTTATCCTTCCTCTGCACGTTCCTCTGTTCATTTACCCTTTAGCTTACAAGACTTAAGGAAACAGTAGGTAATTATCCTCAAGATCTCTTATTTGTCTCTAATGATCTCTTATTTTATATCAATCAAAATATTTATTTTGAACCATGTCTTAATCATTTTTATACATTATATCACAACTTCAGTAAGGGAGTGATCTGGGGACTTTCTGGGTCAGGACAAAAATCAAAGAGATGTATACGATATCCCTGAGTTGTAGCATACACTGCCTTTTACAGAACATTGCCTGATGTCCAGAGAGCTGACCAAGGCAGGGTCTGCAATACAGTAGTGAGGACTAGGTGCTCTTTGGTCCACTCCCTTCTTCAGATTTCTCAGATAGGAAGAAAAAAAAAAAAAAGACAGAGCAGATAGTTGCAGCAGAAGATGGAAGGAATTGCCACACTCCACAAAAGGTCTCTTCTCACACTTCCATCCCCACTTTATCTTGTCACCACAGAGACCTGAAAACCAGCCTCACATCTGTTTAAGCTCAACAGCTCATAGACAGGGATTTCTTCCTAGCATATGTCTGTACACTACTGTGCCTGCTGTACGCAGCTCTAACCAGGAGTACTACTCTCAGCAATATATTATTACACTTCTTGTGCAATATATTATCTTGTGCTTATCACTTTAAGCAGCTCTAGAATCTCTATTTTTGTGCTATCACTCTGGCTTTATAGAAGTATAAATGCCTGCATGAGAGAAAAGGAAATGTCCCTTGTTTCTAACAAGTAATGACTTGAAACATATGCATTACTACCTTGACAGTATTACTTCATTAGGTACTTATTTCATGTGTTATATGCAGGTAAATGTAATTATTTGTGCGAATCCTCTGTCTTCTGGTTCCTTCTCTCCAAGCTGAAAGCCATCATACCCCCAGTGATTTTCACTGTTTAATTTACCTTGATTTTTTCCTGGCTCATTTCCCTAGTGCATTATCGTCATGCTGTTGCTGGTCATGCTTTAATTAGCTGAAAAATTGAAGAAAGAATCAGAGAAAGAATATTTAGAGACCTTTTCTTTCTAAATTTAGTCTGACATTTACAGAATCACACAGAATCGTCTAGGTTGGAAGAGACCTCCAAGATCACCCAGTCCAACCTCTGACCTAACACTAACAAGGCCTCCACTAAACCATATCACTAAGCTCTACATCTAAACGTCTTTTAAAGACCTCCAGGGATGGTGACTCAACCACTTCCCTGGGAAGCCCATTCCAATGCCTAACAACTCTTTCGGTAAAGAAGTTTTTCCTAATATCCAACCTAAACCTCCCCTGGTGCAACTTTAGCCCATTCCCCCTCGTTCTATCACCAGGCACATGAGAAAATAGACCAATCCCCACATCACTACAGCCTCCTTTAAGGTACCTATAGAGCGATAAGATCGCCCCTGAGCCTCCTCTTCTCCAGGCTAAACAACCCCTCATTATATACAAAAATATTTCTTAGCATTGTTTTTAATTCTCAATTTTTGAAGTAAAACATATAATTCATGATCATGAATTATATGACTGCCACTAATATACACACTGAAGAAGTATTTGTTCTGCACAAAGTCCAGCTATCACACTGAATATGCATTTGCATGTATGGTTAGCTTTAGATATTTGAATAATATTCTAAAAGCCTAGGAATACTTATTTAAATAAGTTCTCAAGCACAAGAAAAAAAAAAAAAAAAGAGTCAAGCTGTATTAAGTTTCTTGAGTTGAGAAAAATTGTCCAATGTCTTTCCAAGAAGATTGACTGGAAATAGTTCTTAAAAAGCAGAATATGTCAAACCCGAAGGCTGAAATTAGGTGTTATAATGGAAGTACAGTATCATCTAGAAAGAAGCAATTATGTTTAAGAATTTACTCAAGGTGATCACTTAAGATCATTAGCTAAAGGTTGATTTTTCATTTTTCTAAGTTATCTTTTATGTCAGTAGAAGTCTGGAGCATGTCAGAAATTCCTGGTTGAGACAAAGCTTTGTTTGATTTTACTTCGTGTTTCATGATGAAGAAATCAGCTAACCATAATTCTCCTTAAAACTTTGCTGTATTTTTTTATTGGATTTCTTACCAGCTTTTATTGATAAACTATTAGTTAATTTCTAAGCACAAATTTTAAAATCTAATAGCCAAGATATGCAGTTTCTTCTTTCAGATTAAGAACAACAAAAGAAATTCTTATCTAGATTGTCATAACCCCCTTGTTCTCCAGTTCCACACTAGAAGTGTCCCTAATCCTGTTGCTGTTCCTGAGGTATCATCATAAAAATGAATATACCTTTCAATTCCTGTGGTGACACACGTGAAGATGTAGTTAAGAAAATGTCATTGTTTACTTTGCTACTGTGAGGGAGTGGATTCAACTTAAACCATGTGGACCTGAGTAGTTTACTAAAATGATGAAACTGTTACCAAGTCACTTTATGGAGTACAGATATTCAAGAAGAGACTTCTTCGTCCTCCAGAATTGTGTGTTACTCTGAGAACATATCAACCTGTCCAAAGCAGTTTGAAGCTAGACAGACACAAGAGGGAATAAAAGTCAACATTTCTTTCCCTTTTAACCTTTTTCCTTGCCTATATATTTGTTTGTATATGTTTTACACAGCTCTTAGAGAACAGGATATGGTTTGTGTTCAAGAGCAGAGATCTTATTGAATACAATTTCTTCCATGACAATAGGATACTGACTTACTGTGATATTACCTATGATCTTGCTGCATTTTTCCTCCCCCTCCCCTGAGATAACCATTGGAACATTAGATTGTATCTGTAACTCTCTGGGAAATAAAACACATCAATCAAAGCTTGTAAATAAAAAAATCAAGCCCCTGAATGTTGAGACTTCTGATTTTATTTTGTTAAGCATCAGAAAACCTGCATGAAGTTATTTCATTCATCCCTACAGTAAAGGAACTGGATAGTCAAGAATCCCATAAGACCCTATTTAGAAAAAAAAAATAGACAGAAGCACACTACACCTTAGGAATTTCTTTCATCCCTTCTTACCACCTGTTCCGAAGCCACCATCTGGGATGGATGCTTGTGTGACACTGCTGTATAAGGAGCACAGTGTAAATGGATAGGTGGAAAGCCACCGTGGAGTTCTACTGACAATAAAAAAAGCTGAAAAACTCTTCGCCATTCTCTTGCACTCCAAGAAACCAAATGATGTTTTTTACGGAGTGTTTTAAAGCTAGTCGATTTTCCCCTTTTTCCTCACTCAGTATTGCTGAAGTGACATATGGTTTCCTCCTGAAAATTCATAGTCCATAGCTGGGGGATTTACAAGGATGTATTCTGCCTATGTGTTTGTACAGGCTTGCCTACTCCCATCTGGGCTTCAGAGGATAACTGCTCACTTCCTACAAATATTTTAGAGTCAGAAGAATAACAGACAAAAATTGAAAAACAAGCAAACAAACAAGAACAACCAACTGAAAAATATTATAAAATCAAAGACCACAAAGAAATTATTTCATTCGAAGAGAAAGCCTTCTCTCTTGACAAAATATTAGTGCCATGACACACCTATACATCACCAGTAGAGGAAGAAAGGATGAAGTATGGCAATACATGAGCACGTCATGCATTTGAGAATAAATTTTACTTCTGGGTGGCAAGTATCCTTTTTTTTTTTTTTTTTTTTCTTCCCCTCATAGCCTTAATAACATAAGTTTTTAGGACAGGTACTTTATATGGACTTGCAATATGGACTTTTCACCACATTTGCTGCATTTTTTCCACTAGCATTTTATCCAATTTTATGTTCTTCTCCCTTCTGCTAGCTAGTTCCCCGTTTTAAGCATTTTTTTTCCTCATCTTTAACCTTAAAGTATTACCTGGCCAGACTAACCTTTTCATTATGCCTATGTAGTACAGTAACACTTCCAATTATAGTGTATGCATTTTAGAAATGGAGTAAGATGTCCAACATTTAATATGCAACAGCTATTCTGTAATGAGTTCCTATGTTGCTACTGTAATCTACTGCAGATTCATGTTAATTCACTGTCTGTCTTTTAAGAAATAGAATTCTCTATGTTGCAAACTTAAAATCTTCAGTTTTCTTTCATCTGTTTCATATAATCCATTTACTTGAAGGGTTACACATCTGAGATGAAATTGACTGGACAGAACTTTTGTAAAGTGTTACAGCAAACATGAGACTTTGGCAGGTGGTGGTACAATAGGTTGGATTTAGTTGCAATTATGATGTGATTAGAAACATCAAGCCATAAAAAAAATTTTAAAAATGGCTGTCTTTGCCAAAAAACAAAAAAATACAGTTAGCATTTTCATAGGCTTTACACAGTGCAAATGCATGCTAGCTGCACCACAACAGTTGGGAATATTTTTCTTCTTCTATGACACTGAAGTTTTTCAATTATAACAACTTCCCTAATAATCATTCAATTAAACAGATTTTGCTCAAACTACCTGCTGTTCCAATAGATAAATAAAAAGACTTACCATCTCATTTTATTTTTTCCCCTATTATTCAGCTAGTCTTACCTAAGTAACTTTGGAAATATGCTGTCATTTTTTTATTATTATTGAATAAAAAAAATCATGTAAGATTATCTAATACAAACTCCTGTTCCATGGCAAAATTATTCATGCCTAATTAAGTCCAGATTGGTTTAAATCAGACAAATATATCAGTGGAAGTTTAAGATCTATAAACTTAAGCACTGTGTTTCTGTTTTTCTCAACATCAAATACAACAGTCAGGACAGTGAAAAACTGTTTAAATCTGCCTTAGTGTAGTACTGGGCCACACTGTTTCTCCCTCATCTCTCCTCTCCACAATGGAAGGAAACACAATTTCTTCCATGTGATATCCATAAAGGGACAAAATAATTCAGCCACTATTAATCCATTAGTACCAAGTAGAATAGAAACACTATACTAAATGTACTACAAATATCATTCCTTTATTCATTTCTTAAAATGTTTGTTTTAATAGCAAACTGACCTTGTTGGTTCACATTCAGTTTGTAACCTACAATAACTTAGATCCTGTTCTCAGGAAATAGTACTACTTCATAGCAAATCCTCAACCTGTATTTCTGCATTTGATGACTTCTACTAAGGCCAGAATATTTTTCAGATGTTTATTATTGTAGTTCAAAGCATCATAGAAAATTAGAGAAATATTAAAACAACAAACCAAAAAACTCAACCTGATCTTCCAATAGAACAGTAGCTATTCTTGGAACTGCTGGACAGTTTAATGAACTTACTGTATTATAATGGTCCTTGGTGAAATACAAAATACTACCATAACCAGAGCAGAGCAATGAAATCCTTTAGGTGAGACAATTAACAGTTAATTATTACTCTTTGCATAGTTACCCCATCAGTTTTGCATCCACCTTAAAGCACTTCTTTGGGGAAACACTGGCTTCCCTAACTTACTTGGAAAGCTCTCAGACAAAAAGAAGGGTTAAGGAAGAAGCAGGATAGCATAATAATGAATGTTATACCATCTTATTATATAAGTTTAACTTCATTATCAGAAGTACCTCCTTGATTGTGATATAAAAATATGTTTAGTTTGGAGCACCATAGTTCACAGCACTAGTTGGCAAAGACACTAGTTGGCAAAGAAATTGGAAAGCAAGTCAGACTTGTTTTAATCTTTATACTGATTTGAAAGGGGGTAGAAGCACATCCTGCTTAGTAGCAAGATATTATCATTAACAGGCTCCAGAACAGCATAAACAAACTAGTAAGACAACATAGTACAGAAAAAAAAAAGCTCCAATTTACAGCTAAGTTACCAGATTTTTATACTGCAATTTATGTCGTATGTCTCAGAATACACAAAAATAAGAAGTAGAATGAGACTATCAGAATCCTTAAAAAGCAGAAATTACATCTAATTTCCCATAACTGCTTTTTTTTTTTTTTTTTTCCATACAGAAATAAACCAGGTGATATTAAGCTTACAAGTGGAGAAAAAATAAAAGCTGTCAGAGTAAGCGCATGAGGAAACTTTGGAAAAAAATTGAATATTTCTATCCTTTTTCTTGATACTGAAGACAGCTTAGGTGTCTGGCCCAGTGCACTGCTGTTGTATAATTGAGATTACTCAAACTAAACTAGGTATTCACAACACAGTGTGAATGGGGGACACCATGGTCTCTCCAAAACACAGTACTAATAGCAAGAAATCCTTCTTATCTTCCTTAGTCCATTTGCCTTTAAAATCTCGCAAGAAATATTGTGGCCTTGTTATATATCGAAAGGATAATGTACTTTGTCAGAGGTACTCTTTTCCCAATTTTAAAAAGGGAATTATCTTTTAAGTACACCTGTAATTATGAGATTGTATGAAGAATAATTATTAGAAGAATATTCATAAGCTCTCAAGGTTTACGAATGCAGAAAAATGCTTACAAGAATACTGTGTTCAGTTTTCAGCTCCTCACTACAAAAAGGATATGGATGTGCTGGAGCATGTCCAAAGAAGAGCAATGAGGTTGGTAAAGGGTCTAAAGAAAAATCCTTAGAAGGAGTGATTTTTTAGAGAAGAGGTAGCTCAGGGAAGAACTTATTGCTCTCTACAACTACCTCAAAGGAGGCTGAAGCAAGGTGGGGGGCTCAGTCTCTTGTCACTTCTTGCTTTGGAGAAGAGGAAATGGCTTCAAGTTGCACCAGGAAGGTTTAGGTTGGATATTAGGAAAATTTTCTTCATTGAAAGGGTTGTCAGACATTGGAACAGGGTGCCCAGGGAAGCAGTCGAGTCACTATCCCTGGAGGTTTTTAAAAGATGCGTAGCTGTGCTTAGGGACATGGCTTAGTGGTAGACTTGGCAGTGCTAGGTTAACAGTTGGACTCGATCTTAGAAGTCTTCTCCAACCTAAATGATTCTATGATTCTAAGAAGTACATAGATGAGAAAGCAAGATTAGTTTTGAGTGAATCTGAAACACATTGCTTATGTCTTTAGACACCATTTTATGTGTAACAGAACAAGCACCCTGCTTGTGCTATGAGACTGAGCTACCTAAGGACAGTTCAGAAGTGTAGTAAATTTGCTTCTAAAATGAAAAGTAAGTTTTAAATTAAGATTTATTTCTTCAAGCCCTGCAATGAAGGAAAAACATTCCAAAAAGCTCTGCTTTTTGAGTAAACTTTGCTAAGGAAACCCACCAGCAAAGCAAGATGGCTGAGAATTTTGGAAGAATTATGAGTACTATGCTCTGCCAGAGAGCTGCAGGATTAATCACATCCTCGGCAGCTACAGGAAAGAAGTTCCCCATGGAGGTATGCAAAACTACCTTTTTTTCTTTCACAAACCATCACACAAAACTTACTTCTTCAATGCCCAAACATGTTTCCAGTCACAGATAGACCTCCATCTATCATGATGAAGCCGATATCACCTTTTTTTAGACTGTTCCTGCATCAGTCTCTACCTATCTCATTTCTGTTTACTACTATGTACCCTGTTTATTAGTATGTACCAGTGCTGTGAGGCAGAGACCTTTGTTCTGTAATTACATACTCCATAGCAACACGTAATCTTGATCTTGATTATGGTTCCAAGGTGCTGCTGTGGCAGGAAAGAAGAACAAAGTGATCTTAGAGCTCTATCTCTGTCTAGGGCCACAGACTCAAATTGGAAAGAACTATTCATTATTTCTGCTGAGTTATAAGTCACCAAGTCTTTTGCAGAAGGTTGGTAATCATAACAATTCTCATTTTACATAGGGCATAGACCAGAAAGGTGTGCTGTGGTTTGGCTTGTTTTTCCTTCCACATTCATATAATAAACTGTGTGCAAAGAAGAAAAAAATACTATAATACCCTGGACTGCACATTTGAGTGCAGAAGCCTAGCCATTCATTGCTACCTTAAGTTCTACTTTTGACATACAGAAAACACATTGGTAACCAAACCTCATTAGTAATTTCCTGAACTCTGAGGAAATCATTTTGAGAAGCTTCCCCTGACAAGACTTTGTAAGCTAAATCAAAAGCCTTTCTGATGAATAACAGTAGGATTTAGTTATTTCCTACAGTAAACTCCATTCATTTTGAGTTAGACAACAGCTTGCATGTTGCAAATTCATAACACAGTCAAAAATGTTACTGTGGTTTAAACTCACACTTAAGAAAAGGTGTTTCCTGAACTGCTACAGAGATGAGGCCTTTGGTTAGGTTGAGATTACTTTTCTGCAGTGAAATGACTGCAGAAATTACACACACTGAGCTTTAAAGACTCTTGAGCCTTATAAGAATAAGGAAGATATAGCAGAAAGGCAAAATTCTCAAACTCACACAAAAAAATTTACCTGTGGAAGACTCATTTGTAATACTTGGTGGCTCATTAGCATACAAAGCTGATGTTCAAATTTGAGTAAATTCTTCAAATTAAGAAACACATTACTGACACTTTAAAATACATTAGAGATGAGCCTACATAAATATCTTCCAGACACATTAACATCATGTAAAAAGCCTACTGAAATTAATAGAGAAGTACTACTCAGTACTTCAAATAATTCGCATTCTGTACATACAAAACCAAATAATCCACTTTATAATACGACATATTTTCAGTTGATAACCTAATGAAAATGCAAAATAATTCCAGTAAGTTGAAGAAAAATTTGTGAAGAAATCATTAATGGAATTTCCTCAATGGAAAGCTTTTGTATCTCCCTTACAGAAAGGGTTAAAAACAAGTCATATTGGACAGATGCATTTCAAGAACGGTCTTCAGAGACTTAAAACACAACCCCCCCTACTTTTTCCAGGAAACCTTGGACAAGCAAGATTTTTAAATTGCGAAGCTCTAACAGTGGTTTAGGTAAAATCCAAGTGGACTAGGTTCCCCCCCCCCCACCATACACACACATTTTTCAGAAAGAAAAATAAGTAAAAATTCTTCTAGGGTCAGTCTAATCAAAACAGAAGTTAGAAAAACATTATCTTTGTGTTTAAACAAAGAAAAAAGAAATAAGATATTTTATAACAGTGCAGGATGCCTGATGTGCTGTACAATATTTACACCTATGGCCTTGCTGACAATCTCTATTACAATGGTAAAATGATTGAAATATGGACCACATTCTTGTGTAAATTTCACCCTGAATGACTCTAGACCATTTATAACCTTTTCATATATTGTCATCTTTATGTAAGTATGATTTGGTTATGATTAATATAATAAAAGGTTATCCAAAGGTTTATTTAAGGACTGGAATACAGAAGCTCATGGTTCTCATTTATTGACTCTTAAAGTTGAAATTCCTGCAATATTTAACTTATGAAGTTTATTTATCTATTTGTTCTTAAAAAGTCAGAGCCATACTAAAATTGAAATAACTGATTCCCATATTTGGCACAAAACCTGGAACTCCAGCCAAGTGTAAGGAAGAGCTTTTCTGAAATACAGCTTGATTTCAATCATGTGAGTGAACAATGCTGGAAGGTGCTCTTATTTTAAGTCTGTCCCCAGATCATAAGAAAAGCATTTGCAGTTTTATGGAGATTTCATCATTTTCATCATTCTCTCTTTCAAAGCCTCATCAGTTCTAGAGGACAAATCTGTCTCAGCCAACCTAGTACTAAAAAGGAAGATGTTCATTTAGTCTATTTAGTCTACCTTTTTTCTTCCCAACATAGGGCAGAAGGGCTTTTGTAGTTTTGTAGTTTCTGTAGTTACTAAGATATTTCCTTTGAACTTCTTCCAGAATACTTTTATCTCTTCCACATGCACTGACACACTTCCCTGTGAAGTATGTATACATTTGTGAAACCCTCTGTGCTTCATCACCAGACCCTTGCTGGATGTAGTAGAGGAAGTTTAGTCCATTGTCAGAAGCAAGTTTCTGACTTGCCGATTGACATGTTTTAGTATTTAGCAATTTATTACTATATATTGACTTCAGAATACTACAAGTAATAGGTTAAGTCAATAACACTTATTCTGAGTTGTGTTTTTTTTTTAACGTTATTCAGCAAAGCTGATTCCTTTTTACTAGGTATTTAGCTGCAGTTCCATTCTCTAATTAAAGAGAGCATTATCCTGAAATTACCAATTTAAGAAAAAAGGAATTTTATTAATATCTGTACATAAACTCAGGAATTATTAGGATTAAATAGGATTTATTATTATATATATTAATTATATAATATATATTTATTATTAAATAGGATTTATTTTTGGGAGTGGGCACAAAAGTCTGTCAATCTAGTTCCTACCATACTTTGACAATATTTATCATTTTTTAAAACTATTTCCACATCAGTTTTCAGAACGGAACCCTTTTTAGTGTTTCTCCAGAACCATTCCCTTTCAATTCACAAAACAAGTTTTCATTAAATGAAGAATATCAACACCCATTCTAAACTGACAATAAACATAGAGGAAAAAAATAAGAAAACAAATACCTTATTTTTTAAATGGTTACTTTAAAAAATCTTTTACATAGAAAAGTGATCTACAACAGCGGTTCTTAAAGTGCAGTTCTTTGAGCATAGATGATTCCTAAACCATTAAGAATTGAGATGTTTTAGTAGTAGAATACAATGCTCAGCCTCCCTCCCCTTACTCTAAGGTCCAGTGCTTCACTTGCTGCTTGACATACAACTGCTTTTTTTGCTACCTGAATTGTTCACTAAAATGCCTACAATTTTGGTCTATATTGGGAGTCTTCAACACCTGATACCCCTAGTGGTAGGAAGGTTAAATCAAAACGGCGTCGTTTGGGCTAACAACTGCTTTCTGAAGAGAGGGAGACAACAGACTTCTCTTAACAAAGAGCTGGCACCACATCCAAAAGAGAAAAGGACTTAGGGCTGGAGAGTGCCTCCTTTCTTGCGTGGGTGCAGTAGGTGAAAGGACAAAAATTATTGTATTAATATCATTATAGTGTTACACACAAGTCTATTTTTCTTGAGAAACTGACATCTGGATGAAACTGGAAACCAGGCTGCCTAGGTTCTCACGAAGGCAAGCAAAAGTTCAAAGTACCATAGAATATCCTTAATTGGAAGGGACCCACAAGGATCATTGAGTCCAACAACTGGCTGCACACAAGACCACCCTAAAAATCAAACCATATGTCTGAAAGCATTGTCCAAACACTTCTTGAGCAGGCTTGGTGCTGTGACCACTTCTTTGGGGAACCTGTTCTAGTGGCCAACCACCAGTGAAGAACTTTTTCCTAACATACAACCTGAATCTCCCCGATGCAGCTTCATGCCATTCCCTCAGGTACTATAACTGGTCACCAGAGAGGAGAGACCACTGCCTGCCCCTCACCTCCCCCTCATAAGGGATCTGTAAGCCACCATGAGGTTTGCCCTCAGTCTCCTCTAGGCTGAACAAAGCAAGTGACCTCAGCGACTCCTCACATGTCTTCACCTCTAGACCCTTTGCCATCTTTGTAACTCTCCTTTGGACACTCTAACAGTTTTATGTCTTTCTGCAGCACACAAAGCTACACATAGTACTTGAGGTAAGACTGCACCAGTGAAGAGTAGAATAGAACAGTCATTTCCCTTGACCTGCTATCAATGCCATATCAACTGGGACCTCTCCAGATTCCCAAGACCACTGAAAATCAATTGAGATAGGTCTCATGATTACATCAGCCGGCCCTCTGGGTACGCTGGGATGATAATCCTGTTGAGTCCTGCGTGCTTATACACATCCAGCTAAAGTAGCAAATCCCACACAAGTTCAGGTTTATCATTACTTCAGTCGCAGTCCTCCAAACTGGGACCAACAGAGCCCATCATCAGTGTTGAAGACAGGTGAAAAAGGCATTAAACATCTCTCTCTACTTTGTCTGCATTCCTATTTGTGAGGTTACCACCCTCAATAAGTAATGGACCAATATTAACTCCGGTCTTCCTTTTGCTGTTAGCATACTTATAGAAAGTTGTTTTTTTTTTTTTTTTTTTTTTTTTTTTTTTTTTTTTTTTTTTTTTTTGTCCCCCACAGTACTGGCCAGCTTCAACCACATAAATTTTCTCCCTACAATTGTGCACAGCATCTCTGAGGTCCTCCCATATCATCCAACTTTGCTTCTAGTGACCATATACTTTCTGTCAACAGGCTGAGTATTTCTACCTGGGCACACCTCTCACAGGTGTGCTCACTGCTGCCGGTCACTGACAGGAAACTCAGGGACACTCTACAGAAACTCAGGGACACTCTACAGCCTGAGACCTGGATGGCCACATGTCCTTTCAGTTCTTTCAAATGTTGTCTGAACATTTGTGTGGGGACACACATACACGCCAGCTTAATCTGTTGATTAAAACTATTCAGGGACCATGAAGTGACATGTCTGTGCACAAGCATAGACTACAGTACAGGGCTCCCGTTAACATTATGATATAAAACTCCCACTCCCTTAACCTTAAGTGAGCAGTCTCATTTATGTATATTTTGTATAGTCAGAAAAATCATATATAGTCATCATATAAAATCATATATATTTATAAAAGTCATATAAAGTCATCATTCAAAAAAAAATCTTGGTTTCAAGACTGTACCACATCCTCTGCTACCATTAAAGATTGCTAGCAATCAGTAAGCTATCAGTAGCGGCAGGTGATCTGCTGCTGATTTTACTGAGGTAACCAGTAAAAATATCCAGCCGTTGAAGCTTTCTATTTGCAATTGTCTAAAGACAGCTGCCTAAATACTGAATGGACAACAGAACAGACTGGTCTTTTACTCAGGGAATGTGGATACTCCTAGACACAAGTGTCTTTGACAGCTCAAGAAAGATGTATATGATACTACGGTTCTTTCTCATAGGAAAGTTAACAAACGTTTAACTTATTTGAAGAGAGTAATAAAGGAATTGCAATAAAGACTTGTCTAAAGTTATGCCTGAATTCACTCACCACCTGGTATCCCTAATTATCTGATAACCATTGTTAAACATTGGGGGAGTTTAAGTTATAAGGACAAATCTAGATGAGGAAGTCATTCTTGATTCCACTGACTCAATACTAATAAATGAACATTTAGCCTAACTACCTCCCAATTCATCTATCACAGCAGCTACATGAATTTTGCTGAAGACGCCTATCTAATCTGTTAGTAACGATCTGGTAACATGCAATAAGAAAACTTCCAGTAAACCTTTTATTTAACTTTAGTTAATTATGTATACCCATCAGAAATGTGGGGGAGTTATGAAACCAGCAATAGGTAAGACAAATGAATTCTAATGTGAGTACAGTGAGAGTGGCACCTTCAGATGCTTCACTGCTCTACACCGTTCTTTTATTTGCCTGTGCAACACATCTGCATCAGCTCCAGCAGACTTCCAAATAGGATCATAATTTAGCTGTAAAGAGTTATTTTAAGCTGACTAAACCATTAAGACAGTTCCCAGCATATATTATTTATTAAAATGAAGGCAATGTTTTTCAGAAAATAACAGTGTTCCAACACGGAATAAGAACTGCTCTCTACAGAGAGAGACATTCAGCAGTCAAGATGTGTTGACACAGCTGCAGGACCTGGCAGCTGACCCAGTTTCATATGGCTCTGCTTTTTTCTTCCTCCTTCTCAAGATTTAGGGAAAAGTTTTGGACAGTTTCTCAACTGACCTGACTGTTTTTGCATGCACGTTGTTACAAGACTGCCACTGTCTGGCATAGACAGCTTTGGCCACTGTACTTCCAGTAGTGTTATGAAGTCAAACCAATGCCTGTATTTGAATATAAAGTTGGTTGTTAGCACATGACTAGGTCAAGAGTTGCATGAAGACAGATCAAGTAAGATGAAACACAGATGAATTAAATCATATGGGTGGAAGAGAACCATGAGAAACTCATATTGAGTTTGTTTAGCCAGATGCATCATTGATCTTTTACTTTCCTAAACATGAAAGCCTTTCGTGACAGATATACCATACAACTCAAACAGCACCATGAGAGGAGCAGGCAAAGAGGAAGAGGAGGAAAAGGACATATTTCAACACAGACTCACTAGGATTATGAAATGTTTGTTTTAATTCACTAGTGACCCACCATAACTATTTTGCCTGGAAAAGCACCAGATAAGAAGTAGCTCTAACAGAGCACATATTTTTAAGACAAATCTTCCTTTCCTTTTTGTGAAAAATGAATAATTACCTTATATGACAATCTCATGCTGCCAAGAGAAGCATAAAGAGACTCCAACAGTCAGACTTGTCCCCAAAGCAAAACTTGTAGTTTTCACCCCTCTTTAAAACTACCCCAAACACTTAACATTGTTGTGGCTTATCTTGGAATAATTTATAGAAGCTCCTCCAGAAAACATTCACTTTTATTACAAGGGAAAAAAGGGCAGAAGTTTTGTTCCTGTACCTTTTCAAATTTTAAACTATCCCAAATAGGAGCTACTGTAAGAGATGTATTATAATTAAAAGGGGGAAAAAGAATCTTTACTCCTGTTTTGAGTACTGGTTGATGAATTATTCATCCATAAACAACTGGAAAAAAAATGCACTAGAGTAACCATAAAAAGTAAGGTTCAAAGAAAAGATAGGAGGGTTTTTTAGAAACACTCCCTTGGTACAGATATTAAAAACTTCCTCCATAGCTACCAATTTTTATTTATTAATATTGGAATTTTTTCCTTCCATCCTGTTACATTCAACTGATTTTTGCAACATGTATTTGCAGGAAATTCTCTTATTTCTCACACCCTACTCCTTGACAAATCTTAAGCCAATAAAATTTGATTTAGCAACACTTGCAACAGGTCCTAAAATTTAACCAATAGCATGTCAAGTATTTAATAGATTATAATAGATTTCAATAATAAGTTTATATATTTTAGACACTATTACATAAGCTTCTTTATTTAATAGTGCTATGAAGCATTTTTTGTCACAACTAGAATCAACGCTTTTTCATTGACTTTTGAACTTCTATAACGCAAAATAAACATTCCACATTTGCTACATAACCAGAGCAAAAAAGGTGACAAATTCATAGTTCTCGGCAGCCTTATTAGTCCTGGAAACAGATTATTCTGGGGGGGGGGGAGGAGGGGGTAGTTCCTTCTGGGATCAAGTGAACAGGCCTCTTCTATACCCAAGTTTTCTGTTTCATATGCAGGCAATGAGAGAGTTAGATGTCTTTGAAGAGCTCTGAAAGAAAGTCCTGTATGGCTAAGTTATGTATGTCCTTCCTCACTTGGCAGGTGCAGAATTCCTGGCAGATTGCTAGCCCATCTTATCCATATGTCTACCTAATGGAACATATAAAAAAAACATAAGAACCAATAGGAAAGTCAATCATCCCTTACTATAACAGTCTCCCTCAGTCTAAGAATTAGAGATAAGATGCTGTTAAGATGCATGATAAAATGATGTTTCTAGCTTTCACTTAGTTGTGAGATAGCTGGGCACACTCCTTCTACACCTCAAGAAAGCATCCTCAAAAACTTCTGAAGATGGGCCAACAAGTAGTGAGCATTAGGGAGTCTTAGGGCCAGATCTAAGGCAAGCAATGAAGCTGATGGCAGCTTTATATCTTAAACAATTTTGCCCATCCTCTATCTCCTCTCCAAGGCCACAGAGCTGGAAGCATTATGGACAGTGGGGAAAAGGAGCAAGAGAAGCAACAACAGATTTGCCAGCAAGGACTCCAGAATCCAGAGTATCTCTTTCACATCGTATTATTTGAAATTATTTTTATGTCAGCTTTTTCCTCCTTTGACCCCAGAAGTCTTGAACTGCTAGTCCATACGCCTTTCTTGACACAATTCATCTATGCTCAGGCAGACACACATTCTCAAGAGAAAAAGGTAAACAATACTGTATTAATTTGTCCCAGTTTTTCAGAACTATTAAGTCATTTAAATCCATTTACTATTTGTATAATCCCTAGACTTTAGTTTCTAAAACTTTCTGCTACTGCAAATCACTCTGAGGCTCATCTATGCCTGTGCAGCTCACCTTGAATGCAATATAACCATTCCTTCAGGATCCCCCTCCCCGAAAGAAAGTAACATCTCAGTCTAAGGTGAGAGATAGGTGGAATTACTTCCCTCAAATATTTACATTAGATAGTCATCTTTTCTCTAACTTCTGATAATGGTCTCTACTCTAGCCTTAGTAATCCAAGCAGAATAAAAGGAATTAGATTAGGAGGAAAAAGATTACCCTGTTCTTCCTAAAGATGGACAGCAGCCCTAAACAAAACTCCAAGATTTATATATTTGAACTACATTTCCCTGTCCAAGTCTCTACCAGAGCAGGCTGTATCTGTCCATCTCCATAAAAAGACATTAAAAAAAGTGGATTACCAGGTAAAACTGTATACCTGGGATATTTTCGTACCAGACAGTATGGTATGAAGGGACTATATACCCAAAGAATCTAGATTTGTCTTATGCTCTTGGTGTTTCAGTGGGATTTTGGTAGACTGGGTCACACATTACAGTTTAAGTCAAAAGTCAAACATACCAACATTCTAAAGCTGATGGGAAATCACTGTACTTCACAGAACCCACAAAAGAAAAGAAATTTAAATAACCAGTTAGAGAGAATATGCATTTCATGTTAATTTTTAGAGCTTTTGGAAGATCAAGAGTATGTCAGATTTTTAATAGATGGGCTTTAGAAAACGCTAATAATAAAAAAAAAAAGTTTATTTTAACAGGGTTTATTTTAGCAGCAGAAAAACTGCTGTTTTGTCCCATGAGGATTGCAGCTCTGATGCTTCCTGAATAGATCTTGCCTTTCTAAAATTCTCTTAGCTAAAGCAGTTACAATACAGATTAAAGGCCCTAAAAATAGTAATTCAAAGGATACTTCTGAATTTTAATCTTTCTGATTCCCTCTCAAGGCAGTTAGCATGCAAGAGGACTCTCCTCTCTCTGGAGAGAGGATAAGGAGTGAAGCTGCTCTAAGAAAGCTTATGCCTGGACAGAATGATAATCCTGCAATCATTTTCTATATCTAATGAATCAATATAGCTATTTCTCATGCTTTAAAGTCAGAAAATAGGCTTGAATTAGGACTTCTCTGAACCACCTCCTCCCTTCAAAATGCTAAGCATTAAGACTCCTACTAAACAAGACATAAGGCATAGACCACCTTCAAATACATAATTAATGAAATACTTTCTCAGGGCTAGAAGTGGTTTCTATATACTAGAGAAAGAGTTTTAAAAAATAGCTTTCATACATAATTTTCTAGGTTAACTGCCTCTATTCCTGGAATTACATATATTTTTTAATTGAAGAGCAAATAATTCAGAACAGTAGTTACTATTAAGGTTATCTAAAAGGACAAACTAAACCTTCATTTAGAAATCTTTAAGGAATGGATAGTACTCACCTAGAATCTATACTTGCCCTTCTTTTCCTCTGCATATGTTGTTTGTACAATGCAAAACATAATCCTCTTTCTTCATCTTCACATAGGAGCAGAGAGGTTTTGATGGTTATAACTTATCTGAAGAGTTAATACCTTTCTTGTTGCTAAGAGCAGATATCACAATGTTGCAAGACTGTTGGTACTTTTCTTATTGCCTAAAAAACATCTCAGACAACTCTATGATTTTGAAACTGGAACTGATTTTTTGTTTTTAACCGACACTCCGAAATTGCCTTCTAACTGCCCTTTGATAATTGAACAACTAAGATGATGGATCTAAGGCACTAGAAGACAAGTATCTGGTCAGAAACAATTGTGTTTGAAGACATACCTCTCACCATTGTGAAAGGGACAATTCTGTAGAGCAGAGACACCAGAACCCTTAATAGGTATAAGTTTCTGGAGAATGTGATATTTTGTGCAGTAGCTTCTGAATCCCTTCTGTGGTAAAGCTTGGTATCTATTTATGGAATAATTCATTTGCCAAGGCCATGATATCCTGGAGCATGTAAGTAGTCTCAGGACAGGTGCTCCACCTTGGTTACTTCTCTTGGGTTTGCCTCTTCCGGTGTTTGCACCAAAACCACTACCCAAACACTCCAGTGATTCAGTGAGCAGAGAAACTTTTTCTGTACCAGAGACCATAGTCATTCAGCCAGCCTTACAGCTTGGGCTGTTATCAGATGGTTTCCTTTTTCAGACAATATACCAAGCAATAAACATAGCCTCATACATTGGGTCCAAACACCACAAAGATCTACCACTTCAGCAGTATGAATATGAAGTATCAAAGCCACAACAATTTCATATGGAGAGAATAATTTCCTTACATGTTGACTGATTATTTTAATTATTATGCTGAATATTATTAGGCAACTACTGAGAATTGATTTGGTTTATCTGCTTTACCTATATGCTAAATACACAAGTGAAGTTCCAGTCTTTCATCAGAACCACATGCTCCATTTATGACAACTTGGTTATTTTTGGATCTTTTCCAGTCTATGCATCTTGATTTTACAATTACGCTGCTGCTTTATATAGATCTCCTTTAGTTCTTGATGGACTACAGACATCCTGCTTGCTAGCCTATTATCCAGCTTCTTAACAGTTGCACTTGAAACCATTATTTCAGATGCACAAATATAGCAGTTGTCAACTCTTTCTCCAAATAAAGTTTTAACCTACCCTTTCTAAAACTACTTATTCTAAATACTTGAGAAACATTTTCTAATTAAAGAAAATAAAATACTTTAAGAACTGCACAGGAAGAGACAAATAGGCCAAAAAATATCTGTAGATATCTGTATATCTACAGATATCTGTAGCACGTCAAACTGAAAGGTCCCTCAAGTCCAATGCCTGCACAAAAAGGGACAAAAAACAAAACAAAAACAAACAAAAAAACACACAGCCAAACATAACATAGCTCTAATTTTTGAGAATTTCTTCTGTGGCTGGAATTTACTGTCTACCTGTTGGAGTTTGAAAAGAAAAAACCAATAACCTTAAGCTAGAAAGTCACTGGCATAGGTTCAACCAGAAGACAGGTCATAAGTTTTGTTTTCTGAACCACATTGAACCTAGCGTTCTGTTTACAAGAATTGCGCTCTCATTTCTGTTTGACAGGAGAAAGCAGATACCAACATGAGTAGTTTTTGAATTAGTTTTCAAACCAAAATAATAAATTATGCTAACTATACCATCCAAATTTATTTTGTGAAACATCCTATTGTTCCAAAATGCCAAGGGTTAATAGCAGCTGTACAAGAGGTTATGAGAATCTTCATATAATGTAAGTTTAGGCTGTAAAGAATCATTTGATATGAATTTTTCAATAAGAAATATGGCCATTTGTGAAAGGAACATTTATTAAGATGTTGCTTACAACCACAAAACCAAAGTGACCTCATCCTCCTGAGGAACACATGTTAGGTATCACCTTAATGACACGCATCACTTATGCAATTGCACTAATGGATGTAATTCCCATTAAATAAGAAGGAAATAAGGAGTGGGAGATAAAGGTAGCCCTCAAATGACTACTTAACAAAGAATAACAACTACTTTTATGCTAGTTCATATCAGCTGTCACCTTCATCTACTGGTTATAACTAGGTACAACCATACCCCACCCTTTCTTTTTTCCTAGAGTAACCAAAGATTTTAACAATAAATAATGAACATTAAAAAAAAAAAAAAGAGCTTACATGAAGTCATCAAAAAATTTTTATTTTTATTTTTATTTTTTTTCATTTTTCTGCAGAAAGCAGAGGATGAACTGCAGTATCATTCTTTGACGGTGGAAAAAAAAAAAAAGGCTTTAGTGTGAATCCTCAAGAAAGTTACCTGGTCTACTTCTGCCCTCTGGTAACCAGCCAAAAATGACTAAGAAGATTTAAACAAGAATGCATACTATGAAGTACTTTATTTCATAACTCTGAACCAAGTTGCAGAAGACCACTACAGCAGATGAGATGAGGAAAATAGTCTCAAAAGTCTAACAACTTCATTCACTGAGAATACTGAATTCATATCCCAGTAGCAGAGCATCACTCTGTTTCTGCCTTGTACTTTTAAAGAGTAAAATTACAATCCAAATTAAAATTAAATCCAAATTAAATCAATTTTTTGTTTGAACATTGTTTCATTGTTGCCTGAAGTGGTTTGGAAACATCTCCCAGTATTTTCTGGAGCAGTCATTCATAACTGAAGGCTCAGGAGCATGGCTACTTCTACAGCACAGCTCTATCATATATGGAGCTCCACAGTGAAGAATAAACTTTCATTTCTAATACGTTTTTTTCTTTCATAAAACAAACAAACAAACAAACAAACAACAACAACACTGGAATCTTCGGTACCACCGGCCTTTTTCCGGTGCACAGCCAGTAGTACATTCACTGTTACAGATCAAATGAGTCAAATCACAAGTCTTGCCTTATTGTTTCTGAAATTGCGAATTTTATATCTATCAGCTTCAACAACATCAAATATGGACTATCTTAGAGCCCTGTAGTGGATTCACATGCCAAGGTTTTGGTAGTGGGGGACTTCAGGGGTGGCTTCTGTGAGAAGAATCCAGACGCTGTCCCATGTTAGATAAGGGCCAGTTTCAGCCAGCTCCAAAGGGACCTGCTGCTGGCCAGAGACAAGCCAATAAGGAAGGTTGTTTAGGTCTCTGTGACAGCATGTTTAAGAAATGGAAAAAAACTTCCAGACAGCTACAGCTGGGAGAGTGAGGTGTGAGAAGCAGCTTCCAGCTCAGTGCAGCAGGAGGGCAGGAGGTGCTCCAGGCATGGAGCAGAAATTCCCCTGCAGGCTGTGGAGAGGCCCCCGGTGGAGCAGGCTGTCCCCCTGCAGCCCATGGGTCCCACATGGAGCAGATCTCCACGCTGCAGCCCGTGGAGGAGCCCCCGGTGGAGCAGGTGGATGTGGCCTGGAGGAGGCTGCGGCCCATGGAGAGCCCCCGCAGGAGCAGGCCCCGGGCCGGAGCTGCAGCCCGTGGAGAGGAGCCCATGCAGGAGCAGGGGGCCTGGGGGGAGCTGCTGCCCATGGGAGACCCATGCTGGAGCAGTTTGCTCCTGGGGGATGGACCCCGTGGTACGGAGCCATGTGGGAGCAGTTCTTGAAGAGCTGCTGCCTGTGGGCAGCCCCCGCAGGATCAGCTCAGGAAGGACAGCATCCCGTGGGAGGGACCCCACATGGAGCAGGGGTAGAGAGTGGCCGTGAAGGAATGGCAGATGAAAAGCATTATGGACTGACAACAACCCCCATTCCCCTGTGCCTACTGGGGGGACAAGATTGGGGAGGAGGGTGTTTAGTTTGCTTTTAGTTTCTCACTGTTCTAGTTTGATAGTGATAGGCAATAAATTATATTAATTTACCGACATTGAGTCTGTTCTGCCCAAGACAGTAATTCTTGAGTGATCTCCCTGTTGTTATCTCAACCCTTGAGCCCTTCCCATCATATTTTCACACCCCTTTTCCTTTGAGGAGTGGAAGCGAGAGAGTGGTTGTGGTACAGTTCTGCTGCCCAGCAGGGTAAAACTACCACAGAGCCTACCAACAGAAACTAGGGTATTTTTCAAATACAAGAAGAGTATTACGTACTCCTTTCATCTACATCTCAGGATTTTAATCTTGATCATCTTTCCAAAGGCAGGATAAAGGAATTATGAGAACAGTATCATACATTTTGTAATGAGGAAGTATTAATACCAGCTGTGAATGTATAGTTAAAGAAGTGAAATACCAGAACCTATTTTTCTTTTTTCCTTTTCATAAAATAAGGACTCAAGCACTTTTCCCCCCATTGCGACTTAAAAATGTTTATGAAAATATAAGATTGAACATGATTATCTATCATCTGACTTAACAGAATAATGGTTTCTCAACCTAATAAGGTGAACAGTAAAAACATAGTTGAAGTTCCCATCTCATTCTTTGATTTAAACCTGAACCTAAAACCGATACATTGTCACACTCTGGGGAAAGAAATAGAAAATTAATCTTCCATTGCTGTTATGCCTCTGTTAGCAGCAGGATATGAGGTCACACTGCTGCCTCAAAAACAATTGCTCAACCTCCTTCACCAAGTGCTGCATTCCTGCAGAGTATGAACAGCTTGTCTATGAAAGAAACTCTGGAAGCAATAGCTCTATAAATGCCTGGCCTGTGCTGTTAATAAGGTACATCAGCTGGCAAAAGGTTCTGCAGATGACTAAAGGCTATTGAACAGTAGTTTTCCAGCTTTTTAAAATTGTTCTCTCCCCCACCTTTCCCTTAGAGTTCACCCACAGACAGGCACAAATACAGAGAGAACCGTAAGTTCTCAGGCTGCAAGGTGCAAGATATAAAAACAAGGATTTAACGCCTACTTTCCTCCCTGCTGTCATCCTACAAGATGCAGGATATTGGGGGGGGGGGAGGGGAGGGCGGGGGAGAGGTGTCCATAGGTACCTGCAAAGCAAATACTGCAGCTACTGGCTCACTAACAAGGCTGGGTAGCACTTGAATACCACTATTAAAACCACCCTCAAAATTACTTCTATTTCTTCTGCAAGGTACACAGTATGTCTATTTTATCAAGCTGCTTCTGTGAAAGGCCCATAGGGAAGCCCAGAACAGCAGCTGTGACCGTGTTAGATTTACATAGCCCAAGTTCCTCCTTCTTCCTTTAAAAGGTTTCCACTTACCACCCTCACTGCAGCAGAAGTTAGAGGTCTGTGCAGCTGATAAACTGTCTAATATTGGCAATTTCCAACACCATCACTAAAACTTTTAGCTGCTAGGACTTAACAGCACATCTTGCAGACCATGTCAGAGAGTAAACAGGAATAGATAAGAACATGAAATCACCAAATCTGATTTCTCCCCACAGCCAAGAAAATAGTTTTGTTTTTTTTTGACATCTGAACCAACACAAAAGCAACTATAAATACAACACAAAAGCCTTACAGCAAGACTTTTATGTCTAAGAAGGACATAAAGGAACACAAACATATAATTCTAGAAAAATAATAAAACTTTGCTTTTTGTAAATCAACACCCAGGCTTCTCTTCCTGTCCACCAACCTGGGAGCTGGTCCAGGCTTCCCAGCCCTCAGTGCCAATGGCTAGTATTTTCCTTTCTCAAGTTTCTAGTCTTCATGCAGTTCCTTCTCTGTTTGTTCCCAGACTCTCAAATCAAACTGATTCTCAGATGAACCATTCTGGTCCAATTCCACAAATATCACTCTCCCACTACTCTAATTAAAAAATAAATAAGTAAATAAAAAAAAAGAGAAATCCCCTCCAATTCCAAATTTCAAACCTCTTCTCCAGAGCTGTCAGACTCTCACCTAATCCCCTAATGAATCCCTTTAGCACTTTTCTATCTGCAAAGAGAAACCAAGGAAGCTTTGTGCCTCAGAGTCTGGTCTTTAAGAAAGAGATGTTACATTTCTAGATCAATTTAAAGGATATAATTGTATAAGCACAATTTAATAATTATGAGTCATTGTGGATATAGAAAAAGTAAATCATGTTAGAGAAATCTGGTTACTTCTAAAAAACATTATTGGCCTCGATAAACCAACAAGCTTGACATAGCTGGATTTTTAAAAAGGTTCAGAGGAAATTCAGAATGATGGATCGTTGTTATCATTAAAACATTTTCCATGTGAGTGGAGTAAGTTTTTGTTAAAAATAGGCTTCAAACTTTTCTCCAATGTCAAGCACTTGTGTCCCTCTGTTCACATCTGAAGGTCAGTTTTCTTACATCTAACTCTTTCCAGTCCTTGACCTTTAGTTTTGTTGTTGTTGTTGTTGTTGTTGTTTGTTTTTTTTTTGGGGGGGGGAAGCACCTTCTTTTTCCTACAGAACTGTAATAACTTCAGTGAACTCCACATCTGATGCAGTTGTCTGCCTTCAGGGATCAGCAGTACTAACATACTAATCATTACTCAGAAAGACAGCAGATTGGAAGGAAAACAGAAAGGCAGCTGCTGAGAAGCAAAGTCCCACGGGGTTGTAGATTAACACCAGCAGATTTTCATATTTTATTCAGTGGTCTAGATAAAGCTATAATAAGTCAGATCATTAAATTTGCAGATGATACTAAAATAAGGGGAGTATTTAAGACTCGGAGGAATGTAAGTATAATACTGACATTAACAAAACAGGCTCAGTGGTGAGATAGGAAATTAAATGAGTATTCATTTAAAGTAATGAAAAGTGACACTCTTCAGTAAAAATAAGGCCCAGGATACATACTGAGACAACTTAAGCTATACTGAATTAATATGCACAGAGAGTTACAAGTTCTATTTTTATTACCATTCACATGCATACTCTTAGATGATAGTAACAATACATGGTCCCTACTCTAAACGGATAAAGGATTAATGCAGATAAAATAACAGTCACATAACACAGTAAGCCTAGATGCATATTCCAACAAGTATATTATATTCCAGCATATTCCAAAAAATGCTCCAGAGGACTGTAGCCCCCAATCAGTCTTTAGCAAGATTCATATGAATGACTGTGGACACTATTGCCACCATCTGTGGTTTTCTAGTAATACCCCCTCTGTAAATTTATGCTTGATTGCAGGCTACATCAAAATTCTACAGATAATTCTTGAGAGCATAAGTCCTCAGAATGAAAAAAAGTATATATATATATTCTTTATACAAGATATAGGAACAACTTATTTCTAAGAAAAGAGAAAACCACCAAATCTTTAAACCTCTCTCAACATTGCATAAGAATCACAGAATCATCTAGGTTGGAAGAGACCTCCAAGACCACCGAGTCCAACCTCTGACCTAACACTAACAAGTCCTCCACTAAACCATATCACTAAGCTCTATATCTAAACATCTTTTAAAGACCTCCAGGAATGGTGACTCAACCACTTCCCTGGGCAGCCTATTCCGATGCTTGACAACCCTTTCAGTAAAGAAGTTCTTCCTAATATCCAACCTAAAGAAGAACAGTCTAAAAGCAAAGAAAATAGAAGGAAAAAATGCAGAAGAAAGGATAAAAAAAAGAAAAAGCCAATCGAAAACCAAGAAGAAACCTCTAAGCAAGCTAAAGGACAGAATCACAGAATTACAGAATCGTCTAGGTTGGAAGAGACCTCCAAGATCACCCAGTCCAACCTCTGACCTAACACTAACAAGGCCTCCACTAAACCATATCACTAAGCTCAACATCTAAACGTCTCTTAAAGACCTCCAGGGATGGTGACTCAACTACTTCCCTGACCAGCCCATTCCAATGCCTAACAACCCTTTTAGTAAAGAAGTTCTTCATAATATCCAACCTAAACCTCCCCTGGTGCAACTTTAGCCCATTCCCCCTCGTCCTGCCACCAGGCACGTGGGAGAATAGACCAACCCCTACCTCGCTACAGCCTCCTTTAATGTACCTGTAGAGAGCGATAAGGTTGCCCCTGAGCCTCCTCTTCTCCAGGCTAAACAACCCCAGCTCCCTCAGCCGCTCCTCGTAAGACTTGTTCTCCAGACCCCTCACCAGCCTCGTCGCCCTTCTCTGGACTCTCTTGAGCACCTTGACGTCCTTCTTGTAGGAAGGGGCCCAAAACTGAACACAGTACTCAAGGTGCGGCCTCACCAGAGCCAAGTACAGGGGGACAATCACTTCCCTAGACCTGCTGGCCTCGCTGCTTCTTGTACAAGCCAGGATGCTGTTGGCCTTCTTGGCCACCTGAGCACACTGCTGACTCATATTCAGCCAACTATCAACCAGTACTCCCAGGTCCTTCTCTGGCAGGCAGCTTTCCAACCACTCATCTCCCAGCCTGTAGCTCTGCTTGGGGTTGTTACACCCCAGGTGCGGGACCCGGCACTTGGCCTTGTTCAACTTCATACAGATGACTTTAGCTCTAGTTCAGGACCTCAGCTCTAGTTCACTCAAACACAAAAAATAAAAAGAAAATCCCACACCACTAGAAACAGCAAAATCATTTTGCTTACATAACAACAACAAAAGTAAAAGCCAAAATTGTCTTCTATTAATACTGTTACAATAGCATATCATAATACCTACCTACAGAGTAGAATATTTTTTTTTTTCTATTACACCAGTAAAAAGCCTAGAAGAGAAAGAGAGAGATTCATAGACCCAAACCCCTCAGTTCACCTTGGTACAAAAGCAATCTTTAGTATTGAGGACAACAGGTTCCCCAGCTGTTCTCAGTTTATCCAAGTTCCTTCACCTAGCCCATTGATAGTCCCAATTAGGAACAAGTGCCCAGGTGCCAGCCTTAGACTTTTTGTTTTTTACAATTTTAAGAAGGAAATAGGAAGGAAAAACAATAGCACTGTTAACAGAGAGACATTGCCAAGGTCATGTGATTCATTTATCTAGGAGCTTAGCAACAACAGAAATCTGTGAAATACTGTAATAGTAATAAGCAAATGGATTAATGTAGCATCAAACAACATCTTGAAGGAGATCAAAGTAGTAAATAAAGTGAAACAGAGTGACAAGAATAAGAATAGGTTATTCAGTTTCTTGACAGTAAGAAACACTGCATCAATTGCAAATATCGCATATCTTAGAGCAACATAAGCAAAGAGAAGGGAAAGAAAAGGAAAACTAGCAAAGTTTTTCCTAAATTAATACGGATTAAAATAAATTTCCATTTCTTCTTCAATGCAACATCTTTGTTGGTGTCTTTCTTAAACAAATGACAAGAACTCTGATGTTTGTAAATAACGTTATTCTGAAGTGTTTAAACAAAACATAGAACAGTTACAGAATATAATGAGTTACTATTTAATATTCCCCGAAAACTAAATAATTCATCCAGCTCACACTGCAGGAAAAAAAAAAAAAAAAAAAAAAAGAAAAGAAAAGAAAAAGAAAAAGAAAAAGAAAAAGAAAAACAGTGAATCAACAGTGAATCATACCGGTAAGCAAGCTTTCTGATTTCAGTTTAGAACACACAATTTGATATGTTTGTGAAAAGAATGCATCACAGTAAGTGTATCAACATAAATCAATTCAGGAGTGATATATAAAGCATTACACCACATAAATAAAGCCCACAGTCTGTGATGTGAGCAGAATAGATCCTGCTATAATATCACAAGTTCTGAGTACTCAAGGCAAAGCCTCAGTTAAATACAAACTTATCAGAGAATAAAACAGTTATGAGCATGGTAGGTGTGAGGATGCCAGAATCACTTGTATTTGGTATATATGGGTATATCATCCTTCAGTAGTATCTCATTGCTGAAAGCACCAAATTCCATCTGCAAAAAAATTTTCAATATCAAGGTCATATTCCATATGAACGTATACAAGTGACAACATTGAAGCATTTAATTTAGAAACACTATTTCCCATGTAATCATGTAATGTCTCAGAAACAATAAATACATGCTAATGGCTACTTCTTAGTAGCAGCTACCGTGGAAGTCAAGAGAGGCCCCCAAACCTGAAATTTTAATTTCACCCCACTTTTATCTTTAGTGATACTGCCTCCATCAGTGCTCCTGTCCAACATACACACAATTGAGTTCAAAATTCCTGTTCTTTCTCATTTTGGTTTGGTTCAAATATGGGATAAGACCTTCAGGTTTTCTGCACTGAATGATACCCAGTCCAAGTGAGCTTTTGTTCAGCTGAATAATTCTGATTTTCTGCTTTCAAGAATTGATGAGAAAGTAAGTACATATTTCATTTTTTCTCTCAATTTATATTGTAAAATGGCACAAAATGCTGAAAATACTCTGTTCTGGACTAGAGGGAAAAGAAACTGATATTACAGGCAACTGATTATACTAGTAAGCAATTCCCAAACCTATACATTCAAATTTTCATTCTAGATTTATCAATGACTGATTTATCCATTGTACCTGTGTGCCTCTCAGTCATGTCCTAACCACATACCGGCACAAGACATGGCTTTCTCCTCTTCCTCCGTCCTCTGTCTCTATGGAGCAGAGAACCAAGTACACTGGCCTGAAAGCAACATTTCCTGCATCCCCAGTCTGAACAAGAATAATTAGAGTCTGTTAATTGCAGCTACCTCAGAATCTACAGATATGGATATACAGTTGTATTGTATCTTAGTCTTCACTTTGCTTCTTTGAGAGACGAATAATTTTGTAGTCTCAGAATAGCCTCATTGCCTTCTTCTGAGTGTAGATGATTTGAACTGTATATAGTATTATGGTATTATGGACAGGATCTCATCAATGTCTAATAAAAATAGAATTAATGCTGTTTAATCTGAACAGGGAATTTCTGACTTAATACCTTCCTGAATAAGTCCTTTCTCATTTACAGCCCTTTAGAGACCCCTGGAGCTGACTAGCAAGCCCAGGTCTTGATCATTTGTGTTTTGAGTTAACAGCAGATTTTTGTCGTTAGTCCTTCAGTGAATGGCATCAAAGTTCATATTATTAAATTTCAGCTATTCTATTTGTTAAGATTACATCTTTTTCTGTCTGTCTTTCATCTTTACCAGCTAATTTTCATTTGTGCACTCAAATATTGTGTGCCAAGGTAATTAGAGAAAACTTAAATAATATTAGCCCCAAGACTGAATTCTGAGGAGTTCTGCTACTAAATCATGGTTTTCTTTTTGTCAGTACCTAGGAAGACCAGAACATGTGCAGAGACCAAAATTTCCCTTCTACCGTAGTTGCTTAGGAAAAGTACAAGATTTTTGTGTTGAATAGCCCATGATAGATTTTTTTTCTTATTCCATAAATTCATCCATAAATCCAAATTAATTTTACTCATTTTTTATTTATAAAATTTTGTAGCAGTAAACTTCACAGTTATGTCAAGTGAAATAGTACTCCATTTTCTTTTGAACCTAAGTTTACAACTTTATTTGATGTTACCTGAATTTTCCAATATTAAAAAAGTTAATAGTTATCCCCTGTTGATGCCCTTTCTACTTGCGATTTCACAGAACACAATAGTCACATCATATTACAGAGCACAATCATATTTCCTTTCAGCAGGCTTTTCTTGAGGCTGTGTATTTAGTCATCCATTTTGTGTGTTTCTTTATATGCCTTACAATTCCTGCATTTATCATAATCTCTCCCAGTTTGGCTAACAATTTCCTATGTGACATCATATAAAATTGTTTGTTATAGTATTGATAGTAGAGATGTATTATGTTTTTCATGTGTAAGCAATCAGTTACTCCATGTAGATATGGTAGCAATTATCCTGACATTCTCACTTTGTTTAAGCATGCCACGTTTTATTCTACTTCCTCTTTAGCCTCCACATTTTCAATTTTTCTTTCTCTTTTTTTTTTCAACACTTTTGAATTCTATTGAGGTCAGGATAACGAGCATCAAATTAATTCAATCATATTCTCCTTTTATTTAATAGAAATATAGTGTTTGTTGTTTTCCAGTGTTGAAAGCATCCTTATTCCTTCATTATTTTGGAACAGAGAATAATGGGTGTCCAAAGGTGAACTCATTAAACATTCTTACTTTTGCTTCTAAGTTGTTATTTCCTTTTTCATATATTCAAACTCATGAACCATCCTCATTTTGCTTTTATGTTCTACATCTTCTTTTTAATTTAAAATTTAAACAAAACATTCATTTGGATTTCTAGACATACTTTTTGAATTTATTATTCCATCCCTTTTGCAACTTCTGAACTCAACATTTTGCAGCTCTCAACTGATCCTTTCTCATGTCTGACTTCCTAGACAAAGTTCTTTTTCCCATTCCTTTTAGATTTTCTCCTAGTATATGATTATTCATCAGTTTTCCTGTGTGTATATGTTCTTCCCTAGATTGTAGACTACACGTAATTTTTTCATTTTTGCTTTAAAGACATTTTTAACCATTCTTTGCCTCCTATCTGAGACATAAACAGTTTCTGAGTATAGCTGAGATCACCAAGATAAAGCTTCCTTAATTTATAAATATAAAACCAAATCATTAAATACAAAGTCCATTCCATATTTTCATAATGGCAGTTTAAGTTGTTCAATGACTGTACTATGAAGATAGAAAGACACTGAAACAGGACAGGCTGCAGCACCTCTGGTTGTATGACCTGTTTAGGAGGGATCATTACTTTGAGTGCAGTACCTTTCTAAAACATTGCATCAAAGTTGATCTGCTGTGTCAAAGCCAACATGCTATCCCTGCAGCCCAAAATACTGGGGAAATTGGGAAAATACTGGGAAAACAAGCAGCTAGGTGACTTTGTATGGAGCTGAGGTCCACCACACCTGAGAATAACACCTGTGGATTTAACAAGACAAGACAGACTGTGGCATTATTTCTCTGCCCTGTGCTCTCAGGCCACGATGTTAGAGCAGGTCCAGAGGAGTGCCACAAAGGTGATCAGAGGGCTGGAGCACCTCTCCTATGAAGACGGGCTGAGAGAGCTGGGGTTGTTCAGAGAAGAGAAGACTCCAGGGAGACCTTATAGAGGCCTTCCAGTAACTAAAGGGGGCCTACAGGAAAGCTGGGGAGGGACTCTTTATCAGGGAATGTAGTGACAGGTCAAGATGGAGTGGTTTTACACTGAAAGAGGTGTGATGTTTTTACCCTGATAGGCAGCTAAACTCCACCACAACCACTGTCTCACTCCCCGTCGTCAAAGAGGGGGAGAATTCTGGGGTGCATTCGAAAGATTGTTGCCAGCAGGTCAAGGGAGGTGATCCTCCCCCCCCTACTCAACCTTGGTGAGGCCACACCTGGAGTATTTTGTCCAGTTCTGGGCTCCCCATTACAAGAGGGACATGGAACTACTGGAGCAACTCCGGAGGAGGGATACAAAGATGATCAGAGGACTGGAGCACCTGTCATATGAGGACAGGCTGAGAGAACTGGGCCTGGAAAAGAGAAGACTGAGGGGAGACCTCATCAATGTGTACAAATATTTGAGGGGAGGGTGTCAAGAGGATGGAGCCAGTCTCTTTTCAGTTGTTCCCAGCAGCAGGGGAGGCAACAGGCACAAACTGAAGTACAGGAAGTTCCGGCTGAATATGAGGGGGCACTTCTTTACTGTGAGGGTGACAGAGCACTGGCACAGGCTGCCCAGGGAGATCATGGAGTCTCCTTCTCTGGAGATATTCAAAATCCGCCTGGATGCCATCCTGCACAATGTACTCTAGGTGATCCTGCTCAGCAGGGGGGTTGGACTAGATGATCTTCAGAGATCCCTTCCAACCCCTGCCATTCTGTGATTCTGAGAAGCTATGAAGAAAAAGGATTCAACGTTTGAGATGAGGACAGGGAGATCACTCACTCACAAAATACGGTCTTGGGCAGAACATATTCGATGTAGGTAAATTAATATAATTTATTGCCTATCACTATCAAACTAGAACAGTGAGAAACTAAAAGCAAACTAAACACCCTCCTCCCCAATCTTGTCTCCCCGGTAGGCACAGGGGAATGGGGGTTGTTGTCAGTCCATAATGCTTTTTATCTGCCATTCCTTCACGGCCACTCTCTGCCCCTGCTCCATGTGGGGTCCCTCCCACGGGATGCCGTCCTTCCTGAGCTGATCCTGCGGGGGCTGCCCACAGGCAGCAGCTCTTCAAGAACTGCTCCCACATGGCTCCGTACCACGGGGTCCATCCCCCAGGAGCAAACTGCTCCAGCATGGGTCTCCCATGGGCAGCAGCTCCCCCCAGGCCCCCTGCTCCTGCATGGGCTCCTCTCCACGGGCTGCAGCTCCGGCCCGGGGCCTGCTCCTGCGGGGGCTCTTCATGGGCCGCAGCCTCCTCCAGGCCACATCCACCTGCTCCACTGGGGGCTCCTCCACGGGCTGCAGTGTGGAGATCTGCTCCATGTGGGACCCACGGGCTGCAGGGGGACAGCCTGCTCCACCAGGGACCTCTCTACAGGCCGCAGGGGAACTGCTGCTACATGCCTGGAGCACCTCCTGCCCTCCTGCTGCACTGAGCTGGGGGGCTGCAGGGATGCTTCTCACACCTCGCTCTCCCAGCTGCTGTTGTCCAGAAGTTTTTTTCCCTTTCTGAACTTTGCTGTCCCAGAGACCCAAACAACATTGCTTACTGGCTGGGCTCTGGCCAGCGACAAGTCCCTTTTGGAATCATCTGGAACTGGCTTTTATCTAACTTGGTGCATCTTCTGGACTCTTCTCACATTGGTCACTCCTGTAGCTCCCTTGCTACCAACACCTGGCTAAGTAAATCCAGTCCAAGAGGGTAGGTTTAGATTAGATAGAAATTACTTGCTATTAGGGTGGTGAAGCACTGGAACAGGTTGCCCAGAGAAGCTGTGGATGCACTATCCCTGAAAGTGTTCAAGGCCAGGCTGGATGGGGCCCTAGGCAGCCTGATCTAGTGGATGGCATCCCTGCCTATGGAAGGGGGTTGGAAGCAGATGACCTTTAAGGTCCTTTCCAACCCAAGCAATTCTATTATTCTGTGATGTTCCAAGAAGCTTATAAGCACAGCTTTGTACAAGTACAGGCAGGAACATTTCTGAGCTTAATGCACCCAATTGTGTGATAGAAGAACAGTACTGAGAGGCTTAGGGACATGGTTTAGTGGGTGACATTGGTAGTAGGGTGATGGTTGGACCAGATGATCTTGAAGGTCTTTTCCAACTTTAATGAGTCTATGATTCTATGATTCTATTCAGAGTCTGCTTAGGAATGGTCAGCCATATTAAATCGCCTGGCTATACCAAAAACACATATATAAAAGTCCTCTGTGGTGTCCCTACATACTGGATATGTATTTGCTGGGTTCCCAGCACAGCACAGATTTTAGGGAGTTAGGTCTCATTTTAATTAAATAAATCTCTCCTTTAATGCTTAAATTTAGAGAAAGAAGCTTTTGTTTGTTTCTTCTCTTATTCTGTCCATGTATTCATTTCAACAATCAATGATCTTGAAAGCACTGTTAGATGGTCAAAAGTGATACTGCATCATTTGCTCAGTGAACTGATGTCACTGAAACTGCTTATGCAGTCAAATGGATACAGTACCAAAACACAGAGTTATTCTTCTCTAGCAGCATTTGTATAGAAAAGTCAAAATATACTGGCTAAAATACTTGATACTTTCCTGTACAGTCCTTTTATAGAGTCTTTTAAGACACCAAATTATATGATAGAATTCCTATTAAATAAATGAAAGGTGAGACGAATTTTGATATATTTTCATTATAAAAAGTATCTTTACAACGTCATTAATACTTTAGTTCTCCCTCAGGCTCTGTAAACGCTGAATAAGAGTGGAGAACATAATGCTGGCTGTAAAAATTGAACATTTCTCACCCAGCAGCAGGAGAAATGATTATATTATTTCTATGAGAATAGTAACTGAAGATATTATCAGTTGCTTTATTTGGTATAAGAGAGGGTTTATACAGAGGCTTGAAAAATATGCGGTTCAGAAAATAGTCAACCTGAGGCTTTATCAAGTACTCTTGCACTGAGATCATTTGAGTCAATTATGTTTGCTATTGTAAAACCACATTTCATCTCTTCATTTCATAGTAGGATCCCTGCCTGACTAGCTCCCTGACTGACTTATTATCACAATGGATTCAATAAGGTGTAAGCCACAGGGAAACTACCAACTGAAGGTGCACCAGGATAAATATGAGCAAAGACGTATCCTAAGATATGTGAAACAACACCAGGAAGAAGGGAAACATAACTAAAACCTTTAATTGTTTGGGAAAATAAGTTTCCTTTAAAAATTAGAATTAACTGAAATCAATTCATATGGGGAGAGGGGAAGGGAGGAGAGGGAAAGGAAAGGGAGAGGGAAACCAGCTACAAAACAAAATAAACAAAACAACAAAATCTGTAATCTGAGACAGCAGAAAAATCTGCTGCTTCTTTAATCCTTTGAAATTTTAAATTCTTTACCATGTCCCTGTGGAAAAGAAGAGATGGAAAAGGCCCCAAAGTCACAACCTCTAGCAAATAAACACATAACTTTAATATAATATCAGGGTCTTCTCAGCATTATGGTTGCGATGTCATGGAAAGGCATAGTCTGAGGAAAATAAGGCCTGTTTCTCTGGTGTGCACTCTGGCACAAACAGTACAGAAACAGGCTGTCCTGGTGACTGCATGCCACTACATAATCTCCTTGTACATTATGAATCTCCAAATTTCTCTCAGAGGTTTTGTGAAATAGTGTTATGCAGTACTGCCTACTATTGACACCAGGGACTTCATTCTAGACTGTTCCCATGGTACATGTACATTTTAAAAATGCAAATACACTGTCTAATTTATTGTAATGTAAATACATTGGTCACAATGGTTTTACATTACATCCATTTTCACTCTGAAAACAGAACTGTATCAGTGACCACTGGTGCTATTGTGATGTACAAAGTCTCTGGAAAAGTCCAAGACCTTTGCCCCATACTGACAATATAATCCAGAGCTGTGAACACGGGTTGCTTAGAAAAAAATTGAGCTGTTTTCATTATAAATACTGTGGAAGTTTTTGTTCCCCAACAGCACAGGCTTCAGTTGCTTGCCAAACCTTTGCTGACTGTCTTAACTGCTATTGTACCCACTCTATTAGAGTTGATCTTTCCCATGCTTTCAAAGTCTTGCATGTATCTACAATGGATTCAATAAAATTATGTATTTCTGAAAGAAACTTTGAAGTTACAGCTTTGGTTCATGACAGCTGGGTGAGTTTCTAAGCTCACCCATCATCAAAGAGAAAGAGGCATATTTTTGCCTCGAAACTAATGTGAACTCTTGCCCCTTTTATTCTTTTTTGCACTGGTATTTTCATTCTTGTATATGTTTTGATGACAGATATGTATCTGCTTTTGTTTTAACTGAAATTTTTAGTTGTCAAAAAAATTAGTTTTACTAATGTAGCTTTGGATTTTATTTTTATTTTTTTCCAGAAGAATATTCTTCAAAGCTCCAATAGATGTCACTATCAAAATATAAAAGAGAGCTGGTTGTGTAATGTAAATAGAAAGGCAGAAGGAAAGACTTACTCCCTGGACTGCTACAAATACCAACATGAGAGCAAAATTCATTAAGCTAGACATGGAATTGAGGAGCTGCCATCCAAACAGTTGCATGTCTTTTCATTCTTTAAACTCTCACTATTAGATCAATAATATCTATTGATTTCATAGAATATGAAAGACTGAACCTACTGAGAGCCTGAGTTAGTAAGCACTTTCCTGTTTGCTTTTTGCTCTTTCCTGATTCAACTACAATGAACGTCCTGTGTTTTCTTTAGCCCACTTTGTACATTACTGCAATATCTTTTAGAGGTGCTGTTTTTGCCTGTTATTTTGGATCATGTCTGGAGTAAACTGTCTTTGAAGCTTTACTACGGCTTTTGGAATGACATGTCAAAATATGATGGTGTTCCTTAAAATAGATAAGTAAAGCTTATGAGTAAAACAGTTTCAGAGTTATTTGCCCAAACTGCATAAATATTTCAACTTTTGTACTGAGCACACAGATACTTTGCACTCTCTGTCTAAACCCTAAAATTCTTGGGGAAAAAGAAAAAAAAAAAAAAAAAACACAACAACAACTTATTTTTGCGTGTGTGTGTGTGAATATTGAAACAGTTCATTGTTCTGAATCTCTTTTTAAAATGTTTGGAATAGTGTAGCAAAAACCTGTATAGTTACTCTTTTAGCTCTGCTACACAATGTTGAGATGACTGCACTAGCTCTACTGCCTTGGAAATCAAGCTACTTTAAAAAAAAAAAAAATCACGAATAGTTTGTAACCCTCTAATTCTTATGAATATACCTGTGAATAAGAGTCTTTCTGGCCTTAGGGGAAAAAAAAAAAAAAAAAAAGTACTAAAAAAAAAGTCTTTATAGGCCCATTGGTTGAATGCCTTTCTGATGAATTAGTAGGCCATTTTCACTGGTGTAAGTTTTGAAAACTGTACCACAAGATGTCAGTATCCAATGCAAACAGCTCCCATGTTCATGCCTGAAGGCGCTGTGTGCTCTGCTTGTGAACCTTGTTCCAGTTGGGAGTTATTTTGAGTAACAAATATGTCCAAAATGTTACTAGTATATTTACAAGCAATTGGCTGAAGGACTAAAGAGACAAAAGCAGCTGAATAAGTTGTAGAAAATGACTTGCCCATTACTTTTTTAGAAAGTTCTTTATCTGAAATCCTGCATCTGTAAATTAATTTAGACTCAGGCACTTGGACACTCAGACACTCTGCTAGTGACAAACTAGCTTCCGCTCCAGAGAACCTTTATATATTAATGCAAATATCTTTGCAATAAAATTCTGCCCTAAGCAACAGAACTTCAAATATGCCACTACACTTACCTTTTAAACCATTTCTTACAGGGAGTTTGGCTGAACCACAGTTTAATGAGCTTAGGATGTGAGGCATTTGAATGAGACAAAAAGGACAACCAACCAAACACAAAGGTCAGTAGAGCTACCCAATTTATATCAGCCAAGGATCAGGCTTTTCTTAGTACATCACCGTAGGAGTAGAACCATACTTCTGCTTCTTTCTCATCTGCATAAAAAAAGGGGGGGGGGGGGGGGGGAGGGGGGGAGGGTGGCAGTGGTGGTGGGTCAAAGACCAGCTTTGCTTTGGGCTAATGGGAACCTCCTGAAGATAAAAACATCAGCTCCTGCTGGAGACCACTAAGTATGAGCACACACACTCCAGCTATCAGGGCTTCTTCCCTCCAGAAATGACAGCACCTGAGCACATATAATCTAGAATTAGCTCTTACGGAACACAGCAAGGTGCTTTTTCATTTGTTTTTCACCTGCTGTTTCTTGTTAAGGGTGTTTCTCTTTTGTCTGTCATTAATCTTCTCTGATGTGCTACTAACAGCAGGAAATTTATGTGAGACTCCCTCCATCAGCTCTTTAGAGCAAAGTAGACCTCAGGTCCTCACACACAGTGCCTACACAGTTTACTTGGGTGACAGCCTCCAGAGATCTTGTAAAATGGGCAGCCAGAAAGCAGATAGAAATTGCACAGCATAATACTTCTTGACTTTTAAGAAAATCTTGCATGGGTAATCCATACCCAGGAATGTGATGCTAGGGTTCTCAGCTTATCTGACTGTCCCCATTTATGTAATTTTCCTGTAGAAGGTGTAAGCAAGACACCTTTCAAAGCATCCATTGAGAAAAAGTAAAAGTCAGCAACATCCAATACTGATTGCCACAGCACAGCAAAATCATTAACAGTATTCTATTGATCAGATCTTCTCAAACATTTGGAATACAGACTTTTATATAGCTTATAGCTCCATCCGTAGCTCTGAAAAGCTGAGGAGGAAAAAGGTTGATAGGACATCCAATGCAAAAAAAAAAAATTTCTCCAAACAAGCAAGTAAGTTGCAGAAAGAATTAAATATATATATACATATATATATATCTAGCTCAATTCTCTCTAATCAGAAGCTACTTTCTAGAGGAATAGAGTGCAAGAGGAACCCATGTAAAATTATTATTTTGCACCTTTTTAACCTTTGTGTCTGCTGCATATGCAGTCAGTAATAACTTGCAGGTTGTAACTGCAGTTACCCAGAAATACTAGAGAGTAGTCAAAAAAATATATGACTATGCCTCCTGGAAAACACAAAAATGTATTTACATATCCTATTCTGTGTGAATTCAGACATAAATCTCCACATTTTAGAGACCAAATATGTGTCTTCTAACCAGACATGCCCAAGGTCTCAGGCACTAATAATTCTGTTGCTCTGAAATCTCCCTAACAGGAAAATGGGTCTTATAGTTGAGTATTTTCCACAGAATATATTTAGACTACATAACTACATTTTCCATAAGTTCCAGAAAATCTTCCAGAAAAAACAAAAACATCCCAGTGCACATTTTTGGCAATTTTTACTGAGCTCAAACTGTGCAACTGAATTTGAAGTGTTGAGTTACTTTTACTAATATTAATAATACAGTGATCAATATTTTCTAGCTCTTATTAACAATACAACTGGTTATCAATGCTGTTTCCCCTTAAAATCTGACGGCAAGTCACCTCTGAATTTCTTCAATATACTGATAAAAATTAACAGTTACTTTTTGTTATGCTGCCTACAACTATACTATTTG
Source organism: Cygnus olor (assembly GCF_009769625.2). Classification (NCBI taxonomy): domain Eukaryota; kingdom Metazoa; phylum Chordata; class Aves; order Anseriformes; family Anatidae; genus Cygnus; species Cygnus olor. The sequence continues at coordinate 30,811,069 of NC_049170.1, forward strand.
TGAAACAGTATCTAGAGGAAATACTATTTTAACATTTTTTTCTTTCTGAAAAAAAAAAGAGAAAAGAAAAAAAAAAAGATTGTTTTAAATACTCTGCCTCTGCATGTATCAGCCAGAAGCGATTTCTGCTGATGATTTACAAGCCCTGTATATGAACCTGCACATACATTCTGTTAAATAGGAGAATTATGGTAGGTAATGTATTCATAAAGCACTTTAAATGGACATTGTTCATATCAGTTTCATTGGCCAGTGCTACATCTTGCCTAATCTCATTATCTTACTTATAAGTGCAACAGAACCTGACAGGACCATGAAGACATGCATTGCAAATACATCACACATGCTCAAATCCACCAGCATACCATTTCATCTTCTTCATTAAATTTTTCGTAGAAAAATCCCTGGTATGTATTAGAAGATCCATGTGCTTTATACTTACCTAAGGTATAGCGTGATGGAGAACTTGAACCAACTTCTTGAAACCGAATGAAAGAAAATAAAAATAAAAATAAAAATAAAAATAAAGTATAAATATAAATATAAATATAAATAATAAATCAATTGGGTGATTTCTTCAGACAGCCTCATGGTGATGAAAAAAAAGAATGATGGCATATGAAATGGCCAAAGGATTGCTTGCAGACCATCTTCTCTGGTGCACCTTTTCTTTTAAACTACTTTTGAATGAAAAAAAAAAAAAAAAAAGATAAAAATGGCTTTGTGCTATTAATTTCTGTGTGTTATAGACTTGGAACTGCCAACCTTCTGCTACATTCCCTGCCACAGCTTGCCTGTCTTCTGCCCCAACGGTGTTATAGACTTGGAACTGCCAACCTTCTGCTACATTCCCTGCCACAGCTTGCCTGTCTTCTGCCCCAACGGGAGCCTGCTGTAACCTGTGTTTTTTACCTCACTCTGCCACTCTCAATGCTCAAGTCCACCTCAGCTTCCTCGCCTGAAAACACTGAAGAAGGGAGACTGAACACCTTATCTTGCTTAGGCTGCTTGCTATGGTTAAGAACCATCTCTATGAATGCTCAGATGCCTCCCAGCCACACTCAGAGATGAGTTATTTTTCATGTAACATTGTAAGAGTTTGTGATTCCTCAGGGAAAATATTACAGGCTTCCACAAAGAGCTGCAAAGAGGGAGCTATTACTAGTGTACAGGAAGTTTCCATAGTCCTATAATACTCAGGACTATGCTAACTAAATCCTAACACAGGGCTCCCTTGCATGAAGAAATCCTAGAATAAAAAATTAATTGAGCAATAATTCTACTTCCATTGCACAAACCATTGTTCTTTGCTCTTCATTAACAAAGGCCATTTACACACATACTGCAGTCTAATTCCCAGTATGTGCTTCACTGTCAGTAGCTTTCTCTCCTGTATGAATGCTCAAAGGCAGGAAGGATTAACAAAAAAAAAAAAAAAAAAAAAAAAAAAAAAAAAAAAAAAAAAAAAGACTGATGCATCCTCCAAGCTGGACAGCTGATTTTCATGTTCTTGTTTTCCTTGGGTGGCATTGAACCCAAGGATGAGGACTGTATGAAATCCCTCCATTGTCAAAACCATCAGAAAATTGCAAATGGAAAGCATGGTCCTTCAGTTTTGGACTGGCCATCTGAAGTTTGAATTTCACCTTGCTAAAGAAGAACATTAGGTAAAATCTGTCCTAGCAGTTTCTCTATATTTCTGAAATGATCTCTACTTCCTAAATGGTATGGTGGTATGTATGCTAGAAATAACATAGGCATGAAGGTCCTCTTAGATTTTTCTCATGAATAACAGAAATACTGCTGACAAGGAAAAAAACTAAAGTATATATTTCATTATTATCTATGAAGATATGAATATATTACTCCTCCCTAATACTGTATTTCAGGGGAAATTTCTTATATAAAAGAAAATCAAAGGTGATCTGACTTCCAATGGCAAATGTTGCTGTTAGAATCTCAGAAACATCCCTTTCATTTCTTCCACCAGTCCCTGATCACCAGGCTTCCCTCTGTTAGACATCACTGTGAAATCCAGTTTGTGGCAATGGATAGGGAACTGGGAGTGTTTACAGTTTTCCAAAAGTAAGCGTGTTGCTATCTACATTGCTGCAGTATGTAACACCTTACCCTTTTTCAAAGCATTTTCTTGCTCTGTGATTAAAAGAAAAATAAAATCAGTGTTTTCAAAATGATTAATGGTAATGACTCAGCCACGAGTCATGAGTGGAGAGAAGGTAAAGGACTGTTAGATCTGAAATCACAAAAGCTAGTACTTGAAGCAAAGAAGTTATACTATTATCTTCAAATATCAGGCTCATGACCCCAATTCAGATAGACATCCAATAAAAGACATGATCACACACAGTCAAGTTAATAGGTTATTCTTCGATCTAAAAAGTGTAGTTCAATTGTCTTCATACAGTTTTTTTCTTTCTTGGCAAATATTTCTATAATGGCAATTTATGTGCTGATAAAGTACTTCAAGGTTTATGGAAAAATCTAAGTAGCAGAATCATCACAAGTTCCATAGTGTTCGAAATGTTCCATGATCTTCTTTATTCATTTAATCTCTTTTTAATCAAACATCATTGCTACTGGGCTGCCTTTTTCTGCTATAGTAAAATCAGCAGGCTAAAATATAGTGCATGAAAAACTACAGCAGCACATCCTGAGGCAGAGACAGCCAGTGACAGCTAAAGCACATCACCGAAGGGACAAAAAGTAGCTAGAAGGAATTAATACCAAAAAAAAAAAAAAAAAAAAAAAAAGGAGTAGAAACTGGGAAAAGGACAGTGCTGTTGCTGGAGTGGAAATAGGTAATGAACCATTCGAGGAAACTAGACAGACACATGAAATAAATTAATGTAACATTAACAATGTGTGAGCAATGTATTTTGTGTCTTGCTAGAACATAGTGGTGATGGAAATAAACAGTTATGAAAGTAATCACCTTTAGATAACTATGTTTGGATCTCACCTGTGATAAATATCACTTCTCTGTGGGTATGAAATGTACTTTTAGGTACCTCTAAATGTTAAAAAAAAAAAAAAAAAAAGATAAAATAAAATAATAGTAATAAAAAAGCAGGAGACTTTTCTTTTGCAATGATAAATAAATGAGAGAGAGAGGCAGAAAAACTGGAAGAACAAAGGAGGAAGCATTAAAAATATAGAAAGGGGAGGGAGGAGAGGATTCATTTTGTATCACTTTTCTTTGCCAAACCATAAACACAAGGACACTCAGCAGTTCATTCTTACTCAATGTTTCCACATTTTTCTGCTGTTTTCCATAGGTGGGGCAAAAACGACAAAGGACCAAGCCAAGTTTTCCATTGGCCCTGATATTAATATGGAAGTGCTGCTCCAATATGTGAGATATCTTATATTTGCTTTACCTTGCGGTTTGTATCTGAGTTTCAAACTCATTATTTTTTCTTGTTTCCTTTTTAGAAACACAAAACCCTGAAGTCCATAGTACGTCTCTTGTTTGCTTTGACCAGAACTGCTGAGAGGGAGAGGTAACACTATGACTTAGTTCTCTGCATGTGCAGAGAATTACTGAGGGTAGTTGGCCCTTGGAGTGCCTGTTCTGTGGCATAGCACTGGCTTTTGTGTTAATCCCAAACTAAACACAAGCCAAACAGGCCAAACACAAGCAGGGAATCAGGAAACCCAGGAAAACTCTGCCTCATGGTCGTTATATATTCTCATACTAAAACCAGAGGATTTATGGAAAAAGGAGAGACCAATAGTTTTTTCCCATGCAGCATTAGCTGTCCCAGGAGTTAAAAATCATTGGTCAACCCTCATGTAATTACTAGGGTGGTTTAAAAGAGAAAATATTTTAAAATATTACCTATTAAAATCTTATTATTTGCATCTTAGATTTTGAAACTTCTATGGCTCTTGTTTTCAATGGTTAGAAACATTTGTTAATGAATGCAGATAATTAAAATAAAATAAAATAAAATAAAAGCAACATTTACAAGATTCCAGGAGGCAGAGTTTTAAGAAACACTATGGGTAACATAGTTTGCATAACACAGCAAGATGCAGCAATGCTTTGAGTGTTCTCTGAAAGTTATTACTTTCCTTGATGAACTCCATGTCTGAGCCACAACTCTTTTTACCAGAAGTTAAAGAGCAAAGAAGAAAAGTCTGAACAACTCTTACCCTTTAGTGCCACTCAGCCTACCTGTGTCTAATCACATAACATTAAATCCTGAACAATCACAGAAATCTGTTTGCCTGTAAAGAGGAAACTTCAGAATAAGTCACCTGATCATCTCCTTTCTTTTAGATAATGGTTTAGGTAACAATGTCCATACTCCCACAGACTTGAGTGAAAACTGGAAACAGGAAAGACAAGAGAGAGGGATTCAAGTCCAGAGTATCTGGTATGTATAGCTTGCAGCTGTAACTTCCTCTGTCACTTTATCAATCAAAGGGCTCTGATTTTAACGTAACACAAAGAACACCATCTTAGCAGTTTACAGGAACAAGCCATTGTGCAACTACACTGCTTTTAATTAACGCACTGTACCAAAGCTTGAGTTGCAGGGAATCATTCTTGTTTCCATACAGGGAATGATCTGATCCTGAGGTCAGAAGCAAGGTTTTTGGTGGCTTGAATGGCACTGGGTCAGGACTCAAGTGAATACAGGATTCAGCTGCTTACTTCTGAATTTTCAGTGACTTGATATTGTTCTGTATGTAGTTTGGGATGTGCATGCATATTCCATGCATAGGGATGTGACCTTACAACAGCTGGAAAGAGTAGGGGAAATCACTCTTGCTGAAGGGGAAAAAAAAAAAGGAAAAAGAAAAGAAAAAAGCATCTATGTTTATCTATGGTTCTCTCCCAAAGATGTGTGCCACCAGGGAGTTTAACGACAAACAAAACCAAAAGGAAGTCTTGAGCAATACTGCAAATACTACAATTGTGATTGATGGGGTTTCTCACTTGGACATGGGGTTTATACTAGGGTTTTAGCCTGCAGGTTATTTGTGTTTCCAAGGATATGGAACAATGGCTCTCTAAAACAAAAAGTTACTTGCACAACATCTGTTAATTAAATATATATTTCACTAATACATATATTCACTAATACCCTCACATAAGTCAGTATAAGAAGGACATCAAGGCCCTGGAATGGGTCCAGAGAAGGGCTACGAAGCTGGTGAAGGGCCTGGAACACAAGTCCTATAAGGAGCGGCTGAGGGAACTGGGGTTGTTTAGTCTGGAGAAGAGGAAGGCTCAGGGGAGACCTTATTACTCTCTACAACTACCTGAAAGGAAGGTGTGGGGAGCTGGGGGTCAGCCTCTTCTCCCAGATAACTAGCAATAGGACTAGAGGGAATGTCTTCAAGTTGCACCAGGGGAGGTTTAGGTTGGAAATTAGGAGACATTTCTTCTCAGAAAGAGTAGTCAGGCATTGGAACGGGTTGCCCAGGGAAGTGGTGGAGTCACCTCCCTGGGGGTGTTCAAGGAAAGCTGGACCTGGTGCTTAGGGACATGGTTCAGTGGGTGACATTGGTAGTAGTACGACAGTTGGACCAGATGATCTCGAAGGTCTTTTCCAACCTTAATGATTCTATGATTTGACCCCATACAATTGTTCAAACTTCACAACATGGTCAAACACCAAATAAATAAGCAATGAAATCTTACAAATGTGAGGGGAGAAGGGTGGATTACCAAAATGCTACTAATATATTCCATTGATAAGCACTGTTTGTAGTTAGCATTTAATTCATTCAATTAACTGTATGTAATATATAATGATGTCTAATTTAATTCATTGTCCACCTAGCCTACAGAGCCTCCTGATTACTCAAAAACAGAGACCTTTGAGATGACTGTTTCAAACTATGTTGCGTCTATAAAGACAGTATAACTAGATCCAGTATTGGTATTAGGTGCCTAAAAAATTAAATAGTTTCTATTAAAAAATCATGATAAGCAACTTGACAGGCATATAGCTACCTATCACATAGTTAGTAGGAGAATGATGCAGTCAAGAGTGTTCCTATGAACCTCTCCATGAAACTTTCTCTTCTCTTGGAAAGGCAAACACCAGCTTCCATTCTGCAGCCAAAGATTTGCTTATACGTACCTGGTAGATGTTACTATAAAACACAGGAGTCTGGGACACCCACTAGAGGACCAGGCTCTTTGAATCTTCAGCCAGAGGAGTCACCCTCTCTGACTCTTGTGTTGTCCAGTATGCAATGGGAAGAATATTGTTTCTTTTGTGCACTTTGCTTTCAAATAACGCATACACAATGGCAGCAGTCATTGGAAGTAGGAAAATGGGGTTTGAAATACCTTTAAAAGAGGAAATGTATTGGGCCTCTGTTTTAATGACTAAGTTGCCTTCATCACCAATTTTTTATAAGGTATGCAGTCCTGTTAGATATGTCAGATGTTCCCAGTGATAGATTCCCCCACAAAATTTGGCCAAATTGGGGTGCCAAACAAACTGAGGAATGTTTCATTTCCAGATTCTCATCAAGCTGAGATATGAGACACTTTTAAGGTAGGAGAGTAAAGTTTCTGTAGAGCTCTGTCTCCCTAAGAAGGCTGTAGCAATGATATATTTAGATTATACTTCATGCCTGTATTTCATATATTTCATATATTAGAATTGATCCCATAAAAGTGCAACTGTATTCTCTGGAATAATACATTAGTTAAACTAGTGTTCCTTTTGTATTTGTCACTAGCTTATCTATGTATTTATTTATTTATTTATTTATTTGTAGGCAACTGATAGTAACTAGAGCAAGAAAATAGTGTTTTATGTAGTAGAATAGATCTATTAGATTAGGATCATTCTAAGGTCTAGGAAGAGAGCTTCAAAGAACATCTAGTCCAGCTGCCTGACCTCTTCAGGACTAATTAAGTATTAAAGCATATTAAAGCATATTAATGCGGCCTCACCTCAAGTACTGTGTGCAGTTCTGGGCACCACAGTACAAAAAGGACATTAAACTGTTGGAGAGTGTCCAGAGGAGGGGGACGAAGATGGTGAAGGGTCCAAAGGGGAAGACATATGGCGAGCGGCTGAGGTCACTGGGCCTTTTCAGCCTGGAAAAGAGGAGGCTGAGGGGGGACCTCATCGCAGTCTACAACTTCCTCGCGAGGGGGAGTGGAGGGGCAGGGTACCTATTCTCCATTACCACCAGTGATAGGACCCGCGGGAACAGTGTTAAGCTGAGGCAGGGGAAGTTTAGGCTGGACATCAGGAAGAGGTTTTTCACCAAGAGGGTGGTTGCACACTGGAACGGGCTCCCCAGTGAAGTAGTCACTGCACCAAGCCTGTCTGAATTTAAGAAGCGATTGGACTGTGCACTTAGTCAGTCTAAACTTTTGGGTAGACCTGTGCGGTGCCAGGAGTTGGACTTGATGATCCTTATAGGTCCCTTCCAACTCGGGATATTCTATGATTCTAATGAGGTCATTGTCCAAATACCTCTTGAACACTGACAGGCATAACGATATTTACATCTTAATCTGAATTTACCTTTAAAATCACATTACTTTAATTACTTCAAGTAAAAAATGGCATTCATTGGGATATCTTCATAATTAATTTAATTCAGATCCTCGTTATTATAATTTAAAGACCAGAATTTTAAATGCAGATTTTCTGTATATTCAATACATTTGGTAACACAGAATGTTGAAAGTCCACTGCAGGAAGTGATACAGAGACATATAGAGCTTTACCTTAGTTGACCAATTAATAGGCAGAAGATGCTAACTCATTATCCTGTTCCTGTCTTTTTGAAGAATTTATTGTGGTAAGAAAACTGACTTTCTGTATGATTCTTCATTATAGTACTCAGTCATGATATTAAATCGACCTCAAAATATTCCTGTGATGTTGCTATCATTATTACAAAATTTGAAAGCAGAGGTACACTAACTGATGGAGTAAATTAAACAGTTAGTTGATCATGTTGTGATGTTTGGAATCATATTCTGGAATTTTCTTAAATATCCTATAAAAATTTTGTAAGGAAAAGATTCCAGATGTTGTACTTTGATTATGGTGAGAGACATGATCAGTATCGATATCACCCCCATTCCACAGATGGGGAAATTCAAGCAAAGAGATAGTAAGTTTTGTGGTGTGTTAATCAGAAGATTATACTTCCACTATTAGTCCCAGAGGTATATAATTGTATTTATCCATTGGAAGGCATTGGAAGCTTACCGTTATGTGTAAATGATTGAATTAAACTTTTGAACAAGTATTTAAAATCTGATTTCTTCTAGGGCTTTCAAGGGCTATTTTTTTTTTTTTTTCATCTTATTATATAAAGTGAAGATCTACAAGTAAATATTTATACATACTGTCGGTTTAGGAAGGTATGATCCTTACTTTGCAGGTATTAGTACTTCTAATCGAAAAAACACTTGCTTTCTCAGTTAAATATTTCACGTTCTTTGAGCAAAATGCAAAGCAATAGACAGAAGTCACTTGATCTAAAAATGGAGTAACTTAAAACTTGGGTTTTAAAGTAAGCATTTATATAAAATTAGGCTGATATTATCACTAGACATTGGATCAATTTCATTTATACAACATCAATGCCTTTCTGATTATTTATTAGAAATATCCAATTATGTAGATAACGGCATCTGTTACAGCTAAAGACTGAAAATATTGGTTAATTAAAAATAGGATGGCTACATCTGAGAACACTGTTAGCATGCCATTAATATTCTAAAGGAAAATGGAATGGGAAAAACATAATTCAGGTATTATTACTAGTTTGAAGCATGCAAGACAGCCTACATTTTTTAGCTACTTGACTTTAAGCACTTCTAAAAGTCTTGGAGCCAAATAGAAGTTGGAACAGTGTGAGGAAAGAAAAACAACCCAGCTCCAGTATTTTTGCCAGTCCTGCCGTTTGGAGACTCCCTTTACCATTTATATTTAATTTTCCTATCTTAGTAGAAACCATCTTTCCAGCAGCTCCTGAAAGATGTGCATCTCCCCTGAGATCACCTCAGCAGGAAATTACCAGAAATTAAGGGCCCAGCCTTGCAAATATTTTGTCACATGAGTAACATTTGTCAATGGGATACTCATGTGCAAGTGCTGGCTCAATCAGTGTCTAAAGTTGGCAACTGCAGGTGTAGTCCTTAAATAATTCGGTCTAAACTGAAAGTCTGCATTATACAATGCATATATCAGCCAATTTTTCTGAAGATGTTTCAATTCATACTACTCTGAGTTATTTTATCATGCTGGTTTTATTCATTTTCTTGCCCCGACTATCCTCATGTAGCCGTATGTTATGAACACTGAATTGGGCATGACACTGAGATTCTAGTCTACTCCAATCATTATGGAAAAACTGACATTCACATATTTTTATGTTTAGGCTCAACAGAGAGACAGTCAGTCATTTTATATCAGGTTGCTAAAAACATGATTTTAATTATTCCTATTGTGAAAAATACTTTTCATATATGATTTAATACTAATAAAATTACTGTAAAATGTCATTAGTTTCACATGGTTTCTAAGACTTTTTGATCCCTTGAATGAAAAAATATGCTGTGAAAGAAAATTTTATTTAAATTGGGGGGTAAATTAAATATTTTTAAAACCCAGAAATAAATGCACTTTCCAATGAATCTTTCAAACCTTCATATAAAATCACAAATCTCTCTTATCATATGTGAAATGACTGCAATTCAGTAAGAGTCATAGCTGATTAATTCCAAGGAACTTAGAAGGTTATTCCAAAGTGCTGTATCCATAATTAAAGTGATGTTAGTTCTGTTCTTTCAGGGATGTTTATCTTTGGAAGAAGTGATCCGTTTCATAACTTGGGTTCCCCAGAATGCAGTGCAGAGGGAAAACAAGACCTATAATACAGAATTCAAAATGAGAAACATTGCATAACACTTTAAAAATATTTATCTGTAAACATAAATGGGTGAAAACACAGAAGTCTCAAGAGGAAAAATTACACAAGTTTTCTAGGCATACTTATAAATTCACTTCAGGAATATATGCTTTCTTTTTATAGTCCTTTCTATTGTGTACATTCTTGTTTTAATTTGTTCTTTCTGAATGGTACTAAAATAAGATAACTTGCAAAGTCTGCATAACCTTTCCTATTTTGTAATTGGGTCTGGATTCGGAGTACTCAGAGTCACTTATGATAAGACAGGGGAATAACACCAACTGTGGTAGAAAGAAGTAGGTGCAAAAATTTTTTGTTTGTTTGTTTGTTCGTTTGTTTTTTCAAGTCATGCCTGAAGATTGCTAACACTGCAAGTTGCATGGTAGTGTACAAATATCCAAAGTAGTCTTAAATATTGTTATGGTTTTGGCTGGAATAGAGTTAATTTTCTTCACAGTGGCTCACACAATGCTGTGTTTTGGATTTTTGATGAAAACAGTTGTGATAATACAGCAATGCTTTTAGTTGTTGCAGAGCAGTGCTTACATAGAAACAAGGACTTTCCTTGTGCTGCCTTGCCAGTGAGGAGGGTGGGAGTGCACAAGTTGCTGGGAGAGGACACAACCAGGACAGATGACACAGGCTGATCAGAGGAACATCCCACACCATATAGCATCATGCTCAGCAATAAAAGCTGTGGTGAAGGAGGAAGGAGGTGGGAACATTCAGCAATAGCATTTGTCTTCCCAAGAAACCATTACGCATGATGAGCCCTGCTTTCCTGGTAGTGGCTGAACACCTGCCTGCCAATGGGAAGCAGTGAATGAATTCCTTGGTTTGCATGCATGGCTTTTGTTTTACCTAATAAACTGTCTTTATCTCAACCCATAAGTTCTTGCACTTTTACTTTTCCGATTCTCTCCCTCATCCCACCTGGGGAGAGTGAGCAAACTGTTGCATGGTGCTTAGCTGCTAGGTTAAACCACAACAATAATATATGGCAAATGAAGTGTTCTAGCTGCAGTACTGTAGACAGGCATTTATTACCCAACCTACTATTTATGTCAAGATACAAAGTAGATTTGAAATAACTTAAAGACCTAATACTGTTTTTCTTGTCCTTGGCTCCATGCATCTTTTTGTTAGTCAATGAATTTTAATAACAGATTTATTATTTATTATTATTATCATCATTATTAATTTCTTTGTCCCAAATTACTTTGGGATAAGTACAAATATTTGCAGGGCTGAATCTAATTCAGGTAACAGTTTTGTCTAAAAAAAAAAAAAATCTAAAAAAAAAATAAATAACAGGATAACCATTTGTGTGCATGTATGTATGTGAAATGTTTCATTTTAATGTTTTTCAATGAAACTTCTTAATTTCACATTTGGAATAAAGTTCTCACTCAGAAAACTGCAAAAGTATGACAACTGTGTTTTACTGAAGTAAATGTGAATTAAACAAAACATTGCTCCCCTCCACTATGCCTTTGTGCGGCCCCACTTGGAGTACTGCATCTAGGTCTGGGGCCACCAGCACAAGAAGGACCCATTAAGGTGGGTCCAGAGAAGGGCCATTAAAATGATCAGAGCACCTCGTCTATGAAGAATGGCTGAGAGAGCTGGAGATGTTCAGCCTGGAGAAGGCTCTGGGGAGATCTCATTGCAGTTTTTCAATACTTAAAAGGGGCTTATAAAAAAAGATGGAAAGCAACATTTTTCATGAGCAGATAATGGTAGGACAAAGGAGAATTGTTTTAAACTGAAAGAGGGGAGATTTAGATTAGATGTTAGGAGGAACTTCTTCACTCAGAGGCACTGGAACAGGTACCTCAGAGAAGGTGTGGATGCCCCTATCCCTGAAGGTGTTCAAGACCAGGTTGGATGAGGCCCTGGGCAACCTGATCTACTGGGTGGCAGGGGGGTTGGAACTAGGTGATCTTTGAGGTCCCTTCCAACCTAAGCCATTCTATAATTCTATGATTCCATTTGTCCTGGAAGATATTTTTTCAAGGTGATTTTTTTGTTTGTTTGTTTGTTCGTTTCTTTGAAGGGACAGAGAAAATTTAAAATCAAAGGAATTTGGGGATCGAGTTATAATAATCCTTTTTTTCACGTTTATCTGCAATCAAAAGGTATTGACTAGGACAGCTCCAATTTTAACATTATCATTTAACAGTCAACATTCAAAAATGCATGGCCCAAAAATCTACTACTGTGCTCATCCGCACTCATCAAAGTACATGAGATCTGAATGTCCAAAATAAATAATAGATGACCATAATATCTAAAAGGTACTAATTCTGCATTCATTGAAGGCAATGTGATGGGATGAGATCTGATCCTCCTCAGAACCTATTTGGGACAGGTACAGCCTTCACATAATCTGTACAGTACATACTTAGTAGCATGAGATGGAAGTAACACAAAATAACAACTAAACACAATTCCATCAAATAAAATTAAATTCCCATTCAAACTTGATCAAGACAAATTCACCTTAACTACTCTAATTGAAGGTTTTAATTCTACTTGACCAAGGGTAGGCCAAGCAGTAAATGCTGTCTTTAAAACTTCTGATGACACTTGTCAGTGCTCATTTGTGGTCTCATTTTTAAGAAAGGCTCACAAAACTCTCACCAAAAGACTTGTTTATAAGAGTTTCAGACCTTCAGGTATGAAAGATTTAACATTTATTTTTCTATATATTATTGCAAGCACCTTGTAAAATTTGAGTAAAACACTGCGTGGTTCAATTTTTCATGTATGGAATGGAGAAACTTTTAAGTAGTGCTTCAGGCACATACTCTCCATGTTTTGTGAGATGCTTTATTTCTATACTGTGGTGCCCCTGTAGAGAAAAGCAATTACAAATAACTATCTGTATTTCTGATTTGTCTGTTATGTAACTAGGATCTGTGTGAATTGTCATCTAGATAAAACGACATATATAGCATATTCTGACTGTAGAAAAATTCTTTGTTGTGCTATCTCTAGAAGCAGATCTTATCTATTTGTCATAATTAGTACTTCTCTGAACCACTACTGAAGTCCTTTCATTCCTCACCTCAGAAAGATCACTCCTATCCCTGGAAGATGCATTAAATTTAGAAGTATTCCATTTTTCAGAAGAAGCGCATTTAAGCACATTTAATGACTGAGGCACAGGGCATTTGTAGGGGATTAATGACTGCTGGGAGATGATGATCACCTGAAAAAGCACAGCCATGGGCCATTAAGCCCAAGGAAATATCCTCAGCTAAAGATGGTTATTGCTATTAAATACTGAAAATGAAACAAAATAATAATAATAATAAAACAACATATTGGGTGAATTTTTGTTTTAAAGATAGAGTGAGGCAACTTCTTCTTTAATTAAATTTCTCATTGTGAATTTCTTAAAGTATGCAATCAGTGCCTGTGGGGGCATATTTCAAACTGCAGTTGTTATATCCAGAATGAAAAACCACATACTGCACACTGGATCTGCAGAACTAGTTTGGCTTCATGATTCTATAAAAGTATTGATTCACTGCCTATCAATGTCAGGACTGCCAGTACTCGATGGAAAGTAATGTGTTCATGAAACTATAATTCTGTAAGGTAGAGGGGGGTGGAGGAGCGGAACATCAGGGAAAAAAATTAAGGGGCCCCATCCTCCCTCACATGACAGCAGTTCTGGCCAGCTCTACTGCTATAATGCTGACCTATAGTGAGCAGAGCCAGCTGTACGGAGCTACCAAGCAGAAACTTGCTGTGGAGGTTGGAGTTCAGTTTCTTCTGATTGCTGCTACATAATTTAGAGTTGCAAGGTTTGAACCACTTGAATAAATGGTGCAATCACATGACGTCAGTAATGGGAAGTCAAGCTAACACATGCCAGAATTTTGAGCAGACAGGAGTGTGGGCAGCAGGAAGCAGCAGAAGAGCATTCCACCAGACAACCTGAACTATTTGTGACTTTTTTTTTTTTTTAAATGCACTAGGCAAACCATAGATCCTGAACCCTATATGCAGGTATTTTGAATTTCCCAGTTCAACATTCTGGCATCCTAACTGCAGTCTTTGTTTGTTTTCCCTTTAGAGTTATCTAAATTATTGTCACAGAAATTCTCTTTCTTTCCCATACTGTCCAAATCCACTAGTATTTGCCTCTTGAAAACAGTATTTATATATCAGTTTCCCAATTTAGTCAGTTTTGAAACTAAAAAGATAGAATTAAATAGTATACAGTCTTCTATTTTTACAATGAGAAAAGTTCCCCCACAAATATTATTCCATAACAGCAATAGTATATGGAACAGTTAAGCTTGAATGCAGAATTTCTCACAAGCGTATATCCAGGAAAGTTAAGCTCATAATGCAAACTTTTTACCACCTTAATGCAAGCACTTATTGCCTTTACCTCTTCAAATAACTACAAATTAATGATAGACTGTCCTTTAGGCCGCTGGAAGAGGGCAGTCCTCTTTAAAATATTTACATCACCTCCTTTCATACAGTTGTTCTGTTTCCAGACAGAAATAGAAATAATACTATTCACAAGAATAAAGCTACCTTAGTTAATGGACTGACTGCAGGACTGAGTCTGCTGTTCACAGGAAATCCCCACTGGAATGATGTAAGTTTATTAAGCTGTAAACTACTTTAAAATAATTATCTAAATTCAGGCACTCACTTCCATGTGACTAGCTTTGCTGATAATCACTAATGCTATTTTCTGCCATTTTCTCTTTGGTAATGGCTTTTGCAGATGAGTTGCCTTGACAGTGTTTTTTGTTTGTTTGTTTGTTTGTTTTTTATCTTGCAGATTTCATCTGGATAGAAGACTTCAGATATTAGTCAAGAAATAGAGACAAGTGTCCAAAGATAGCCTTGCATTAGGGAGGGGCTGAGGCTTTAACCACAAGACCTCAGAGATCCCTTCCAACCTAAATCATTCAATGTGTCTCTGACATTTCTCTGATTCCGCCCAGACATGTTCACTTCAAATTTCACTGCAGAGACAGTTTGCACCTGTCTGCACCTGCCCAACAAGTTGACTGTATTGGGGATACATGACATGTGAACAGACATGTTAATGAAATTGAATTATCTGAACACCTCTGTATTTGGTAAACTATTCCTAGCTCTGGAAAGGGGTCAGGAAAATCAGCACATCCACATCATTAGGTTGACTGATAGCATCAAAAAACGGACCTGGTACTGGCAAATGTGATAAATGATGAGCCCTCTCAAGCTGATGCTGCCAACTGTTTAACTGATACTGAAAATTAAACAAGACTAAGGTTCTTTTTATATTATTTATCTACAAATACAATCATGGCTTCTTCAAAGGCACTAGAAATAATTTTAATGAAAATTAAAAATTATTTTTAGGCTATCTGACACTGTTTCTGTGCTGAAATACACAAAGGAGATGGAAAATATGTGTCTCAGAAGTGGGGGAAGCAGTTCACTATTTCTAGATGTTTGGATTTGGGTGCATACATCTTCATTCTCAGTGCCATGTTTTGAAATGAGCAATCTGATGCTAGTAGAGAAATGCTATGGTATTAGCAGCAGATCCAGAAATCACTCGTCTTGTAGAGTGCACAGATCAAGAAGACGGCACTTACAAAAAAAGTTGTAATAACAATATTTGGAAAGGGAAAAAACTAAGAGCTGGGCTGCCTTTTTTTTTTTTTTTTTTTTTTTTTTTTTTTTTTTTTGTGAGGGAACTGTGGATAGAAGGCATCTACAGTAGCCTCACGGCACTCATTCGAGATTCCTGCAAAAGTAGCAGGATGTCAGGAAATTCTCCACAAGGGTTCATCATACACATTTAGATTGTTGGTGCAGCACACGTCTCAGATTCAACATGTCCCAGACATAGAACAGGGTGTGTATCAATAGATTGCTAGCACACACATGATTAAGCCAAGTATCTCCAACCCCCACAAAAGCATATTGGCAGTGGACTCATGGACTGGTTTCTTGCTAGTATGATATACCTCTTTAGTTTTATACTTCATTATTAGCAGATGATGAGAAAATAGTAGGGAAGCAATATATACATCTCATATCTATTCCGTTAAATGTTTTAATCATACTTCTTTTATTAAAATATGGTTTGAGACTCTAAAGCTAGATAATGCCCGAAAACGTAGGGCGCAAATCTCCCATACCTGAAAAGGATTATGTTATATACTCAGGAAAGACAAAGAAAGATATGAAGAAAGGATATTCTTCAGTTGCTTTCACAGCTGAGCACATCCTCACTATGAAATGAAATACACTGCAGAGATGCTTGAGTTAGCAAGGACATTCTAACTGCTAAGTGTCTCTCAGCACAGCACCAGGTTGACAGACTCTCCTGGCACTGCACCTGAGCTGGTAAATTGTATCCCTCAGCTAAACACACGGGGATTTTCACACAGGCAGAGCTATTGCAGTTCTATTTAGACCTGAGGCAGTTTATGTGCATCCAGCACGATATCTTGAATCCCACCACCACACTGCCTCTCAAAACATTTGTATGTGTATCCTATTGAATTGCTACCTATTATATTCCTTCCTTGGGTCAAAGAATAATCCACAGTCTATGCACTAGGATTAAGAAGGTTTTATCTCATTCCTGAAGAGACAAAACCAAAACCAAAACAAAACCCCAAAACCAGGAAGCTCTGCTGTCAGTCGTGAATAGGAACTTCAAAGCGTGTTAATAATCATTAAACCCTCACCTTACATAGAGCTAATGCAAGCTAGAGATGGTATCAACATTATACTCATTAACATATACATAAACTCTCTGCATGCTCTTCAGTACAAAAGTTGCCAAAATGTTTTACTGAAATATCTGAGAATACTTCCCACAATAAGTTACCTAATTTCACCCATAAATTCCTACATCATTCTAAAACATTTAGACTTTCTGAGTTGTTCTCTAAAGAACTCTGTTAAACAAAATAAATCTTTCTAGATGTTCAACAAACTTTTTAAAACAACTTCTGCACCAAGTGTGTTTCATTGCTTTTTAAAATGAATTCTAAGAAAATTTCCATAGTAATTATAAATTTTTGATCATCCTTTGAGCTTAAAAATCTCATAAAAGATGCAAACATATTATATCATTACACATTCCAGGTCATAGTATTATTTTATAATTTCTGTTTTGCATTCTTTTATATTGCTTTAGTTTCTAGGAAAAAAAAAAAAAAAATAAAGGATAATCTTAGTTCACAGTGTTATTCCCATGGTTCCCAACTTTGCCACTAACCATTGAATTGTACCATCATGTTGTTATTTCATATTTAACTTTTCAAATGATTAATTCTGGCAAACCACAACTTGCTTTCACTGTATTTGCTAGTCTTTATCATAAGTTAATTCTCAGCTCTATCTACTTATTAATCCTATCTTTATGTCCAGATGCATGTCAGAACACCTAGTGGCTTCATAATATTCCTAAAACCAAAACTATCAAAATCACATGAAAAACATATCACCTAAAAACATATGTCTGAAAACTGAATTTTGTAATTCTTTGCTTTTGCTTTCTGATTTTACTTGTAGTGGTTAGATTTCTTGTTTTCAAGGTTTTTAAATTAAAAATTGTGTGCTGATATACGAATCTGTGAGCTTCAGTTTCAAAAACATGACAACTAACGGCCCTGCTCAACCTAGAAACTTCTACCAATAACTAAACTTTTGCTAGAGAGTCCAGACACTGTGCCATCACTGAGGGAACTCCAGTACATACTCTGAACCCCTCTTGGCTGCTGCCATGTCAGCATCCAGCTCCATATCTTGTTCCTGATGAACAAGAGTGATGAGCATCAGCAGAATGGCTCAGTCTCTGGTGTTCTAATACTACCTAGATTTATCACACTAGACTAGGTTGAAGGGAGCACCGCTAGAAGGAAAATTAGTGAAATAATGTTTTTTATATTTTTAACAATACAGTACCAAAAAAACAAGTTCACAGATCAACAGTTTTAGAACTTAATTCAGACTTTCACCTTTTTCTATGTCTGTTTTTTCAGCTTTTTTTCCCTCAAATTTGAGAAACAACAGGTATAGAAATAATTTTGTTAATTACTGTATTTTAAATGAAGAAATTAAGCTTTCATAAAATTAAGAAGACAAATGTTAGAAATAACTCAATCTGTAAATATACTGGTTTAATGTTTTGACGGCCAATAGGTCAAATGAGATTGAAAAATTTATTAATAGCTGTTCATTGCAGAAGCAAAATATTTGAGATAGTCCCGTCTCAGTTTGGCAAAAGTTGTTGAGTTTATTTTTTTTTTAAAGATTTAAACAGGAAGTACACCCATTGAGATGAAATATCGCATTTACTTTTATGCCTGTCAGCTGCTGTGGCATAATTACATACACCCCATTGCATCATTTATAGCTCAAACACAAGTTGGAGTGTAAAAGAGATATCTGCAAAGAACTATTTCCTTTTATAAAATGTTATCTAAATTATACGTAAGGAACAGTTTTTCCTCCCTCACTGAAGAAACATGAATCTCATTCTCCTTTAATCAGCAGTTTCCTGCAGATATCTTATATTTAATCAATTTTAAATTGTTCTCTTTAGGCTTAAAAAAATGAATGCTTTTAAATTCAATACTCCATATAAGAAAGACTGGACATGTATATTGCTGTACATGATAAGAGTAAGGGTATTGTTTTTATACAGTCATAGGTTTAAGAAAAGTTAATATTGCTTAAAGTTAATAAAGTTAATAAAGTTAAAAGTTAATACTGCTTAATCCTTCAGTGGATTTTTTTTTCTTTACTTAAAACATGGGGCAAATTAATTTGAAAGAGCCTATGCAGGATGGACCTGTCCTTTATGCCTGCATCCTCACTTGAAAATATGGGAAAATTACAGCTACAACACAAAATGATTGTAGTTTGGACATAGAAGAAAAATTGATAATCATAACATTTCAAAATTTGGATCACCTATTACCTAGCTGTGTAATATTCACCTAATAAGTACCTACAAGGATAACTAAATCCGTGCAAGCCCTTCATTTTTATGTCAGTTTAATACTCCTTGACCTTGCAGGAAGAAGATTGTGTCTAATCTCTCCATCATTAGCAGGCATAAAATATTCTATGTTTCTATACAGATGGTGTCATTTCAGAGTGTAGATATTGTGCATAAGTGCCTTGAGTGTGGTGGTGAACAAGACCAAGAGCACTCTATCAAACCTTAGAGATCTGACAAAGGTGTCTGCAAAGTGGGAGAGTGGGAGATCTCTTAGTATACTAAATATGTTCTTGAGAGAAAGTTGACTAGGTACAAGCTCTGAAGTGGGAATACATCCGCTGTGTGAAAAATGAAAAAAAAAAAAAAAAAAAGAAAGAAATCTCTGCCCACAGACATTAGATCACTGACGGGAAAACTTTGCTGCAGATGTTGAAAAGAAGTGATGGGGAAGAGCTGGCTACTGTGACTAATGGCAAATATGAAAGAAAGGAGTAAGAATGTGCAGAGAGGGATAAAAAAAATGAGTGACAAGCAGAAGGGATTTCCAGTACAGTGGGGAAAAAAAAAAAAAAAGTATTCAAGGAAGACTGAGAGAGATCAAGGCAAAAAGTCATTTGAGACAAAGACTTCTTCTGAAAGCCAATACACTGTAAGGAGAAATTAATCCCTTCACTGAAACAATGGAGAGCATAGAAGGCTGTTCTCAGCATTTAAAAAGAAAATAAAGAAAAAAAAAAAAAGGTCTTTTGAGCAAAGGAAATATATTAATTGATACCCTAAAGGAAAAATTTCTCCACAGAAGATACATTTTCAAGTTAAAGATAGACAGAACACACCCATCCTGCTGGCCAACCGTCTATTGAGGCCAAAAACAGTAAAATGTGACAGTTTTTAAGTTCCAAGGAAAAGAGAAATGTTCTGAGGTCAGTCCAGCCCTCTGTCCATCACCGTACAAGGAAAACCAGATCTCTTTCTGACTGTGTGTCACTTTCTTGCCATACTCTCAACATACTCTTTCTGTGTTCTGGCTTGTTGCTTCTATTTTTGTCTGGAAAATTTCCATTCCCAAATCTCACTATCTTTTTTGATAATGTAAAAGTTGCTGTTGTGTTATTAACCACAACTATATTCAAATGGCCCAAGTCATTCACTACAGTAATGCAGAGAGGATCTTCCTACTCATTATGTCAAGCCATTGCAGTTGTGTTATTTAATTAGTCTATTAATAATAATAATAAAATGAATTGAATTGATTATTGTGCAGGAAAATCCATATGACTTTCCACTACGAAAACTAGGGGAATACAAGAAATGAAACTTCTACATAGAAGGTACAGAACTGACTGGAAGAAAAGATCTCCAAGAAAGGAAGAATCAATGAATCAATTATTATATCACAAAATGAAATGATTTAAGTGAAAAAATAGGCCCTTATATAACATTTCTAACATTAAAAAGCTATGGAAATATCCGTTTTTTTTTCTATTTCTTTCTGAAGCAAATGTGTAATTTAATAGAAATGAAAGGTACTATAATTAAGAAGAAGAAACCAAATGCACAAATATGAATGACAAATAATGTCATCAGACAATCAGAAAAAAAATAATAATGGAGATTTGGAGCAGCTCACAAACAAAACATTTCAACCATAAAGTGCTGATGCAAAAATATGCCAGTATCAGTGTGGAAGATATTAACAGGAGTGCTTCATGTTACACACAGTAATTGTTCCAGCCTACTCAAAGCTGATGAAGTCTTTAAGGAAAACCTAGATAAATTGGACATAGTCCTGAGGTAGAAGACAAACATGATAAAACATTTAGAACAGTTGACCTGTAGGAAAGCTTGAAGAAATTCTACTCTGCATCTTTGAAATAAAATAAAACTCAGGAGAAGCCAAATCTTCTGAAATATACAAGAGTAATACAGAAAGAAAAGATAAGAAGCTACTGCTCAAGGTAATAAAAACAAACAAACAAAATCTTTTTGAACTAAGGTTTTCATACATAATAACTAAACCCCTACTGCCTGGAAGGATGGTATAGCATTGGAATCAGCTATGTAAGGAAGCTGTGAAAGGTATATAAATGACAAGATAGGCATATGTCTATGGTGTAGCTGTACTTGATCCTTCTTTCAGTGCAGACTCCCTGCCAGACCAGTATTTCTGTTTATTCACAATGAATACAAAGGAACTCTTCATCTCAAACTAACATTTGCTAAGACCATCTACTTTGCCAACAGCAGTTAAGATGAGACTGCTTAGTGCACAGAGCAACCATTACTTAGTAAACATTTTTGCAATAACCAACCTTGTGCAAGACTTCACTGATTTAATTCTCAGATGTCATTGTTGCTTTAATAAGGGGATGAAAAGCAAATCTGCTTTCTGATTTTGGATAGGTTTGAACCTGCCATATCAGAGGATCATAGGATTATTACATTTAGAAATCATCTTGCATTGGCTTTTCAAATACTAGCTGCAAAGACTGGTGGCAGAAGCATGAGTTTGCTCACTCCAATTTATACACAGCATAGTCTCTGCACTAAAAATATGGGACTGCATAGTGAAAATCATCTGCTTCTAAGACTCTCAAAGAATCAAGCTATTATAGTGAAAGCCTGGGATGCTGGGATATTCAGTTTGCATTCTTTGAAAACATGATCCAGACATGATTAGACATCTTATGGCAAGACTCAGTCTTCACAGCTTCTTAGCTGCAAAACAGAGACAGTATTTCTATCTCCCTCCAAATAAGAAGTACTTTCCAGTCCCTGTCCTACTAAAAACTAAGAGTTTCATGAGTGAACTAGAGTAATGTTGAGAGGATAAAGACATATCAAAAAGACATAGATTTGGCACTTCATGATTTTTTTTCTGTGACAAGCTTTATATAAATAATTCTGAATCTATAGTATTTTTTTTTTCTCAACAATTATGTGCTTGAGTAAACACAATGGTCATCTTTAAAAATCAGATAATTGAGTGTATTTCTTATATGGCTCCAGCTATTGAGCAATCTTAGTTCCATAACTCATGGTGCTGACCACATGAAGAGCTAAAAATGGTGTGAGAAATTGTTTCCATCTCATGATTACGTTGTTTTAAAAAAGTCTCAAGTCACTGTATCATAAACAATTGCACAATGTTGAAAAAATATCAATCCAGACTTCAGTTCTATAGAAATATATCATTTTCCTAATCTAAGGATTTGTTGTGTCCCCCCTCCCCCCCAATGTCGAATCCTATATTAAGAAGGATGTTGTGCCCTAAATATGATTCTGTCTTGGAAAGGCTACTTGGTATTGTTTTATTTGTATGTCAAAGGGAGGACTGAAGTCTCAACAATTGTTAACCTCTCCCATGGTGTGCTAATAAAAGGTCAGAGGCCCACATGTGGCTTGCAGCCTGGGGAATTTCTCTCAATGTTCTGCCAGGGATGGGACCGCCCGAACAGATTCTCTCATAAGTTTTAAGCCATAAACTGCATCCAACTTGGCTCACTGTGCCAAAACTGGACCCAGGGGTATCCAAAGTCTTGGCTGATGGGAAAAAATGAGTGCTTCCTATGAAAGCCACAGCTGTTTTCCTGAGAGAGAGAGTGCACAGATGCTCAAGTATTTCTCTACTTTCCGTTTCTGACTACCTGTTCTGGCACCAGTTCCAAGAAAGGGGGAGGACAGAGGCAGGCATCCAGCTGCTTTCAGTAAGCCCTGGCAGCACAGGTACTGATTACCTAAACACTAAAAATGTTCAAAAAGCTTCTTTTCTTTTTTTTTTTTTTTTTTTTTTGTTTGTTTGTTTGGAGGGGAGGGGTGGGGAGGATTTCAAACTGTGAAATAGGTGAGAGCATGCACTAATGTTCCCATCTTCCCCTCTTGAGCAGAAATTTAGTGATCAGGATAAAGACCTTAATTATTAAAGCAGAGACTATTTAAGGAAAAAAAAAAAAGTGATGTATTTTGTTGAAAAGACATTACTTAGAAGTGGGTATTTTATATACATCTATAAATATATATATACAAAGGGAAATTCAAAGGTACATAGAAAATACATGTATCCTATGTATTTTCTAGAAAGATTAGTGTCCTCAGACTGTAGGCTGAATGCCATAATATAGATTTTATCTTGAACTGTAGGGTGATATTTATCTTGAGTGTAACTCTCTGAAGTCAAAAAAAATACATACGCAAAGTTAGATTTTGAAATGATTTTGCCCAGGATTGTATATAACATCACCTACCTCATAAATTCCATTGAAATCACATTACATAGTGATGTACATATAGTAACTGTTCAGTAATTATCCTTATTTTTTTTTTATATTTATTTTTTGTGCATACATATTGACGGTCAATGACTTTTTCATAGATATAGTAGGTCAAATGTCTATCCTTTTCTTCTGAACAGGTTGCAGATATGTTTTGTGGCCATTATAATGACTCCCTTCAACATTTTTCTCTAGTAGCACCTTTTGAAGTATTATATGTTTCTTAACTGGATAAATCTCCCAATTAAAGCTCAGCTAATTAATTTACATCAAATGGAGTAGTATATAGTTTTAGCTGATACGTAAAGAGCAGAACAGCACATAAATGTGTTCCTGGATTTAATGATTAGCCACTGCTCAGTGAATCAACAGAATCACTACCAGTTAAGCTTACAGTTCACCAGATCATTTGCTTTTAAGGACAGCTTTGTCATTCTCATGCACAGCTGCACCTGTTTTCTACCTGCAGCGCTCAGTGAGTGCCTGCTCCTTCTGTCACAATGTCTATGAAATGAAGAAACATCTGTCTGTCAACAGTGGAAACAAGCAGATGATCAAGGTTTTCTGTAAAAAGATGAAAAATTCTCTGGGAAAGAGCAGCTCTATAAAAGTGGTAATTCTTATCAGACAATCAAAAAGACATTCTTCCATAAGTCATCTGAATGATGTTTGCTTAAGGATTCACAGCAGGCTACTTGAACAGGTATGGACCAATCTTCCTAAGGGCTTTCCCTCTCCTTCTCATTATTCATCAACACTTTTTCATTTACATTCAGTCCCAACTTTTTTTTTTATGCTTTTGTTGACTTGATCACCACCCAGACAGCAGACACTTCAAGTCAGTCATCAAACTATGTTCTTGTACTAATGGCTAAACTGCTCTCTTAGCCAGTGCATTTCCCAGACACAGAAATAGCTTTGGTTTGACAATTCCTCCAAAGTATTCTTTAAGTGATTTTTCTGAGCTCTTACTTCAGACCAGAGGAGCTTTAAAGCTGATGAAGTCAAATCCAGCGTGGTAGATACACTATTTCTAAGCCATAAGGATAAGAAGTTAGATCCACTCTGAGTGGTGATCTCACAGCTCAGCCATGCAGGCTGTTGCTCCCCCCTTAGAGGTGGAAACCACTTGGCGAGATGGATCATGTACGAATTCTAGGAACAGAATAAGACTAAGTGTTTTCACCTGACCAAACTATGAGAAGTCAGTGAGTCTGAGCTGGTTAGAAAGTCACAAATTCAGTAAAAAAGTTACTGTACTTGAGCCACACATTGCCCAAAATTGTTCACATGGGGAAAGAGCTATGGGAATTTTGCTGCCTGTATCACTAACTTGAGTCTGCCCTGTCTCTCTTTCTCCCTTGCAACTCATTTATTGCACTTCCAAATGGATCAGTGTCTTTTTGTTTTCTTGTCCAAGCCTTTATAACACAGCATCTGTGTTGTAAAGCACTTAAAAGAGAGCGATAACCCTTTTTTTCTCCAAACTAAATGACGGTCTTCAAAATGTCGGGTGGTTTCACACAATATAAAGTGTCCCTGTGTGACAATAAGAATCAATGCCCTACTACCTATTTAAATAAGAATGTCATAATTTTCAGTTGTTTATTCAGGATCAAACAGGTTTTGTTAAAAGCTAACTAACGTAGGCAATAATATATGCTTATCTCTAGTTTTAGTTTAGTTATTTGCAATATTTTTGCTGTGCTAGCTTTTTCAATTATTTTGCTATCCTTCACCTAATAATGAATTGTTCCAATTTTTATTGAAAGTATCTTATTTTTTCTTTCAAGAACTGTCAGACTAAGTCTTTTGCAGTTACGCATATATCAGTCAAATCATACTTTCAGCAGCACTATAAAAACACAACACTACTTTTCTTTTTTGTTGAAAGCCAGCATACTGAATTACTGAATCATACAAAAAACGTGGAAAATAAATGTGTCATCATAAAAATCATTAAAGCAGGAGAATGAAAGGGGACAGGGTTATAGAAGCATAGACATATTTCTAACAAATTCATACATATGTGACATATGATCTAATCTTGCAACCTTTATTCACAAAAGTAATCTTACTGAAGTCTATAGGAGTACTCACATAAAAAAAAAAAAAAAAAAAAAAAAAAAAAAAAACAGGATTAACCCTGAAAGTCTGAAAGAAATCTACTTGTTTTTTTTCTGCTGTAAGAACAAATATTGCATCATAAAACAAATGATGTCCAGATGAGTAAAATAGCTTAGCAACAGGATAACCTTATAGAAGACTTACAGGCACATCCATAGTGATAACAGATAATAGGACCTGAAGAGAGACTATCAGAGACAATTTGGAGTATAGCATCTGAGTCTCCTCCCAGTTGTTAAAGATAGTATTGTCAGATCCCGCAGGAAGATTAGTCTGTATCTAAAGGGATTTACTACTGATATTATAATATCACCATCAGAGAGAATTGATTTTTGGAATAAAGGAGAAAATAAATCATTTAAAAAGTGACTTAAAAGCACTTCTAGCTGCCACTAGTAAGAGAAAATGAAATGAATGAGCTATGAATGAGATGAATATATGAATAAGCTTATTACAGGCTGCTGTATTATGTAAATGCATCCAGAAACAAAGAAGAACGTGAAGAACCAAACAAGTTTGGACACAGATGTTGTATTTTTGAATAAATAAACATGAGTTTTTCATTTGCTAAGCCCACACAATGATTTAATTTTAAACAGATAGGTTTGTTCTATCTGTAAGCTTTCCGTGGGACCATATTACAGGGCTGATTCTGATCTGGATCAACATGCTTAACTGTGCTCACCAGGCCATAAGCCATGGTGAAATAGTGGGCAAATGCAGCATAGGGTTGGCTCCCAGGGGATCTCTGCATCCACTCAGGGTGAGCTGGACCTGACATCTTCCACAGGCTGCTATGGAGGTGTGGCAAAGGCCACTTTGCAATGATATGCGTGTGTACAGTCTTCCAAAACAGTCCATGAAAGGCTTAATTGTAAAGTTCTTCTCCCTGACACATATATAACAAGGACCAGAAATAACTGCAAAATGGAAAATATATTTTTACTGTTTTTGTAATTTTGTCCAATGTTTTCTTAATCTTATGAATTCAAAGTCTGATGATTCCTCTGTGCATTTGTATTCATTACTGCAGTATGAGTAGCTGAAAAATATTAGATAAAGAAATAACTTTTATATATCTTTGACATATATGATTATGTTTTATTTTTTTGTTTTGTTTTTACTCTAGAATTGGTGAGAAAACTATGCAAACCATATCAGACCTATATTAATGATTTTATCTCCACAGTTCCACAATCCCTTTATGAAGCGTTTCACTGGGATATATTCATTTAAAGAACAAATCAAATATTCCAACCTGATGGTGTAAAAAACATAACCAGGGAGTTGTGCAGAAGGTGTGGTTGATTAAAAAGGAACCAAATGTGTAGTATGTCGAGTATCTGGAAGTGGGAAATAAGGATAAATGTAGAATTATCATTATTCTGTCAAAACATACTGAAGTTTACACATAGGATTGATCTGGCTGGAGCTTATTACAGACATGAGGAGTAGGGGACAATAATTTATTGATCCAAAAAATGTAACTATGGATTAGAGTCTGTTTTCTTCTTTTTGCATTGAAAAAATGCATTTGAAGCTGTTTGTTATGTTTGCAATGAAAAGTTAGCTATGTTTCTGTGAGGTATGTTTAGATTCATTTTCAGAAGAAATAATTTATTCAACAAATTTCAACTCTTCTGTTATACACAAATTTTATGGGACCAGAATGACCTCACAATAGATTTATTAATCAAAATTATTATTACCACCTTATTGTGGTGGTGTACTCCTCCTGCCCTGCTCCAACCTGACCTTTCACCCATACCCTTGCTTGGGGAATAACCATCGGTGGCAGCCGTGATAAATGCATATGGTTGTTATAGCAGAACTGGACTCAAGGTGGATTTGGGGAAGATAGATCCAAGGGCTAATGGTGCATGCACCAAACAAATATGGCTGATATACAAATATGATGTGATACTATTCAATCATCTTAGCCCATAAATAGAGGACAGCCCAGAGCCCACTGAGCTCTCCTGTACTGCAGCGGGCTTCATGACAGGATCTTACCCTTGAGCACGGACCCCTCTCAAGGTTACTTCTTGAGATCAAGAGATTCCTTACCTGAGGCAGATACTTGGTAAGTGACCAATAACTAGCTTGCTGAAACTTTGCAAGTAATTTGCTAAGCATGCTGAAACTTTGTAATCTTTGCTAAGTGATAAGATAAGGATTGATTTGATATAATCCTTTAGGCATAAACTGTTGAGTCTGGGATTGGGATGGGATGTGGTCACATCTAGATTCCTTGGAATTTGGATGGCAAAAGGGACTACTCCATTCTGAACCACATGACTCAATGTAAGGGGTCTTCCTGACACTTTCAATCTGAACCTGTCCTCTACTCAGTAAATAATTAAGTGACCTTGCCATCACAAATCTTGTTAATGCTGCTTTTACCATAAGAACTTTCTAAAATATCTGTCTTATTCATGATTAATCTTTGCTAAATCACTATTTTCTTCAATAAATATATTGCTGCTTCCCTTTTACAAGTGAAGTGCATAATTACTTTTGTGACACTTATGAATTCTTCTTTTCCTACAGATCAGTCCTGGTTTATTACAAATGGTTGATGTGTCTGCACCATATTATTAACTCTATTTTCTATTATATCTACGTTAAACATATGTCTAACCTTGTATGAAGATATCCTGTTGTATTCTAGCCGTCTACCATGTACAAGTTTGAAAAAGTGCTTGAAAATTTTTGGAAAGGCAGTCTCCAAGTAACCTCAAGGACTGCCTCTCGTCTCGAGTCCAGTTGAGAATATGTGGTGCATCAAGTCTAATACAACAACTTTTATAGCTAGTGACAACTAGGTAAAAGCATGCACAGGTTTAACAGTATCCAACCACCCTGATTCTCCAGCTGAAATAATCAGACATTTGCAGCTTTGTTGACTGGGAAAAATCTTTGGCATAAAGATATAACAAGACTTTAATTCCTATTTCTGAAGACATTGTAAACAGGTAATCCACTCTACTCTTATTGCTCTCTCACATAAAGCCTAGATGGGAGCAGCATCCTAGCATTGTCTGCATCTATGAGTTTATGTTTGTAGATATCCCATGTTAAGCTTACAAAAGTAGGAACAAAAAAACAGGCTCTTGGGACACATCACAAATAAACATATAAAGCCCAGTGAACACTTGCCTCGCCCAGTGAACACTTGCCTCATAGCAACATAGCAGCAATACAACTCTCATAACTTCATGCTTGCAGCTCTCCCAAAGAAAATGCTCCTTATTTTATAGCTCCATGGTTTTTGTTTTGTTCTTGTTGGTTGTTTTTTTACCTTTTTTTTTTTTTTTCACTGTTGTATTCACCATCTTGCTACTACACCACCAATAAAAATAAGCAGTAAAAAACTGCTGTTTTCAGCTCTCCCTTCTCCAATCATTTTATCTTGTCTCTCTCTCTTTAACCACAGCAGCCTGCCTCAATCTCTGCTGATACTCATGTACCAATGTTTGGTCTGGCATCCCACCTGCAGTAGGAACCACATGAATGGTTTTCTCATATAACAACCCATTCCCTCTCACACACCCAATTCCCATCCTGGACAGCATCCCATGAATACATAGATGGTAATAGCATATCAGAATAAATCATGGGGCAAAAGGTCAGAATGGATTTTAGCCTATGGAAATAGTATTAAAATTTATATACTCATAATGATCAGAGCCGACAGCTGGACTTTTCTTAGAGTACAAGAGCTCTCTATCCCCATTTGTAAGAAAACAAGCAGGGAAGGCAGAAAGCATGGCTGAGTCTGCTGGTCAAACTGATATGTAAGAAGAAAATGCACAGGCAGTGGAAGCAGGGACATGTGGCCTGGAAAGAGTACAGGGATGCTGTCTGGATGTGTACGGATGGGATCAGGAAAGCCAAGGCACAGATACAACTGAATTTGGCAAGAGATATGATGATTGACAAGAAAGGATTCTGTCGGTACACTGGCCAGAAAAGAAAGGCCAAGGAGTGTGTACCCCTTCTGATAAAGAAGAAAAGAGGACTGGTAACAGCAGACATAGAGAAGGCTGAGAAACTCAACAACTGCTTTGCCTCAGTCTTCACTTCCAGTCAGGCTTCCCATGGCTCTCATTTCCCTGAACCTATAGATGAGGGCTAGGGGAGCAAAGTCCGTCCCACTATAAGTGAAGAGCAGGTTCGAGTCCACTTGATGAAACTGAACAAATCTATGGGGCCTGATGACATGCATCCCAGGGTCCTGAGGGAACTGGCTGATGTAGCTGTCAAGCCACTCTCCATCATATTGGAAAAACTCTGGCAGTCAAGTGAAGTCCCTTGTGACTGGAAAAAGTGAAACATCACTCTTTTTTTTTTTTTTTTTTTTTTTTTTTTGAATGTAGAAAGGAAGATCTGGGAACTACAGACCAGTGAGCATCACCTCTGTGCCTGGAAAGGTCATGGAACATATCCTCCTGGAAACAAAGTTAAGTCACATGCAAGACAGGGACATGATATGAGACAGCCAGCACGGCTTCACCAAGGGGAAATCATGTGTGACCAGCCTGGTGCCCTTCTATGATGGAGTGACTGCATCAGTTGTCAAGGGAAGACTGTCCAATGTTATCTATCTGGACTTCTGCAAGGCCTTTGACGTGGTCCCACACAACATCCTTATCTCTAAATTAGACATGGATTTAAAGGGTGGACCATCTAGTGGATAAGGAATTGGCTGGATGGCCACATCCAGAGAGTTGCAGTCAATGGCTCTATGTCCAGGTGGAGGCCAGTGATGAGTGGTGTCTCTTAGGGGGGTCCATCCTGGGACCAGAACTGATATCTTTATCAATGAGATAGACAGTGGGATTAAGTGCACCCTCAGCAAACTTGCAGATGATGCCAAGCTGAGTGGTGCAGTAGATAAAACAGAGGGAAGGGATGCCATCCAAAGGGACCTGGACAAGCTTGAGAAGTGGTCTCACGTGAACTTAATGAGGTTCAATAAGTCCAAGTGCAAGGTGCTGCACCTGTGTCAGGGCAATCCCAGATATGAGTACAGACTGGGTGGATAACTTATTGAGAGCAGCCCTGCAGAGAAGTACTTGGGGGTTCTGGTGGATGAAAACCTTGAAAAGAGCCAGCAGTGCGCTTGCAGCCCAGAAGGCCAACTGCATCCTGGACTGCATCAACAGAAGAATGGCTAGTAGGTCAAGGGAGGGGATTGTGCGTCTCTACTCTGCCCTTGTGAGGCCTCAATTGGAGTGCTGTGTCCAGGCCTGGGAACCCCAGCACAATAAGGATGTGGATCTGTTAGAATGGGTCCAGAGGAGAACCACAAAGATGATCAGAGGGCTGGAGGATCTTTCCTATGAAGACAGGCTGAGTGATCTGGGGTTGTTCAGCCTGAAGAAAAGGTGGCTCTGGGGAGACCTGATTGCAGCCTTTCAGTACTTAAAAGGGGCTTATAAAAAAGATGGAAAGTGACTTTGTTACACTGACAGACAGGGGTAGAAAAAGGGGGAATTGTTTTAAATTAAAAGAGGAGAGATTTAGTTCAGAAAAATTCTTCACTCAGATGTAATGAGGCACTAGAACAGGTTGCCCAGTGAAGGTGTTGTGTCCCCATCCCTGGAGGTGTTCAAGGCCAGGCTGGATGAGGCCCAGGGCAATCTGATCTAGTGGGTGGCATGGGGTTTGGAACTAGGTGATCTTTAAGGTCACTTCCAACCCAAGCCATTCTAAGAATATTACTAAACTTCTTCCTAAGTGACGTGTTCTCTTTGAATATGGAAATTTCTTTATATTGGTATGTCATTAAAGACCTGGAGAAAAAATGACTAAACAGAACATTATAAATAAATATGCATACAATAGAAATACATTACATACATCAGTTCCACAATCTGAAACTCAAATTTACAGAAGTTACAGGGGATATGGGTATTAGAAACATATGGTTGGAAGAAGTTTCTGTATCGTCAATTTCAGTTCCCACAATGATAAGAAACCATATAAATAAATATTTTGTGTGGGCAAACGTATGGAACATAACACAAGCTAAAAATATTTCCCCAAATGCTTTGCTAAACTTTAATCTGTAATAAAATCACAAAATCTACAACCGTTATAGAACAAAAATATCAGGAAAGCCATTGTCACATACTAAGAAGCACACAGAGTGGAACTACAGATCCTCAAATTCCTGATTGTCAGAACCAGCTTTTACTCTTCATGCTCTGGCTAAAATCTAACAACACATTACAGAACAGAAATATATTTTCCACACAAGAATGTCTTAAGTGACTAATGTAGCTTTGGAATTTTCTGGGAGGAACATGTTATAAATTACATAGCATTATAGTAATTCACATCATTAATTTTTATATTTATTAATTCACATAAATTAATTAATTATCCCTCAGAGTATTTTTCTGGTTTCTGTAAATAATTGTGTGGCCTGCTAATCCATCACAAAAGATTTACCGTGTAGGTTTATTTGTGGAATGCTTAGCTGAAGCAGCAACTCGATATCATAGTGACAAATGCAGAAAAAACAATACCCTTCAAAAAAAGTGTGTGTTAGAAACATTTCCTTTAAGTTTTCTGTACAGATAAAATAGTAGTGCATAACAGAACTACAAGTAAAATAAAATAATAGCAATTTGCATAAACAGGTACAACATTTCAACAAAAAATGCATATAATAAACTTCAGGTATTAATCCTAAATCTTTTATCTTATGAGAAAAAAAAAAAATGATGCTAGTCATCTGAATGGTCAATTTAAAATGAGAAATTTGTTCCTTTCACATAAGAAAGGCTCGGGGAAACACACAGCCGTCCAGGTCTTGGGCTGCAGGGTGTGCCTGAGTCTTCTGTCGGTATCCGACAGCAGCGGCGAGGGGTATGCCTGTGGGAGGTGTGCCCAGGTTGAAGAGCTGCTCAGCCAGGTAGCGGAGCTTCGGGAGGAGGTGAGCAGGCTCAGAAGCATCAGAGAGTCAGAGAGGGAAATGGACTGGTGGAGGTGCTCTGCCCTCTCTCAGACAGACTCAAGCCTGCCATAGCACAAATGTCTCCTGCTACGCAGAAGACAAAAGTTTCCTCATCCCGCCAGGCAGCAGGAGGGGACCTAAGCCAAGGGGGGGAATGGAGGCAGGTTCCTGTTCGGGGGGGTAGGCGAGCCCTGTCCCTGCCCACCTCACCTTCCCATCTACCCTTATATAACAGGTACGAAGCTCTAGAACATGACAACCAGAACAACGAAGCAGGCGAAAGCCCATCCCGGTTGGTGAGGATGCCTAAGGCAAGGTCCCCTACCCCCCACATTGCTACATCAGCTCTCAAAAAAGAAAGAAGGGTTATTGTCATGGGGGACTCCCTTTTGAATGGGACAGAGGGCCCAATATGCTGACCGTACTCTACCCACAGGGAAGTCTGTTGCCTCCCTGGGGCTCGGGTGAGAGACTTCGCTAGGAAAGTCAAGCGCCTGGTACAGCCCACCGACTGCTACCCGCTACTGGTCTTTCAGGCTGGTAATGACGAGGTAGCAACAAGAAGTCCGAGAGCGATCAAAAGGGACTTTAGGGCTTTGGGGCGACTACTTAAAGGATCAGGGGCACAGGTTGTGTTTGCCTCTGTCCTTCCGATAGGAGGTGTCGAAGTTGACAAGCATGAAGTGGTTGAGTTTAGAATTTATGGTGACAGAAGGAAAACTGCCACCAAAACTTCAGCCCTGGATGTGGGGAAAGCAGACTTCAGGCTGCTCAGGGAATTAGTCAGCAAGGTCCCCTGGGAAACTGCTTTTGAAGGCATTGGTGTCCATCAGTGCTGGTCCATCTTTAAGCACTGCCTCCTAAAAGCTCAAGATCAGGTGATTCCAAAATATCAGAAGTCAGGCAAGCGGGGCAGAAGGCCGGCCTGGCTGACCAGGGATCTTCTACTGGAGCTAAGATGAAAAAAGAAAGTGTACGGCTGCTGGAAGGAGGGTCAGGCGACGATGAAGGAATATAGGGATGCTGTTCATGTTTGTAGGGAGAAAATTCATGTGGCCAAAGCCCAACTAGAGTTGAAGCTGGCCATGTCTGTGGGAGACAATAAAAAAGTTTTTTTTAGATATGTGAACGGAAAAAGGAGAACCAAAGAAAACATAGGTCCGCTACTAGATGGGGAGGGTCTCCTCACAGACTATGACATAGGCAAAGCAGAGACATTTAATGCCTTCTTCGCCTCTGTCTTCAACGCTGATGATGGGCTTCGGGACCCAGGGTACCCTGAGCTGGAGGACCATGACGGTGGGAATGACAAACTCCAAACCGACCCTGAACGTGCGCGGGATTTGCTGCTCCACCTGGATCCATACAAGTCCACGGGTCCGGATGGGATTCATCCCAGGGTGCTTAAAGAGCTGGCAGACGCCATCGCAGGACCTCTCTCAATTATTTTTCAATGATCTTGGGAATCTGGTGAGGTCCCATTCGACTGGAAGCTGGCAAATGTTGTGCCAATTTTCAACAAGGGTAAGAAAGAAGACCCTAGCAACTACAGGCCTGTCAGTCTCACGTCAGTGCCTGGTAAAATTAGGGAGAGGATGATCCTTGAAGTTATTGAAGCACACCTGGGGGACAATGTAGTCATTGGTCCCAGCCAACATGGGTTCATGAGGGGTAGGTCCTGCCTAACAAATTTGATTTCCTTTTATGATAAGATCACCCATCTAGTCAATCAAAGGAAACCAGCTGATGTGATCTTTTTGGACTTCAGCAAAGCTTTTAACATGGTTTCCCGTAGGATCCTACTGGACAAAATGTCCAGCATACAGCCAAACAAAAACATCATACGATGGGTGAGCAATTGGCTGACGGGCAGGGCTCAAAGGGTTGTGGTAAATGGGGCCACATCTGGCTGGCGGATGGTCACTAGTGGGGTCCCTCAAGGCTCCATTTTAGGGCCAGTCCTCTTCAATGTCTTTATAAATGATTTGGATGTAGGACTAGAAGGTGTTCTGAGCAAATTTGCCGACAACACTAAACTTGGAGGAGTTGTGGACTCGGATGAGGGTGGAAAGGCCTTGCAGAGAGATCTGGACCGATTGGAGAGCTGGGCGATCACCAACCACATGAAGTTTAACAAAAGCAAGTGCCGGGTCCTGCACCTGGGACGGGGCAACCCTGGCTATACGTACAGACTGGGCGATGAGACGCTGTAGAGCAGCCCTGCAGAGAGGGATCTGGGGGTTGTGGTTGACAGAAAGTTGAATATGAGCCAGCAGTGTGCCCTGGCAGCCAGGAGGGCCAACCGTATCCTGGGGTGCATCAAGCACAGCATTGCTAGTCGGTCGAGGGAAGTGATTGTCCCGCTCTACTCTGCGCTGGTGCGGCCTCACCTCGAGTACTGCGTGCAGTTCTGGGCACCACAGTACAAAAAGGACATTAAACTGTTGGAGAGTGTCCAGAGGAGGGCGACGAAGATGGTGAAGGGTCCAAAGGGGAAGACATATGGCGAGCGGCTGAGGTCACTGGGCCTTTTCAGCCTGGAAAAGAGGAGGCTGAGGGGGGACCTCATCACAGTCTACAACTTCCTCGCGAGGCGGAGTGGAGGGGCAGATGACCTATTCTCCATTATCATCAGTGATAGGACCCGTGGGAACGGTGTGAAGCTGAGGCAGGGGAAGTTTAGGCTGGACATCAGGAAGAGCTTCTTCACCGAGAGGGTGTTCGCACACTGGAACGGGCTCCCCAGTGAAGTAGTCACTGCACCAAGCCTGTCTGAATTTAAGAAGAGATTGGACTGTGCACTTAGTCACATGGTCTAAACTTTTGGGCAGACCTGTGCGGTGCCAGGAGTTGGACTTGATGATCCTTATGGGTCCCTTCCAACTCGGGACATTCTATGATAAGAAAACAGTATTGCGGTTCAAACTGATGACGGATCAGGTTGAAAAAAAAATGTTTAGAAAATCAGATATCATTTCATGAAACTGCAGAGGACTTTCTTTTCTAAAAAAAAGAAAAAAAATGTTTACAGATAGCTTAAAATAGGTGCATCTGGTAATGAAGTCCTTTTGGGAAGGTTAAATTCCGTTTACGGTTCCTTTCCCTGAGAAATCAATCTTGCCTGCTTGGCATTTTATAGAGTGGGTACTGTATTTTGTAAAGTACGTGAGAGTGGCATGCTGCAAAAGGTGATCACCTTTTCACATAATCACATAAACTAATCACTATTTAAGTCAGTTCCTGCAGGCTGGCACTTGAAGCTTGTTTTCATTTTGGGTTGCAGTTGAAACCTCTCTGTAACAAGTATAGAGAAAAATCTTATTTAAGTCTTTCCTGAATCTTAGGTTGGAAATCCTGGTATTCTACTGTTAAGAGTTTAGTTTTGGTTTAATGGTGAGCAACAGTTTATGAGTGAGGATATGGAAAATCTTGCCACTAGTCAGACTTTTTAGATACCTAACTAATCATTTGTGAAATGTAAGCACAGTGAAATTAATTGTCTGGAAATCTCATCTGAACATATTAGCTGCTTTTTATTTCCAGATGGTTAAAACTGTTAAATCATTTAGAATTTGCATCTTCATCTCATTTGTCTATATGTACATAAACATGTGTATCTTGTATGTAGATGTTACTATACACATATCTTTAGCTTTGTAAAATCGATACAAATGATGTAAAATCATAATAGCAATGTTTTGCATGAATTCCACATGGGATAAATGGCAACAAATACACACAACTGTGGAGAATTAAGCACCAATAATGAAAAATAAACAGTGATTAATTTTAGTGGTTTCAACTGTAATTATTTTATTTTTTTTAAATAAAAATCTTACCTTCTAATCTTAGCTATGAACTAAATAATGATGTTAATGGGATTGCATAAATCAAATTTATCCCTCATTTTATTCCCAATTCTCATTTACATGAACTCGGAAGTCCTGCCAGAATGACGAACATTTTATATTAAACACAATCAAAATGACCACTTTGGTAATGTAAACTTTCAAATGTTCTCAGTTCTGTATTTTTAAACATGCTCTGACCTGTTAGTTTGTCTGCATTGCCACCTGGAGGACCTCATGGCAAAATCAGGTCGATTTCCTTGGGTGAGATTCTGTGTTAAGGCTCTGGGAGTTCAAGCAGTCTCATACTGCAGAAGGAGACCCCCTCTGGTTCCCTGCTGCTCCTGGCTGAGGGAGAACTGAAACACTCCAAAGAGAGCCTTGAACATGTCTAGCTAGCCACGCTGGTTAGCGGTAAACCATGTAGACAGGAGATATCCTTCTCACTTCCCCTCCACTCTGCACTCTTTTCTTGTACTTGTTGGATTACTAATTGTTATATTACTATACACATTAGTATTTATATTATGTTAGTTGTCTTAATTATATAGGTCTGATAGTAGTTTGCAGTTAGCTACAATTTATGCATGTGTGATAAACTGAGAAAAAGAGGACATAGATCCTTGAAAGCTGCTGAAAGTAAAAACGAGAAGTTAAGGTCTCTAGTCCAGCTGGAACTACCTAACATAATGAAAATTAACTAGAAAAATTCAGTCAAGAAATTGGTTCTCTGGAAAAAAAATAAAAATAAAAATGAGAAAAACAAACAAACAAAAACCACAACACAACCTGAGGGAGATCGACAAATGGTTGCCTTTTGAAACTGGTGCTTAGTCTGAGGCCTTAGACTTACATAACAACCTAGAACAAGTGAGCACACTATCTGAGAGCATCAGTGATTTGAAGAATTTTGCATCTCTAGGTAAAATGAAACTTCAAAAACAGGCTGCAGAACACACTCAGGTAAGATGTCATATTTGAGAAGGAAAATAAGATTATGCTACTTTGAATGACTGTAAAGCCAAATCCTACATAAAGCTAAAGCAAAATGTTTACTCAAAAGTAATGCAAATAGAAGGACTTCACAGAAAGTTAGAGAATAATATGTGATAACAAGAGACAAACTTTTTTCTTTTTTTTTTTTTTTTCTTCACCAAAACTGCCATATTTGCAAAAAGCAAAGCATTTCAGAAAAGCCTTTTTCTATATGTCCCCTGAAAGAACGTAATACTCCGGACATATTTTGGTTGAACAAGCTTAGCTGGTCAAGATAGGTGTGATTCAGGGCAGACCAGTCACCCCACAGATCCAAGCCATGCTGTATTTGT
Source organism: Cygnus olor (assembly GCF_009769625.2). NCBI lineage: Eukaryota > Metazoa > Chordata > Aves > Anseriformes > Anatidae > Cygnus > Cygnus olor. The sequence continues at coordinate 30,848,535 of NC_049170.1, forward strand.
GAAAGGAGTAGATGCTACCCAACACTCTGAGACAAGGCTGCTGCAATAGGGAAGAAAGTGTTTCAGAAGGAGGAGGAGGATCAGTACAAGTGAAGAATTCTCCATCAGAATTCTCCAGGAGATAACTACAACTAGTGGTGGAGTTGTAGTCACTGAAACCAGTTGCCCAGAGAGGCTGTGGAGTATCTTTCTCTGAAGATACTCAAAACCTGCCTGGATGCCATCCTGCACAATGTGCTCTAGGTGATCCTGCTCGGCAGGGGAGTTGGACTAGATGATCTTCAGAGGTCCAACCTCCACAATTCTGTGATTTTGAGTATTACTGTGAATAAAGAAAACTCTTATTAACCTTAAGCTGGACACTTGTACATAGTGTGATACCAGACGTCTGGAAGGAAAAAATTAGTCTTATTGAACATGGATTTAGACCTCATGCTATATACTGTGGGTGACTGTGAACTAGATGAAACAGAGAGCAAAATCTTGGAAAGTCAGAACAGAAGTCTTCAGCAGAAAACAGACAACCTGTTATAAGTAGGAAAACATGTCATACCCTAGGTAGCATTGAAAATTTCAGAAGAATAATTGGGAGAAAGGAAGTGAGACAGGAGGTGAGACAGGAAAAATCATGAAGGTATTAAAATAACAAGAAGGCTTTATCTCCAAAATGTGGAGAGACAAAAGAAATTACTAGCAGAGTGTTACTATGGAAGTTACCTCTTCTGCAAGAGGGCATTGTTTTGGCTGTCTTTCATAGTGTCTGTGCATGAAGAACCTCCCTGTGGCCTGGTGAGAGGCCTGTAAGGACACTTTCTGTTGCTCTTAACCAGAGTGGAGTATCTTTGGTTCTTGATCCTACCTCTTTTCCAAAACTAACAGGGACAGATACTGTTACTATGGCCAAAACCTGGTACCTGCATTGGAGTGCATAGGTTACATCTACACCAGTTCTCTTGGGAGACAAAGCACTAGTTGGAAGTGAGTGCTGCCAAGCTCCTCATGTTTCCACTATGTTTAAGTAACAGAGAATTAATTTCGATGTAAAAGTTTGTATCAAATACTTAGCTAATTAATTGCCAGTGTAAGCATACCATTCCTTTGTAGCAAAGACTCAGATTGATGGATGTGGAAGAAATTCTTGTCAAATATTCTATAGTCTTAAAGGACGATGGATGCAATATAAAACATGAAGAATATAAAATAAGAAAACCTCCATGCTCTGACAGAAAAAAAAAAAAGAAAAAAAAAGAATTCAGACGATGGAGGTGAACAGGAGAGATGTAGCACAGAATAAAGATTACAGCCTCCATGAAACAGTATGAGACAAACCAAGTTTAGCATTCTTTAGTTTGCTGTAACTACTAATCTGGTTTAGTATTATGCTGGATCCTCCTTATATTTCTTCTACAGATTTCTACACAGGAAATTAAAGTCTGTACTTACTGTATGTCTTTTTCTTAACCGTAACTGTCAGGGTTCTGTTAAATTCTCTTTCTTTAGCAAAAGAGTGATAAAAAATAACAAATCAATAAGCTGTTTGAGACAGATGTGGTGAAGGATTGATTTGGAGGCCAGAGATTGTTACCTACTGACAGGAACAACCTTTTTTTTTTTTTTTTTTTTTTTTTAAGTAGCGTACAGTAAGGGGACAGAGAAGCGCAGTTGGGAGGATCCCTGAGAAAAGCTTATACACTGGCTAGAGAGAGAGGAGACAATAATGGGGAGGGGGAAAAAAGGAAGAAAAGGAAAACGGAAAGCAGATAGAAGAGAGGTTACATGGGATGAACAACAAATAAAAAGACAAATAGATAAAAGGAAGGAAAATTAAGAAAAGAAGAAATAATAATGGAGAAATAAAATAGAAAATGGAAGATGATGAGAGAACTAAAAAAAAAAGTAATGGTTCATTCTAAAGGTGTGCATCCATTGAACAATAAGTAGATTAAAATGAAAAAAAATAGAGAGACTATCTTTATGTAGTGTGCATATATTTCTGCTGGTACCCTTCCAGAATAAGGGGTTTACTGGTGTTTAATAAGGCACAGGTGTATCATGCGGCTATGCGATCACCCAGCAGCAGATGTAGTCATTATTAGTGCTGTCCTGCTGCCTGCATATGGGTTACCGCAGGGTGCTCTAACCTGTTTTTTTTGTTTGTTTGTTTGTTTTTGCAAGGGCAGCAGTTTGTCTGCCATTTCATAAAACAAATTTCATTTGCTAGAAAAAGGGTTAAATTTAATGCAGTTAGACAGCTGAGCAGCTGCTTTCATGATTTAAATAAAAACAAGCTGAAATCCTTGCTGTCAGCTCAGTGATATATGACTCGTAATGGGATGTTTCCAACCTTTTCTTCCATATGGTCGCCTACGTTAGGTAATACACACAGCCTACAGTGCAACCAGCTTCCCAGAAAACATCTGGGGCCCATTCCTGCTCTGTTAGCTTCAGTGTTGCCTCCCACAAACACAGATGATTCATAGGACAACATCCCTTTGGTTAAGGATCAAATTAGGACGTTTCATTGATAATTTTATCATGTGTCCCAACTGGAGTTATGGGAAAATGGAACTCATTCAAAAAAAAGAGTTTCTCCACACATATCTTCACTCTCCTATCTGTAGTTGATAAAGTTAAGATTTCAGAAACAGGTTTTAATCACTGTTTAGGAAGAGGGGAAGGAAAAAAAAAAAGGACTAGCCTATCTCCTGTGAGGAATGCATTTCCGTTTGATTTCATCTTCTCTCTTGCCTAATTTTAGAGCATTCTCCCCTCCCCCTTAAAAATGTGTTTGCTGACAGGAAAATCATAACATAATACTTTTTTTTTCTGGAAGCTGAAATCAAAACCAATTTCTTTTATTGATAAGAGATTAGGATCTGCTGTAAGAAAATTATTTCATGTGTTAAAAAATATAATGGAATAAAGAGAAAATGGACAGCCTGCCCTGGAACTCATGCAGTGATACAGGTTTACTGCTAGAGGTCCTGTTAAGAAAAGACAAAACTGGCAAATATCAACCTACAACTTCTCTGGATTAAGTCCTCCAGATATTCATTCAGTAAACTGTTTAATTATCTGTTTTTGAGAATTAATGCCTTGGTTGGTATCTATTAGTTTAGTTTTTGTGGTCATACTTTTGAACATAAATGACTGATGATGCTGGTATTTATGCAGTAATTCATTGATTTGCACAGATGGTTGCCCACACCAATCAGTGGTCTTGTGTGAACATCTTTAAATCATATTTTCCAAAACAGTTCAAATTCAATATGAGTTGCTTTGGTGTGATGCATCACCCCATTATTATGAATTACAACAACATTAAAAAAAAAAAGGCAAACCAAAAAATAAACAACAAGAAAAAACAACACAACTGAGGCATGACACTTTCTGTCTAATCAGATTTCAAAATGTTATTTTTCCTCTCAGAATTTTAGTGAGTGACATAATGCACATAAGAAGGATAATTTAATTAGTTGATTATTATTAAATAATAAGACAGCAGCTTGCAAACGCATAGCTAGCTTCATTTAATATTGAAGCTTAATACTATTGTTTCAGATAAGTCAAAATGATATAAAAATGCCCAACAAAAATGAAGAACTTCTCAGAATGACTCTTTTTTTTTTTTTTTTTCTTTTCTTTAGCACATTTATATTCTGCCTGGGTACTAATATACCATTAAAATGTTTAAAAGAAAGGATCAGATTTTTGTCCACTCCTTATCCCAGAGATAAAATAACATAAAGCATAAAATGACAATATTTTCCCAGGGACAGAATCACACAAACACAGTCCTACATTGTGTTTCAAGAATCACACAGCTACTTTAGGATAGTACCGGGCCACTGACATATATATCAGGACAATCTGCTAGCACTGTGGAGATGCTGGGTCATGATCCTGCCCATAAGGAAACAAGAGACTGACTACTATAAGGCAGAGTGGATGTAACTAGAGACAGGCCTCCGTAACCTGAGCCTTTCAAGACTTTCTAAATCATGCTGGGGCTGGCGATGCTGGTGCCGGTGCAGACCAGAGTCAGTGCTAACAAAGACTTACAGCTGCCCGTGTCCCAGCTGCCAGTTCCATGATGTGCTCAAAGGATATGCAGCACACATTCTCACCCAGTGTGTAACTAGGATTTACAGAAAGAAAAATCAAGGGCTGCCTTTGTTTCAGAAAGTCTGGTTGCATTTTTTGTGCAAAGAGCTGCTGGTGCTTTTGTTTTACTGACACTTAGAAATTGCTGAACAGTTCAAATTGTGATTGGTTGTGCTATAAAATCTGCCATCTGACACCACGGGATGTTCTGGAGTGGTAAAAAAAAAATGTACATGAAAGAACAGATGGAAGGTTTGTTAGAAAGCTGTTACTTTTACTTGTAATTTACTTAAGTCATTTTTCCTCCCATTGACTCACACAAACTCAACGCTTGACTCACTCTTCTGTGAACTCAAACAGTGTTATGTTGACTTGTTGGCAAATAGAGAAACTCAAATTTACCAGCTCATAATCAGCAGCTCAACAAATTGTCTCAAACGATGTTATGGTAGGTATTATAGACAAGCTCTTTTCAGGTTTAAGAAAAAGCGTATCAGAATTTTTCATGTCATTTAGACTGCTGCAAGTAGTAGTATTCACGGCAGTCGTTTACCTTCCAGCTTTGAAGAAAGATATTTCACTTTCTCTCTAATAAATCATTCACTATCAAGGACTAAATGTAATTTAAATCACTTAATCTTTTTCTGCATGCGATGTTAATTTTTATCTCTTCATGGATGCACCTTTTATACTAATAAAACACAATATTATAGAAAAAAAGTGTAAAAATATAAAGTTTAAGTGTTTGTTATCAAATTCTAGCACTCATGCTATTGAGATAAGTATTATCTCCACCAGAAGTGACTTATCATATGGAATGTCAACATCTTATGATGCACAGAGAAATTCTTCCCAGTGAGTGTATCCTCCAGTGCATTGAATGTAAGGCTCCTGTATCTGGAGAACTAAAGTGGTAGAGATAGAAAGCAGAGTGACCATACCATTAGCAGTGGAAGTACTAAAAAGAAACTGATCAACTTTCACAGTATACGAGGAGATCCGAGTCAATGCTCATTCCTACACTGCTGATGCTTGGGAACAGCAAATCCCTTAAAATTCCACAGAAAGAAAGTGGTTGGACCAAGGCAAAGAGGTCTTGGGTGAAAAGAAAGTGTGATCTCAGAAAAGATAGGTCAAAAACCTCTTCCTTTTGTTCTTTGAGTCTCTGTCTCAAAAAGCATAGAGGACAAATAAGATACATGATAAATACTAATCTACCTGCTGAAAGTCAGATATGCTTACAGTAAGCCCCAATATATTTGTGGCCATCATCTTCAGCTTGCTTTACAGCTGCCTCAGTGACTGAAAAGCTTTATGGTGAACATCATGCCATTTCATGTCACTTCTACTTTAAGAACCTGAGTAAAATAATATTAACCTAAAGTTTAGGTAAAAACTTGTCCTGGTTTCAGGTAGGACAGAGTTAATATTCCTCCTAGTAGCTGGCAGGGTGCTATGTTTTGGATTAGAATGAGAAGAGCGCTGATAACATGCTGATGTTTTAATTGTTGTAGAGCAGTGCTTACACCAAGCCAAGGACTTTTCAGCTTCTCGCTCTGTCCTGCTAGCGAGCAGGCTAGGGATGCAGCAGGAGCTGGGAGGGGACAGACCCAGGACAGCTGACCCAAACTGGCCAAAGGGGTATTCCATACCATCTGACATCATGCTGAACAAGATATAGGGGTGGCTAGCCAGGGTGGAGGGGGGGCCGGCTGCTCGGGGATAGGCTGGGCATCGGTCAACGGGTGGTGAGCAATTGCATTGTGCATCACTTATTTTGTACACATTATTACTATTAATACTATTATTATTATTATTGTTATTATTATTATTATTGTTATTCTTTTCCCTGTCTTAATAAACTGTCTTTATCTCAACTCACAGACTTCACTTTCCCGTTTCTCTCCCCCATCCCGGAGAGGGAGGGGGGAGGGTGAGCGAACGGCTGTGTGGTGTTTGACTGCCAGCCGGGCTAAACCACAACAAAACTAAATCTAAAATATTTCTCCTTTGCATCTTTTCACTTATTTTTATATTATTTCATTATTCCTAGGAATCAGCCATGACAGAAGGTCAGAAGAAATACAAAAATTAAATTAAAAAAGAGAAACAAACAGCAACAAAAAAACACCAGAATGATGAAATAATGAACAATGAAAGCACAGATACGAACTTTTCTAATGGTGCTTAACGGTAAAAAGCCAAGACAGTGGAACTGCATATAAAGCACAAAAACATGCATTCAGGTAACTGAATGTATACAAAGCAAAAAGCATAACAATAAGACCTACTTTATTTTCCACATAAGAGGGTATGTAAAGTACCATATACACAGAACTTTTCTAAGTTTCTAAATTTCTAAGACAATTTAACCTATTTTACCAATGACCTAGCTTGAATGAAGAAATACTCTCATGAGGCAGAAAGCTTTTCCATGAAGAAAAATATCTATCTAAAGGATATCTGAAAGACCATTTAACTCAAAGAGGAATGATAAGCATGTCTTTCTCAGAAATATACATACATCTGCAATTCTTTAAGATTCAGCTACATGCACATAAGCACATGCAAAACTTGAAGCAGATGACAGATTTAGAATGTACGAAAGTAACCAGAAGGACCAGCAAACTAGAGAAAATTCCCTTTCTCTCTTGTGAAAATTAGTATGTTCCACAGGACTAAACCCTGAACTGACTCATGTCTGTAGTCCCACGCTCCTTAATGATACAATTCAAAGAGGTAACAGGGGACCAGGAACAGCAGCTTCTGAACACTCTTATTAATTTCTTGTTATTGTACACTGAGGTAAGCAACTGAAGTGAAGAAATGTAAAAATATTCTTCTCCTAGAATAACGAGTTCCAGCAACTTTTTTCATCCGCTTAATAGAGACTATGGTGCAAGAAACTTTGGCAGGAAGAGAGTTACCTAATCTGAAACATTCTGTTCCTGCCTGAAATGATTATCAGGATACTCACAGGCTATATTCCTTCATTTCTAATCCTTGAGATAATTATTTTCTTCATAAGAACAGATTTTTTTTTTTTTGAAGGCAAAGATCTATTTAGCGTGATTTGTCATATCACTAACAAAGCTCTCAGACTTTATATAGAATATAGATATTTTTCATAGTTTAAATAATTTCAGAGATAACCATAACTCACTGCATTAACCTTTGGACTTCCCAGCCCTGAAAAGTAATTTATGAAACACCCAGGGCCACAGTAACTTCACTGTCCCATAAACTGCTCTCAAAAGGTATATGTACAACCAGTTAAAAAGAATATAGTTCAAGACATGCTGGCTATATTCCCTTCTCTTTGATCACCACATCTTCATTATCAGGGTTGAGGTTTTGAAGGTGACCTTGAGTCATTTGCATTAGTCTATGATTCAATACATTTTTTCACTGATGTTTTATTTGCGCTGGTGAAGTTTGAAAAAGTAGCAATTTTCAGTACATGTTCAAAAGTTAATTACTCTGTTGTACTGAAGTTCATTATAACAGCCTAATTATCAGATAGATTCTTTATTTTCCCCATCTTACTTTTTCCCTCCCAATATAGATATTTTCTTGCTGATGCCTTTCAACATATAATATTGCAACCAAAATCCAGAGTACATAATTGGTTTTCCTTAGCAAGGTTAAGCATAATGATTCTTATTTCAAGGGAAAAAAAAAAAAGCAATAGAAAATATTACCATAAAAATGCTATTCACTAATAATATATGTTAATAGTGATAAACTACCTGCCTGGTAACTTAGTAAATGACACACAGAGTACGTATCCTGAAGCCTGGGAGTTCATAGCACTGTTGGGTGGAGAGACCAGGATACTTATGGGAGGGAACAGAGTCAGGAGTGTAGGAGATAATTCATGTCTGGGGAGGAGATGTACAGGATTTTTTATTTTTGGAAGATTTCTTGAGGATAGGAAAAGACTTCAGCAACAGGAAGGTCAGAAGGAAACAGCTGGCAGATAGGTATGGAATAATATTCTTGAAGCAGGCTTATGCAACAGATCCAGGATTGATCAAGTTAGAAGTTAAGGTCATAGTCCTGCCAGAAATAATATGCTTTAGTGAGAGGAAATGAACAGAAGACATGGGCACTTTACTCCGGTGCCTCAGAGAACCTTAACAATTACAACTGGGCATAAACAAACAAACAAAATCTTTTAAACATTTTTTGATTTTTTTTTTAAAAATAGAGTTCTGCCTTGCATGGACAACAATGGGAACTAGGAGCCAAACACCTGAAGCCATTTACACCCTCAGATACCCTGCCTGAGTTGTTCAGATTCCATAAGAAACACACGAATGTCTAAAAGTATCAAAGCAAAACAAACAAACAAACAAACAAAAACAACATTCATTAAAACAGGTAGGTAGACAGAGGTGAGAGGCACGTAAGCTGCTCAATAGAGACCGGCTTTCTTCTTAAAGATATAAAAGCAAAGGAAAATCTTTCTTAATCTTAACACTTTCAACTCTGAACTCTCTTTTGGATCTGAGTGCCTAAAAATGGCTACTCACCTTAAACAAAGTGTTGGAGATTATTGTACCTTCATGTGTTGTATCTGAACTTGACTGGTATGCATTTAAATGCATTTAAAATGCACCTCCCCAGGTGGCCAACTCCTAAGCTTTATGGACAGCTGTCCTCACAGCATTAAGCATGAACAAGGGCTGAGGGCAAGTGAAGAGTTTTGTTCTAATGCAGAAGCTGGATGTAGTTGCATGAAAAGTAGTCAGTTTCTTAAGTATATTTGTGAAAATATTTCTGGTGATATTGTGTACATGAACATATTTAAATACATTTAGACATCTGATAAAAATATCTTGAAGTTAGCATAATACATTTCCACACATTATATTTCCTTAAATTGAAAAGAGAACTAGTCATTTAGAAAGCAGTGACACTTACGCAGATTACTCTAGCATCCAAAATTTACCACATATGCATGCTCATCTGTCTAGAAGTTAATTTGAAATCTTTTAAGTGCATGTCAGAGAAAAAAAAATCAGGGGGTGATTTGGTGGGGTGGAGGGGGGTGAGAAAAAAAAATCATAGGCTTAATTAAGCACAATAATTTATTGAAAATAAAACAAATACAAGCAAACATCTTGTGTAATGAAAAGATGTTAGTCAACTTTGAGTTGATTGAATTTTTGCAAACCAATTAAAAGATTAATGTTTTAAAAAGCCTAAGACTGGAAGTAGATTGACTATTTCATTTTAAGCAGTGGTAATTTCTGTAGCTCAGGAGTAATGATGAGGTAGCTAGTGTAACTCAAATTTGAATGCAAAGTGTATTGTAGAAGCTCTATTTTGCATTCAAGACACTAAAATAATATAAACTGTATGACTGTAACATGGTGGAATTTGGCTCAGAATTTAAAAAAGAAACTCTCTCCATAATATGCAGTAAAGGATATCATATTTAAATAAGTTTAAGATGTTTTCAGTCTATTCCATTTTACTCAAGAAAGCATTTTTTCTCCAACACAACATAAAGAACTATATTTAAATAAGTTTAAGATGTCAGCCAGTCCATTCTGTTTTCCTTTAAAAAAAATATAATTCAACTGTCAGTAAAGACAATTATAATGTTTCTCAAAGTTCCCATCAATGAGAATAATGAAAATACTGTTCCTACAAGACCTATCCAACCAGAGAGGAAAAAAAACTACATTCTAACATGATAGACAGACAAAATTGCCTGTAAGAGTAAAATTAAAGGAGGAAGCAATATGATAGTTTCACAGGTTTTACACCATAATTAAATGCCAAATCAAATACATCTCATACTTTTTCAATCTGCCATTTTCAGATACCTAGAATAATATGACTCAGCAAAGTGTCACCTTTAGCATTTAAAAAAAGTTAAAAAAAAATTATTAACTCCTCCACACTCTCTCCCACACAATATTTTTTTCTGTACCTTCCTTGTTAGTAGCTAATCACAATTTGAAATCACAGTGCATTTTGTTACTCTGCCTGGCATGAGAATCTTATTATCATTCCCTGTATCATAGACTCTTGTAAGATTAAAACACCCCCTCCTCACAATAAAATAAAATTAAATTAAAAAATTCTTCTAAGATACAGGATATTCTTATAACAACTTAATACCTCATAAGGCATCTTGCATTTTATATTCACATCCTACACTTCACATACCTTAAAGTAATATCACGATACTTTTAGGCTACAGCAATACAGTACCTTTTAGAGCACTGAGGTGCTTTCTAAGAAAAAAGGATGTGTTCTAAAGGCACAAAATTAGTTCTACTGAAAGCAGAATATCTGAACCTGGGGAGAACCCATCACAGCTGCTGATCTCAGCCACATGAACTCAACAGATCATCATCATCTCCCTCTCATTCACTGCCATCTCTTATTTTAAAGCCTAGCCACAAACCACCCCTAATCTTTCATATGCACAATGAAATCAGCCTTTGTCCTTCCTTTACTTGCTTGAAAGGTGTATGTCCTATGCAGTACTTTCACTTTGTGATATGCATGCAATGCAACATCAGGTAACCTAAATATTCAATAGTTGTCTGGATTTTTTTTTATTATTATTTTTAGCTTTAGCAGAAACAGCATTTGCAACATTTCTTTCTCCTCAGGCCTCTCAGTACTAAAAGAGATGTCATAATGCAGCAAGAAGCCATGAGAGAGCAGTGGACTAAGATATGAGTCTCATAAAAAACAATCAGACAGAGTATTCTCAACAAGAAAAAAAAAAAAAAAAAAAAAGAAAAGCAAGTTTTAGAGGGAAGGTTCTTTTTAGTGAAATGAATCTAAATCCTAAAGAACTGTTTTACTATCTCTACGCCTTGTGGAATCTAAATCCTAAAGAACTGTTTTACTATCTCTACGCCTTGTGACTAAGTGCTTTTTACCTTGATTCTGGTGAGTGGGGAGGGAAAAAAAAAGCAACTGATTACTAATTTATTTTTTTTTTATCTGTGAGACTGAGTCAATATAGACATACATTGTACGAATTTATGGTGGTTGTGTGCTAACCTAAACAGCGTAGGCAATAATTTTTTCCTGACATGAAAGAAATTGATTTAGGTGCTCTGTCAATGCCACTGGACATGATAGTACTGCAAGTCGGTGATTAGGGACAATCCTGATGATTCTGAATAAATATTACTTCAGAATGGGCATGTACAGATGCTTTGAGACTTACACAGAAGAATATGTCTGAACTAAAATGCAGAAACCCTCCCTACAAAACAAACAAAACAAAACAAAAAAAAAAGGAAATTCTGCAGGCAGTTAGGGTGTCTGCAGTTCATGGTTTAAGAAACAATATATACTTTTCTCATCTTCAGATTAAGGAATGCTTTACAGGCATCTTTATAAACCAGAATGAACAAGGAAATTCAAAGGATTATATTAAAAAAATCCACCATCCCAGAAGAGGTATGGGACCTTCTGCTGCACTGCTAGAACTCCGGTCATTTGGAAATAGTTTGATAGACTGAATGATGTATTAGAAAGAAACATGGATTTATTTCATGCTCCTGCAGTGCTGAAACAGAGAATGGTTTTGTTAAGTAGGTGATTTTTCTACTCTAAAAGCCCAGTTTCATACTAAAAAAGGACCCATTTATGAACTCAGTTATACAGTCACAGACTCATTTCCTGTCTTTATATTTCCAGTTTGCTTTCAAAGTTATTCCCTTCTGCAATTTGCCTTTTAAAGGAATAAACTGCTATTGAAATTGTGGGGGCAGAAAAAAAAAAATCACATTTCCTCCAATGCACTTGTGAATTTCATTATATGTGAAAAGCAGTTTTTAGCTGCAGAAGCCAATATTGCTTAGAGGAAATCGAGTAGAGGGGCAGCTGGAGGTGAAAGGCTAGTGTATACTTTCCATGACCTGTCAAGCTGAAGCATACGCATGTGATGTAGGCCACTTGCAACGGAGTGAACCTAAAAAAGGTGGGAAGTTCTCCTGGTGTCAAGGGAAAAGCCTTAGAGAATGAGCTGAAAACATTTGCAACAAATTGGCAAAGTCATTTGAGTTCGATTTATGTCTTGTGTTTCAAAGTGGGTCAAGAATTCCCTACACCCCGTACATCTAATTTCCTTTCTCTTTAACTAAAAAAGGGCATTGATAGGAGTGTGAGGGAAGAGGAACTAAGTAGGAGGCAGTGAGTTTTTTGAAGGTAGAAAAGTGTATCCACTAGAAAAGAGAAAGCCTTCCCAAATACAGAATTTGTGGATAATTCAGACCACCAAAACTCAAACAAAAATAACCTCCCCCCAAAAAGACGTTTTTACAGAATGCTAAACTTCAAAAATATTAAATTTTCAAATTATTCCACTGGTACTAAATTCACTGCTAAAATATCAGGGATTAAATTTTATATCAGAAAGCAAAGAAACAGCATCCTAAATTTCCACAAATTCTTTATTTTTTTATTTTTTTTATTGCAAGAACTATGTGGCAAATTATAATTAGCAGCATTGCCTTTTATTCTACTTCATTTGGAACAGGAGAATTAGGGTAACATAGTTTATTTGTTTTATTCAGTGTGCTTTGATTGACCTTTTATTGATAGATTGATATTTTCCTAATGACTGCCACAGATTCTTAAAGGCCAATCGTCAAATTTTCTATTTTTTTTCTCTGCACGAGAAAAGGAGTACATAAAATGCCTTAATGATCTTCAATTTGCAAAGGTGTGCATCTTATCCTACAGATACAGTTTCTCATCATGATATTTTCATTTCAGTTAATTTCAAAGAATAAGTTAAACACAAGTTAATTGAGAGTAAAAACAAGTCCTGTCTCCTCTTTATCATTATAACTCTATAGATAGCTCTACCTGAAATAAACAATACAGCTTCTTCTTCTGTGCTTCAGCTGTATGTATACTGATTTTCTTTGGTTTCCAAAATCATTTCTGAAATGCTTCATGCATACAACCTTAGGAAGAAATTCTCAAAAAATATATTGAAATAGGAACTCAAGTCTGCAAATTTCAAAGTTTAGATTTGTATTTGCACCATCTTGATATTTTAATGCATATATTGTTTGCAGAGCAAGTATAGAAACCAGCAGATAAGAGACTTCCCTTAGCACATATGTTTTCACAATGCATCATACTTGATAGCTTCAACAAAGCTAGTTGTATTTTGACAAACTTCACCCACAGACACAGGTTCAGTGCATTTTATTTGTGACAAAATTGGACCATTTCTATTTGATTGATTATAACTATTATTAATGCTCAAATATATGTCTGCAAATTATACGAACGTTTTTTTCCACTCAGAAGCAACATTCAGGTGCCCAGAAAACTGATGGGGGTGAAACAAAGGCTACTCCTTGTAAGCATCAGCATTTTGGAGAAGTTCAGGGTTGTTTTATTAATTAAGATGAAATACTCATAAGAGATGGGAATGTCCATAGTAGAGCCAGCTCAACCACTTGTTTGTTGACATATCCTCAGAGACAGTGAAGTTGAGCATTTAGTGATACGCAAAAGATGCTAAGCAAAAATAGTATCAGATTCCAGCCTTAGAGAAAAAGAAAATCTGAGTCCTATACACACAAGAAAATAAAAAAGAGCATAAAAATCTTGAAAATAGGGCCAAAAGTGTCAGGTAATAGAGCAGCAACATGCTTTCACAGATCTCTGACTACCCTAGTCTTGGCCTAACTCCCAGCTTCAGAAGTTGGATCAAACTAACCGTCATTTTGCCAAAGCTGATGGAAGCTCTAAAAATGTAAATCTGAGCTGCAGTATAAAAGTGAAAGAATATTTCTTGCCTTATACAATTTTTTCAAAGCACATAAATCTTAAAATTAAATGCTGGGACTCTTTGCTCTGTTTGGGCTATGCAGCAGCCAAAATAGGTTACCAAAATTAATGGAAATAGGGCAGTAAGCTTTTTCAGGATTATAATGTGATGCAAGTGTTGGGTGGAGTGATGACAAGTCTACTGCTCCTCTAGATATCTATTTCATTTTTCTGCACTCAGAAGTTGCACATAGTTGTTCCATCTACAGAAGCCAACAAATTCATGCATCTAGATTTTCATGAAACACAATTTGTCAATCTACTCCAGCACTAATTATCATTTACTAAATCCTCACAACCAATCTTGTTTATATATTTATATATATATATATAATGTTGTATATGCATTAAAATATTAGGAAGCATAGTTTATGAAGGTAAATATCTTCTAAATTAGAGGCTATTGATAAGCATGTGCAACCCAAAACCCTGCAGATTTTTTTAAAAAGTTGGAAGGTTTAAAGTAGAAATGCAAAGTTGGTGGCTTACACTTACATGTGACTAAGGTGAGATACTAGGCTGAAAGAAAATTGCCCATTGCTGGGCAAATTTGACTTCTTTGTAACCTTCTGGGTCAAGTTATGGAAATACTAAGAAATGAAGGATGCCATACACAAGCGTTTTGACAAGAAGCATATAAGTGCATTAAGTGTGTTATATTATTGTGACATGAACATCGTAGTTAATTTATACAGAGTAAATCTAAGCTGTTTTGTACAGTAACAGCAGGTTTTACAAGAACAACTAATACTTAGTTTAATGACTGTCTAAGTTGGTAAACTGATCAAGACAACTTCAGCAAGACACTTATAAGATGTATATACAAAGCTATATATATTTTTTATATTATATATATATCAGATGTAATAAGACATTGTGTACACGCACTATACATGGAAAATATTTGCACGTAACCCAATATACTATATAGAAACCCTTTTTTATTTGGTTGTTTAAAACAAAAGAGAATTGAAGAACGTGTCCATGTGAATGCTTGTTTGCCTAGCATTATTCACTTCAACCCCAACACCTTGCCAATGAGTTATGATCTACTGCATCTTTTATAAAAATAAAAATCCTAATCCATTTTAATTTGGTTTATAATTTTTCCCTCGTTCTTACACATTAAGGTCTGTCCTATCCCTGGACTGTGGAAAATAGATTCTTGTATTCTTCTGGCATGATGGAATGGTGTGTAATGTTATGGTGAGCCTTAACAGGCATCTAGGTTTTATTGTAACACAAATATTAATAACATAGGGTGGTGGTGCTAAATCGGTAAACTGACTTTAACTGTTCTTGTTATATGAATCAATATATCAAAAGCTTGGGCTCATTTGTACTGAGTATGGTTTCCCAGAAGTAATGCCAGACTCTCTTGATCCTTTTTTTTTTTTTTTCCCTCCTTTTCCACTTGTTTTCTCTGTGAATAGCTAGGTAAGGAATGAAATGCTGACCCAGTTAAAACCTAAACCAACTCTCTCGGTCTGTTTGATAAGGTCTTCAAAATAGAATAGAAAACTCTGCTCCTCAGAGCCTGATTGCAATAAGGGACAAACTAACATGGAGGCGGAAGAATAGAGCATAATGTGACAAACTCAGTTGGATGTTTATAAGGGGGGGAAAGAAAAAAAAAAGCGAACTCTGGTCTCAGTTGGTATCAATATTGACTTTTTCCTGTACTTAGGAGGATGCTAAGATGCCGTGTTTTATCATAAGTATACTCTAAAAAGCAAATCTCCTGATCATCCTCACTTGCTGAGCTTTGATTCATATTGCACCTCCACAGTGTTAAAACTGGATTCCTCTGGGGTGAAACTCAACTGGAAGATGCCTTCTGGCAGGACACTCAATGCTCTCCAGCTTCCCTATTCCCAATAGGGAATTCAGTCTACCCACCAGTCTGCATTCAGTCTAAAGCAAAACATGCACAGTGCAAACTCAGATCCTCAGCACCAACCAGTTTGCTCTAGAGATTAGTTCCTATTGTGCTGCACTACTTTATAGCGCAGAGCTATATCACATAAGCACCCGCAAGAGAAACCCTAAGACCCATCAGTTGTAATGATGCCTCAAAACAAACAGTAAATCTTGCTTTCTGAAGCAAGTGCACAGTATAGTGAAGAACACCTATTATTTTTTGGAGGAAAACTAACAAAAACTACACTCTTTAAAAACAGAAAAAAGCATCGGACATGTAAGCAAATGCATTTCTTAGATGAAACTTCTCAAAAGCTTATTTTGTTTTCACCCTGGAAGCTTTGTATTCTAACTTTTGGGATCAAAATGGATAACTATGGAGTAAACAGAATAGAGAATGACATATCTTCTAGGAAATGTTTATAATATAAATTTACCTAGAAGTGTGATGTTGCTGACAAACGCTGGCAAAAAAAAATAATAATAATCAGTCATGAATTAGAAGATCAGTAACAGAACTTCTAGTGTGTTACCTCATTCATCCATGAAAGAGGAATACTCAGTGGTGAAAGCATAATTAATATCCTATTTCCTTTAGGGTCAATAAAACACAAGAATAATAAGAAATACTTGTAACATTGCCTTTCTACAGCTGAAAAAAAAAAAAAGATGAAATGGATTACTTTAAGATAGGAAAAATTATAACAAAGGATGCAAACACTTTTAACTCAGAATCATTCCATTTAAATGTCACTATTTTGAATAAACATTCCTTTTCTATTAAAAATGAAGAAATATTCATAATATTAGGTTAAATTATATTACTGTGATATCATATGCAACCAAAAAATATGTATGCCTCTGAAATTCCAGAAACAAACACTTTGAGCATTTCATTAATATTAGTTATAAATATTGGATATCTCTTCAAATTTATCTTAAAAAAATATGGAATTAAATTTTTGCATACAACACAAATACATTAAAACACATTCTGCAGTTACTTTAGTGTCTGAATATAGAACAGAATTAGTAGGATTGGTTAGGAGTGATTCATCCCTTGTTTTGGAAGCGTACATGAAAGATGAAGGTATACAATCCAGAAGTTCTGAACAAGGAGTGTTGAACAGCTGTGCTGTTCCCTCTCTCAGAAAAAAAAAAAAAAAAAAAAAAAAAGAAAAAAGTTCATATCCCACCCAGGGAGAAGAAATGACCCTGATAAAGAATGTAAGTGATCTTGTTTGACCTGTGACGCAAGACTAGTGCTGACCTCTACCGCCTAACCACAATACATGTTTTTTGTTATAAGATTGAGCAAGTGTGCATTGCTGAAAAGGAATGCAGGGAATACGAATGATGCTGAAAGTCAGGAGAATGAACTATTGATTGTGGAAGTGAAAGTGTGTTTGTACAGGCAGGTAAGAAAGGCAGAATGGATGATGAAGAAGAAACAGCAGGAAAAAATAAATAAAATAAATGTACACATAACAAAACCATTTCTATTCTAGAAAGAAATCAAAGAACATGACACTTCCTTGTTCCTTCCTCAGACTAACACTTCTCTTAATAAATTTTTAAAACTGATATTATAGCATTTAAAACAAAAACACAAATATTGTCCCATATAATTAAGAAAGTACCAAAATGTTAATCCTACTCTTTTAATTTGGTGATGTCAGCATCATCAGCATTCCATATTATTTATAAAACTCTTCAAATGATAAATTAAGTACTTCTTACCCAGCACATGCAGAGCATGATTAATCACTCTCATTCAGAAACCATCCATCCCATTCTTTTTTTTTTTCCTCTTTAAAATAAGCAAATACTCTTTATTTGCCAACAGCTGGATGCATTTTTTTTTTTCTAATATCAGCATAGAATAAAAACCCAATGTTCCTGAAAAAAAAATCACATGAAAGATTTTAATTGTCAGCTTTCTCACATGGTAACGTTAAAGTAAAATAACTTTCCACTGGCAATTTCCACAATGCAACTTTCTACCTGCAGGAAGCAGAACACTTGATATCCAGTCCTTATAACATATTGTCTGTGCAGGTGTTTTGCTAAATATGATTAATGCACCAAATGAAAAGCTGAAGTCAAATTTAATCCATGCAATCTCAAAGCACAAATCAATGCACTTTTTTCACATCCAAGAAGGATGATTTATTAAAGGAACTGTGGAAGGAAAGGAATTTATTAAACGAACTCACGCCAGCTGAAAATTTGGCCTGCAATTTTACATGTGACTAATAGAAAAATTAGAGAATATGCCAATAAATATAATTATATTGCTTTTTTTTTTTCAATAGAAACATTTTTCTTTAATCCTGAAATATAAGCACAGAGGACCAAGAACAAAAGAATAACACTGCCAGGTCTGATGTACAAATCCTGGTAATATGTGAAGCAATCACACAAAGAGAGTCTAACCTGTCAGCAGTCAATATGCAGTACATTTTTAGTAACAGTAAGAATATGTTTGGTGGAGTTGGATGACTCAAAAGACAGGAAATATAACATGGATCTTTACATCTTTGGGTCACAGGTTCAAATGCAACCCCAGGCTGGATTCACAGTGCAGTGCATAAAGTGCCTGCTTACAAATTTGAACCCAGATGCCATTTACTCTAAGAGTAAATTCTACCTTAAGAGGTATGGATGTAGAGGTGAAAAAAAAGATATTCAAAAGAAGGTCCAAGGGAACTAGGACACCCAGCAGGGAACTGCAGCCAGAGTTCCATAGCAAAATACCTTTTTTCTCCATAGAGTAAGCATTTCAATTCAAAGTGCAATTGCATACTTGCGTTCCTAACTGATGATCTCTAGTCTGGAGTCTATCTCCAGAGCCAGGTGTTCAAGGCACCTGAAGTGAGGTGCCCAACAACGGGGTGCCTCGAAGTATTGAGCAAGATTAGCTTGTTCTAAAATGTAGTCAGAGAAGCATGTGGTGATGTCTGTAAAACCTTTTACAAAGTCTGCCTCCAAAAAATTTGATAAACTCAACAGATAAATGGTTTAGGAAAATTACTTCAATTTTGTCCCCAGCTTAGGGGAGTTCACACCCATATTCATTATTTTTAATGTTCCAACTGCCATACTAAAATCTATCCTGAGAAAAAGAAAATGTTTTCTCATTCCTCCTGTTGAATTTATATCTCTATACAGGAATAGAATAAGAGAGTCAAGAAATGAGAGGAAACCTTTACCTGAAGAGGTGAACGTGACTCTACAGAGCACAAACTTGAGAAATCTCAATTCTAGTCCTAGCTCTTGTTGCTGTTTATGCAACTTCAGATTAAATTGACATTCACTAGGTAAAATACAGATAAAGTCTGCTGATTCAGGTACTTCTCTAGAAGTGTTATTTGTCTCTGCAGACAGAAAAAAGGAAAAAAAAAAAAAAAAGAATTGCACCTGGTTCTCTTTTTGCTTCCTGAACAACTTCTGTCATTCTTAACCTATTATAACCTATTATACCCAAGGGAAGAGAAGGAGAAGTACCAAGTGTGTGTGCTACAACAAAAAGGATGCTGCTGCATCTTGAAGGGATCTTGAACCCGTCAGTGTCACGAGCACATTCTGTAGAAGTATACTGGAATTGGGGTCCCCATGGTATAGACAGGGGAAGTTGGTCTTGGTCTCCAACAGAGTTACACATGCTCAGACTGCAGCAGGCCTCAGCAAGCAAAGCAGTTGAAATCTGGGTACTCTCAGCATAAATGAAGTTTTCAATGACAATTTTGTACTTAGCTGATTTGCATAGTCCCACTAGAGGTTGTAAAACCTTTAGCCATCAGCCTAGTCTAGCCTTCAGTTACCAATGTCTGAAGTTGCTGCCAACTGACAGAACATCAACAATTCATGAGGTGAACATAACTGTATTTGCAAAAAAATTCCCTACCAGTTCACATCTCTTCTTCTAAAAGAGGTTCTAAGCTTTCATCTGGATGGAAATAAGGCACACTGGCCATCTTAGTGTACAATGTTTTTTTAAGCCACATTTATTTCAGTATCTTCATTCAGTAGGTAGCCCAAGCATAAATATGCATGTGCTAAACAGAAAGTCTATAAATACCTGTGTGGTATTTGAGGAACAAGCTTACTTGTTTAGCTCTTTAAGTGAATACTTAATAACTTAATAACTACTAAGTTTATTCTGTATTATAATGTCGAAGTATAAAAATTAATACCGCTTGTAACACATCAGAAATTCTAATAAATAGACTGGCTCTAGAACAAAATTTTCAGGTTAAGGTGACTTTTAGTTCTGATATTTTGCAAGTGCAAATAATTGAAGGATTAAAATTTCATCAGCAATTACATGTAAGCATCATTAAATTTATATGAATGTCTGATTTCTGAGCACACTGAAATTCTCAGAGGCCCAAGTGATTTTAGTTGTTCCTTCACACTACATATTCCACTTTCTATTTCAACTATCCGCAAATCACTAAACAGATACAATACAGGAATAAATTTTCAGAAGTTAGCATCCTCCAAATTTTTCCCTTATTTGAAGTTGGTCTTTAAAAGTAGACTAGAATGTACACTGACATTGCATCACCACAGAAGGTTCAAACAAACTTAAAAAGCATTGAATTTTTCTAATAAATATTGAAAGAAAAGCAAAGTAAGTTACGTTGATGTTTCCTACGAGTTTCATCTTATAGGAATCACAGCCTGTGAATATCATCCATTTCTCTTTCTGAACCTCTCTTAGAAGTATCCAAACTTCATATTAACCCTATCCTGTTATTTCTCCAGCAAAATCTTGCCAGTGGATTTCTTCCTTCAGTGAGTCTGGAAACATTTCTTACAGTTACTCCTTCATATCTCAATGTGTTCTCTTTGTAAGATATTTTCCATAGCCATTGTATCAATTTAGTTGAATAGTAAAATATATTTAAAAAAAAAAAGAAAAGGCTTCAAAAATACTATGGTATGCTACCTTTCCCACTAAACATGTACTTCCTATCTTACAGCAGACCCCCCTGCTCTTGAAATTAATTAGTGTTCTTTGCTACAAAAGAAGGTAGCAACACAACAGCAACACAAGGGATTTTAAGAGTTTTTTCTGATTTTATCAAGTTCATCATCATTCAAATGTCAAAACAGCAATGTCTCTTTTTACACCATATTTTATATAATGTTAACTTCTTCTGCCCTAGGGACTTGCACAGACACCTCAGCCTGATCTCCAACAAATGCAATCAAAACTCTTGACATATCCTGAGGTTGAATCCATTAAAGTGTAAAGACTTTGACATTTTGGAGCATTCTCTTTATGTTACATTGACAAATGGAGGGGTTTTGTGTTTCATTGGTTAAGAGGGAGTCAGGTTTTAGTTATTTGAACCTGGGGTAACTTCATTCATGGATCAAAAAAAGACCTCTTGGGGCTTCCAAAATCTTAATTATTTTAGAGCTACAAGGCATGATTTGGTAGAGATTTGGGTAATGGGAAACATATTCTTCTGGGATCACTTCACTTTGGGGAGCTTTCCAGCTGTGAAACAGGCTCTCAAACTTAAAAGCTCTCCAAAGCTCTACCTGGCCCCAGGCCCAAATTTCCCTGTAACAAAAGTTGACTCGTAGAAGAACTAATGTAATGTATGCAACCAGAAAACTGCAACATTAAAGAACTGCTAAGATTTATGATAACACTAAAAGTTGTTACAGTGTTTTTAAAAGGTCCGCTTTTCACATTTAGGATCAGAAGACTGTCCATTTTTATATAATTGCCACATACCTAATTCCACATGCAAAAGTGACAGTTATTCTATTATACAAGGTATATAAGGAGGTTTGCACATGACAGTATTAACTTATTAAAATAAAGTGAAAGTTCCAGTTGTTATCATTCAGAACGATAAATATCATGGCTCTTTCTACTTTAGAACTGTTTTGCTAAACTCAGCTAGTACTCTGGAAAACAACTTGAATGCAAACGGCTCATTTATTAGTTAATGTAAACAAATAAATAATAACTTCATTGAAATCTCTGGGTGTCTGGCATTACTTCACATCATTTAAACAACACATTACTTTTGAGACAAACTTTTTACCAAAAAAATATGGAAGACAGGCCACTATTGAGCACACTAATAGTAATTTTACACTGTAAGTACATGTAATGTTAAGAGATCTGCCCCATAAAACTTGGGATATGAACAAAGTGGAATTTTCATTAAGAATTGTTTAAATTGAAAATGTTTCTATTGCTATCAGTATGAATTTTATAGGCTCAAATCTGTTTAGAAATGCACAGAAAACTTTAGGGGCCAGAACAGACATTCAGTCTAAAGTTCAGTTTGTGCTTCAATGTAATATACACACACACACACACAAAAAAAAAAAAAAAAAAAAAAGACTTAAAAACAACTGATGGAATTATGATGAAATTATATATATATATATATACATATATATATATACATATATATATATATATATATTTAAATATAAAAGAGCCATTAGGCTTGAGGAAATAGCACGTGTACTGAAATCAAACAAACAAATGACCAAATTCTGATGTTATGACCATCAGAAAAGCATGCCACAGGAGAAATCCTTCTTCTACCCCTTCTTCTGTTGAAGTCTATGGAAAGACTGTTTCATGACTCCACTTGATGTCTGCAGCCCACAACTCTCCTGTATTTAAGAACTTCACATCAACAGTCTTTCAGTGTCTCTATGATCTCTCCTCTAGTCCTCACCTAGAAAAGTCCTTCAAATCCTCTGTTCTACTCTGTAATGATGATTTTTGAAAAGATCCCTAGGACAATGACAATGGTTTAAATTCAGCACTATGAGTGACTTTGAAGAATATGAATAAGCAAGTATTCTCCTTTGATTCTGTCCTGGCCCTTCTTTTTCCTTAGTTACAATGTCACCTCCTTTTGTTAAAAAATCTTCACTTCTCTGGGAAAGCACACCAACTAGGTAACTGAACAGTAACAAAATCTAGCCACCTCACATTGTTTATATATACAGTAATGTTGGGGATCTGGAATACCTTTCAGAATAGAAAAAAGCAGAGGACAAGCTTACCCCAGGTCTGTCCAAGTGAAACCTGCCTGTCCTGAGAAAGAACAAATAAGAATTCGTTTTCCTTATCCTGCTTGAGACTGTGGTTCACTAAGATGAACATTTAGGTAGGAAACAGATTTATTGGCTTAGGAACAAATTGGGTTGTAAGCTGTCTCCTTGTGAAAGGATAGAGAAACAGCACAAATGAAAAATGCTCCTGGAATTGGTAGTGCTATAAAGTGTGGCATGCAGCCATGGGAATGCCTTTTTTCTATGCTCTCCTGCTCCGCAGGATCAGGGACATGGGGAAGGGAGGTTTCAGATGGTCAGGTATGTAATTCACTGGGCAACCTATATCTAAATGAGTTTATTAGTTTAGGTTTCTTTCTGAGCAGAAGTGGCTAGCCTGCTCTTGACAAAAGCTTATTAGAAAAAAATATATTTGTCAAGTGCCAGGACTGAGCCAGTAATCCAGGTTGCAGGCATCCTGTTCAGTGTCTCTATTTATGGTACAGTACATCTACAACCAAGATAAGCTGTCACAGAGAACTTAGAGCAGATTGTAAAAGCAAATATTGGTAATAAATCTAAAATCTCAAAACAGTACTATGTGGTTGTCTAGTACAGTTTTAAGAGGAATATTTAAATTATTTATTTAGTTTTAAACAAACATGTATAGACATTGAGAATAAGGGAATTCAGAATTCATTTTCAGAAAGGAGAAAAGTCTAGAATTGACTTGAGAGTCTTTGATAAGAAAGATATGGGACAGACCTTTGAAAGAAACAAAAGAGCATGGCATCTCATCTTCTTTGTGAGGCTGGAGGGGTGCTCTACATAGAAGCACTGACATATATGTGTGTTAACTGAGTAAAATAGAACATAACGAACAAGCAATATATGTAAATTGATATAAAAAATATTTGTAACATTAAAGTGAATTTATTTGACAACTGCCAGATTTCTTTTTTTTTGTTCTGCTCACTGCTTAAGATTAAGAACTTTAAGAAGGAACTATTTAGTAAAATCAAATGGTTTATCTAGCCCTGTATCCAATTTATAACAGTGGCCAAAAAAATAGTGCCTACATAAGAATATTAGCACAGGACAAACATACAGTGATATCTTTCTGGAACATCCTCCCAGCCTCCAGTGATTTCCAATCCAGAAAGCAAGGGGAAGATTTATTTGAAAGATGATTATTGCATGACTTCTATTGCTAGAGGCAATAGTTGATGTACTGAGACAGCTGCTTCATATACAGTCTAAATTCTAAAAATTATCTTCATTCAGTAAAAATTAGTATGTTAATGGAAATATTATTTCAGTGGCTGCAACTGCACTGCTCTGAGCATGCAGACACGGGAATGAAAGGTCTGTGCTGCATACACCACCCAACAGACATCCTTTATATCCTGACTTATGATCTCCTGGAACATTCACAGTCTACAGGGCAAGTAGGTCTGACCAGGAGCTTCAGAGATGCGCACAGACAACACAAGGTGCAGTCCCTGGGAACATTCACACCAGCTACCAAGAGCGGTGCTGAAGCTGCTCTTCACATAAGATGGACTTGCCTGTCACACAGACAAAGGTCCTGTTGGACTTGAGCCTCAACAAAACTTGCATGCCAAGTTCTATGAGTGAGACTGCACACGTGCAGGTTTTCTGCAGCCTGACACCAAGGAATCAGAGGACTGAGCAGTCACACAGCATGTCCCTATTCCTACAGTTACAACCACAGATGCTGCTGGTCCCTAGTCCCATTAACATGGGGAGTTATCCTAAGCCCTAGGGGTACTTCTGTTCTATCTAGGCTTGCTTTAAAAGAAAGTAATTATCATCAGCAGCACCATTAACATGTTATTGGTCATAAAGTTGAACAATTTCAATAGAGTTATCTTTAGATTTTGTTTCCCAGCATCTTGCACAGACATATTTTAAAAACTCCCAAGGAATTAATCCAGAAAGACAATTCCACAAACCATAAATTAGACCCGCAAGTGCTACTGAGAAGTCACTGTGTGTGTTGACCTGTCAGAGCTTGTGCAAGGTAAGAGCATTGTCCAGCAGTACCATGGGCAATACTCCTGGCCCTCTAGCAACTGGTGAAGGATCTCCAAAACCAATAAACCAATCCCAAAGAAAGAGCAAATGGACAGCCTTTTTTTTTTTTTTTTTTTTTTTTGGTGTGAACAGTTAAAAACATGTTTCTACTGCTATGCTACTATGCATATGTAGTTTCTATGGCTACTGAGGGAGCACCTAGCAACTGCATAACCCAAACTTTCACAAGTTGTGGAGGCCTAGACAGATTGTATCCATGTGTCCATGAATTTATTTCTTAACAAGACACTAGAATTTAATACATGAATTGTAAGAAGGGGAGAAGACACCACTGAAAACAATGAAAGAAATAAACAAAAAGAGCAAAATCAACAATAAAAACACTCTTGAGATTAAAAAAGAAAATAAGTGAGAGAGGAAGAGAGTTTGATGCCCCATGCATCAGTCAGTAATCAGTATTTTGCCAAAGTTGCCCTGCTTTGATGCAACATTATAAAGGTACGTGTTTCAATGAATGAAAATCAGGCTTATTTCAGCATTGCTTATACAAGCTGGCAACAAGGTTCTGCTAAATTGCAATAAGCCCTACCTAAACTGAAGTAAATGTGCCCAAACCAAGTTTTAGAGCAATATGAATTCAGCTGCTGCAAATTCTGTGTGCAGAAAAGCCTGAATGCAATATGCAGAACTATGACCAAAACTTGATTACTATTTCTCTTTGCCCATGCACATCAGCTTCAAACCAAGCCAAGATTCATGTTCACAATTTTATTCATGTTCACAAATATTATTAGAGAACAGTAGTCCCTCATCTTTAAAGGCTCTTGGTTCAAAACTTTCTCCTGGATTTTGTTTCAGGAGCTATAGGAAAGAGACTCAAGTGTCAGGTTGCATTTTCTGAAGGACTTCCTTACATCACAGGTAGCCACAGCAGGAGTCTTACAGACTATTGCTCCCTGACACTCTGATGTCACTTTTTTTTTTTTTTTTTTCCTACTTGAAAGAAGAGCAATAAAATCATTTAACCTGATCCACAGCACCTGTTGGACCACAGTTCTAGGTATGAAGTTTCTATAATTCAGGTATTTGAAATCAGCTTTTTACCAAGAACATATGGACAGCAAATTATACTATTCTGACAATAAAAAAAAAAAAAAAAAGTGTGTGTGTGTTATTCATCATTCTGTACAGCTCTATCTCAAACAAAGATAGAATTGTACAGCAAACCTGGACAGATCCATACACCCACAAGGGACCCCATCCTCCTTCAGCGGGTAAGAAAATTTTCATTTAAATAATGTTTGTAGTTGTGCTTATACTGAATACTCACATATCTTGAGCATTTGAATGCGACCAATGTACATAGCCATCTGTACCTTTTTTGTAGTCAAAACTGTAAATCATATTCCACAATGAAATAAATCATCACTCATTAGTTACATGTCCAATAAAATCTCTCTCTCTTCTCTCTCTGGGTAGTTCTTTCAGAAGCAGCTGCAGCAGAGAGCAGCTATGTACCTGTACAACTTGGCTTATGTTTGGTGGATCAGGTTTGGTTTTTATTTAAATATTTCTTTACTCCAAATTTTATTTAAACAAACATTAAAAGCTTTCAAAAAGATTCAGTTGTAGTAATTCAAATCCGTGGTTATTTGGGCTCCTTTTTAATGGGATGGTTACAAACACATTAGCAACAATTTTCTTTCTTTTCCCCTCCTCACTTATAATTGGAGAGCACTGTCCTAGGCATTGCTATGTGAGTGACCTCTGCCCCAGTGGTCATAGCGGAACAGTCAGATCTTTGTCCATTTTTCTTTTCAGCTATTGTGATGTACTTTCTAAGGTCATGCTCCATGTACAATTTCCTTTTCCCTTTTCTCGTATCTGCTCCTGCATGATTTCTCTCTTCTCACATAGAACTAAGAACTCAAATCATAGAATCTCTTTTGATGATTTTATGAGACAACTGCAAGTCTGCTAATACAAATCATGAAATATTGGTTTAGGGGCTATTTTGGAATGTTGGCATAATGATTATAAAAAAGCATAAATCATGCACTTAGATGTAACTATTCTGCAGCATTATGAATACAAACGCTTATAGGGATGTTATAACAAATTTACAAAAACTTTTGTTGTTTTAGACTTATTTTCTTACAGAAAGTTATTCCTATACCTTTTGATAAGCAAGCTGAGTCTTGCAGTCAAAAAAACGTTCAGCTAATAGTGACTTGAGGGACACTTGTAGGATCTGATTCTTCAGGAGTTACTCATGTACATAATGTTAATAACGTATGTAAACTTTTGCAGCAGCAAAACCTCAGTTTGTACATTATGCACATCACCTCATAAATTGTGTTGTACAAGCACCGTTTCCAGCATTTTCACATTTTTTTTTTTTTTTTTCAGCCCATTAACATACATTTTTGTTGGTCTCTAATACAGACACCTAAAAAAAAGACAGGCATTCACTTGCAGTGTGAATGTACACATGTGAGGGCTCCTTGGGCTGCAATTTGCTTGGTTCAATATGGAAAATCTGGCTGGGTTAAAAAAATCGTTTGGCCTTCAGCCTGAGAAGGTTTGGCAAAACTCGTGGTTTATAGAATTTCTGCTGCCTGCTGCTTGTGTTCCAGGCAGTCCAATGCTTCATAATCTTAAAGACTTCTGCTTTAGTAATTATTTTTACAGACTTCTTGATAATGCCAATTAGTTGATTCTCATATGATTTAGTCCTTACTGCTTATAAAATGACATTTAAAATTCAGTTCAGTAATAGATGGTGAGCTGCTCTGAATATTTTAGTTAGTTTACTCTGTACGTTTAACCTATGGTTAAAGTAAAATAATAAATAAATAAAAATAAATAAATACCTGCACAGATTTGGAACACATGAAAGTCTGCTGCCTTTGCTCAAGGAAACTAGAAAAATACTCAATGTGATACCGAATCTTCATAAAAGCCTGCATTTCTATTTCAAGTCAACTTTGCTTACAGGACCCTGACAAGAACAAGCTGTTATTATTGAAAACTATATCCAACATCTCTGCTGCTAAATAATTTATTTTATTCAGTATGAGGTTTACTATGAGCAACTGGCAAAATCCATACTATGAGTCTTGTTTATAACGTAAGATTTAAACTATAGTGACATTTTTGGGGGAAAAGAAGATTGAGCATGATCTAGCTTGTCCATTAAACTTTTTTACTATTCCATGATTTATTGATAGAGAAAGTGTTAAGGCAATAAGAAGGAATGATTCTCTTTATTTGTTTTTAGTGCTGGGGGCAACACAATTAAAATATGAAAATATAACTTGATGATTGGAATAAGAAGAAGGACTAATAAAGAAATAAAAAGTTTGTTTTCAAAAAACTTAGAAATTTAATAGTAAGATATCACGGAAAAAT
Organism: Cygnus olor; assembly: GCF_009769625.2. NCBI lineage: Eukaryota > Metazoa > Chordata > Aves > Anseriformes > Anatidae > Cygnus > Cygnus olor. Next base: position 30,876,903 of record NC_049170.1, read on the forward strand.
TATCTAAGGGGGAAAGCAATTAAGGAGTGTTTTTTTGTGCCCTAAAAGAAACAATATTAAGGATGTTAGTTTAAAAACAAAAACAAACTAAAAAAAAAGCACCTCATTATGGAAAAAGAATATTAAGGTTCTCTAAGTGACAAACTTTTCCTGATTCCAAACACATAATGGAATACAAAGGAAATATTGGAAACATACTATGACAAAAGGTCAAATAAACTATACATGTAGGTATATAAAACCTCAGAAATACTTACATAAAGTGTAACAAGCAGAATTGTTTGAAAAACAAATTCAATCAAAGAATAACACAGGAAAGGACAATAGAAAGAAAGAATTATTAAGCTTATATATTTTTTTAATTGTAAGAACAATTAAATATTGAAATACATTGCCTGGGGAGTCACCACCACTGAAGGTCTTTGGATTGGATTAGAAATACATCAGGATGTCTCTCAGGAAGAGTTATTGACCTTGTCATGGGGATGGCAGAAGGACTGGGGTCTTTTTCAGTGGTTCATCCAGCCCCACAGTCCAGCGTCCATTCCATCACTTCTGCATGGCACTCTGCACCCTTCAAACCTCAACCCTTCACCTCACTTACCCTGTTTCTAAGAACCTGTAGCTCTCTGTCATGGTCTTTTCAACATTACATGGAGGGTAGACCTGGTCCATCTCACTATATTGTATTGCTGTTGGTAAGGCAGGGAAAGAACTGGGCATGGGACATGAGGAGAACCTAATGAAACAACAGTCAAGGCCTAAACAGAATTGCAATTGGCAAGGAAACAAGGGAACTGAGTTTCTGTGATGAGTGTGTAGAAGGATAAACAGGGCGTGAATGCACAGGAAATACATTAATTAACATAAAATCACTGCTCACACAAAAGTGCAGTGCATTATCTTCACTAAACAGTGTTTTCCTTTTTAAATATCTGTTCAAAGATTTTATTAAAAGTTGGACTGCTGCTGAAAGAACTATGTCACGTTGCTATAGAATATAGTTGTTTGGTTTTTTTTAATTATTATTTTTCTGAAGGAATTGTTTGCAGTTTGCAAAAAGCCATCAATAAATAAACTATTTTTCCACAAGAGCAAAGGCCATCTGCTGCCTGAGGAAGCTCAAATCTGTTAGCATTGCCAACAAAGTAATATAGCAGTGATCACGACATGTTAATGTGATATTCCACCCAGATAATAAAACATGCATTACACTGTTTCACATAACTGTATTTTTCCTCATTTTTTTTTAACCCTTTTCAGAAAAGAAAAAAACAATTATATTTGGTGCCAAACAATGGAATTACAAAGGAATTTTTAAACAGGTGTAATATTTAACTGAAGGTTCCTGGTCTATGGTGACTCATAAAAAGGGCAAGTAATAGAGGGGGGGGGGGGGGGGGAAGGTTTTGTTGTTGTGTGCTATTTGAAATGCATTTTAAGTATCATTGAATCCCTAGGGGTGCAGTTGGCTAAAACTGCTGCTCATTTCTTAATTAATGCAGAAAACAGTGTGAGGCTAGAGGGCAATCTCAGGGTTGTTTGTATATTCCTGATCCTACCTCTCATCTGCTGCACAGAGTGGTGCCTCTAATGCTTTTTGACCAAGGAAGACAGCCAAGGCTGAAACTGGCAGGTTTCCCTACGACAAAGCTACTAAATACTAACTGCCTAAATTCTGTCTCGCTCTGAAGCAGCGGGACCCTGGAAGCCAGCAGAGTTTCCTGCCTTGCCCTGTCCCTGGGATTTGCTTATTCTTAGCTCTCCAAGGGATGTGGAAAGTCTCACAAGGTGATCAGTGTCATAAAGATTTTGGACGGCAGTCATGGAATCATTCCTGTCACTATTACTTAAACCATCTGCAGCTTGACAACACTTCTGTAGTTATAACTGCCCCTTAAGTAGGTGCAAGCCTGCAGAAGTTACTTTTATATGGCTGTCATTCTTGACTTTAGGAAAAGACTTCAATAACCTAATAATCTGAGAACCCTTCTGATAACAATGTCATAACTTCCAATTCCGTATGAAAGCTTCTTATAAGTAACATATATATTTGAAATCTGGCATGCATAAGATACTCATATTCACCTGTGTACCTACCATAAACTTTACTGTGAACAATGTAGTAAACAAAAGTTCACATTTTTGTCTGAAGTATGGACACATCCATCCATATTTGCCACTTGAGCTACATTACTGTGCAAATTAGATAATCAGTTTCCTACAGAAATCAGTTTTATTTGTTTATTTCCTGAATCAGATGGCAATTTCCTGTTTCCTTCTGTTTAATTGTGATCACTGATGGCTGATCTACATTGAATACCAGCACTTTTCACAAAACTTAAATTACTGTATTACCAGCAGATGTCTACTAGGAATTACCTGTGCCATTCTTGACTGCAAACATATAAAATCAGAAAGTCAAAGTTTTGTGGAAGACCAACATTTAGAGTTCGAATGAAAAAAAGCCTACAGTCCTCTAAATCTACATTAGAACTCCTTCCGTCATAGGTGCGTTTTGGTAAAAATAACAATAACAATCAGATATTATGCACAAGAATTTGAATGAGCATCACACCCCTTAAATTGACAAGTCCTTTCCACTCAAGGAAGCCCTGAACCAGCTATGGACTCTGTACAAAAACCTTCCGTGTATTTTTCTTTCTAGTTCATTCTTGAACTTTTGTAATCTTATAGGCTTCTGTCCTGTGAGACCTCCTAACCACAGTCTTCAGTACACAACCCACCACCTGGGTTGAAATTCAGTCTTTTTCAGTTTTTTTCCTCTTTTTTTTTTTCTGCTTTGTATGTGGAAAATTACTGGATTTTTTTTCTATTTTGTTATATTTAGACTACAGCCATTCTTAGATCTTTAATTCATGTTTTTACAGCATCTTATGAGAAGTTCCAAGGCCAAAGACACGTTTTGTCATTAACTACATCCTTTCACTTTTTTATTTTATTTATTTATTTTGTTCACCACATGACACATTAGCTTTAGTTGATGGTAAGCAGCCTAGAACTTCTTCATTTGTCTTTCCATGTAAGCAATGCGTTACAAGCTAAGGTCCATCACGAAACCTGGTAATAATAGCATGTATAAACTACATGCCCAGATATTTCTCATTGCCAAATGAGCTAACAATTGTGCCTCAGCTGTGGATTCCCTACAACTAGAGAGTTTTGTACAGCAGCCCTTTTAAATTCAAAAGTTTGAGAATTTGATGGGGAAAAAAAAAATCACAAACAGAACCGATTTTTAAATAGTACTAATTACGATGTACCAAATATTACTTCAGGTATTATTATTAATGATAATGCTTACATTTTGCATGTCTGAAAACTACAGAACATTCCAGAGTAGACAAAATTTGTAATTTTTAACAGAGGAATCAGTTTATTTTGCAAGATCCTGTAATACTTAATTCTTACATATTTTTCAAGTATTTTATTTTCTTAATCATAATATGGCAAAGCAGTTGTGATTACAAACATGTTTACTTTGAACCTGCAGTGCTAACCAATATATCAAGAAACATCAATATCTCTGCAACTGCTAGTAATTTGTGACACCACATCTATTTCTGTATTTTTGATAGGCAAACCAAACTCGGAAGTCTAGAGGCAAGAGAAAGGAAGACTGATAATCTTGTTCATCATTATGAAAACAAATACTAGTTCATTTTTTATTCATTTTCTATGATACTTACTGTACACTACATTCTTTGGTATATACATGTATGCCACTATACATGTTAAATATTTATCTATATTTTATCATATACATCTTACACATACATAAAAATACAGTAACACATATTAATTTCATTTGTAGGTTTATATCTTTGTTCTTTTTTGTTTTACCTATTCATCTCAAATGTGTATTTTTATTCATGATAGATGGGTATTCATTTCAGTAGGGAGTAAATAAATGACCTTCTCATCATACCTTTGATTTTTAAAACATTTCTTCACTATTTAACAAATGGTTCACCACATTTCAACTGAAGTGGAAAATGTTAGTGGTTTGATAAACGTATTTTACTATAACATTTAGCATTATGTATTCTCATGATTTATTTTATAATCTTACTGAATATGTTCAATTGAATTGCTAGAATTTATTGCAAAAAATAGCTAAATGTTTCTGTTTGAAATCCCTAAGATAAAATTTTATGAAAATACACATAGCATGTTTCCTGAAAAGTTTATCATATAGCAAACCTGAATAGAATTTTCTCCTAAAATTTGCTTCCTAATTTGTTCTTAGCCTTTGATGCAAGAAAGTCTCAGTTTGGTCACTGCATGAATGTTTAGGGTATACACTAGGTTGCAACATTTGAATAACTTCACAGAATCATTATCAACAAGAAAACTTATTGACAAAAAAAAAAAGCTTTCTATAAAGAACTGTCATTAAAGCATGTACTAAATTAAAAAATAAAATTCAGTTTATAATAATGATATAAGCCAATGGCTATAAGAGACATACTTTTGGAGAGTGGGAATGAGGGGCTTTGACTTGTGGAAGGACCTTCTAGTAGTTAGAGTCATTTCCTTTATATTAGATCTAAGCTTCATTTCATTTTTAATCCAAGTTTGGTTCCCACACCCTTTTATAACTAGCACGTGCTAATGGGACATTATAGGAAAAGGCTTATATGTCTCTCGGGGACAGCTCCAGGAAAAGGCTGTGATGACTTAAATTAGATGCCACTACACCAAATTACAGTCAACAATCTACCACAGAGATGTCTATGCTTTTTTTTTTTCCCCTCACCTTTTTGAAATGAAACTACATCTGCTATTCTGTCTTGTGTCATCAGCGCATTTGAAAATTCTCATCCTTCTATAAGCTAACTCAGGATTTTCGGGGGGGGGGGGGGGAGGGGGAATATACAGGTCTTTCTGTGAAAGCGATATATATGTATTTCACAGTATTGTCAAACCATTATTGTATGTAATGTACAAGTATGTAAAGTACAAGAAGGAAAAAAAAAAAAAAGCCTGATGGAACACCATCCAATGCATTTCCCAGTAAAGGAAGTCTTTACAAAGGTTCTTACTGCTCTCTTCATACCTCATTTCATTCAGTCACTTCTGGCTGTGCAAGTTGAGCGCAGATACAAACATTAGCCACATCAGTGACATAGTGGTTACACAATTCACAAGAAGATAACAACAGATACCATAACACCTATGCAATAAGTTCAAAGAAGGTCCCATTTTCAAAGGTAAAATACCAGTATTTTTACTGCCATACTGGCAAAGTAAGATGGGCACATAGCTACACACATCAGTTTTGCCCTCACCCTTTTATATTCAGAAATACTCCTCCTTCACTACCCTTTGAATTCTGCTGCTTGCATAAAGAGAAGGTATTATCTTTGTTTGCCTTTTTGTGCTCTACACTTTCTCCTTCCAAATCATCTCACAAGTGCTATGATTTTATTGTTCATTTCCTGTTGACTATAAAAATTTTCTCTCTGGAATTTTTTCATACTTTTTTTTTCCTTGTTTCCTTGCTAGCCTGTTCCACCTACCCCTGCCCTTTTGTACCTGCCTTGAGACTGTTGCTAGCTTGCAGATTATTTTTGAAAGGGCTACTCTTGTCCCCTCCCATCCCATGCCCTGAATAACTACTCTCAACTGACTTCTGTCCTTCTCAGCTAGGTTTACTATAGTTCAGCCAATACGTCCATTGCATTCAGTAGATTATTTCTTTTTAAATAGTAACGTTGCAGAACTATTACCATGATGTCAGTTCTCAGATAAAAGGTCCAAGCAGAGGTAAATTCTTTACATCTTTTCTTTCACTTTTTTTTTCCAGCATAAACAGCGTACTTTTTTTTGACTACAGAAATATTTTCCTTATTCTCCCACATTAACACAGAAATATGTACTTTCAATATGTAAGACGTACTAACCATTGCAGTTTCAAAACTATTGTCGTCAATTTAATATTTTCTTTGGTAAACTAATTTGTTAACTTGAAGTTCTGAAGTTTCTAACTACTAGACAAACCATGGCACAGCAATTTAGAGATAAAATAAGAGGGGAAAAATATCATTTGCTCTCCAAAAAATTTTATTTTGCATTTTGATCAGGAAAGCAAGAGGCATAAGACCTTTGTCTCCGTGGCCTTACTGTAACTTTAGTTCAATGGGATTCCAAGGAATACAGGAAGATTTATTAATCCCCCTAGGCCTGTATTTTTCCCCTCTTCAGCCTCTTGTAGGTGGGGTTGTCCATTTTCTAAAATCCTCTTAGTAGCTGAGGCAGTGGAATCTTAGGCTTTAGACTTAATAAAGGAATTCTTTTCCCTTGGGTTTGCAGCACTGAGAAGAGGTGTAAGTTCAAAACCAGAACGAATGGAATCATTTCACATCTTTCTTTATTATTATCCACTTCAGGTGACTAGAGAACACTGACAGTTGAGTCAATAACATGGCATCAGTACAAAAACAAGCATATTTCAGATACTAAACTATATACTAATTTACTAATGAGATTTTAATTTAAAATGACAATTTACTTCCATACTGCCACAGTGTATTGAAAAGATTTGTTTATACACCTAATGAACCGTAATTTAGAGAGCTGTATACGAGTGCATTACTCTGTGGAGCTCCTATGAGTTCTGCATCCCTATTTAAGTTTTACTGTACCAAGTGGTAATTAATTCTGGTCATTTACTTTGACAGCTTTGTGTCAGGCAGCCAGGTGTAATGTATAGCATATACAGAAAAGCTAAAACATTGAGATTTATATCACTGTACATTTAAAACATTAAAGTAGAAAATATTAAAAACATCTCTGATTTATGGTTGAAAAGGCAACAATATGGAGTTTTGTTCCTCTGTAACTCCCCCATGGACTTATGCCTAGATTTAACTGATTTGGATAGATAAATGGCAGGGGGGTTACTACAGAGATCCAAGAAAATGCAGTGCTTTAAAAGGACTTGATTCAGCTTCAAGTTCAGTGGCTATCATTCTGTGCCTGAGGTTAGATGTACATGCAAAGCCGTAAGCACAGTTAATTACCAAGAGTAGCAAAATTCTTCTGTCTTATTTTGCCATCTGTTTAATGCTTAATCACTAGGCTATTAACTAGTAGATTTTCAATATAGAATTTCTTTTCCTTAATGCATCTAGTAGTTATTCATACAGGGGTTAAGACACTTGTCTAGACATACCACAAGGCAGATTTGGTTCCTATCATTCTGTAATCAAACTGCTTACACCCTAATAGTTTTGGGTAGAGGAACTTGCAAAGCATATCAATAGTACTGTGACATTTCACTCTAAAGAAGACTCAGTAAATGTATACAGCTGCATTATTCCCTCTTCAGAAAATCTGTTCTTATTTATAAGATCATGGTCCAACTCCCTGCTCAAAATTTCCATCAGATGGCTCCATTAGGGCAGGAAGCTTGAATTTGTCTCAGTGGTGATTTTTCAGCCTGGGAATGCTGACTTAACGCCTCTGCTTGAGGCCACTATTCTCCACTTGAAAGGCCTGTGCCCCCAAACTGTTATCTATGACTCTTCCATCCTCCCAACAGCTCCCCTCCTGCTAATTTCAATTTCTGTTCTCACAGAACAGAAATTCAGAGACTTCATTATAACAATAATCTGGCACTAAGGGACATGATTAGTGATAGGACTCGGTAGGTCAGGTTTATGCTTGAATATGATGATCTTGAAGGTCTTTTCCAACCTAAATGATTATATGAATACTATCTAATACTGTTTGAATGATTCTCTGAGGACTTCCAGGGCAACTTCTACTTTTTACCTGCTTTCAGTACTTCCTCTCAGCCACAGTAAAGCATCTGCATGATCTATGAGAGGGACTAGTGTTATGGAGGTCACAGATTACTCCTTACAGAATTTTAACGCATCTTTGGCTGAAAATCATCTACTTAGCAAGAACAGTGACTATTAATATATTCATTTTGGGTAGACCTATCAGTTTACTATTTTGCCACAGTCAAGTTCTGCAGCAAAAATAAGGGTTTCAATAAGTATTATAAAAAGTCATACACTTTTTTTTTTTTCCCCGCATGAGCTTACAACATATAATGACAAACAAATTTACAGATTAGAGACAATTGCTGGCTTTGCTTTTAATATATGCCTTAGGCCAGCAACCATCTATAGGTTTCTGTTTGGCTAGCCCTTTACACACTGCTTCTGGAAGAGGCAGATCCTGAGAAAGGATTTAAAGGAGGCATTAGTAAGTAATAATTTAAAAGGTGAATTCAGTGAAAGAAAGGAGTGCATGGACAGAATGAATTCAAATGCAAACACTCAGGCATAGGCTCAAAATTGAACTCCCTTATGAAACAGGAGGTAATGGGATACTAACTCCATGCAGTGAGGCACACAGAATTTTAAGGGACCTGAATATTAAGGCAAGAAGTTTGAACTCTGCATGATTGGAGTTGGTGGAGGTTCAAGAAAAAAGTGGTATGATCACAGTTATCTGGCAAACATTACTACATCATAGTTAGCTCCCTTCAGGGAAAAAAAATAAATAAAAAAAAATCAAAATATTTTCTTGAATTAGATTTGGTGATTCTGGTTTGTGGGAACACAAGTATGAAGGGCACATCGAGCTCATGAGTGGTTGTCTTCCTCTCATGCTCTTCCTACAATCTTTTGAAAAATAAATCTATCAACACCACAGTAAATTAGTACTAATTTATATACACTTCCCAGCTGAAATCATCTGCTGATTATACATGATTACAAACACCTTTGTTTTAATAATGAAAATTACCTCAATGAATAAGATGTATGACACATCTCAATCCAGATTCACTAAAGTTATTTAGACAATGTGAACCTAAAGGTGGAGAAGATGAATCTGCTCCACAAGGCAAGGGAGATTGCTGTTAGAAACGAGTAAAGAAGCAATCATAAGCATTTATACAATTCCTACACTTAGATCTAAATTATTTCCTTGGATATTTACACTCCACACCTCTGAAATCCTTGGGAATTAACCAGCAACTGCTAGGGTCAAAACCCAGGTTCTGCTGATTTTAAGCACTGTGTTGTGTTAGTATGGTTAAATTTAGTTTACATCTGAATTTGGAAATAACAGAGTCTAGGGGAATTTCACATTCAGAGTTCTTGTCAGATTTGGCCCAGTTAATCCTTTAATTGGATGATGAACTTCCTAAGTATAAAAACAGAAACTGAACATATTTCTGATATAAGAACAAATGGGGAAAATAGTGTGTGCATAAAACTGGTAAAAATCAGTGGATTTAGATTTAGAAAATACTTCTAAAGTATTGAAAAAAAGGTTTTAAGGAGCTTTGTTCATTTTTGAATAGAAAATAGAAACCAGACACATTTAGCTACATTATTTTCCGTTAGTATGGATGATACAGCTGACAACATTTAATGAGTTTCCCCAAATTTATTTCAAAGTAGTGTTTTACAGCTTGAAATGAATACCAGTGCTGGCAGGTGTCAAGACTCAATAGCAATTTGCTTTCAGAGCAATGATGCAAATTACACACTTGAATTCTACAAAGAAAAGAACAGCAGTAAAATACGGAGTGACAGTACTATGAAGTTTGCAAGAAGTGTGACGGATCACTTCCTGATAGATCTGGTTTACCAAGCACAACAAAATCTTAGTGACTAGCACTGAATGCAAAGTGTACTTAAATTTTGCTATGAAACTGAACATGGTAGGAGCTGAAAAACTTACGTTTCCTTCTATTTCTGGACTCTAATGATTTTTTGCCCTGATTCAGCATTTTTTCTTGCATTCTTTTTACTAAACTGAATGCTGAAGAGCAACTTTTCCAACCCCTTCCTCACTCTCAAAATGATACAATAGAAATCGGTTAAATAGATAGTTCTTTTAGTTATGTTATAGCAATATTAAGATGAAGGTAAGGACCTACAAGTGAGAACTAGTGTAAAAACTGTATAATATATATAAAAGTAGTGCAAGTTTGTACCATTCTTAATAGTTTTTTAATACTAATACTTATTTGGATTTTTGTTTGAAAAATAATTCCATAAATACTTTCTCTGAAGAAGTAACAAGTCTGTAAGAGTTACTTGATATTTTTTAAAAATGTCTTATTAACCCTAAAAAAAATAGAAACAGCAGACATAATAAAGTTAAAAACACAGGGTGAGCAGGGGAGATAAGTAAGTGAATTCAGACATATAAAAGCTTCTCCATAGACAGAAAGCATTTTCAGCATTTCAGACCAGTAAGGTAACTGCCTTGTGTAAGGGCTCAGGTTAGTGGAAAAGAAAATATAGACTACAATCCAGCAAAGATTCAAAACACATGCTTAACTTCATGCACCTAAATAGTCCCATTAATGTGAAGTTAAGCATGTGTGCATGTCTTTGTAGGATCATACTCAAGTGATATCCCTTTGATGAACGTTGCTTCCTGTGTTAGCAGGGAAGAGTGTTTGATCAGGCCAGCATGGGGTTAAGCGCCCTTTATCTTTCACCTCTCCATTTAGAGGACCCTACTATGAAGGTGGGGGTGAGGATGAGGCTGAGAAGCAACATCCAGCCATGAAGGTATATAGATCAAATTTTGGTTATTTTAAGAAAGAGAGCCTCTAACACCACAGCGATTGCAGGTTGAGTTGTCGGATTTGTATTCTGTGGATTCCTGAGCTGCCTTGGGTTTCAGAGAAATTCTTAATTTTTTTTTCTTTTCAAATATTATACCTAATTATTAGTATGGAAGTAGCTCTGCTTTTTTGTTGTTTTTGTTTTTGTTTCTGTTTTTGTTTTGTTTTGGTCTCCAGATTAATCTTGTTGTGCTAAGAACATACCACTTATTTTATTTTCTCTTCCCCTCCAGCTATGATTAGAGGGCCATTTGTATTAATACCCACAACTCCTACCCTGCCCCCACTTTGGATTTTTATTGCAACAAGAGTGACTGCAAAATAGTTGTGTAATGTATCACACTAGAAAACTGTTAGCCTAAACTGAGCTCCAATACATTCCTGGCTTGTAGTTTCTTCAGGAGTGTTCACTACAATAAGACTAACAAAGCTGTCTCTGTGACATGTCAAACGTAGAGCTTTGTGTAGAATACAGAAGAGAAACAGGGAACTGCGTTTCTTCCTACCTTGTAACTTCCCATTGCTTAAGGCCATTCATGGTGTAATTGTAGAAGCTCTTTACAAATACAGTAATCATACCTAATAAACGCATTATAGCATGGGTATTCTTGGATGCACTTTCTATTCAGTTAAACTAAGACAAGAAAGATTCTATCATTTGCTTAGTCACTAATTTAGCAATAGGTTGGAATGGATCCTCTAAGTTCCTATTCTAGAAGTAAAGAGGTTGATTTTTTTTCCCCACCATTTTTATTGAAAATATATTTTGTTACACTTCTTCCAAACAGAAGTTTATGACTGTATATAGCTACTGCATTATATTCTGCCTTAGAAAGATGCATAACTTGAGTATATGTGCCACAAGGCTAAAACCACACATGCTTCATAAAATGAAAAAGTCAAAACATATGAAGTATATCAAGAGAGAATATGAAAGAAAAATTAACAAAAGGACAAAATGAATCCACCCTAGATCTTTTGGTGAAGAAAACCAACTCAGGTTTATTAATGGCTGCCAATATTCAGTGGCTATGAAAAATGTTGTCGATCCAGAATAGAAACAGAATAGAATAGTAAGATGAGAAGTAGAGTGAAAAAAAAAATAAAAAAAAATTAATTTATATTTTAATATTCCATATTTCTTTCTAACATTTAATATTCCATTCTAACAACAGTGGATTTGGATGCATTTAAGTAAGGAATTGTTATTAAAACTAACAACTGACTCATTATATATCACTTAAATTGTAGCATCACTGAATTACAGCTTGTGATTGCTTTGCATATTCCTAACTTTACAGCTAACACCCCTTTCCAGTTTTTATTATCATCTCATTACTCCCATTCTTCCTTTATGATGTTATGGTGACTAAAAAATATGTGACTAGAAAATACCAGTCTTTCATACTTCAATCCCTGACTTCCCCTGGGGGAGTGGATTACTGCATCATAATACTGGTATCTGTTAGTTAATGCTGTGGGCTCCTCTCAACTTCAAAGTAAAGATATTAAAGGCTCATTTTCCACTACAAGGCAGGTGTATTTTTATTAGCTCTTTTTCAAAATTGCTATGACTTCACTTGTGGATATCCCGCCAACAGCCATTATTGAAAGCTGGACTATAATTGCTAAGGAACATGCAATGTCTGAAGCACTAAACCAGTGTTACTGCAATCCTCCAACAACTGACTGAAACCAAGTGTTACATCATTAAAGCTGAATTACAACACACCCATGGCGTGTTTTCCATGTGTGCTATTTTAAACAATACTAGAGAAAAACCTGGCTATAAATTCACAGATCCCCAATTTGTTCAAAATTCATGAACAATGAGGGCTGTCTGACAGGCTCTGTTGGCTCTATTTTAGTCAGAAATGTCACGCACCATAATTAAATGTCTGTTTGGCTTTTATTGGAGATGGAAATGCTAGCTCTAGTTATAAATTTAAACAACCTGTCACAAGGGGAGACTCCACATTTGTATAGTTTAGGAAAGTTTAGCAATTGTAATTGCTCCAGGAAAGACAAATAAACTAATGGAAACTGTTCTATTTCTTAATTGGCTTTGCATAGGAAAAAAATAAGCTAATGTGGTTATGGTATAGCTTTCATCTGGTTTGGACCAACTTTGCTTTAGTAGAAAAAGTTAGTGCACCACTACTTTCCGTTGCTGTTGCTTAATTTTCACTGAGAAATTAACTGAAGAGTACAGTGATCACAACTTCTAGGTTAAGAGAAGATGCCATTGACAAGTGGCAACAAAATACCATCAGTCTTCCAGAAAAATGTTTAATTCGATTCAGCACTGTTCACCCTGGTGTTGTCCAAGTGGAAATATTTTGCCATCACACTGGTATGCAGAGGCTATTATAGTTTAAGCAAATCCTGCAATTTTTCTACTCAGCTTCAGAAATTTTACAGTGCCCAGATTCCAGTGGAAAATATTTGATCACTCAAATGCTTGGACAGAAATTTGTCACCTGGAATAGAAATCAGGGTAAACCTGCCAGCATCCTTATACAGACAGGCTCTGCAAATATATACTAGGCAAGATCTCTGCCAAATAACTTGTGTCTGGCCAATACCACCTTTCAAATAGTCTGTGAATACCAGTTGCCAATAAAGATTCATTATACCATGTATAGGTAAATATTATTTTAGCTTTTGCATCTACAGTTTTAAGCTTACACAGTAGCAATTCATTTGCTCTCCACATATTACCTGTCTGCTAGTTTTGGTGTAGCAGCCAATCACAATATTCACACTTCTCACTAGCAGCTAAACAATATTCCTCTTTTACTTAAAATAGATCACAGTCAGATGCGAATATTTCCAAGTTATGTTTTTCTCTAACAGACAAAGTCAGTACTATGGCTATTTAAAAATAGTAATATCATATGCAAGTTTTATTATCATGATCTAGAAGTCTTCCTGCTGCACTGCTTTTCATGAAGATAATCATTTCAGGTTCCAGAAATCAGGTTCCAGATAATCCAGAGGGACCTTGACAGGCTTAAGAGGTGGGCCTGTGCAAACCTCATGAGGTTCAACAAGGCCAAGTGCAAGGTTCTGCATCTAGGCTGGGACAATCCCAAACACAAATAATCTCTCTGTGTGGAGAATGGATTGAAAGTAGCCCTGAGGAGAAGGACCTAGGGGGTTGATGAGAAGCTCAACATGAGCCAGCAACATGCACTTGCAGCCCAGAAAGCCAACCATATCCTGGGCTGCATCAAAAGAAGAATGGCCAGCAGATTGAGGGATGTGATTCTCTCCCTCAGCTCTGCTCTCATGACACCCCACCTAGACTAGTGCGTTCAGCTCTGGGGCCCCCAGCACAAGAAGGACATGAAATGAGTCCAGAGCAGGGCCACAGAGATGATCAGAGGGCTGAAGCACCTCTTCTACGAAGACATGCTGAGGGAGCTGGGATTGGTCAGCCTGGAGAACAGAAGGCTCCAGGGAGACGTCATTGCAGCCTTCCAGTACCTAAAGGGGGCCTGCAGGAAAGCTGGGGAGGGACTCTTTGTCAGGGAGTGTAGGCATAAGACAAGGGAGAATGGCTTTAAACTAAAAGAGGGTAGATTTAGATTAGATATTAGGAAAAAAATATTTACTATGAGGGTGGTGAGGCACTAGAACAGGTTGCTGAGAGAAGGTGTGGAAGCCCCATCCCTGGAAGTGTTCAAGGCCAGAATGGATGTGGCTTTGGGCAACATAGTCTAGTGGCAGGTGTCCCTACCCATGGGAGAGAGATTAGAACTAGATGATCTTTAAAGTCCCTTCCAACCCAAACCATTCTGTGATTTCAGCTGGGTTCTATGATCTTTTGAGATCTAAGTTATGGAATCTAATCTATGTATGATGTCTTCTACTTCTGAAAGCACATGCATATATTAAATTAATGCATACACATACACGCTATCTCTACACTTGTTCACAGTGAAACTTTAGAACCATTCACCCAGGCATAAATCCTTGAGGGGGGAAAAATAAAATAAAATAAAAACAGTTTAGAAGTAGCGTGTAACATTTACTTTCACCATAAATGTTTGACTATAATTCTTTTTTACACTTTCATTCTCTCTCATTTAGAAGAAACACCAAATCAGATAAACTCCCTTCAGAATGCTCTTTTTCAAAACTACACCAAATTTACTGTTAAGAAACTCCTTAAGCATTTTGTGTAGATTTAATTTTCACCTAAGATTTACCAAATTTCACCTATTAGAACAATGTGAGAACAATCTTGTGAATAGCTATTGATGTCTGACTTCTAAAAATGCCATAGCAATACAATTTAGCAATAGTTTTTCCCATAACATTTTCCCATTTACCTGACAAACCATACTGCTTTCTCCTTTCCTTTCTATTACATCCTTTCACACAGCTTCATTTTCTCCCCTCCTCCCATAAGACTCCCAGTTTCCTCATGTCTCACTAGCAATCCAGTTAGTTTAAGCTCTCTCCTGAAACCTTTCTTTATTGTTCATATATTCTTTCATAGAGACAGTTTTTCCCCTCCCCTATGTACATATACGTGTACAAGCGTGTGTGTAGAGAGATAAGAAATTAAGTTTTGCCCAGACTATATATACTATATATTTTTATTCTATATATATGTCAGCGTCTATATATTCTAGCGTATACCAGGCGGGACAGCTAATGGCAAAGATTTAACTCCTTTTTGGCACCCTGATCTCTAAATCTTCTGGCTATTAATTTGTCATCAGCATTGTTTACTGTATTTTCACCACTACTTCAATTTATTCTGGTTTTTCCAGAGACAGTGCTGGCTGAAGAATAATTATGCCACACATAAATCCTCAGTTGATTATTTCTGACAATAGCAATAGTTTGTAGTATTAGAGCAATCTATTGCAGCATGACCAGGGATCACATTTGGTCCCAGTTGCCAGGAAATTTCATTTTCACGTGCTCCAAAATAAGTAAGTAAATAAGTCACATTACAGCAAACTCACCAAGAATAAATCTATTAATATCTATTGTATACCTGGACTTTTTCTTCAAATATATTTGTTTTTTCTTTTATTCAAAATATCTATTGTTTAGATCTTGTATAAATCTATAAAAGTCCATTTCATACCATTATGCTCAGTATGTACACCATTTTTTCTGCCATTATATGTGGCTTAGATACACCACTTTTTTTTTGTGCAAGCTATGTCCCTGTTTTGCGTTTGTAATCCTCTAGATAATATTACCTCCAACACAAACTCTATCATCTCCATGCATATTCCACTCTCTTTGCCAAGACTCTTCCCTTCTAAACCCTACAAACTACATTGCAGCCTTCCTGATATTTGTGTTTGATAGTCAGATTAGGTTACATATAGTTGAAATGATTTATATTCTCTGCTTTCAAACAAGTTTTCCCTCCTCCTTTCCCTATAAACCAGATATCATCACTGTTTGTCTGCCCATCTTGATTTCCATCTCTCCTGAGATCACCACATCCAGATGTGCAGATTCTTTCTAAATGATATACCTGAGATAATCACTCTTATTCATTCACACATACAGGATTCTCATCCAAACCCTTGTCTTCTCATATCTCCAGTATAAACATCTTAGCAAACAGAATTGCTATATCTCATTAATGCCTGCCCAGAATGCTCCTGAAAAAAAATTGTCTTAGTCCCTTTGGCAAACACTGGTAATATTGATGAAGTATAGCCACTTGCAGCCCAGTCTTTCATTAGTGCATTAAAATACTGATTTGCTGCTGTAGAGCGAAGGGGCAGCAAGATCTTCAATTTATTGATGATTTGGATGAAGGAATTGAGTGCACCCTCAGTAAGTTTGCAGAAAACAAGTTGGGTGGAAGTGTCGAGCTGCTAGAGGGTAGGAAGGCCCTGCAGAGGGACCTGGACAGGTTGGATCGATGGGCAGAGGCCAATGGGATTAGGTTCAACTTCGCTAAGTGCCAGGTCCTGCACTTTCGCCACAACAGCCCCATGCAACGCTACAGGCTTGGGGGAGAGTGGCTGGAAAGCTCTGCAGAGGAAAAGGACCTGGGGGTGCTGACTGATGCTCAGCTGAACATCAGCTGGCAGTGTGCCCAGGTGGCCAAGAAGGCCAATGGCATCCTGGCTTGTATCAGGAATAGTGTAGCCAGCAGGACCAGGAAGGTAATCGTCCCCTTGTACGATCTTGGCCTCTGGTGAGGCCGCACCTTGAGTACTGTGGTCAGTTTTGTGCCCCTCAGTACAAGAAGGAAACTGAGGCCCTGGAGCATGTCCAGAGAAGGGCTACGAAGCTGGTGAAGGGCCTGGAACACAAATCCGGTGAGGAGCGGCTGAGGAAACTGGGGTTGTTTAGTCTGGAGAAGAGGAGGCTCAGGGGAGACCTTACTGCTCTCTGCAACTACCTGAAAGGAAGGTGTGGGGAGCTGGGGGCCTGCCTCTTCTCACAGATAACTAGTGATAGGACTAGAGGGAACAGCCAGGGGAGGCTTAGGTTGAAAATTAGGAGACATTTCTTCTCAGAAAGAGTAGTCAGGGATTGGGACAGGTTGCCCAGGGAAGTGGTGGAGTCACCGTCCTTGGGGGTGTTTAAGGAAAGGTTGGATGTGGTACTTAGGGACCAGTATGGTTCAGTGGGTGACATTGGTAGTAGGGTGACAGTTGGACCAGATGATCTTGGAGATCTTTTCCAACCCTAATGATTCTATGTTTCAGGACCTCTTCAATACAGCAAGTGGCAAAAACATCCAAACAGTAAGAGTAATATCTCTAAAGCACTAAATTAACAGCAGAAAAGTGCTTTTCCCTCTAAATGGTTTGAAACAGAGAGAAAAAAAAAATCATACCTGGAAAGCATTTATTTTTAAACCTGATTGGCAAGGAAAATATTTTAGAGATGTTTATCTTAGAATGTAATAACATTTGTAAGGAGAATATAATTGTTTGCATTAAAGGGGGGATTTATTTACATTGATGATGCTACGTTTTTTCCTCTGTTATCTTAATGGTAAGAGCAAACTGAAACAGGAAAGCAAGTCACTGAACTACCAAATTTCATCTAATAACAAAGCAATCTATTCTTCCACTCAGCAACTTACTTCAAAGTGCATATACAACCAGAATTTTTCAATTTTTTAGCTCCCATTAAAATAAAACAATGAAGTGTTTCATGTGTTTCATGTAATGCTAAGCATTATTTTTAAGCTAAGCGGTATGAAAACGCTGCATGAGAATGAGCTCCAGAGAGCTGGCATTCCTTAAAAGGTACAGTACATGAGCAGTTACCATGCATAATTATATAATTACACTTGATGGCAGCAATAGCACATAGAGAAGACTATTAATAGCATGTACAATCTGAAGAAATCTCATGAAGATGAATATCTTCCAAAATATGAAAAAGTGGCATTTTGGTGCAGCATATTTTAGTTTTACATTTCAGCATGACAATTACCATGAAAGAAAGGATCAAAGCCAAATGGCACAGCTGGCAGCTTGAGAATAATTTAAGAGGTGTATGGCAATAGCTTTTTGGTTTCAGTAAGATGGACTGCATTAACTGTAATAGGGAAATGGTGAAGAAAAGTCATACAGCATTCTTACCTGGCATAAATACAGCATTAGTCGAAACTGCAGTTTTGACTACTTCAAAAAATTTGAAGGGGGAAAACTTAAGATAATGAATAAGAACAAAAGCAACATTTCCTCTGTACTTTGGGACAAAACACCAACCCAAAACTACATTAAGGCTTAAATCAGCAATTCAGGAACTCATGAACACTGAGAAATATAATAAGCACGTGCCTACAGTATATACAACCATGGTTCTTCAACCTTGTCTCCAAATTATAAAGAGATAATCTGTCTGCAAAGACATGACTATATACTTCAGAAATCAGGGCTGCTGGGCTCGAAGGATGTAATACAAGCTATGCAGGTAAAGCTCTCTAAACCCAAGGCTCTTCTCTCATTTCCTGTAATATACTTATTTAATAATATAGCAGGAATGGAATCACAGAAGCAACTTCTTTGAACCAGCTGTGCCCTGAATGGGCTGGAGATGGTCTACCAAGTCTTCCCACTGTCATTTTCTTTCATCCTGCTGTTGACCTGGCTAATATTTGAATATGCATTTTATTTTATTTTTCTCTCCCCCGGCAGTAATAATGCTACATTTGACTGTATACTTTATGGCCACCAATTTCTAAGTCTCCTTTCAAAGAAGACTGCACCTTGGCCTGAAGGGAAAAGTGTGGCCTGTCTTAGCAGTTTTCCTTCAAACAGATGGACATTTGGCAGAAGATCCATCTTTGTTTCTATTAAGCATAGCTTCAGTTCTTTGCAACTAAACTAACAGCACAGTTGCCTTTCTACTATAATTTTTCCAAGACTATTTGTATTCTAAAGACTGCCTAAAGGAGGAGGCAAACATTTGTCTGTACATGAACACTTCTGCAAATCAGAATCTCCACTGCCAAATGAATTATGGGTTCTCTGAAATTACTGGCATATAGGCCCAAATACATGCAGTCTAACACATGCAAATTTTACAGTTGCAATATGCTTTTGTGTGGTTTAACAGTATGTGTTACTGCACATTACAAAGCAAAATAAAATCACGAAGTCCACATAATTTCATCTATGCAAAGATCAAAATAAAACAGCAGAGGGGGTAAAGTAGTTAATAGGGGAGATATTATGTGGACTGTCCAGGAAAATGGAGAGTTTTGGTTGCATGCTGCTTTCACAGCTATTATTTTTGTTAGTTTTGCAATCCAATGCTATAGATTTTTATTTGATACTAATAAGTTCTGAAAGCCAGAGTTTACAAAGCCAAAAGAATAAACCTGGATCCACTAATGATCCTGTTTTCCCCGTTCTTAACTCTCCGCTAGCCAGAAGTTGAGCTGTCAGTGCTACTTCATTGGAAGGGGCAGATTTGATTCTTCCAGTGGATTGAGATTTTTCTAAGAACTTGGCAGAAATTAGCAAATTTATCACTTTAGAAGGCAATAGTCCAATTAGATACTTGAAAATGAAGTTAGGATGACATCAATTTATATAAAAAGAGAAGGATAATGGAATAAAGACAGAAATAAAAGTTGAAAACTAGACCCCTTCATTTAGGAAAGTCTCAAATATTTTTTCAGTGTTTATATAGATAGATTTAAAAGCATATGCCATTGTTATCATCCAACTGCACTTTCTAGACTTCTGTTCAGAGGTCATGGCAAATTATACCCAGTTGCCCCCTAATTTTTAGAACTTAGGGAGCTGTTATCTCAGTTGCTGATAAGTTGGTAACACATTTTTCTGTCTCATTTACAAGTCTGTGACAGCTGAATTCCTGCTTTTGACACATGATATGGTCTGGAGATGTGTTTTAATGAGGCCTAAATAATCCCAGAAGCTAATTAACACTTTCAATAGTATTTTTGAGATATTTGGAATGGGCTTGTTTTAGACCAATACAGTCATGAGGAGCAAAGACAACTCAATAAGATATTAGAATTAGACTCATACTATGCTAAAAAGTACTCAGTTGAAGCCCACAGAGAACTGAATACATACATATATATATATATATATATATATACACACACACACACACAAACACTAAAAAAAAAAGGCAATATTAAAAAATAAAAACAAAAGATAATTTGACTTCATTTGAAAGTTAGGAATAAGAAATGATCAGGTACTCAACTAGGATGATGACAGCTCTGTTCACCACTTATATATAATTGGAGTAGGCCCTTTTACATATGCAGAAAGACAGGTATCTGCCCCAAGATTTTATAATTAACTAGACTGTTTGAAGACAAAGGAAAATTAAGATAGGTTTGGAGATGCATAGGTATAAACCAATTCAGTTAACTGCCAGATTCCATTTCTTAACAGTCTGCTTAACCACCACTTTTTACCTAATATTTGACTGTTTTTTGTAGCCAACTTACATGAAGTCAACAAGAAGAGAAATAACTACATCTAGATTTGTAGTCACATGCAGATGTGCAATGAATTCTGGTAATAGCTAAGGACAAAATTTAGTAACCTTTTCTCCATAAAATCTAAAACGTTAAACCAAAACCAGCCATTTTCAACTGTGTATTAGCTTCTAATCAGAAAAATAAACAGTTTATTCTGGGCATTTCATGGGCTCCACATGAAGATAAACCAAATAAATTCTGTCAAGACAGATGTGATCACTGTTGGAGGGGAGATCTGTATTATTTTGCCTTAGTTTCAGGTAATATCTAGAACTTTGTATGTACTTTTATTTTTTTCCCCCATAACACCTATTTCCAACTTTTGAGTATACAAGGTGTTTTGTATGTTCTGCATTTGGGAATCAGTTGTTAAACACACCAGTTGCTAATCTTCTTTCATCAGGCAATTTTTATTTAGCATTGACAAGAAAAGGAAATTTTAAGACATTCTCTTTGACTTGCGTAATATTGAAATATAAAAAGAAATACAGTATTTTTGCTTTCTCTAGATTCCCTGACTCTAAACATCACAGAAAAGAGAATTCATACAAAAGAATGATAAAACAAGGCGGTAATAAAAAATAAATCACAGCACAGATAAAGTGAGCAGTAGATCAATAAGTACTATCTAGCTAGAATTTAGCATGCAACAGCCCAAACATCACAAACCAGTTTTCAGTGGTTATTTCAGGTGTTACTAACAAAGAGAGTCTCGATTTGTGCTGTTTTTCCTTTGATCTTCATTGAAAACTACTGTCAAAAATGGACTGTGCAAAAATGAATAAATAAATACAAATCCAATAATCAATTTTAATAAAATATACTATAGAATGTTTTAAGTTAATTTGTTCTTTCCTAAATACATGTGTTTATTTGGCTCTCCTATAACTTATATTACAGTCTGATTCTGTGGGTCCCACACAGCCATTATATTCCCCAAATGCCAAATATTCACAGCTGCCATGTTCCATTTACTCCTACAAAGTAAAATAGGACACTTACAGGAGGAATAAACTTGTACCTCCACCTCCCTTGCAAGACATATACATTTGGGTAGCCCTGCTTTGCCTGCCTTTTCTACAGTTAGGTTTTCTCTATTTAAATCTCATGCTTTTAACACTAATGCTGTTTTAAAATTTTAAAATTTAAAAATGCTTTTTACACTAGGCTTGTTCTTTGTGGCCACCTTGTATCTGCCAAACAGAGATTTATTCTGCATCAGAAATAGCTGGCTTAACTAAAGCTGTCATCTCCTAAAAGCTAATTCGAACCTTCTGCATGTTGTGTTGAGGATAAAATTCAAACTAAGTCATCTGCCTGCATGTTGTGTTGAGGATAAAATTCAAACTAAGTCATCTGCCTTCATGGTCTTGGTAATATAGGCACAGCTCCTCTCTGTTCGTAATTAGGACAGTTCCCACCTGCCAATTACAATGGTTTTGGTGGCAGGCTATCTGATTTTGGCAAGAACTCTACTAAGAAGTTTTCCACATTAGGTAGTCCTACTAAACACACCGATACATGAGAGTTCTATAGGTTAACAACAGCTATGCCACAGAGCCAATGCACACACTGGCCATACGTGGCGAGGCTTGGAGGCTCCTTTCTCCGGGGTGCTCTGCACAGCTGGGGGACACAGTCTGATGCATGCATTCAGGAGGCATCTTCTGCCTCTCCCCCAACATGTGCATGAGTGGGGAATCTCAGCAAGTAAGCCAGTGCCTCTCACTCCTCTTACCTTTGCCTTTGTCCCATTATGTTATGCTATACCTTAAATCAACTTTGAACATAAAATAAGTAAGAAAGTACAAACTGATCACACTGGCTCTGTCAAACAACATGAACCTGCTCTGACTGCATTTGCATCACCCCTACAGAATCCAAAGCAGGCAAGGTCCACCCCTATGCCTGTCTCTCACTCTAGTTTATGTACTGCTAAAATAGTAATGCAGAGATGCCTCAGTGCACGCACAGATGACTATACCACAAACAAGGAATCCTCCAAGAGACCTCTCACTGAAAGCACTTTTTTTTAGGCTGATTTTTTACTTCTCTTTAAAGTGAGAAAGATAATAATTACAGTACGGCTTCCCCTAATAGTGCTACCTCCACAGGATAAATCCAGGTATGAAACCAATGTATTTGTGTGTTAACAACAAAATTGCTGTTCTACTGGAGTCATAATTGCACAGACACGTATACCCATGTGGAGTAACTCAGTTGTCACCGGAGATTTATACGAATGAAGCAATTCACTGCTATGGAGAAGATTTCTATTATAATCCATGTGTTATTATGATGCAGAAAAGAATGCAGTTTGATGGGGTTTGTGGCATTCCTAGCTTTTAGAAAAATTATGCTTTGACTTACGAGCCAAACCAGTCTGCAATGCAAATCAGTGACAATGTGCATGAAATGGCACAATTTCATCTTTAGGACACTCAGATGTATAACTGAACATTAATAATTTCATTTGGCATGACTTATCTTTGAAATGTAAATGTTGCATACAGATACAAGACAATACCTAACTGCTTTGGACTCAGAATGGTCATAAAATAAACTTTAGAATTATCAATGTGAATGTTACCTTTCTATTTACTTATTTAGCAGTAGCTGAAAATGAAATGTAAAATTTTCAGACAGTATATGTCAATGTGTATATTTTTTGCACCTTTGCTTCATCTTTGACTACACACTTCTGATTTCTATTAAGTATGACTACCTTCTTGTCTTGTCAAGCAATTAAAGTGACAAAAGTAATAGCAGATGCCTCCTTCATAGTCAAAACTACAGCAAGCAGGCCATAGCTTGCATTTTATTACAACCAGTCTATACAGCCTAATAATTGCAAGATAATTGAAAAGATCCTGATAATAAACAACCGGTTTACTTTTTTCAGACAAAATAAATATATAGCCCAATTTGGGCTTCATTTTAAAGACACATTAGATGGTTTCCAACTTGTCTTGATTTTTGTTTTATTTTATGATTGTAAATAAACCCTGGAAAATTCCTTCACCGATTTTACCACCTGAAACTGCAGCTGTTGGCTGACACTATCAAAGCCTCGCAATTCCGAACTCACGTGCAAATCTCATCAAGTGCAGACACTTCTAATTGATTCCAGAAGTTTTTCTTTTGCTAAGATCAGCGGGCAGAAGAAGAATAATGAGCAGCTTTTAAGCAGAGGGGGAGGGTGTTGAGGCTCAGGGAGTAGAGATTTTAAAAGCTCCAGCTTGACTGCTCTGCCAGAAATGCGGAGCAATTTTACGGTCAATTGGCCAAAGCATCTGGAACTATACATCATAGTCTGCAGTTGATGGTGGTGAAGCCGTCTCTCAAACTGGCTAAATCTAAAATCAGTAACGACTCTGCTGTCACACCTAAGTGGAAACTAACTTAATCTACTGCCAGATTTTACTGTGACTTTTTCTAAGGGACATTATTCCTTTCAGGGTAGTTGTCAGGAATATTAAAAGTCCAGTCCACTGCGTGGTATAGCAGACTTTTCTGAATGAGTCTAACATAGAAAATACAGATTACAACTCGTGTTTATTTAATTCCATGTGTGTTGACAAGGCTTTTTATCATAAGGCAGTAGTTTCCTTCTATCCCCAGCTTCATTTCTAAAATACATTTCAAATACGCCAGCCAATCTAGTTAGAGCACAGAGACTGCCTAAATGCTGAGGTCGTAAATCATAGCATAGGGCATGGAGCTTTCACCTTAATGGAAACCAAATATAGGATATGCTGCACTTTGAAATGTGGCACAGATGATCATAATGAGCGACCAAGGAAAAATGCTACAGAGCAGAAAACTATCGTTGATGTGGAAATAAGTTCTTATGAGTAAATGTTTGTTTTAAGTCAGTACTCATAAGTCAGTATTCTGATGCTGGTAAATTACACTAAGAAACAAGTGAGGTAACAGCAAGTCTTTGTATGGTGAAAGGAGAAGTAAGTTGTGTGGCAATATATCACATTAAGAAGGACTGCTGTGGAATGCAGAGTACAGTGCAAATCAGTTCTTTAATAAACAGATATTATGTATTTCATCCAGACAAATTAGCTGATATGCTTGTAAGAAATACAAGAATTGCACAGAAGACCAGAGAAGCAGTCCATTTGCTACAGAATACTGTCTCCAAAAACGTTTGGAACAGCTGCATCTACAGAGTTTAGATATTCTGGAGGAGTAAATAAATAATTTGACCACAAAGAAGTTCATTTCTGTTTTCATTGGTTAATGGTTGAATTATGCCCTGCAGCACAAGACTCTATATATCTTCCACAGTTGGTTATTTTTGTCATGCAACACATGCCCATGAGAAATGGAAAACAAGTACTTCATTTAAAATATCACACAGGTATACATCCTCCCTTTTTCTCTCTTTTCCCCAGTGAAAGTTGTCCCAGATCTTTATCCTTCCTACCCGTAAGTAAATACATGACTGCAGACGCTTTCATAGCCAGGCAGCCCAGGAGGCTGCAGTGTAGAAGGGGTCTGGATGAACAGACTTACTCTCAGATTAAAAGACTTAGTCAAAACAAAGGTAAAAGATAAACAAGAACATCAAAATAGACATCTGTATTGTTCTCCAGCTCCTAGATCCTAGTCCTTTAGCTTAAGAGTCTCAGTACTGACTTGCTACTACTATGTGAGTTGGTGAAAATATTCAAGACAAGAGTTCCAACAACATGTCAATGGCTCTCATTTCTACTCATTGCTCCTCATTAGTATTACTGTCAAATAACAGCCAGTGCTTGACCAAAATCAGCTCATGGAATATGCTGGCTGATGCCAAACCAGAGCAGTTGGATGGAAACTCTTTGAAGAGGTGTACCATCATCACAGATTTATTTTTAACACACATATTGTGCCTGCTGAACTGTCACATAACTGAATGCACAAGCAATGTTTTCTGCTACCTCCAGGTGGTTAGGAGATCCCAGGCCCAGTCTGACTAAAAAAGATTTGGCATTAGTAACACACATGATCCTCACATTACACAGGCATGAAATAATCAGCCTAAAGAAAACTAACTAGTATAGGATGTTGCAGCACAGACTGTTGAACAGAAACACATTAGCCTCTCAGCTTGCTGTTTATATCCAGTCAAATAGAATATCTCTGTCCTTATCACCAAGGTATCCTGTGACCTCCACCCAAAAAAAGAATTCGCACAAGATCTAAGTTCATCAAACTCATGTTCCTTAAACACCACGTCTTTCAAAAACCAAAACAAACAAAAAATAACAACGCAAAAGAACAGAGAGCCTGCTCCTTTTGCATAACCATCAATATGAAATATATACAGCACAAGGAACTGAAAATACATGCTGACAAATGTGCAGAGTTCCACCTCCCATAAGAAGAAACAATTACTTTTCTAACTCTAGTAACTTCTAATCGTTGTCTTTGCAAAAATGGAAGAACACCAAGAGAGAACTCTCTTGGAAGGGCTACAAATATAATAGTAATGAGAATTATACATTTAAACAATAGGAACAACTAGATAATTTTCATACTGAACCAAGACTAGTAATCACATTATTTAATATATAATTTCAAAGCATGGAATATCACATTTATTAGTGCTTGAACACAGTAAACAATCATAAAAAGATTACAGCTTTACCAAAAACAACAATTCTTCTTTCTTACCCATCTTTAGCTGCATTTTACTTCCACCTTTCATTGGTCTTACCATTACAAAACTTTCTTGCTCCAAAGGAAGTTGCATCAACTGACTTACATGAAGATAAACCTTTGGCTGCATTAGTCAGAGAAGCCTGGTGACCGAATTAGCTGGGTAGTTTGGGTGAGGCTGGAGCAAGAGGGAGGAGCTGCTTCTCCTGATGGAATTGCAGGTGTTGGCTGCTTTTTTCACAGCCACCTGTGCTAATTTAAGGACAAAATGGGAAAGGCTCCCTTCTTCTTTGCTCTGCTCTTCTCTCCTCTCTCTCCTAGTTTTCTCTCATTTCTGTATTTTCTTTTTCATTTTAACTCGGTAGGTCTTCCTCCCATGCTGTAGTTCTGATAATTGTTAGATGTGTTTATGAACTGCTCTAATTCACTAAAATGGCAGAAGGCTATTTGCAGGACTAGAGGTGAGGCAAGAATGAGTTAAGAATTAGCTGTTTGTATCATCGGATTTTGTGAAACTCTCCACTTAGATGACTACAAAACTGTACCTTCATCAAATCCCATAACAGGCAATCATTTGAAGTTTTAATCACTTTTTTTTTTTTAATAGTTAAAAATAGTATTTGCTTCCGAAATCTTATCTAGTGGTTATAAAATATTAATGAGGAATGCAAGTTTATGAAGAAAAAGGTCACAAGAAAAACAATATGTACTAACAGGAGTCACATAATTTTTCACTAACAATTCAACATAATGTATGGAAAAAATTGTTCTTGCGCTTTTCTGCTGTGATGTGCATGATTAACTTAAGAATGTTGGGACAGAATTATTTGTTAAATTCTAGACACACTGAGTACTGCCATCATGCCTCTTGCAGTTTATTTTATTTTTCTTTATCCCTAAGTGCACTAAAATACACATATATTCAAAAAAAAAAGTCAACATAAATTCTTTTACATGGTGTCCTATATTCATTATTATTGTCCATGAATATTGGACTACGAATGAATTGTTTTTTGGTAACAAATAAGAATGATGAAGTAAGAAGAACATTATTTAAATATATTACTGACCATAAGTACTAAAAATGTAACATTAAGAAGATCAAAGTCAGTTAAATTTGAATGTATATTAAAGATGGAATATGTATAGATGGAGGAAAAGAAAGATTAAATAAATGGTTTATTTCCTACCTCTCAAAAATTGCAATTGGATTTGAAAGAGAAGTAGAGCAAAGGAAGTTGAAAACCAAGCAGATAAAAATTACCAGGAAAAATGCAGCAAAAATTTGCTTATGAACCTCACAAGATGTTCCGAGTTATCTACACTATTATGTTTAATTATGAAGGGTAGATAACCTCTCTAAATGTTAAACAGAAACAATTTTTAGGAAAAATTTTATACATAATTTCCAGAAAAAAAAATCATTTATTATGCTTTCTAGTATCTGCTGATTCAAAATGATCACATCAATAATAATTGAAAATATTAATATTTCAATACTTTTCAACATTAATTGAAAAATTTATAGTAGTTTCCCTACTGTTACAAGAATCTTTTCTTGTAAATACCATTATACCAATACTGCTGTCCATAGCAACTTTCCTACCCTGAATCCAAAAATTGAATAATGTATTGACAGCACATGAGCAAAACCCAGGACAGTAAATCAGTTATTTAAGATGGGAGACTTTTTAATGTCATCATAAACATCACTAAAGCTTATTAACATTACATTAAATGCAACTCTCTAGCACTAACATATTGGAATTCTTCAGAAGCATTATTTATTCTGGTTGCATTAAGAGCAAACAATTTGGAAGACACCTATTTATTAAGTATTTTCAAACAAAACAATGTGAGCATGTTTCTCCTGTTTCTCATTTTAAATGAACTACCTAGTCAGTGCCAAACAAGGCACTAAAAAGAGTCACAGAGAAATACAAATATAAAGAAGAGAAAAAAAAATACACAATAAATCAGAGGAAGGTACCTCTGAAAGAGGGAACGGATAGGGAGGGCAAAAAGGTTAAGATTTTAATGACAGATACAAATAAAGAACAGAATAAGAAATATTTTATTTTCTTCAAGACAGAATAGGAAACCATCTAGCTTCCTCCAAACAATAGAAATAACAACCTGAAAATTTTGCTCCTACTCCTTTCATAGTAAGAGAGCCATTCATGCATACGCAACTCAGCAAGGCAATAAATACAGCTTTTTTTTTTTTTTTTGTAATTTAGAGGGTATATTTAACATATAACTCTTCGCAATTTCAGTTAGAATACCTTAGTACCTAAAGTCAGAGCTAGTACTATAGAATTAATTGCCAAATATTAAAAGTCTTTGCATCAAGTCTATCTGCTAGTCAGTAAATCCTAAAAGCATTTTCCAAAAGATATTTAAGCAAGTAAAATCTTTAAAATATCTGCTGAGTTCTGGCAGACTCTTATCAGAGGAATTCAAGAACTCTGATTTACACACCAAGTTTTGACAAAATAACAATATTGGGGAAAAAAATAATTCTTGATTAGTGGCATTTGTCTGGCTTTAAATATTGTCCAATAATTATTGTTTCCTGTCCAAAGAAAAAAGAAAAAAAAAACCCTACATAAGTATAGTGTTTTTTTTCCATTCTCCTATTGCCTGACCTCAGAGAAAAGCAGGAGAACCAGCACCACTACCAGAAATCTATTAGAAAAGTTATCAGCAGCTATTAATTTTGGAGCTGTTTCAAGTCAAAAGAATCCTTTTGAGTTCCACCAGTAATAGGTCTGATTCTTGATCCTTATTATTGATTTTATTTTTCTGGTTTTAATCCAAAGGTTAACTTTCTGATAACAGTTCTACTAGTCTAGCAAGGTTCATAACCTTGTTGACAACCAACTTTGCTGCTGACCAGCAGTAGGTATCTTGGGAATGTCATTCAGATCAGAATCATAGTAATGATTCAGTGTTATCCAACTCAGATTATATTAAAAGAATTGTTTTAATATGAATTACCAATTTTGCTGGAAAAACAGAAACAAAAACAAAAACCTACCAACAGTGTAGATTAAAAAGCAAAAGTCACAAACAGGATAAAAATACGTCCTATGAACACAAAAATAACCATACCTAATAAGATAAAAGGTCTATTTAATCCAGTATCCTATCTTTATCAATGGCTAAAAGTCTGTTCCTGATGTACTGTATAAGTACAGAGTGATATATTTGGTATTTAAAACTTTTCCAGCCTCCAAATTTCTTCAGATTTGTTCCAGCGAAATGTGAGTTAATCAATTCAACTTCAGGAACAGACTTCTGGTATTCCGGTCAACCCATATAGCAATAATACAGTATTTTTGCAAGGACATATAAAGAAACAGTTTTCTGACTGTTTTTCAACGTACATGGGCTGTAGCAAAGAAAACAATAATTTTCTTAAAAGTAAATGGCAGAAAGGAATAAGGAAATAAGAAAAAAAAACAATATTATATTCAAATAAGGTAATAGAAATAAAGAAACGAAATGTAAATTTGTAATGTTATCATTTTTTTTTCCTAAAACAGAATGAATCATAGAATAGCTCAGATTAGAAGGGACCTTAAAGATCATCTAGTTCCAAACCCCCTGCCATAGGCAGGGATGCCATAAAAATAATAACAATAATAATATAGGATCATCAGTATAGATACTTAGAAGTTAATGTCTTACTTCATATGCACAGTCCAACAAAGAAAGCTGATTCCTTAAGTAGCCAAGTTTGTATACACCTAAGAAGACTGAGCAGCGGATGATTTCCAGAATTCCTGCTTTGGGCCTAAGAACAAGAAATAATTCATGTTAATGTTCTATCTTTTCTTCTTTGTTGATTTGAGTGAAATAGAGGATGTAAAAATAGTCTGTGATGTCCTGCACTTGCATCAAGTCACCTCTCTTAACCTTACATTTTTACAGCATATGGATTTTACGTTCAGCTAGAACACTAAATTTGCTGTGAGAATACATATATGCAAAGAATATATGTGAACTCACACAAGTGTAAATGTGTCTTTTGAAAAATTACAACAGCAAAATTCTGAAAATTGCTACCTGAATAGCTCAGAATCTTTTCATTGGTCTATTTCTGTAAATTTCTACTAATTCACTTTACTAAGACTGTTAATACAGATCTCTGGTATATTGACAGACTTTTACCCATCCTGAAATAAACTTTCAGTAGATACAAGCAAAAGGTATTCCTTTCCGAGAAAATAAAATAAAATAGAAAAAATAGTAGGTGCAAAAGAAGGAGTGGCACAACAGTGAAGGTTCTATTACACATTTCTATTTTAGCAGGGCAAACAGTTTCTCTGTAGGAAATTGTAGTTGTTATTTACTTTTCTGTAGTGTCACAGTGCCTATATGGACTACTTCCTTAGTGTACATCTCACTGAGCTGTTGTTTTTCTTAAGCTCCAATTTGATTTGAAACCATAATGACTAAATTTAGTCTAAAGTCAAAGATTTAGACTAAGGTCTATCCCTCACATGTGTTTGAGTCTAGTCTTAGCTATACCATGCACTTTTCATATACTGTCAGCCTATCTGCCACCCACGGCATGCTACATGGGACGGACACAATATGTCTGAGCTTAAACGGCCTTGGGCCAGTCTTCAAGCCATTTTGACATGCCAAAATCTCAAAACCAGAGATAATGACCCAACAAATGCTAGCAAATTTGAGCATATGAGCAACCAGGGCTGCAATATAAATATGGCCATTAATTGCTATTGGAGCACTCCTAGTTATTATTTGTGTTATCTTCTAGTCAACAGATAGAAACATATATGCCAGAGTACATCTATAGTTCTTTATCAATACATTTTTTGACACACTTGAGATTTCCATATAATAACAAATAATGCTTAAAAACAGAAGAAAAAAAAAACAAAAACTTTTGTCTCTTGCCTGTTCTCCATAAGAAATCCAAAAGAGGTCAGGGACAGAATGATAAAGAAAATTCTCAGCAGAATAGTTCCCTGTGATAACACCTTCAAAAAAAAAAAAAAAAGTAGAAAAATATTAATTTAGACTAATTTGCTGAAGAGAAACTAAATTTAACAGAACAGCTTCAGCTTCCTCACTCAGTGATGTTAATGTCCACTCACTCACTTTTGATGTAATTTGTTGTTTTATTTTACAAAGATTTTCAGTAAACACCTTTATAGTTGCCACTATTTCCAAAATAATAATTAAGATATATCCTTCTGTACTATGTGTTTTCCTGAAGTTACTTAATTCCCTTATGCCTTTGTCCGAGAGGAAACAGTCATATCTCTAAGTTAAAACCACCTCAGCCCTGTTCTTTTTCTTCATCTTACGTTACTGTCTTTACAATTGCTACCTATGAATCCCAATGAATACAAAACAAACAAACATAAAAAAAAAAATATATTGGTGAGACTAAGAATTCAAATGATGTGACAACATAACCATATTTTAACAAGAAACAACACTGATATTACAAGAAACAACATTGATATTGTCCCTTCGTGACAACTCAACACTTGTTTCCCAGTTCAGCAAAACTCTTCAGTTCACACCATTGACTTTAATCAAACTTAAAACTTTTAAACTTTAACATGCATTTGGACAAATAGCAGCATGAGGATTTATGTCTTTAACATTTACATCTAAGTTATTTTGAAAAGCCTTTGTTTTTTTCACTGAAACAACAACAATACAGAACTAGTGGATTTTGCTGAGTTATAAGGAAACCTTTCTAGTTTGAATAGTTTTATGAACAGCATCTTGTACTTCAAGATTACAGGCATTGAAAAAATAAAAATCTGTGAATGTCTGCCTTAATTTCAATAAACTCCACTTTGTGACAAGCCCGCTTTCCTTCAGTGGTGGCCCCTACCTCTCGAAGAGATCTAAGGTAAGTATCTGTGAGTGTGGGAGGCCACAGGAGAATAATCTCAAATTTTACAGCTGTGTGAACTTACAGTGCCCATGTTTGCAAAACACATCAAACCATATGCTCAGGCTGGGTAGGGTTCTGTTTTAAAGAAGAATCACAAGCACCTACTTGGATATCCTTAACAAATGGTAACTGAACAAAGAAAACAGCATCCCAGTAACATGCACACTAAACAGCAGTCTCAATAGTTTACAAGCCAGAACACACTTCTCACAAATGACACCTGTCAAGTCACTCTATTGCACAGATTTATACAAGGATAGATCAAATTCATTACTGGATTGCTCCACTTACAGTCCATTCCATCCTTCATTATGATAAACTTACAAAACCTCAAACTGATGATTACTATTGTTGTCTACTTAGATGAAGACTTGAAGAAAGGATACACTACACTTTTCTTACACTCACCCTGGGCATCTGCTATTGGTCACCACAGAAGACAGGATATTTCTAGAATCCAAAAATTCTACAGCTCTCCTAAGGTTAAAAGATTTTCTGTTGTTAACATGAAGCAATATGCGTTGAAGTGACAAAACTTTTAATTTTTTTCTTTTTTTTTTTCTTTTTTTTCTTTTTCTTTCTTTTTTTTTTTCTTTCTTGTTATAAAAATAAGCACAGACTCTATTTAAGTTTAATAAAAAGAGTAGTTCTTAAACTGATCATCTAGCCACAGTAAGTTCAACTCCCACTTCAGCTTCCTGTAAAAACTGGGTCATACAAAAATTCAAGAAGTAAAGCAAGCAAAGAAAAACATGATTTGGCACAGACATAAGGGAACTCACCCATAAATTTCTTAGAAATGCTTTGTTATGTTTTTCAATGACTGTTTCTTGTCAGATAAAGGAATTTGCCGGGGAACTGGGACTGGAATTCAAGATTTTTTCCTCTTTAGAGACTGTCCTCACTTTTCAGTTGTAGAATTGCACCTTTTTTTTAAAACCAGTCCTGGCCAGGTGGGTCTGATTTTGTTTTGTGTTTCCAGTGCAATGCACTAGCTTCTACAGACTATCTTTAAAATGTCCCTAGACTGATAGGGCATTGTTCTGAGGAAAGGAACATAAGGCCTTAGGTAACAAGAGAACTGAATATCAAATACAAATTTTGAGGATGCCATGTAATTTTTGAAGAGTTCATGTAGTTGCTACTTTACAATATATGGTTAAAATCACACTTTACAGAAAAGGAATGATCTCTGCAATGGTTTTGAAAAAAAAATGTTAATGTTTGTCTTCAGGGAAGGACCCAACAGCACCTGTTGTGAATGAATATGAGTGTCTCCAAGTTCCAGTTTTAAAAAGCTGTGTATTTTCACACTTTTCTGACCTTCCACTGTTTCTGAGTTGGCCAGCATTAGACAAACAGCTAAGTCCTAGGCATCTGGGTTTCCTTGTTATTCCAATTTCAGAAAACTAAGGTGCTGATTAAGTCTACCTTTCTTTAAATAACTGGAGTGCCTAAAACCCTGTTATTAATTTAAGCTTTCTGTGTACTCAGTGGAGAGAGTGCATTTACTGAATGATTGTTTCTTGCCATTAGCTAGAAAGTAAGCATAGAGGTGAAAGTAGGTATAGCAGGCTAAACTTTCCTAGATTGAGCCTTGCATTTGAGTGGGTGATAGAAACACTTCTCCAAAATAGACACATTTTGGGCATATTTTTATTGGTGTTTTCTCTCAGAACTTCTTTTTTTTTTTCCTTCCCTAAAAGATATTTTAATTTCCATTTCTAAAAAAAAAAAAAAAAAAAAAAAAAAAAAAAAAAAAAAAAACACAAAATAGACTCTCAGAGTTAACATCTTTGCAGGAAACAATAAATTTTTTTATTATTCATTTTTGGTGGATTATTCATTTTTGATGGATTTTTATTCATTTTTGATGGATCTTGATAAGCTTGATAATGTTGACACTGTAATATAGTAATTCAGATTGCAGCTTTCTCTCCACAATGAAATAAAGGAGTGAATTCAAGAATTTGGACCATGAACATGCAAACTTCACTTACTCAAACAGTCTCTCTAAGACGTGCAAAACTAGAGCTTGAAATTATCATTTGACTCACCAAATTTATCTAACCACAGAAGAAAAAAATACACAGATGAAAAAATGGAGACAAAATGAAAAAATTGAAATTAAGTTTTAAACATGGATTAATTTCCATGATTAATTAATTTCTCAGTTTCCAGGACAAAAAAAAAAAAAAAAAAAAAAGGAACAGAAATACATTTTAATGTATATCAATAGAAGCAGAAAAACAACTGAAATAATCTTATGATTTAGGAAAATAAAATTCAAATATAAACAACCTTTTATCTTTTAGGTTAAAATGCTATGTGAGGTTCTTTGATTATTTTGAACTACCAGAGCCAGGTATGACCATATTTTATGGATTCTCTTTTTGAGGTCAATTTCTGTTTATCTCCCTTTTCAGACACTCACTTCAGAACCACAAGATTTTGAATGGTAGCCATTTATAAAATTTCTTATAGTTCAATACCATCTGTGTCTCAGAATGTGAAAGACTGAAGGAATCTAAAGTGCAACCTGCAGTTATTTGCAATCTCATCAAACTCACACAAATGCATAACAATGTAAAATCTTGGTACTGTGATGCAGCCTTCAACTTCCTAAGTCCTTTGCCTTCTGAAGGCTGAGGGGTGAGGCATCAAGCCTTACTGGGAACTGTGAAGGTAGAAGGTGTAAGTTACTCTTCACTATAGATACATGTATCATACTCACATGGAAGAAAAAAAAAAAAAAGCGTGCAATGTTTGTTCATTTGTGTCCTAGTCAGGGACTACCAAGAAATTTGTGGTGAAATCCACCACAATGCCATTTGGGAGTAGGAAGAGTAGGTATATTGTGGCAAATATAGAAAAGCTATCTGGAAACAGCTACAGTTTTGTGAGTTGGGGTCGAGCTCAAAAATCTCCACGAATCTTCTCCCAGAATATCACTATCCATCTTTTTTGGCTAACAGGCAACATTCTTAAACTATTAACAACCAACTAATGTTTAAAATAACAAAATAAAATAATATAAATAAAATAAATAAAATAAAATAGCGTTATAATGACACTTCTTCATACTCAAGAGTTTTGGAGATGTATTTGAATTTTGCTCTTCAGTTGGCTCTAAGCCAATGATGGCACTGGAAAGCAGATCTGGCAGCATTTTCAGCAATAGATATCTTGCCAACTAGTCTGTCTGCAGATTTACCCATTGGAGAAAGGGAACTGCCATCACCTGAAGGAACTTTTACTGAAACACAGACATTTGGTGCAAGTTTGCAAACAGCAAACCAATCATACGGCATACATATCTATTTATTAGTTTGCTTTCCTAACTTGCTCTTTACAGTTCCAGTGGTATAGTTACATACTGTCTTGATTCTCGTATTTATTTTCAAATTTGTATCACCCTATGAACTGGATGCTGGCAGCTGTGACATCCATTTTCCAGGCCTTACTCTACCAAAATCAACATTAGTCAGTAGATTATATCACTAAACTAAACATCTTATATTAAATCTACACACTGCAAGTTGCACTGTGAAAAGAATGTGCTTTTTACACCTTTGTTAGTACTAGCATTTTCAACCCACTTAAACATTATTTGAATGGATGTATATATAAAACAAATGAATATTTATATACTGGAGTATTTGCATAAACAGAGAAGCCTGTTGGACCACAGTTACAAGTCAGCCACAACTTTGCAATGTGGTTATTGGCTGTAATCAAACAGAAAAAAATATTTTTGTTGGATTTTGATTCCATTGAAAGCTCTAAAAAATATTTTGGAGCCTTAAAAAAGAAGGAGGGTTACAGAATTTTGGGAAGTTTACATTGCTTTTAACTGACAGATTATCACAGCATGTATATAAATAGAGAGAGAGAAAAAAAATCTGTTTAACCAAGGAAATATGCCATTCCAAATGTGCATTTCGATGTAAATTGAAAGATTCCAAAATGACTTTTATATTTCAAAGGACTCAGATTGTTTTATTCCTACTGAAGAATAAATAACATGAATGCATTTTCTCATCCTATTCTCTTCAGTGGTTCAACAGAAAAAGATGTCAGGACATTTCATAATTTATCAGGTGCCCTGCTGTCATATATCAGATACTTTCAACATTCAAATGATACATGTTAATACAATGCTATGGAACCTGTGTTCTTAGGTGTCTTTGTATGCATTTTATTTTAACTGAGAATTCCTAAAAAAAAAAAAAAGAATTCTTAGCAATATTACTTACATGATACTTGTTGATGTCCTATTGATTGGATATATTAATTTTGTTCTCAACTTTCAAGAGACCTATCTTATCACTTACTAGTTTTTGTCTAATTGAAACTGCTCTTATATTCATAGCTTTATAATCATAGTAAATGTTATAGTATCTATCAACAATAAAAAAAGACACTGCAAAAAGTGTTTAAGGTATACTTCACTTTGATTTATGTGATACATACAGTTCCGGAGCTATGAGACTTTTGCTTTGAATGTACCGCAGTTTTACACTCCTAGCACTCTCTCTGGGACTGATCCAAATCCCATTATTTCAATGAGCTTTGGATCAGATCTAGATGTGCAGAACTCAGAAGTATTTTTTTATTCTCTGGATGTAGTACAGATTGCTATATAGAAAATAAACACTGTATATGCTCTCCTGTGGAAAATATATATTTGTTCTTTCTTGTTTTGCTCTTTTTCTATGTTAAAAATGTAGTTCATTCAGACTGAAGGTATACAGTTGCTCTTTGCATATAGAGAAACTTAACACTTCTACAGGGCCTGAGACCAAACACGGAGCAACTGTAATCACTTGAGAAATGTAATAACTGTGTGCTGCATCTTATGGCTATTATGAAATGGAACTTATACCTAAAAATGAGGAAAACAGTTAGCTTTCTCCATTTATGGAGCTATGCCACAGTTATGACATAATTCATAGCCAGACAGAAAGTTCCAGTTGTATCCATAGACATTTCATAATTCAGTGTAGTGGAAAACTGATATTGAAGAATGTTTTTTGCCAAGTAAAGTTATTCATACACAAGCTTCCTTCTCATGACAGCTTCCTCACTGTACTGTAGAGCAATGCTGGAACTCTGTCTTGGGACCAGCACTTTCTACACCCACGCCAAAGGTTTATGTCCTGAGATGAGGTGCTTCCAGTCCCCTGTGCTCTCCTTATCCTTACTGCCTTATTACCCCACAGTTTTCAGCAGAGAATTTTCTAGTTGTTTTGCTACAATAAGTTTATACATGGTGGATGTATACTTTTCCGCTCTGTATTTGCAAGAATTTAATGATCATCTGGGCTTTGGGTGCATTTTTCAACTTCCCTTATTACTATTCTTAAACAGCTGCAGTTATCAGCAGAGAAAATAATTTGGACCATCCATTTTTTCCTTCTCAGACCAGAAAAAAATACAAAAGGAGAAAAGAAAAATTATGAAAAAACTCATGAACAGACTCCTTAGTTCTTGCCATTAAAAGCAGTATCAACAAAGTAAAGAAAACAAACAAGCAAACAACAAAACACTTGATTTGATCCCTAGAAAAACATGACTTGCTGATCATATGCAGGACTCTAGAAGCATATCCTGAAAATCTTGCAAAGGCTTTTCTCGATGTATGAACACTGGAATTAAGTGCATTGTACACCTTTTTTATTTGGGAGGTATTAATGCTCACCTTTGGATTAATTTCCTGTCTTCAGAAATTTCTCAGAATAGACTAAACTTCAGATGGTTTAGTAATCTCTAAATTCCTTGCAGTTGTGGTGTGACTTTTTATAGAGATGAACATGATGTGTAGAATATTTTAATGTTAATCAGAAGAGAGTTCCTGAGCTACCTTTTGTGTTCTTTCGGAATGCTATATAAAATGCTTTTTAAACATTTCTCAAAACCAGCATTGTTGTACTGGTTTGATGTGCAACTCAGAACATGTCTAACCTAAACAAACAAACAAACAAACAAATAAATAAGTGGCCTGCTGCCATGTCTTCCATTATTGCACATAAAGACCCTTCTCATTGCCCTTCTTGCAATGGGATGTGAGAATTTCTGAGTTGAAACTTCAACATTCAGACAAGGCTTCTGAAAACTTGGCAATACTTTGGAATCCTTTGAACATGTTTAGATACGCAAAATAGACTTACTTCCAGAAATCCGCCTGGACAGATTCAGACATGTCATTCAAGGCATCAGGGCACAGCAAGAGGAGCTGCTCCCCACACAAGCGGCATAGTGGCCAGCAGCAGTCCAGTGGGCTGGGCCATGGAGTCAGGGAAAAGGTCACAATCCAGCAAGGTAGGTAGGGGACAGTAATTGCCATTGGCCAAGGGCCAGAGATTGCTGGGAAAGCATGCAGGGATGAGGCAGGTCCACGGTCCAGCAGAGGCTGATAACCCCAGGGGGCCCTCAATGCCTTGACTGCAGGCCTGTGGCAATGTCTGTGACACAACAAAAAGACCGCTACTTAACCAAGCAGGAATGGGAAAGAATATAAGAAGGGCAAAGGACATTTTATTAAATGTATGGAGTTTGTGGTGGCTTTGGTAGGCTTTTGACTGATTTCAGGGACACTAGGTTTATGCATTCAAATTATGCTAGTTAACTAAAAGATTTTCCCTTTAGTAAAGTAGAAAGAGTTTTCAAGGAAGGAAGAATGAAAAGGTAGTTGGAAAGGTGTGTTAATATCTCACTTCTTGTAGGTGGAGAAGGCCTCATAGTGCACCTTCAGAGACCACACATAGGGTAACCGTGTTGTGTTACTAGCGAGATCCTGTCAGCCCAAACCCGTGGTGGGAAATAAGTCCCTCTCCCTGCACTTCTGTCAATGCTGTTGCACATTCAATACTGGAAGAGCAATTTGCCCCAAGGCAGTGGTCCGCTAACTCTGAACTCATGCTGAAGATTCCTACCTGCAAGCACCACAAGACCTTTGCAATCCTCCTTCTAAAGCTTGGACAATATTGGAATCCAGAAATGTGACCAACCTTGATATCTTAAAACCTATATAGCTTTAAGTCTGAGATATATTCTTCCTTTCATGAGGTCCTAAAACCTGAAGCAGACGCGTACCTTTTCTGCAGAACATTTATTATTTTTAATTGAATTGCTTAACTTAAGCACATGCATCTGTAAATGGTTAATAAAGTTATTAAATATTTTAATTAACATGTTAATGCATATATAATGTTATATTATTATATATTTAGCCATTTATTATTATACTTTTTACATACTTTATTTATGATTATAATAGTTAATATATGATACAGGCCTTAGAGTTTCTTTATTAGAGGACTTAGATTATGCTTTATTATTTAAATATGTCATGAGTCATATTACTGTCAGCATGAGATGCTATTACTCAAAGATATGAATTACTTACAGTCACAGTAGCAAGAAGGTCAATATACAGCTCCATTATCACTGCAAAATGCACTACTGCATAGCAATTAAGGTAAGCTGGTACTCTTGGGTTGAATGGAACTTCTTTTCCAGTGATCTGTATGAAGCAAAGCAGATAACAGCCTTCAACATTGACACAATCCAGCCTGATATTCCTTAGTATTCTTTGTAATTACAAACACAAAAGGGTTAAGGGACATAGATAATTGCTCAGAGATAATCTACCTTCAAATACATGTAATACCTAGTGTGAGACAGAATTTAAATATGTGTGCATGTATGTTCACAGCTGAAAGAAAAAGAGAAATGACCTTACTCTATAGAACTATTTTGGAAATCTCTTTAGGAAATGAATAACGAAAAGATAAACGAGAAGATACATTTTTTCCTTAAAATAAAATAAAATAATAAAATAAAATAATAATAATATTAGTAATAATAATAGTAATAATAAAAAGTAAAACATTCATTTCCTTCAGTTTCTTTTCCCATTTCATCTTCCCCTATGCTTTATGACTGATAATTTGCTAATTTAAAATAGCATGTGTAGAGTTTTTAACATTGATCCAGTAGCATTAAGAGGTCCAAGTAAATTACACAAAACTGAAAGCCTCTGCATGTTATATTTACCACTGGGATTTCCTCAGGAAGGCCAAGTCTAGGTTTGCCTGGTCCCCAGCCTGGCCCTTTGAATAGGACAGAAAGCTTATTGCAAAATCCAGGTGTGGCCCAAAACGTGTTCCAAATATGAGCCAAGGGACGTAACTGAAAAAAAGAGCAAGTGATTTTTCAGTGTTAGTAAAATAAAATTTAGTAAAACATTATATTTTACTCATTCTTAGCTTTCAAATAAAAGGTTTTGAAAGTCTGTAAAGAGAATAAATTAAAACGAGAAGTTCAGAAAACCTGACTGAAATAGGCAAGGGCTGTATCAGGCCCTTGGTTCATAGTGAGAATTATGATGACTTCTGCTCAGAGGAAATTTTCACTTTCTTGTAAGCAATCCATAGTATTTAATGGTATTTTGTATAGCTCTATTTATGGTGGTTTTAAACTAGAATTTTGTTACTGGGACCTTGACATGATATACTCTCAATTCCTAAATTCCTTAGCTTCTGTCTGGAACATATATAATTGCACAGACTGTGGCCATCCTTCCAGCATCCAGCCCAGACACCCCTTTGGGTAGAATCTCATTCACTGAGATACCTCATGGGGTATGAAAAGTCCCCATGAAGAAAATGGGGACTTATTTACTCCTCAGTCTCTGAGGTTTTTATGGAGAATTTTTATCCAGCTGAAGAGGAGCCTGGACCAAGAATTCCACCAAGAAACATCATACTAAGATTTTTTTCTTCATTTTTAAACTGCATTCAAACTGTGTTACAGCTTTTGTTGAAACCATGATATATAATGCTGTCAACACAAATCATTCTGTAGTATCTTGAAGAGGAAATATTCAATACAGATAAAAATAGATAGTAAAGATATCACACCATGGGATTATTTATGAAATAGTAGTATTTAGAGAAGACATAAACAACAGTGTTTTTTTTTTTTTTTTTCCATCTGTGCTTCTCTGCATATTGCTCTGTGAATGGCAAACTGGACATCATTCAGTGGGTAAATCACAGACCTGTTACATCTCCATCATAATTAGTTAATAATTTTACTGTATTGTACTTTCATTATGGCTCTACATGCTCTATATATGTTCAATGCAGCGAGTGGAATTTTTTTTTTTGTAATGAAATAATTAAGATTAATAAATGAAGATAGATTAACTGACTTGTGCAGCAATACAGAGTTAACCTCAATTGTGCCTAAGAGAGGAGTTTTTCTGAACATCAGTGGCTGTTGAAAATACCAGTCAGTGATACAAACTGATACAAACTGCACCTGGAGCAGAATGGGTTCGAATGAATTTACTGGATGTGTTAAGCCATATACAACTTTAGCATCTTCTGCTTCAAATGTTCCTGAAGGAAAAAAAAAAAAAAAAAAAGAGCAACCAACAATCAAATTAAAAGTATACTTATTTTTGTTTGACAAACTAACTAAAGATAAGGAAGAACATTTTTGTTTGTTTGTTTTACCTACCAAATATCCTGTCCCAGATAATGAGTGTGCCACCATAATTTTTGTCAATGCAGTAACGATTTCTGCCTGTAATGAAAATCATTGGCAAGTCATTCCATATATAAGAATATGTGTGACTTAAATATGAAGGGAAATCTTAGCATCAACTTCTAATCTAGTTTTAAGTTGTAGTAGGTTAGCTACCTTTTATGTGTCTATAAAATGTCTTTTTTCTTATTAGGCATATAACTCTCTTTCTACTCAGATTCAAATATACAGATCAAATGTGTCATATCCCAAATTTCTGTGAAATAAAAAGATTTATTTGGAAAGTAAATTTAGCTAAAATATATATTTAAAAAAGGAAAATTGAAGAGCAAACAAAAAAATCACCTCACCAATTTATACCTAAGCAAATATATACCAGATATATTTATGCACAATCATCTCATTAATGGCTTTCGTCTATGTTCTATGTCATGTGTCTGATCCTGTCTTTATTATTAACTTCAAGATGATCCTTTTATCTATTTGCTAGGGAATGCATTTGTATATGAGCCATCCTATCAAAAGTATGAGAAAACCCTCATTGCTTACACTGCTTAAATACCCCCAACTTCGCGGAGTTTGTTTGGAACAACTGTACAACACTTGATCAGCTCTAGAGTGATTCTGCTCAACTCTGATCGGGATCAGGCTCAGAGGATTAGTCTGGATTTACAGCAGAGCAAACAAGAGCAGAGTGTCTCCCTCCAGGATTACCAGTACTTGTGCAAATTTTAAGGATTAGACACTTACAGCACCACAGTCTTTTTAAAGAGTCTACAGTGCCATAAACACTTTACACACGGAGGATATAATAAATATTAATAACATCCTCTGTACATATGACTGCATTTGAGTCTGTTTCAAATTATTTTGCTCTTCCATGCTGCTATTACATTTCTCCTTGTTATCTATGCACGCTGAATGAGCTAATGGCATCTATGAAACCCACTCTTATTCCACAGCTATGTTCCTGGCATTTTTTATGATGCATTGGAGTTATTAATCAAATTTAGATGTTCAGTACTGTCTTTAATGGTTCTGAATATTGATGGAAAGTCATATCAGCTGCCATATACAAGTGTGAAGTGATATTTTTCAAAAATTCAGACAGTTGGAACTAAATTCCACTAAAACATTTAACAGCTCTACTTCGAAAAGAAAAACGTATTTTTGCATATTTAGTGTTTGAATTTGAATGCAAGAGCATCTGTTATTGATCGATAAGATGATCATGTTTTAGCAGTCAGGGAAGTTGAGATATTTTTCTATCATTCCTCATATTTGCAAGTGTTTAACTACTTTGTTCAAAATCTTCAAATTATCTCATGTTACCTAGGCTTAACTTCTGCTCGGTAATTTATCTCAAATGTAAAGATTTAAAAACTAAATTTAATTTCTAAAAACATTTTTTCTTTTAATACTGTGCAATTTCTAACATAAGAAAGGCTATTTTTGAAGCAATGATCAAAATTAAAATTCTTGTATAAAACTAAAATAAAATTTTAAATCTTTTTTATTACAGTACAAAAACTGACCATGAGAAAAAACACTTACCATGATGAACTCTGTGATGACTGGGAGTGTTAAGAATCCACTCCAAAGGACCAATATTGGTGACAACCTGGAAAACAAGTAACGTTTATATA
This sequence comes from Cygnus olor, assembly GCF_009769625.2. Lineage (NCBI taxonomy): Eukaryota > Metazoa > Chordata > Aves > Anseriformes > Anatidae > Cygnus > Cygnus olor. The sequence continues at coordinate 30,920,312 of NC_049170.1, forward strand.
AGTTTGAAAATACTGTATAAAATCAATAGGAAAGAGGGAAAAGAGGAGGATGAAAGGCATATAGAAGATGTTTATCTTCAGGAGACTTGCCTCAAAAGATGAGAATGCAAATTTTTTGCCTCAACCTTTTCACTGTGTGAGCTACAATGATTTTCAACAACAAAAAAGTGAAATCTAGTTAAATGAAAGTTAAATTATATATATTTTTTTTGATCAAGCATCATATTTTCTTTTTATCTTTTATTATTACTTCATGATTCTATACAGATCATTTCACTCACAATATTTATCTGTATCCATTGGCACTGTTCAAGTTCCAGTGTAAGTCTTTAAGACGTGAACACTCTGCCTCACAAAATGGCTGGCACTGACCCAGAAACAACCACTTCTTCCTTCAGTACCTTTGACTGCTTGTCAATACCCTTCTTTTACCCAAGCAGAAGCAGCACAACAAACCTCATTAGGGAACTGATACTATTTTTTTTCTTTTAAAATCAGTTTAACTGGATCAGTTCCTGAATCTGATCCAATATATGATCACAAATACTCACATGAGTTAGAGGTGTAAGAAAGTAGCAGCAGCAACTTAGACCAGTATAAATTCATAGTGAACCTGCAAGCTAAGTCAACGATTCAACAGTACAAGAAATCCAGCCTTGATCCTTTTAGTAACAGACCAGAAAGTGTTGATTGCCATAAACTCACTCTAATGATTCAAGTATTGTCAGAAAATGCTGATGAGTTAAGTTTGTATGAGCAGGGTTTTGTGCTAAATGAGGTATTTGCCTGTATTATGGAGCCAGAGGAAAGCTAGCATTAACTTCAAATCTTTTACTTTGGTTAGCTCAATAAAAGCATGTGGATACCCAGACATAGCAACTATTCCTTAATCCAAAACACAGAACTATCAGTCAAAAATAGATGCAATCACTGGATGAGTAAAAAGTGTTTGTGGTCAGAATATATCACAAAATGGTATCTATTTGCCATGTCTGGTTATGACCATAATGTCTTTCAATTAGAAGAGAAATAATAAAAAATAAAATAAAATAAAATAAAATAAAATAAAATACTTACACACTTATACCTTAGGAAACAAAACACAGAACTTACCACTTTAAAAAAATAATAATTATAATTTTAATACTCATCCTGTAGACATGAGTGATCTGTAATATATAAATAGAGATAATATTGGCAGGTAACACACTAAGTAGATAGGCAGCCACTCATTACTCACGAGAGCAGGCCTGTTCTTTTAAATAACTAAACATACAAAGATTTTATTCATATAAAATTTACTGGTAAAAGTTCTAAAAGATACCAGTTCCATTTCTGTCTACTTTCAGTTCCATTTGTGCAAGAGAAAGTAGATCTGGACTCAAAAAGTAGACACAGGACATTTCATCACATGAATTTAAATCTTTGTGAATAAAGCAAATATAATAATTAAATGAATAAACAATTTTGTTTATATTTGCCTTTCATAACATAAAAATAACTTCTAATTATCAGGTTAAGCAGAACATTTTTGTAAAGAAAGGAGTATAGAAATGAGAAGATTCTTCAGAAAGAGAGAACTGTAACATCTGGAGCATCTGTCTCAAAATCCTGCACACATTGGCTGGAAAAGCAGAACACTGGGACAAGTTTGTTTTGTTTTGTTTAAATCAGAAGCCAAGGACAACATAAATAGGGCCATTTGTATTTCTCAATACTCCCTCAAAATAAGTTCAAGCTTTAAAAGACCACCTAAAGGTGAGAAACAATTCATCATTCATGCTAGCTTAATTTCCCTCCTCTCTCAAGCAGAAAATCCCACTGTTTTAAACTACGTGAGATGTAACCACTAAATTAATTTAATGAGATGAATGTCTTGGATTGAACTACAGTCCAACACCTAAGAGAACAAGGATTTATCTCTAAGACTGCACCTAACTTTGACCTACTTGGTTTCAGTATATTTTTAGCTAACTATTTAAACAACTTTTTTTTTTTTCTTGGTAAATATAAACTAAATCTATGCCAGGAGTGCAGAGAATCACTAAGAGATAGCAGTCTTCACTTTTAGCCTACAGGTAAATTATAATAAATGTCCTCAGAATGAATGCCTTGAAGTATTCAATATCCACCTGATTAATTTCATATTTTTAAATTAAAAGTCATTCTTCTGAAAGTTCATATAATACTTAGGTATGATGAAGTAAAACTTTACATTTTGAGCTTCCCTGAGGATCTCAGGAGTTTTAGTACAATTTTAAATGAATACTTCTGGCTAATCCTAGAGAAAGCATTTCCTTTGGAAAATGAAATGTGTCTCATCCACTTAAAAGTGAAGAGCCCACCATACAGTCTTTTCTGGGGATGGTGACAATTATAAGTCTCCTGAAACATCTTGCCTTCAGCATCATGAGTGATTGATGCCTGGGCCCACTTTGATTCAGCAAGGTTACCTCCATTAAGTGGCATATTAGCTACATGCTGATAGAAATATTGTCCGAGATAACAATGATGACCACATGTCTTTTAAGATCAGAGGTGGCACAGTACTCTGTACCTGACAAGAAAAGATCCAGCATGTTGAAATTAGCAATACATAAATCAATACTTTGGCTAAAACGCATCAAAAATACATTTCCATCAGATATTTAAAATGGTACAGGATGCTATTTCTAGAAATTTGCTTTGCCATCAGTAAGTTTACTCCTATATATTTTGAACATTTCTAAAATAGAAGAAAAAAGCTGTTATAACTGAAAAACTTCTGGTTCCAAAAGGATATAATTCATTCCAACAAGGAGAAATATATCACCTCTGGAAAGGTGGATTTTGAAGCTTCCTACAGCACCACGATGTGAAGAACATTTTTGTTGATTTTTGTTGAATTTTTCTATCTTCTGCCATCTTACCACAGGTAAAACTCCTACGAGCAGATCCTTCATCAGAGTAAATTGTGAAGGGTAGGATAATAAGATAATTTTTGCCAGGGAAGATTCTGTGCTCTATGACCCTGTTATGTGAGGCTGAAAGGAGCCTACTGAAATCACAGTGAAAGGACTGGACTTTGTAGGGATTCACTCATAACAGGATTTAATGTGGTGTAACAAGAGTCCACATACAAACTTTGTTTCAGATCATTTTACTGGAAATTAGTTTCAAAATTAAAAAATGTATAATGGAAATGTCATTGCCCAATATCTCTGTTGACTTTACTGCAAATCCTTTTCATACTATTGAAAGGAAAAGGAGTCTACTTGTGAGTGTAAAATATTCTTGTCTATATCAACATCTTGCAGTTATCTTGGGAAGACAGAAAAATAACTATTAGAAAAATAGTTATTTTCTAGAAAATAGAAACAGAAAAATAATTATAACTAAATTGAAATACCTCAACTGTTGTCCAAGTATGATTTTATCAGTATTTTGACCAATATGGCTGGGGGAGGTGGAGAGAGGGGTTATGGTTGTGTTTGTCTCCTAGATACAGACACCTACTGTTCTAAATCAAGCCCTGCCTCCAATTTTTCCTCTCAATTAACACATCATGTGCACCTCAGCTCGTATGCCAGTGACCCACAGATGAACTGCAGCAATCCTGCAAAACTATTTTCCCGTTTGCTTTGTTTATGTTTTAACATCCCATAGCCAAAAAATAAAAAATAAAAATAAAAAAAAAAAATGACAAAACCTTACAAATGGATTTGATAAAATACCTGTGGATCTGATATGTAGGTGTCTTATGTAAATCACTCATAAAAGCCTTATAAGATCTCTCCTGAAAACATATATTCCTCCTTTTTCTTTTTTTCTTGAAAAAAAAAACAACAACAACAAAAAAAACATATTCCTACGTTATTGCACTGAGGTATTTCTAAACAATAAAGCAGAATTATTATGAGAACACTTGAAGCAATTCCAAGAGCAGTTTAAAAAACAAGACAGGATAAAATCTGCAGGCTTAGAAATTTTTCCACATATAACTGAATGAGAAATAAATCTTTTTTCTATAGTAGTGGTTCTTATATAAAGATGTTTCCTTTGTGACAGCAATCCCTAACTTAAAGGAAAAGAACATTATGCGATATCTCTTGCAACATGTAAGCACCTCCGTTTGCGGTCTCAAAGTTTGTCAGCACCAAGGGAAATCTTTATTGCCTGGTACCTGCACCACTTCAATGTAGTTCTTGTTTAAATAATGAGAAAAAATCGTGACATGAAATCCAAGGGAAACTTTACATCTTGTGTAACAACTCCTCCTGTCACCACTACAACATGAATCTTTGCTTAACTCTCTTTCAACATGAATGTTAGGAAGGAATGTCGTCTGAGTAGAGTAGGCAATGTTACAGTAAAACCATTGGTAAATAAAAAGTTTAACTTTTTTTTTCAAGTATATGAAAAGCCATTTGTAGCAGAGCATGACTTTCAAGATTGTAGTGTAACTGATCTACAGGACAGGAGAAGGTAAATTCATCACTTGAGCATCACTAAGGAGCACTCTGAACTTAACTCTGGGGTTTTTGCTAGACTAGTTGGTAGTAAAACAGGTATTACAATTGATTTCCTCATCAAAATCCAGATAAGATTTTTATTCTCAGTACATAAATCTATATTTCAGACAGTCTGGTGGGGAAATTTAAAAATAAGACCCTAATAACATTCCTCAATAGAGCTGCTGTGTTAATTCAGGACAACACACCCATGTATTTATACAGATGGCCCTCGTGATCATATTTGCCATGTGAAATCTCTACAGGGAAGCTAGGGAAAGGCAGAACTCCTAGGATATGTGCTCGTCTGCCCAGTTTCACACTTTGAAATCTTCGGCAAACCCTGATTTATACATCGCCAACTGTTTTCCTATCTGATTAGGCAGTTTTCTACTCCAGTAAGCATGTAAAATGGATGTGTCCAAATTTCCACACTGAGGAGCGAAAAAACAATATTTATAGTTTGGAAATAAAACAAGCTAAATGAATCAGGCCTGTTGGGATCATAAAGAGTTTCATAGGGGGATGATTTTCTGATAAATTTGTATTTTAGGAATGGGAGGTAAAAGCCTAGTTTTAATGTATAGTCAAGTTTAGGGTATGTTTATATAATAAACACACCGACTTTAGAAATGTATTTATAATAAATTATCTTGAAGGCAGTTACTGTTGTCGCTTTTCATTGGTTTATGCCTTAAACGGGTTAAGCTTTGAATCAAATTGACATCTGAGATGAATATTTCAGCTAACACTTTCAATAGGTGGATGCAACTTTTTTTTGTTTGTTTTTAAATGTCTAATGAAGTCCTCCTGTAGGAAAGATGAGGATATATAAGATGTTTCAATCAGGTTGTCCACTAAAATGAAAGAAAACCATCACTAATGGATTATTGTTTTAATTGCAGCATTACAAATAGCAGAGCACAGAGAAAGCCACTCTTTCAGTCATATATCAAGTTAAGGATTTTAAACAAAATCAAAGAGAAAAATTGCTATACAATTTCAGTATTTTTCATCAGCTTGACAAATACATGCTGGAAATTGGGGGGGAGGGGAGGAGGGGAGGGAAGAAAAAAAAAAAGAAAGAAAGAAATCATATGCCAGCCTTGAAACAAACCAAAATATATTCAACTGCAGCTCTTCGCCCTTCTCTTTAAAAAGACAAAAATATAGTCAGCATCCTACACCTTGTATTTTTAATAAATAAATGCCTTTCATATTTTCTTTTACTTTTGAAGCCATAACTGATTAAAATAGATTCTCAATAAGGACAAGCTATGAGCAAAACCCAAGGTTAATATGTGCAAAAACACTAAAGAGATGGAAAATTAGATATCTTTTGTTTGTTTGCTTCTACAGGGCTTGATCTCTCTAACTTATGTCCACATTATTGTGGTATTCTTTCATTATTTTATTAACTTTACTTGGTAAATAGGTTGTTTACATTTTTCTGCAGTATTCAAAAAGTACTGAAATAAGCTGCATCTCTAAGTAGCTCATTTTACTTCCATCTTCATAATCCTCCACAGACACAATTGACATGAGTCATCTAAATAAAATTATTGAGTATGATTTTTGGTTTTAGGGTTTCTGCAGAGAGATTAATAATAGTCAGACCCACTACTGCGACCCATAGCTGTCTGTTGCAAGAAGAATCTTTGGTGCGAGGACCAGAAGCCAGTGCTCAAACTCAAGGACTTAATAATTAGGATGATAAGTCAAGTTCCTGCTTACATTCTTGTCCCATAAACTTTTCATTTCTTGCCTCACAAGTGACCCATCTCCAGCAATGGAAGGGAATAGTTCCCCTGCACAGATTGCTCTTGAATGAAAATGATCACAGAATGGTGAACTGCTGAATGTGTTAAGCAAGCTCATTTAAATGACTGATATTTTTAAGTCTCTCTTTATTCTGCAGTTTAGTTAAAAGAGAAGCTAGATAAGAATTAAAAACTTACCATGTCAGGGCACTGCTAGGTAGGCTCAGATATAAAAAACTGCTAAGGAGTACTTTTAAAACTTAGTTTAAATTGGGAGGTTCACCCTGGTGCTACTAAGTTGTAAAGTTGGCACTTCTTATCACCATTAAGGTCATAGGTGCTAAGGAAAGAACTCCAAGCTTCATGACTCTATATTTTTATATAAACAGTGATTAAATAGTGTTCAAGTGCAGGCACAACACTTGACAGGACAGGAGCACTGTGCTCTCTTGTGAATGTTTTATTTTCTCTCTCTTTGTTATTCTTCTTATTTAAAACAAAAAGAAGATACTTTAAATGTCTAGAAAGATTTTTTTCCCTCTTAATGGGGGTGTGAAGCAGGGAAAAGTGGAAGACATTTTGCACTTATTACTAGTATTTTCACTTAGTGATAGTGATGTTAGCTTTGTACTTTTCTGCTCTCTGAAAAGTGCAATGATGACAAGACTTTCATCCTCTAGGTTGGTCAGAAAATCTATTAAGTTATTTTGGCACACAGTCTGGACTGAAGTAGTAAGATCTGCTTCTTAGAATCATGGCAGAGTTTTATTGTCTGTATTGTGTACATATTCTATCTGGACCTACCCACAATAAATGCTTGACTTTCAGTTTGTGGCAGATGAATAATGATTTTCTGAATAATAATAATAATAATAATAATAAAAACAAACAAAGAAATAAACAAAGAACAACCATCATCTATCAGGAATGAGACCACAACTTTCTTTTGAAAAACATTTTTTTTCCTTTATGCAACTCAGTGATTGGCTCATTTCCAGTTCATTTTAGAATAATTTCACGTATCTTCGTAACAGTGAGAAAATCCAACTCTTACAAGCCAATAGAACGTCAGATGATGCGACCTGTTTCTAGCAATCCCAGATGAATCATCTGGGTCACTCCGTTATCAGATATAATCTTAAATATCAGACTAGGAGAGTGGCTGCATATCTCACCCGTAAATTAGGTCCATTTTTTTAATGATTTTTTATGATTTTTTGCAAAAGTCTTGTGAAAGGCTTGGGAATTTATATTAATCCTTTGTAACCTGAATAGGACAGATGTGTGTGTTTATGATTTGAAGGTGCAAAGTGCAATTAGTGCACTGAATTAAGTGACTGAATTAAAGAAAATAAGATTGTTCTTTCACTAAATGAGCCCACATATTAGAATACAGAAAATGAAATTGAAAGGTTTGGTTGACATGTGCTATTTGAATTCAAAATGAATTTCTAGTGAAAAATTCAAGAGAGACTACAATTTCACAACTATACTCAATGCATTAGATTACTGATTTTACCTTTTACTGATGACTCTATCTATTTAAAAACAAAGCAACAACAACAAAAAAAAAAAAAGCCAAATACATTTATCTTGTCCAGCAAATTAAGTTAGTTAATCACGTTTGGTTTCCACTGTGATCCATTTGATAGCACTTCTATACCTTTTTTTTCCAGAAAAGTTCTACACATTAAGTTGAACTCATTACTCACGGACCTTATAGGAACTATTCACCGTACACTAAATTAAGGACAAATATACACCTTTGCAAACTTAGGGCCTTGGGAATGTTTTTATTTTGTATTTTATTTTTTTTACTTGCCAGCAGTAATCCTCCTACTCCACAAAATAGCCACAAAAACAAAATCATTTTCCCATTGCAAAGACTTGTACACATTACAGTCAACTAAATTTTGTTAAAATGCTTTTTAAAATCAAAATCTTATTTCTTGATCAAGAAAATACCTTTCAGTTTTAAGGAACAGATTACTAAATTCACTAACTGAATACAGAATCATAGAATAGTTTGGAAGGACCTTAAAGATCATCTAGTTCCAACCAGAGTTGGAACTAGACCAAGGTTCCAAACCTTCCACTGGATTAGGTTGCCCAAAAATCCCATCCAGCCTGGCCTTGGACACTTCCAAGTACCACAACTTCCATGGGCATCCACAACTTCTCTGGGCAACATGTTCCAGTGCATCCCCATGCTCATTGTAAAGATTTTTTTCCTCATATGGAATGTAAACTCTATTTTAAAACTGTTACTTTTTGTCCACTTGAATATCTTATCTATTGTCTAATGCTGTCACTTATTTATCACATTGTCCTAAAGATATTAGATACTTTCAACTGCCACCCATTGGACTTTTGTCTTAAATAGTTTTTGCTTAAAGAGACATATATGTCCTCTAGATTTTCAAGATATGGTTTTTCAAGATAAGCTTTTGATATTGATATGGTAATCACAGGTGTACTGCTTCTTAAAAGGAGTACATATATTTGTATGTATTTTTATTAATGTTACTTGTCTTTTTAATCTTTTTTAATCTCCTTATTGACTACTTACATTTCAAAAAGCATAGAAGACTGTTTCTGTCTTCCTAGGTAAGAGTTGATGGAGGTAGGGACTTCCGGACTGGGCCACAATAGCTCACCTGGTACTGACAGCCAATGGGCTGTGGATGGCTTGGTGCCAGAAACAGGATTCCTTTTCATGAAAGAGTGAAGCCTCCACAATTTCCTTTTTTTTTTTTTTTTTTTTAATTAAAGAAAACAGAGCAGAAGTCAAAGCTAAAGAAGCTCGGACCTGCACACAGCACAGGAGTGTCCTACTAAAATCATGCTTTCTTGTGATTTGGAAATAGGTCCCATGGTTTTGAATGGGGGGGAGATGGCAAATACTATATACTTCCACAGCAAGCATCAGCTTTACTGAATCAGTGTTTTCTGATTAAAAAAATAAAATAAAATAAAAAATTGGCTTTTGTAGTGATTTCAATTCTCTTTTGCCAGCCTCCATAAGGTGTCAAAATGTTTCCTACTCCTTTCTTGTCTGTTTTCACCCATGTTACTCCTGGTTTATAGTAGCACTTTTTCTGCTTTGATGAGGAAGGAAGACAAACATGAGAAAAGAGATGCCTTAAGAAACCTGAGTTCTATGAGTATGGTAAAGAGCATAGATTGCAGTCTTTTCCTAAATGAGAAAATTAAACAGAAACTAATGCATGTCAAAGATCACACAGACAAGGAATAATCTACTGCCACAATTAATATGAACAGGGATTGATTCAGTTGATATTTTCCAAATACAATTTGACATCTCATAAAAATTACAGCTAAACCAACAGAAACTAATTTCTGTTTTTCACAGGTGTCTATCAGGTTATAAACGCACCTAACTTATTGGTTGTAATAAATGCGTAACGGAAGGATATAGTTTAATATGAGCCACAGACCTTCTGAATCACCTGTGAAAATAAACTGAAATAGAGTATTTCTGTCTGTCAGTAAAAGTCCTGAAACATTTTGTGGCTTTTGAAAAATTAGATTTTTAGTGTTTTTTGACCAAAGGTCTTTTTTTTAAAAAAAAAAAAAAAAAAACTTCCCTCATGATGATGTCTAGATGAGAATGGCCTAGTCATAGAAACATTTCTCCCAGTCCATTTAAGGCAACATCATTCCATTGACGTGATAGGATTGGATTGAACCAAAAATTGTTCTCTCTTGATTTATTGGGATCCTATCTTTAGCCATGATTTAAAAAAAGTTTTCTTTTTTTTTTTTTTCTTGCCTCCTTTCTCATTTAAATGAGCTATTATTATATTTATTTCAATACCTGAGTGTTATTCAGAGATTTAAAAAAAAAAAATCTTTGGAAAATTTGTGATATTATTTCCGATTGCCATATATACAGTGTGATAATGCAGAGAAGCAATGAAGAAAAAAAAATATGGACATCAGATAGCTGAAATTCTTCTAATTGGTGAATATAGTTAAATGAAAGTACATAACTTATTTAAATCACATAGCCATTTTCAGTCTAGGATACCCACCATTTATTTAATAATTATAGAAATGCTTTATCTGTATCAATAGCCCCTTCTGATTTTGGTGCTAAAGATCTTTTATTACTATTAAAATTTGGTATAGTATAATCCTTGTTCATAGTGTTTAGAATCCTGTACTATTTTACATAAAAGGCCAACAGCTTACCAAGTATACAGGAACTAGGGAAGTCTGAGACAAAGAGTAGGTACTTTTGATATTTGTGTTTTGGTATACTGTCTTTGAAGGAATATATGAGCTACTTGAGTTAAAATAAAATGGACCATGCCTGATATTCTGATAGGAAAGCAGAACAAAAATTGACATGACAAATATTGAAGAAGGCCAAAGCTTTAATACAGGAAACTTCTCTGAACATTGTTTGAAACAACAAGTTAAAGTTTTGGAAAATATCAGGGATCATACTTTGGCTATGAATGTTCGCTTTTGGCTGAAACATGACATACAAAGGTTCAGAATAGCACAATCATTCTTTTTTAATTATTAAATTCAATTTGAGTTATTTCTTTAAACAACAACAGCAAAAACTCAAACCTAGACTAAAATAAAATATCTTCCCTCAGAAAGTTTCGTACAATTTCATTCTTTGCTATTATTTAAATATCATGTATCTTTTCTTTCATAAAACATTAAATTGTGCACAACCTATATTAAGACTTTCAGTGCTATGAAAAAAAGAAATCTATTACTATAGAACAAGGCATTTTTACTGTATCTTACTAGATTTTATTTTTCTGAAGGACGAAGATGTGTAATCAAAAGCAGTGAAGTTATGGTTTCCAAACATTCTTGACTAGTCAATATGGGACCAAATTCTGCCTAAGGAACTATCAATACTGATAAGCAGTAATAGAAATCTGAGGATAAACTGATCATTTCTTAAATCCTCTTACATTTTGGAAGAAAACTATTACATCTTGTAATGGCAGAATATGACTGATGAAAGGCTTCTCCATTGGAACCCCTAATGACACAAAGTGCCACACTGTATCAGCAGCCAGTATGGGCTCCCAGAGGACGCCAGAGCTGCTGGGGATGATGAATCTGGTAGTGTTCAGAGCAAGGTTTAGCAGCAGTGAGAACCAGGATCACATTTTCTATAATGTGGCAGGCCCGCAGCCCTAGGGAAACCTCATATGTTGAGGAGCTGATGGAACTTGGAATTACATAAAGGATTTTTGTTTTAGTAGAATGTAAGATACTGTTAAAAGTCAGTAAAATGACTATTAGAAAAAAACATTAGAGATTTCAAACCTCTAAAACAGTTAAATTGTAGCAGTTATCACAAACAAAAACAAAGTGTAATTGTTAAACATCAGTTTAACTTCATCAAAAATACTGGCTAATATAAACCTCCATGGCTACAATAGCTGCTACTATTTCCCTTTCTTTCCCTTCTTTTGTCTGTTAGGTCCCTGTCCTCGAGAGCAGGAAACATGTTAATAAGTGGTGTAACCCTATTTCTATTTTGACATCAGTTTTGATCTTAAAGCCTAACTTCAACATATTTCAGCTGATTTCATTTGCACTACAAATTCAACAACATTAAGAATATCTCCTTTGTAAACAAAGATCTATGATTAGATCAACTGGATCAGTATAAAAGATACATTGTTTTCCTGCTGATACAATAATTTAGTAGTAAAGAGTACTTATCTTTTTATTGTGACTGCAATTTATTCCTGTTTAGACTATGGTCTAAACTTGGCACATACACTATGAAATTTTCCTCTAAACCCTGTGAAGGATTTAGCACTTTAGAGGGGTGTAGGTAATTCATAAGCCTCTGAAATTAACTCTAGAAACTTTATACACGCACTGTGACACCAGTGCCAGGATTCATTCAGTTACTGCTACACACCAAAGCATTAGAGGCATCTCAGATGAGGTAAGAATGGCTTCAGACAGCAGAGAAGAGGTAAGCGAGGCACATATTTTGCTTGAAACACCATAAAAACGGTTTGGAGATCCTAAGATAGGGTCAAAGAAACTTTGCTACCATGAGACTCAGAGAATTTATTTAGTATAATTTCAAAGTGTTGGATCAAATTTCCTCCAAACATTTTGACAACATTAACTGTGTACTGCTTGAGTTTATGCCAGTTCTGGTGATATTTGTTACATTTTATTGTAAACCTTTGTTATTCATTTAATGTTGCAGAATATGAGACACATGTTAATGGTTTTAGAAATTTGCCCAATAGAACTGTAATGCCAACAATAGAAGTTTGTTAATGGGCCACTGTAAGTGCTTAGTAGTTGTAAGTACATCTTAGGTTTTTTTTTTGTTTGTTTTCTTTTTTTATTCTTTTTCTTTTTTTTTTTTTTGTTAAGCAAGCACACAGAAAAGAGAAAATAAAAACAGTAATTTAAGCAACACAGTCACATAAAATAGCAAATAAATATATATATATATATATTTTTTTCGAAAATAAATGTCCTATAGATGGCATAATGATACTACAGAGGGAAAAAAGCATCTGAGTAGTGAGAGTAATCAAAGGAGTAAGAGCGTTGCAGAGGTAATTGGCCTGCAGCCCAGCAGGGGCTACCGACATACATGCTACTGCCATATAACATGCAAAACTTTTAAACACCTCTACTGTAGTGAGAGTGAAAGGCTGTCCAGCTACCTGAGAAGTATGGAAAACTACTTACAAATTACAGTGGGTAATTAACTCTGTATGTATGTAAAATACATTTTGCCTATACACTTACAAAACAAATAGGTGCAGTCATAAGCAAATAGCTATTAGATAACTAAATAACATTTTTTCATCTGAGAACTCTTGTATTAAAAAGGAAACAATATCTTCAGTTTTAACTCTAAATGGTCTTTAAGAAGTACTGTTATTTGGATATTTTTCTCTAAAATATTTATCTTAGAGATAAAATCAGTTTCAGTATCTGCCAGAAATATTTAATAAGCTGCAAGATAGGAAAATATTGTATTAAAATATTAAAAAGTTTTGATTCCTTACAGTTATTATTATTTTTTTTAATCTAATTGGGACCAACTGGCCTCATTGCTTCTTATAAACTTAGCAATATATATTCAGCAAAAGGAATAAAAATGAACAGATGTTTCTCCTTAAAGAAGTCAGACAAAGATTTTTCTTACACAATAAATCAGCTGCTAGTAGATTTCCAGGACACTGCTCCAGGCTAACTGTTTAGGTATGGCTTAAAAACCTAGTTTACCTCTGTATGTATCCAAAACTGGTAAAGTAGATTAAACTGTAGATGAACAGCAAATACTGATGGTGGAATGAAAAGAGCCATTGGCAAGTTGAACATCTGAAAAATTAAAAAGAAAATATACGTTATATTTATCACACTAAAGTTGTGGTGATATAATGAAGTACAATCTCAGGAGCTCAAAGCATTGCATAAGGTAATTTCATCTTCTAAAGCCTCTGTAATGTGGACATTATATAGAGTACATACTGATTATTATGTTACTGCTAGAGATGGAAAAGCAAGTGGGACAAATTTCAGTGAAAGTGATTTACCAAAAGTCATAAAGTGAGCAAGCAGCAAAATCAAGAAAAGAACTCAAAAATCCTGAGATGAGATATTTATTCTTTGCACTAGATGTAGCAGGCAGCAACATATCCTTGACATGAAGGCTTTACTTAATGGGGAGAATTATCACAGAATAAGCAAGGAGGGAATTTATAGCATTATAGCCTTTCCATCTGAACTCCCTCCATGAGCATCATCAGGATAAGGTAGTTTGCTCCACTTTCAAAATTAATTACAAATTCTCACCCTAACTTCCTCACAGCATCTCTCTTGATGCCCTGATACATTGCTGGGTTCTAAAGATGTGCTGGCATGAAAATAGTTTCAGAACATTGCCTCCTTAGGAAACATGTTTTCTTACAGAGTGGAGTCCCAGTAATTTCACAATTAGTTGCTTAACTGGCTGAGCAATAGGATGAGACTTACAAGACATTCACATGTAAGAAGTCAGTCTGCTTTCATCAGAACAAAGTTGTGGTTTTTTTTGTTGTTTTTTTTTTTTTTCTACCTGACCTTGTGTTACACAAGCTGCACTGAGAAATTAATCCTTCCCTAAAGTACAGATTCAAATTCCTATTATCCTTCTCACAAAATCAAGTCTTTGAATATCAGAGAAAGCAATAAGATAACCATGACAGGCCTCCTGAGCCATAAATCCTTTTAGCATAGGTCTGGAAAAAAATGACACGTATTATATAGTATTTAATTATGATATTCCCACAGTTTTTGTCAAGAGTTCTACCCGATAGGTAAGACATCAAGCTGGGGCTATGAAACAAATGCACCCCCATCCCCTTGATATGACTGATGCTCTTGGGAAAGTCACCACAGTGGTTTCTCACTGTCATGAGTACTAAGGCCCTCCAATCCCAGCTTGGTCTGCAGGCTTCAACACTGGAACAAGACCAAAGCACTGGAAAGAAACCTTGTTTTAATCAGTCTGATTCTTGAAGATTGAAGCGCTTGTGAAATATTTATGAAACAAACAACAAAAAAAGAAAAATATATTCTTGTGAAATTTTCACATTCAATCCCTAAGAATCACTTAGTCTAAGTAAACTCACAACAGTTCATATGAACTCTTACTGAAGGTGGGAGCTAGTAAATGCCATCATGAAGGTGGGGCATTTAGGCATGAAATTTTGGAGTAGAGGTAGGTATGAGTTAAATACTTAAATACTGAGTAAATACTGAGATACATAAAAAATGAGTTAAATACTTAATGCAGATCCGACTGCCTTATGCACAAGATTACCAAATAGAAGAACTGTTTTCAAACACATGATTCTCCATGATCTGAGACAGAAATGCAGTGTAAGTCTCCCACAATTTAGAAGAAATAACCTCAACACTGGCATAGAGTCAGTCTCTTGTCTGAGATCCTTTTGCTTCCTGCCACCAACCTGAGCCCTCTTAGTATTTAATTATTAAAATTATTAAATTATAACAATTATATAATATAAATTATATATAATATATATATATATTATATATATATAAGTATATATATTATATATGATTATAATATAAATTAAATTTAATTATTAAAATTATTAAAAGTGGGGGAAGCTCCAAAAAGAAAAGACTGGAAGATATTTGTCTCACAACATCTAGGGTGCTGGCATGGTTTTTCTCAAAGGTCATCTTACAAAGAAGCCAATGAAGAAGTAGGACACGTGGCTGGTAACGCTAATGCAGTTTTCTCTTATTACTGATTGTACCTGTCTATTGACATGATAAGAGCAGGAAATTTTCAAAAGGAATGGAGAGGAAGTTGAAAATAAAATAAAATATAAAATAAAAAAATAAAAACAATAAAATGAAATAAATAAAATAAAATAAAAATTGTGTTCAGATTATGCATGGGATTGGTTGCTGGATTTAAAGTAGAGTTAAAGATGATATGCTTTTTCCCTAAAATTAACATAGGCAATTTGACAGTATTTACAGATGACTCAGGCAAAGGAAGGATCATATTCATATTTACTTTCTAACCTACTTTTCACAATAAGTACTAGAAATACTCACCACCTGCTAAGTGGTGAGATGAGGAAAATTTTATATAAATGTATAGGTAAATTTCAGATTGACAAGGGAGAATGCTTTCCTAACTGCCTCATGTTTCCTTGCAGTGTAAGCTTAATTTTGGACAGAAAGGATTTGAAAGGTCATTCACAAAATCAGAACCCACAGGGAGAAATGAAAACTTATCTTAAAAAAAAAAAATTTAAATAAATAAATTTCCTACTTATGGTTCCACTGCAACAAGATCAATGTCAGTTAAAAAAAAAATAAAAATCACTAAGTACTTTTTCACTGGAAATGCCAATTCACCAAATCAAAACTTTTCATGGGAACATACCAGCTTTCACTAATCTGTAGGGAAAATCTTTCCTGGCTCAAAGATGGAATTTCTGGTCAAAACTCAAGAAAAAATGTTTATCACACTCAGATCTTTTCCCACTTGTGGGTTCAGCAACAGAGATTGAGGCAGAGCCACAGTAACTGATAACCTGATGGGAAAGGCACTTATTGAGGGGGTGGAGAGGAATTCATATCTGGGGCTGCTGCATCACAACTATGCCTCAAGAATTAAGGCATCGGCCCTTTTGGAAGGATGTGTGTCCACCACATTATTACATGCTCTCTGAATTGGTCATGCCCTACTTTTCTGTCTCTCTTTTGTAAGCAAAAGCTTATGAATGCTTTCAGAAAGAAAGAAAGGGAAAAGTCTGAAGATCCTGAGGTTTAGCAGAAGGGCTTAGTTTCCTGCACAGATCCAGTGCTGAGCCCACCTCTCTCCAGGACGTGTCTCTGGGGCTACCTGCTGATCTTTCAGGCTCACCATCAGCACAAAGTGAAGGGGTTGTGGGGCACAGTGAGGATCCACGGGAAAGCTGCCTCCATGGCAGCTCACATGGGGTATACTTTTGTGATGATTCCTCAGGAAATAAAGGTAAGTATTAAAAAAAACATCCTTTACAGATCCAAGACCTGTCAGACTCCTCAGTAAAAAGAAGTCAACTTTGTGATTCTGTGCTGGAAAAAAGTGTTACCCATTACCCTTTTGAAATTTATATACAAACACTTCCATTGCATTAAAATCAACAAAGCATAATTAAAACCTTAGTACAGTTTAAAACTATCAAGTTATTATGGATCTAATATTTGCAATTAAATCTTACCCTTGGAGGAAAGTTAAGAACTGGTATTTAAAGAATTAAGCCATAACTTTTCAAGGTGTATATGCTACATTCTTCTTTCACAATTACACTTTAACTAGGTGCTTCATCAGTAGCAAAAAGGTATAACAACCTTAGCATGCTGATGTTCTCTTAAAAATGAATATACATTCTTTCCATCTATTTCCTCCCCAAATGGACTTCAAAACCATCTCTCAGTCTAACACTAGGTCTGCATCATCTCTCCTCTACTGGACAAAGGGAAATGTTTTGTGTGCAAATGACATGAAGTAATAGACATTTGGTTCCAAGTTCAAGAGTACATTTCACACCACTGATTGTAGTTAAAGCATGCTTTTTTCTTTTTCATTTCAAATCTTTTCAGTCAGCACAAGCACAACCCATAGAGACCGATATTCTAATTTATTTATCTTATACTCCTTAACTTAAAACACATACATAGCTGGCAACAGAACAGTCTTAAAATCCCACATCATCCACCACAATATTCTCACAGTGTCCACAAAACTGGATTTGAAACTGCATTCAACAGTACAGATTCAGTGACATAAATCATTCCCAGAGATTAACTAAAGATTTCACCGGGTTTCAGCTTTGAGGCATCTTTGAGGCACTTGACAAGTCTGGCAGTCCAAAATAATAAAAATAAAAATAAAAATAAAAGTGCAAGAATTAGCAGGAATAGTGCTTGTGCACATTTAGGCTTTGAAAGGTGTAGTAGTTTTCTTTCTCCAAAAGTTCCAGGGAGATGAAAATCCCCATATTTATACTAATAAAATGTTTTGGTTAATATCAAATATTGGCAGAAAAAAACTGCACACAAAAGTATTATAGATTCAATGTTGTCTTCCCTTTGTTCAAAGCAAATCAATTTTAAACGCACATATATTATTTGACAAGTGATACTAGTGTGGTCCTGAGGATGGTCTCTAGAACCTAAGATTGCCAGACACCTTGGCCTTCCTGAATATTTTGTACTCTCTGAGGTATCATCCTCAAAACCACTCAGGCAGACAATATACTCATAAACACACCCATATGTACACACACAGGCTTTTTGTCTTTTTTTAATTATTGTTTTTGTTAATCATTTGTACATATGGTCCCAATGGGTAAAATGTTCAAAGTTAAATCTTTAACATGGCAGTATTTACACAGAAAGTGGGGCTGTGACAGAGATACTTTGACTATTGTTCCTTACGGCCATTTAAATTTGCGGCACTGCTACTAACATCAGATGACTATTTTATGAATAAAAATAATAATTTACAGATAATATTTTAAGAAGCAAAACTAAGAGAGAGTTTTCACAAGTTCTAGAAAAGCTCATAATTTTTTTGGAACCTACTGCTTAAATTTACTAATGTTATGTGCTTGAAACAACTAAGAACAACAGACTAAATCCATTCTCAGTTATGTGAACATAAATCCAAACTTCACTGAAGTTAATGGAGCTACACTGGATTTGGATTTTTGTGAGCACACGCCCTTGGGTTTGAGTCATTTGCTCATAGGCTAGTCATAGAGATTCACAGAGGACTGTAGGTTTATTCCACCATTAGCGTTATACCTCACTGCAGGACAGCTTTTATATATCTTCTAACTACAAAAATATATTTAAAATTACTTCTGAAATCTAATAATAAGAGTTCAAATTTTGAAGTTTTTATACTTCAAAAACAAACAACAATGAAAAAAAACAATCTAAGAAACCACAATATGAGTTTAAAAAAACAGTCATAAGAGAATATGAGAGAGCAGCTGTTGAAAAGCAGCAGTTACCTTGTGCCCAAAAGTTAAAACTGGATAGTATGTTCAATTAAATCTGTAAATGAGTACTTATCTTAATTTCTATTTGATGCATACACAGATCATTATTTACAATATATTTTGTCTGAAATAAAGCTAGATAAAAGTGGCGGCATATTTCTTTGACTTACTGGAGTGCTGACGTATTACATGAGCAGATACAAAAATAAATCTGTTTGCATGTCTAAAGCAATCTTTTCTTATTTCTCTGCTCCTTTCAGCTACGTGGACATATTCTAAAGTAGGTATACTATATTCTGATCTTCTCCTGCACTGATGCATGATTAACTAAATAATTTTTTTTAAAGTCACATTTTTCCTGGAAAGTTATGAATATATGAAAAAGAGTTAAAATTACCCTTCTTAAAATTAATTAGTGTATCACTTTTCAAGTTTGCTATAAAATCAGTAATGAATGTACTTTTAAAGCTTATGACTTTCAGATTCTTCAGTTTCATCTGTGCTTTTCAGTGTTTAACATCTAAAATAATTTACATGTTTTTCTTTGAAGGGAAATAAACACTGTATTTTCACTTTTACTAAATCTTGGTGATATTGTTGTTTGTCAAATCTTGTGCAACTTACCCAGGAGGTGTATTTCTGCAGTACAGATTGTCTCAACGCTGTGAATAAGTTGTAATCTTCAGAACTATGATGTACCTGGTGTGCTGCCCACAGTATATTAACCTCTGCAAAACACATAATTTCTAATGAGGCATATACCAGAGAACAAAGCAACATTTGTTTCCTATGGCCTTTTTTTTTTTTTTTCTTAAGCTAAAAGGAACTAAATCCCCAATTTACACTTTGCTATTATACCATAGTATAATATAGTATAACAAGAAATAAAAACTAATGTCCAGAGATGAGTTTGGTTAGACCGGGTTACATGTCAGCTGACTGTTTAAACAACTTAACTGATATCTGCTGTTATGCTTATGGTTTTCACATAAAAATCACATAAATCTTCAAGTCCACTTGTACCCCAGACCATGAAACACAACTATTGCCTGCCCACTTCTTTTCCACAAATGGAAAAACAAATGGCTTTTTGCTCAAAACTGCTGGAAACTCTAGATTCAACTAAAGGAGAGCAGTTACTCTATTGTGTTGTGGTTCTAAAAAGTTGCTGGAATAAGTGTAAAACCAATTCCAGTTGTGTTCTGAAGGCATGACACCTCTGATGTACTAAAATGAAGAAGAATACTTCAAAATCCTAATAGTATTTCAAGGCATTTTCTCTTTAAGTGCAAATCTGGGTGGCCTCATTGCAGTAAATATTTGTATCTGAACAGTCTTAAGTGGGAGGTTATCAAACAGAAATGAAAGCCAAGAATGTTCATGGCCATCAGATATAGTGCTACAAGCTATGAAGAAGATGTTAATTATAGCAAAATGTGAAAGTGGGTGGCTAATGCAGACCAAATAATGCTTTTTTGGCATTATATAGCAGTATATATATATATATTTATATATATATATATATATGTAGCATGAAACTAAATTCAAGGTCACATATATTTCAAAGGATGAAACGTACACAGCCTCAGCTTATTACAGAAATTAAAAGTTATCTGGCTGACCATCAACTGCATGCTGCCATTGCCACTGACTTCTTACACCAGAGCAATTAGAGAAGTGCCCTTGGCAGATATTTGAATTTAATTCACAGAATGATCTTATAGTGTGTATTTAATCAAACAGTTTAGGTCTGGTGATTAACATGTTCTTGCAATGTGAAGCACTGCCAAAAAATCCCCTTAATGAATCTTAAAGTGTCTTCACCATTTCATGGGACTAAACAGTCTTGTAACAGGAGGTAAAAGCCTTACATGTTAGAAATTAAAATTTTAAAATATAATGAATTTTGATGGATTTTTGACAGACTACATGACATCATTTCTGAATGTCCTCTAAGTCCTTGAAAATCATTACCATTGCTGAATTAAAACTCTAACTTCATCTATCATAAGCCTCACTTAATATTCAATCTGAGAATTCTTCCTTCTTTAAACGTATTTGTCCCTGAAACAGCAAATCTTCTCCATATCAAGAATTAGTAATCTCTCTCTCTAATAATAATAATAATAAATAAATAAATAAATAAATAAATAAACGATCTTAACTCATCTCTCTCTAATGAGCTCACTAGGAGATGAATTATTCAGGTGAGCTTCAGTACTCAATTTGTATTTGAAATGTTTCCCAAGACCTCGACAGAAGCTAAATGAGTGAACAAAGCATCTGAAAAGGTGGAGGTTAAAGACCTGTCTCCTTAGTTGTTTTAAAAGCATTTACTTCCTATCACAAACTGTGTGTAACACAAGCCTCCACTCAATGAAGTACAGCTGTACAAACAGGGTACAGTAACTGGATCTTGCTTCTTTCCCTCAGTCATTTTTCAGCATTGTGAAAAGTTCAAGGAAGGGAATCTATGATGATTTTTACAGTCTACTTTCAGTCTAGTTAAGGTCAAATGGTTTTCAAAATGAATTACTAAACAGGCACTTTATTAGCATTCATTTTTCAGTTAAACTGCCTCTTACACTAGCTAAATTACGGAACAAGGTAACTGAATATTGGTATAATGTTAATCTTTCAGATGTGCCAGTCAACTTAAATGATCTATCATTCAAAAATACACCACAGGAATATTAGAGACATAAACAAACAATTATGTCACAAGCAATTTAACTGCTAAAGCCATTTCTGACTTTTTCTGCTACAGTTAAATGAATTAAATCCTCCTCCTTAATCCTCTTTTTGCTGACATCAGTGGCACAGTCTATGTTAAATTCCTTGACTTAACAGCGTTGATGATCAGAAATAATTTTTGTCCTCAATATTAATGGGAAGAAACTGATTATCTATAACTTTTATTTGAGCAGAAGAATAACATAAGTAAGTGTGAAATGGATCACCCCAAAACTCAGTCTGTAACCATTAGCACATTAAAAATAATTATAGCCATTACAGCTAAAAGACTTCCCACAAATGTAAGAAACAGACCAAGCACTCATCAAAGAATACAGCTGATTGCTCACTAACCATCCGAAACAGAAACAGAAAAGTATGGGTCTATAAAAGCGTTGTGCTTTCACTTTTTCATTCATATGTAATGATGATTACTTGAAATAAAAAGAAAAAAGTTATTTGAATTAGAATGAAATTATAAAAGATTGTCTTATGCATTTTCTCATGTTTGTTACTATATAATGACCAAAAATGAGAGCAAGAGTGAGATACAGATAATTTTGAAACTTTTTTTTTTTTTAGAGAATCCATGTACAAACCAGGAAGTATTACAGTGTTTTTTAGATCTCCCCAGTTTAAATTCATGAGTGAAGACACAGGAATAAAAGTAGGCAATGGAATTGCCATGTAGACAATGCTCTAATGAAATTTTGACTGTTTTCTAAGTTAATGTGATTAGTATACAAAATTAAAAAAAAAAAAAAGCAAATATGCACAAAACCTCTATTTTTGATTCAGGAGAATTAACATCATAGAATCATAGGATAATTCAGGCTGTAAAGGAGCAGAAGAGATATCTCGTCTAACCTCCTGCTCACAACAAGAACAACTATGAGGTTTCTGAGGGTTAGTTGGGTCTTGGAAACCTCTGAAGACAGAAACCATACAAACTCTCTCCATAACCTGTTCCTGATTGTCCTCACTAAGGAAAAGTTTTTTTCTTACATACAGACAGAACCTGTTTTCTTCTCCATTGTCTCTTGCCTTCCCACCATACACTTCTGCAAAAAGCCTGGCTCTATCTTCTTGACAAAAGATGCTTCATCTATGCTGCAAAGCTACTTTTAGGTCCCCTTAAGTCTCCTCCTCTCTGATCCAGTTCCCTCAGCCTCTCATTTTCTTTCTTTTATCAATAGAATTCACATATCAGACTAATGATAATAGTACAAAAGACAATTTTTTATTTTCCTTTAGGGTTATGATACAAATCTCTGAACTACTCTCAGCCCTCTGATTTTACTAATTGCATGTCTGAGTCTGTGTAGACCTGAAGAGCTAGAGAGAAAACTGAGGGCCAGACGATAACCCTTCCATCATCCAGAACATCCTATATAGCATCAATTTTCTTTCCTTCTTCACCTATCTAGATGTTACCATTCATTCTCTTATAAAAGTACATGCTGATTATTTCAGGGTTTATATTGGCTGGCAAGTGAAAAAATTCACTGATTCTGCACAGTGATAACAGCAATGTATTAAGCAATGATTAACTCCAGTAGCAAGACATTGTTCTGTTCTTCCCTGTATCCAAATAGCACATCAGGCTTCCACCTACTAAAACAGAACACAAGAAAATCCACACCATCAAAGGAAACCCTTGCTGTGCTAGGTTATAATTTGTATAACTTTTCTCAGAACTACCTGAAATGAAAATGCCATCTTTATCTTCTATTAGACATAGGTCTTCATTATGCAGAAGGAGACTACTAAATTTCCTTCCCACTTTAATCTTTCTTCCTTTTGGAAAAGCCAAAGAGAAGATGTTATCACTTCCTTCACCCCACCCTTTTTCCCTCCCTCCTCATCATAAGTAATACATAAAAATTCAGTTTCACACACCATCACAACCATATCACAGTAGTATGAATGATTCCACCGAGCTTTATTTTTTTTTCTACTTTACATTTTTTGTTTTGGCATTAATCAAGTCCCTTTCAATGAGACCAAAAGATAGATCCAACACTTGGGCCATATTTCACTACTGAAGTATTTCCCTTGTGGTGACAGAAACTGGTCACCATACACATAAGATTTCTCTTTAAGAATACATGACGTGGGAAGTTCAAAATGAGCCTTTGTTGTTGTTCATTTCCACAGCTTTCAGTGATTTCCACATCCCACTAAATTAACAACTGGAGAAAATATATTTGCCAAAATACCCAGTTGTAATTTCAATGAGCCATGTCATTGAAAACAGCCATTTTTCACAATCCTCAAAATCATTGAAATGGTAAAGATCTGATGGTTGGTAATTTCTTTGTAACTTTATTACACCTGAATTTCTGGACATAAGATAAACCGGGAAGAAAAACAAACAAACAAACAAAACACCTACCAACAAACAGATGGTTTAGGAACGTTTCCATATGATGAGTCTTGTATAGTCTCTGTTCTCTTTAAGTCAACACTGATTGTAGCTAAGCAAACAGGTAAAACTTTCCCCTTAGCATCCAGTTAAAATTAAACAAAACATTCAGTTTGACTATGCTTGACACCTCTTACAAGATTCAGTGTTGAATTGCACTGGGTATAAACTAAGACAAGAACATTACTTGTCCTATGCCACAAGTTACCGCTTTGTGATGAACTTCACAAAACCAAGGAAATGGCAAGAAACCCATCACCCAGTGTGGCCCCTGCTAACCCCAGCATGACAACAGCTACTTCTTAGAGCAGCTGTGACCTGCTGATACTCAAATGCAGGTACTCAGTCCTGCATTCACCTACAAACAATAGTTAAGGGATCATGTCATGAGCCTATTCTTCTCCAGAAAGTGAGGATATTGGCCTAGAAAGTGAAACTTCCAGTCCTTCTATATGCCTTTTACTCTCCCAACAAAGGTAAAATAGAGAGGAATGAATGCTACTTAATTTCTTCACTAAACTACTAGCTTCACTTACTTAAAAAACAACTGTGTGATTACTCACTACCTTCCTGCCCCGCTCTAATTGATTTGTTCCATTGATGCTTCTGAGATCTTTGAATGGATCCGTTCTCATAGAGGGTGTTGTTTGTTTTTTGTTTTTTTTTTCCCCAAAGGTTCACCTTCCCAGCTGGATTCCACATTTGCATTGGATGAAAAACCGCTGAGACAGCCAGGGGGTTGTCACTAGGAAATACAATTACAGTTTGTTTGTTTTTCGTAAAAGTTGGCTTAAGAACTGTGTCTTGGGACACTGAGTGAATGCCTTTATTAAAATTGAGAAGTCACCCTCAAATTCATTCTATCTCACATGAAAACAGAAATCTTTATACAGTTATGATGTAGACCCTCTTTTCTTACTCTTCTGATCCAAATTTGCTTTATGTTTTTCATTTAAGTGTTCAATAAGTGTTGCAAGATAGGTTATTTGCCAAAAGCCTCTGCTTCCTTTGTATTACAAATTTAATTCTTATAGGAACAAATTCTTCCCTCAGTTATGTTAATGTAAGCAAAGAGCTGCATGGGTTTAAAGAAAACAGGATAAGATCCAAGGAAATATCTGGAAGACATGCCACACACAAAGAGCGCATACAGGGAAATATACACATCTTTCTTTCTTCTTTTTTAATAAGATCTTTTTCTTACATTGTGGCCTTGGCTACAGTAAATGTTAGTAGTTTGCATTCTCGGGATAGTCACACATGTAAATCAAAAGACTACCTGTAAGGAGAATTGGGATTGAGTCATGTATTAGACATCATTCACAGTATAGCTTCAAACAATTTTCTGGACTTTCATCTTTTTCACATTCTTATTGGAAAGCACCTACATGTATGTGTACCTGACACAGACCAGTTTTCAGCAATTAGAAAATAGGAGTTCCGCTGCTAGTTAGCATAAAAGGAAAAACAGACTATGTTAGCCTTTGCTACCAGAGTTTGTGTTTCAGGAGGATAAGTGGAACAAGTCAGAAGTACGTCTTCAGCCTCAGCACAGTCTATTCATCTTTGGTCATTTTACAATGAAATATATTTTATTACACAGGTAATTCCAGCATAGATAATCATTTGGAATATCAAACAAGCAGTCTCAAACAGAAAATAATGCTACCATGTGACACTCTACATAGTTGCAGTCCACCAACTTAATTAGGAATTTTCAATAAAAATTCAGCATCTGATTCTTCTGTGATGTAAGATGTGTGTGTTTTTTTTTTTTTTTTTTTCTGTGTTTTATTCAGTACTCTCTCTGTTTTTCAGTCCTCTTCTTGAATTACTGTGTGCGGTCAGCAAACTATTTAGTGAGTGGGCTAACTTACAATCAAGTAATACATGGTATATGCTCCCATGGCTTATAAGCCAAAAACTGGAGCAACCTTCTACAGAACCTGCCTCCAGAATCTGTGCACAAGCCAAAACCTCCTGCTTGATCTCCTGCCATACCAGTTGAAAACACAAAACTGCTCCCACACAAAAAATCCACAATAAGATCTGCAAAACTTAAGATGCAGAATGGTCTAGGGAAACGTGGGAAGACTCAAGACAAGCCAAAGTATTACATATGCTACCCAGAACAAACAATGGACCAGATCATATAGCCTCATAGCAATAACCTGAGAGGACTGTGAACTATGCTCTCATACACTTCTGAATTTGTAAAGGTACTACATGGTTAGAAAAACAGAGCTTGGCTGGGTCGAAAATAATGGTCTTCTCAACCCATAGGTGCCCTGTGCCATTTCTTGGCATGCTCACAAGCATAGAATATCTTTGGGAAGGCAAGAAAAAGCCACAGAGCTCCCCAGACTCACTGTCTCTTATAGTAGGAATAGTTTCATCAGAAGCTAAGCTGTGTGAATCACACTGCCTGCAAAGTTATTACATTAATGCAAACTAGAGTAAGAATATAAGTTAATTGCAATAGGTCAGTCCTAACCTATGGCCTGTGAGAAGCTCTTCATATAGTTCCTAGGAACTGAACAGTCTCCCTCCATGCATGCCATGGTAAAACACAAGAGAATAAAGTTTATTAGGTAAGGATTCAGAAGTTAATTCACACTGACTCAATCTCTGACTTCACTCATAGTTTTAGTAGCAAAAGAATGTGTATTCCTTCATGGGGAAAGATATGGAGAAGATAAATGACCCAAAGAAATTTTCTCATGCTAATGTGGATTTGGACACTACCACAAAGACAAATAGAAATTTTTCAGAAAATTAAGAAATACAAAGAACGAATGAAGCTTTAGCAACATGTGCACATGTAATCTTTGAAAATAACTGAATATTTGGCAAGTGTTTTTTAGTATGCTGCTGTGTCTCACACACATTCTTCTATACCAACTTGCCTGAACAACCTGTTTCTCACACTTTTCTGGAGCCAATTGTTCAAATTCTCTAGTTGCTTACAGGAGCTCTGTGGCTAGTCAAAGTTTTGTTTGCCTGAGCTTTGGATGATCTCTGTTTCAAGATCTGTATATTTGGACCATGAGGAACCATGATGGCAGCAGCTGTTACACAATTGCTCATCTCTCATAGAATCACAGAATCATAGAATGGTTTGGGTTGGAAGGGACCTTAAAGATCATCCAGTTCCAAACCCCTGGCATGGGCAGGGGCACCTTCCACCAGGCCAGGTTGCCCAAAGCACCATCCAACCTGGCCTTGAACACTTCCAGTGATGGGGCATCCACTGCTTCTTTGGGCAGCCTGTTCTTTTGGGCAGCCTTCTGAATAAATAACTTCTTCCTAATGTCTAATCTAAATCTACACTTTTTTAGTGTAAAGCCATTCTCCCTTGTCTTATCACTACACTTCCTGATAAAGAGTCCCTCTCCAGCTTTCCCATTGACCCCCTTTAGTTCTTGGAAAATCACTATAGTGTCTCCCTGGAGCCTTTTCTTCAGGCTGAACAACACCAGCTCCCTCAGTTTGTCTTCATAGGAGAGATGCTCTAGCCCCTCGATCATCTTTGTGGCCCTCCTTTGGACTCATTCTAACACTGCCATGTCCTTCTTGTACTGGGGGCCTCAGAGCTGAACACACTAGTCCAATTGGGGTCTCATGAGAGCAGAGCAGAGGGGGAGAATCACCTCCCTCGACCTGTTGGCCACACTACTTTTCATGCAGCCCAGGGTACAGCTGGCTTTATGGGCTGCAAGTGCACATGCTAGCTCAAGCTGAGCTTCTCATCAAGGATCCTCAGGTCCTTCTCCTCAGGGCTGCTTTCAACGCATTGCTGGGTGTAAAAGGTTTGGGTATCCTGCTTTCTGTCTGTCCCGGCTTTCATAACAGATTCTTTAGATGTAATAGTCTGAAAACAGCTCCAATTTGTACCAAATTAGAAAAAAATATATATAAAATAATAAAAAATGGTGCCATAGCAGCTTCAAGAATACCTAAACCATAGCGAAAAATCCTGTTTGTGAACACAGTCCCAAGTCATATGATGCATTTTCCAGCATAAGTCTACTATTTAGCCCAAATTCTTCAGTTACCCCTTTTTTTTCAGTGAGGGTTCCTACTGGTTATAGCAAAGTTTATCCACCTGACACCCTTACAGCCTCCTGATTGACTGACATGGTGTATATTAACTTTTGCAGCTCATTGCTGAAGCAACTTTTTGCAGCACTTAGCTCTTTCCACACCGTTTTTACTACAAAGAGGAGCATATGGCTCATTAATTGCCCAACTATAAATCATTCTGTTGGTGAAACTAGATTCATATATTAAAATAAAAACCTGCAACAACTTCCTGTGTAAAGGAGAAGATCCTCAGCAGCTGGTGCAAATTGACTTCATAGAGCTATGCCACTTCATACAAGCTGCAGACTTGACTCAATCTCCTACAAATATGGCTGATTGCAGCACTGGCAATCTTTCCAGCCTGTAGAATATAACTTGGTGTTGCTGAATACTGATGTCAAACTGTAGTACAAATGTGTGAAACATATTAGCTGTGGCCAAATTAACACTCTACTCCTTAGTTTGATGATAAAGAGAACTAAATTAGACTAAATTAAATAAAATCTGTAAATAATAAATTACTTCAAAGAGCCTATCGATATATAAATTTCCTTCTTCAAATCCTTCATAAATATATATATATATTTTTCCTCAAAAGCCTCTGCCACTGAAATGTCAGCTTATGCAATTTGAAAACATATTCATCTTGAAGAATCTTAGAAGAAAACTTCTGGAATTAAATGGAGAAAAAGGAAAAAGGAAAAAACTAATTCTCTTTATTTTTTTTTTGGTAGGTTTTTTTAAAGAGTTCTTATTCTTCTGTATTCTGGGCTGTCTCTACACAAGATTGATGTCTGGTGTCACTGTTAGGAAGTGCAAACTGTTCAGCTTCATTGCAATCTATGTCCTCATCTTCTTGCTCTGCAGGATACCACATACTTTGGCAGGCAATATTCAGATGGGAAGCACTTTAATGGCAGGAATGGATGCCAGTGAAACCTTTTCCCACAATGTTCAAAACTGAGCTTGCATACGGTAAAGAAACATAAAGCTGCAGAATATTAGGAAGAAAACAATAAATGATACTAACTCAGCAACATTAATCTTAGTTTTTGACCCTCAGAACAATACAATCAAAAATGCCAGGGAAATGTATAAAAATAGAAAGAAGGGAAAAAAAAAAAAAGGAAAGGAAAAAAGGGGGAGAAAGAAAAGATGAACTGGAAGGAATCAAAGTCCTGAAACTCAAAGGCACAGAGTTTTCAAAAGAAATATCCACGAGCCCTTCGTGTAAGTTCCACTTTGTAGCTGGATTCCTGCATTTATTTATTTCATTCTTCATTTTTCCAAGTCAGATACAGTAAGAATTAACACTGATAAATCAGTGGAGTTATTCTAGTGTAAAAGAGGAATTAGTTCTATGGAGTTTTCTCCTGCAGACTTTCAGATGATTTATTAACCAAGTTCCTGAATGATAGATATGTGGAAATGCAGATTAGATTTGCAAAGGATTCCACTGAAATTTTCTAAGACTATCAGGAAAGCCTGGGGAACATCCAGGACACACCACACCCCTTAAATCAACTTTTAAAATATACTAGGAAAAAAATATATATATGTTCAACTTTGGTCCCATCAGTTTGCAGATTTGTAAACCATAGAAAAAAAACAGACATACGTTTTAGGCAATACTTACGTGTTTTGTGCTCTCTATGGAACTGATCCAGAACTTACTGATTTTGGTTTAGAACTGTTCATTACCTTTAACAGATTTTGAAGCAAGTTCCTTATATATTATACAGTTCAAAACAAAAGACCATTTGAGACACTTCATACTCTATTTCAGGCATCTAGGCCACCCATACTTGTTTACACATTGTTTTACGAATGTCTCACATTCTTTCTCTTAGAAATAAAAAGAACTAACATAGTAACAGATACTGTGAGTTTATTTAACAGTGATAGATCCACTGCTTATTTACAGTGTATGTGATACGTACAAAAATAAATTTGCATTTGCAACACCGTTGTCAATACTTACTTTACACCCCGATTTCTAAAAGTGTGTCGCTAAAAATAGATATCCTGTGTGCGTCAAGTAACTACTTATTGTTACCTGTCATACAACAGATTGGTTCTGAGCACTATTAAACATGCTGAAACTTCAATAAACTTTTCCATTTATCATTTGAACAAGAAGGATATGGAAGCCATGTAGACAGATTACATAAAGAGACCAGAACATAGGCAACTTAAAGCACACAGCCTTAGTTTAAAGGTGAAAAAGAAAGGGGGCATGCAAGCTTGACTCAGTATTCTACCAAGCCAGGTGACAGCTCATATTCTACATACCATCCCTAGACCCATCAGCTAGGACTATATAGAGGACATCTCTAACAACAGAGTGCAATCTTCAAGGTTCTCTCTCCCACCACTCCTTGCCCTGTCCGTTCAGCAGGGAACAAAGACATGCCTAGATTAGCTCTGCACAAATGCAGGCTTATCTTTATGTTGAAGCCATCCCTGGGGCTACAGCAACATGATCAAACACATTTAGCAAAAAGGCATAAACTGGCCTTCAAGAAAGTCTTTTAATTGATGCTTTCTGATGCTGTCTTTTGGACTTCGACCATGAGTCAGAGGGATTTCTTTATATAAATATTTTGAGGTAAGAGGAAATAGAATCTGCAAGAGAAGCTCCTCTGTGTGTGGTTTCACCAGGCTTCATCTAGTAATTATTAATTCTATTTCAATGTTTGCTGTAAGCTTTGGTAGCAATGTTTGTGGGGCCAAACCTTCCATCAACACTGCCTGCAGACACAGATTCCAGGCCTAGGAGTTTAAGATGAGGGTTGGCTACAACAGCAGCTAACAGATGAAGCTGGAGGTGTGGGGGAGTAGGAATACCAACAGGCTCCTCTGATGCTAATTCAGACTGATTTGTCAAAGAACAGCTATAGCACTTGACCTGTAAAGGCACTCTTTCTACACGCTCACTGGTTTTTGCTGCCACATGTCTTCTGACTGATGTTGCGCTTTCTGACTTTAAAGACCTACAGCTAGTGTCTGGATAATTAGTAGCAGAGCTAACAAAAAGGAAGGGATTTCAGAGACAGAAAACACCAAGTATAGAAAAGAACGATTTTTAACTGATTAATTATGACATTTTAATATATCTCACTGTAAATTAATTTTTTTATCATTTACCTGTTTGCTCTAAGCTATAAAACAAGCTGAGATTAAAAGTTCAACGTAAGATGCATCTGCTGTACTTTATTCTTTCCAAACACACAAAAATAAGCATTATAGCTATGAAGTGCAAGACACAAGATTGCAGACTTACCTCAACCACTAAAATTGTATATAGGAAACAGACCTGCCTAAGAAAAATAGCCTCTTCTGTTTTATAAAGTGTCATTATTATCTGGCAAATGTAGGGTATTTTATTTTAAATACAAAAATAGAAGGTTCTTTGTGGCTTGGAGATCTCTGGTTAAAATCCATAGCTAGTCAAAAGAGCTGACCCAAAACAAGAGAGTGTTGTTGGCCTCTTTAGGCAGACTGTGCCAAACGTAACTCTAGTCTACCAAAAAACTTCTGTTATTCCACAGCCAATCTCCTCCCACAGTTAGCGGGGGAGGAAAGGGAAACAGAGAATCTCTCTCTTTATCTGCAATGTGTTGATTTTTTTATGGAAAACATACTTGTAAGTACAAATTTTTACAGTGTGTTAAGACATATCAAACAGCAAGTATTTATGTATAATTTCATAAGATATTTTGTATGTACGCCAGTACCCATTATCTCTATACCCAGCATGGGAGCTCTCAAAGCCTGTAAGTTAAATGATTACCCCATATTCATCCCAGCACTAACTTACATTCTGAAGTGGAAGGCCTCAGCAATGGATGAAGTCTTTCTTTCAGTTGCTCAGCCAAGAGGAACTCAGCAGCAGCTGAACAGTAACCAGTGGCCAGAGGGAGACACAGCACAATTGTGTCAGTCCAGGCTAAGAGTAGCCCTTGCCAAAACCCCAAAGGAATTGCTAGGAGTTTACACGAGAGAATTGAGACCCAGATAATCAGAGTGTTACAATTTGGAGAACCTGGTGTAACATCTAAATTTCATTTAAACTTAGACTTTGTTGCTTAAACACATCAAGACAGTAGATACACATGTGATCTAGGAGGATATGTAAGTAGGCATTATTTTTCAGAAACTAAACAAGTCATTGTTTAAAATGATTTTTTCAAATTATT
Organism: Cygnus olor; assembly: GCF_009769625.2. Taxonomy (NCBI): domain Eukaryota; kingdom Metazoa; phylum Chordata; class Aves; order Anseriformes; family Anatidae; genus Cygnus; species Cygnus olor. The sequence continues at coordinate 30,952,568 of NC_049170.1, forward strand.
TTGATCTCATTTAAATCATATTTCTAATTATTTAACCTCTGCCTTGGAGAAGTAACACATCCAGTAAAAAGACAAGAATTAAGAGACAGGGGCAGACCAATAAATATCTGTGTAAATATTCTGTGATGTCTGTTTCTTAGTTTAGAGGATGAAAATATGAGGCTCAGCAGCTTCATGAGGCTGCTGTTAACTTCTCTGCTACTGCTAAAAAGACCTGAAGTTTAAGAGTCCTAAAAACTCTCTTTATTCCCAAGGAAAATTACAAGAAATGTTCTACTACCACAGAAAAAAGAATGGATAAAAGAAGAATAAATATCTTAGCAGGCTATCAGTACAGATTATATATAGTATATGTGCCTGTTCAACCTAAAAGCAAAATAAACACCTGCATTTTGTAATTGGTCAAGGCAATCATATTGTCACATAAATGTTCACCTAATTTTATCACATCCCTCTTCTAATCATCTACATACTTTCTCTGAAAGTAGATTACAAACCCATGGATCAGGAACATTTATTTCTGCGTATTTGTTGAGCATCCAGGATATAAAAGTCCCAGTCTCTTCTGAGACTTTAGGACCTCCTGTGCTATAAGACCGCATAAGGTCTGAATAATCAAAATTATAAGGAAAGATTTATAAAGGTGTACAAAAGACAGATACATTTGTTTCTGGAATAGGATAGGACTGGTGAAGTAGAGCTCAGTGGAAAAGCAGGTGGTTGAGATTATAATCAGCCAATCAAGCCAACTCAGGCAAGCTGGACCAGATGGCCTTTTTTCTGTTACTAATATTACTTATGTTCCTATTCAGCTGTAAGAAGTTACAAATAGTTTACCTGTTCAGATTTTTCTGACTCAAATTACATAAGATCAATGCTCTCACTTCACCATCACATTAAAAGTTATCATGACAGTGTCTGTAGTTGTATTTAATAATTTACAATGCTGCCTGCCCAGAGGAGAAACTGGTAGGTATATGAGAAGTCTTGTCTTTTACAACACTAATTATGTAGCAAACCATATAAAAATTAAATTAACCCCACACACACACACTCCCTCGAACAAACAAACAAAAACAAAGAACAACAACAATAAAAACCTTAATCTAGGGGACTCAATTCTAGATAAAATCAAAGTCTAAAGTTGAACCATATTTTCTGCACAAAAAAAAAAAAGATGAAATTTTGAAGGAAAACTAATGCGCATGACTAACCTGTAGTCACACAGATTGCATGACACATTAATCGACAACTACACCAACCATGTCTAAATCTTTCCTTCATCTAACATGGGTCACAGTTCAGAGTCTGTAAATTTAACTTCAGGAAGGCATTTCACAGGTGCGAGAATAAATTTAACATCTAAGCTCCCAATTTGCATTAATTTATTTCAAAACTGTACAAGTAATTTCCAGATATAAAATAAAGCTTATTTTAAAACAAACTAAGGTGAGAATGGCTTTTGCATGACATAGTATCTAAATTACTGTTAAGAAAGCAAACATTGCTAGTTGTGAGGCATATTCTGATACTGTAAAAATTCTAATAATCCTCTGAAAATGTTTTAAAATAGCACAGGAGTGACAAGGTTTACATTACTATGACTGGATGCAAGAGCGATCCACACGTATCTTTACTTTCCAAAATAGCTCTCTTCACTGCAATTTGATGTCATAGTTCATAAAATTTATAACAGAGTAAACTGTGCCTATCATATGCCTTATAAAACTTTATAAATTATTCTGCATTTATGTATATTTACATTTAAAATGTCATCTTTGTGGATTAGTCTGAGCTTTGATTCAGCTCTGCAGATGTTCCAAGTGCAGAAGGAAGAAGCCACGTGTTAAACTGCTAAATTCTGATTTACATCTATTGAGAGTCTTTGAGGAAACTATGAAAGTGTATAAACTATCTATATTTATTCTTTGTTTATTAAAGCAGGTAGGCTAGCTTCCTTCAGCTAGCAATATCCATACTTATTGATTGCTGCTTGATTTTCTTGCAAATCTTCCAGAGGAATACCAGAGGAAAAGTTTGAAACTAGAAATACACTACATCTCCCAGTGTAGATCATATTTCAGCTATAGCTTTAACAATGCACTTCACACATTTTCTTGATCCTGGTTCTGCAGGAGATGCAAGCATTTTCACTGACATCTGGTATAGATGGTGGGCTGGTTTCTCTGACATTTATTGTGACAGTATATAGCACATTTTATTTAAACATAGCTGGCTAGGCAGTGGAGTGACAGGATAAATGAACATAGTCAAAGCCAAGCTTCTGAGATGATGGAAAGAAGGAGACCTTCCCACGGACACAGAAAAAAATTGCACAGGGATGTCACTATAAATTTCCTTGGGCTACACCACCCCACCCTGGTATGACACAGTGGGCAGGCTACATGGGTTTTCACATCTTTTTCCAAATCGCCTCTTTTCAATGTTTTTGAGTATCTGTATTCAGAGAGTTTTCTGGTTCTAGTTTATACATGTATCTGCTGTTCTGGTTAGGCATAACTTTGGAGATTGGAAGCCTTCCCTGTATTCTGCCATTCTCACATTTCAAGTAAAGTCAGATGGGCAGTTATATCTCAAGGGTCCTGTTAATTTGGGACCTGTTACATATGGAGATGTGATTATTTGTGCATTCAAGTGTTTTCTTCAATCAGGATCATGGGGATTAATAAATATTTCTCTTATTTTACACATTCTACAGTCTCAGTAGAACTTGTATAAACCACTGAACAACTGAAACACGTTAATATTTATCCACGTATTACATCAATTAATCCAATCTCACTACTTCAGCATGACAAAATAAGCATTAAATGAAAGAAATTCAGTTGCAAGTGCTTATTATGCAGCAAAATATACGGAGAGGTAGTTTGGTTGAATTTTTCTTGAAAGCCACAGCCATAATCAGTATGTGATCATCTGACTAAATATTATGTTAGTGTAATGTATGTACAGATGTTCATTAATATAAATTTGATTCTGCCTTTGCACATTTTAAATAAGATATTTATTCTGGACTAACAAACCTCACCCCACTCCCACCCTGTTTTTATGCAGCAGAGAAAAATGTTCATCTAAAATCATTCTGAATTTTGAAAGGAAGAGACACTTGAAAAGTGAAAAGAATCAAAGGGGCACAAACAGTACTTTATCCATCAGCCACTCCAGTCTTTTCTATACCTCTTCTAACATATTTGCAAAGGTATCAATATTCTACTTAACACTTAGATCAACAGATGAATATGCACAAAATGGGAAGTACATAGCAAGCACATTTCTCAGAATTCTCAAAAACTCTAAATGAATAACATGGCCACAACACTCTGTTCACAATTAATTCATCTCTTTTCTTCCAGTAGAGAAATCAAGTGAACAAATAAAATTGTATTCAGATCTCATGATTTTCCACTTCCTAACCAAGGGAAAAATCTGTTTAAACAAAATCTATGAGAGGGTTTGCTGTGAACATAGGAACATAGGCAAACTCTTCTTAACTCGTTAAAGATATTTTCTCATGAACAGTCTCTCTCCTTTTTTTTTTTTTAATTGCTTTGCAGCCTCCATTTTAATCCATTTCAGAGAGAAAAAATCTATCTATAATTCTTGCTATTCTTTGTACAATTGTCAGCTCATTATAAAAATAAAAATATAAATGCTAATTCAGAAAAGTGATCTTTACATTATTATTTCTGCATTTTGCCTTATACACTTACACAGCTAAAGCATTCTTACCACTACCTGTTTTTATCAAACTAGAACAGACAAAAAGGACATACAAATTGAGCTCAGGAAAAAAAGTCCCTTTTGCAAGCAGCTTTTCAGATAAGGCTTAAGTCTGCCAAGTGCTGAGGCCTCAACTATGTACGTATAGTAGCCTGTCAGTCTTCTCTTGAACTGCAGTGCCAGACTACAGCAATAGGAGATAATAAAGTCTGTGAAACAATGGGACTCTTTGGAAATCATTAATAAATTTTCTTGGACTTGAACTCTATAAGAATTTCACACTTTTTGTGTCTGATAGGTGTTGGGAGCTTACATATGAATTGCCAGCCTCATGACCCAAGGTTTCTGACCTCATGCAGCAGGTCATCGGGGAAATTTACAGGTGGGGTGGTCTTCTTGCATTTTAAAGAGTGAACCATGAATGACAATAATCTGCATTATATTTTCAAATGAATCAAGATGATCATCAACCATAAAGATCTAGAAGATTGTTCCTAGTTTTTGCACTACAAAAGTCACCCTTAGAAGCATACTACATTATTTTTTTAGTTTATTTTCAGGTAGGAAAAAAAAAGTGCTGATGGTTAAAAAAAAAAAAAAAAAAAACCTAACCTACTGAAAAATATCAGGTTATATCAGAAAAAATCAATGAAATCGTTACTGAGATACTGATATAGCTACTCTACCTTGAATTTTCTTTATTTTTTTCCCCAGTCATTTACCCCAGATCTATACAAGTTAATTTTTCGAGTGTGAAGCCTAATGTTTTATTCTTTGGACCTCAACCTAATCTCTAAAATGGCCAAGCTACTGTTCCAGGACTGTAAGAGCAACCTGCCAGCTCCAGTTCAAACAGTGCTGCTGATTTTCCCGGATATGGCCTTGTCCTACCTCAACAACATCCTCAGGGGAAACTCTGGTCTAGAATTAGGCCATTTGCTATGACCCAAAGTGATGATTATGGTAGCCAAAGCATGGTCAAAAATATTATTTTATATCCTTGACCATCCTCTAATGACTAGTAACGATCTGGACAAAGCACAAGAACACTTCTCTGCTCTTTAACTATTCACTGTCATTTTGCCTGTCGAAATTATATGTTTCTTTAACCTAGCAAGTCAGTACAAAACCACATAAAAGAAACACAGGCTATGGACAATACACAAGAAGATAAAGTGTGAATTTTAAGCTCTTAACAGGATGGCTCTTTAGAAGAGAAAGTTTTACAGATATAAAACCAACAGAGCTGAGCAACACGTACATAAGATTTTGAGTCCATACAAATGTTGTACTCTAAATTTCTATATAAGTATGTTGCTATGTGTTATCTAATGATAACCCTTCTGCAGTAGAGTCACACATTGGTAAACAGGTAAAGGTTACATTCCTCGATTTCTGACATCAAATTTTAGTTGTAGTAGTGACTGGCTATGAACATGGATCCTACCCATAGCCTATTTTACTAGGCCAGTTTTCAGGACAACAAAACTTTAAAAGTTTGAAAATGCATATAGGGATTTGCCTGTGGTCACTATTTTGGATTAATGAATGAGCCCCAGAACACACTGCACATCTGATGAGATCTCCAGCTGCAACCCAGAATTACAATTTATCATGGATGAGATCTGCTGGGTTCTATTAGGAAATGGTTTTAGAAGTAGGGGAGTGAAGATGTCAAAGGTCATAGCCAAGGGACGGCTGAGAAAGCCCATTACGATTAAGGCAGCCTTACACAACTGTCATGAAAAATTTTCAGCTCAAAATACATCTGTGCAACCAACCCTACCATACCAATTGGGAGGACAATGACCAAAAACAAAAGAAGGAAATTATACCATGCTCTCTCATTAAAAGTACTTTCCACAAACAAGTAGAATTTTACAGGGCTTGACTGAATGAAATGATGAGGTCATAAGGGAGAAGTTGCAAGGGGAAAGCAGAAGGGATAGGTCAAATCCTTTATAAATAAGCATCAAATATGTATTTGCTATGTGTGGCCTCAGTGCTGCTGAGGGAGCTATGAAGAAAATCCTCCATGAAGAGAGGCTAGGGGATGTAACTTAAGAACAAAGAAATCATTAATACTAAAATTCCAAGGAGACTTTAACAGTTGTAATATTAAGAACTTATATTTTATAACTCCATAAAGTATGCACTTTAACTATTTACTTACTAAGTCCAAAATATCTTCATTTCTTTATAGCTGAAGGAAAGTACTAAATGACTTGGTTAAGTAGTTAGGGGATAGAATTAACTTAATGCTATAGACAAATTATAGTTTTTATGAAAAGTACCCTTAACTTCTAAAATAGATCATGGTCAATTTGAATATGTCAATATTTTAAAAAATAAGTGCTAATTTAAAATAAGCACATTTCTTTCAGTGGAAATTTGAGTTAAAAACAGAAATTATAATAACAATAAATAAATAAATAAATAAATAAACATAAATTATAATAAGACCAACTGTCAACAGCACTAATGGTAATAATTAAGTACAAAGTATAAATTATCTTGCTAACATAAATCACTGCAGCCAGTCACACCAATGGGTAGCATTCTGCAGAACTGTGCAAACTTATACTAAAAGTTGTACTAAACCACACTTAAAAACCATGATTTTAAACATTTTATGCATATTTATAGAGATTAAATTATTCTCTATCACAAAATTAAATATTAGTGCTTCTTGAGTAAAAATGTAATTTTTCATAGATATGTTGTGAGTTTGTCCTACTTAGTAATTATCAGTAGAAATCTTGTTCTTCGCTCATTTCATACGAAAGACATTAAAAGGCACTGGATGTCAAAGTCAAGGTAAAAAATCTTTAACTTACTTCCTACAAAAGTTGTGAAAGTGGACATATATACTATTTTAACTAGATGAGGTGACTCAGAGGTGGTAACAAGGGTAACTATATTATCTGTAGTTTAAGAATACATTTCTTAGAGCTCTGAATCTGAAACCCATGAAAACAATAAATATGCCTGTTCTTGGAGTATGCTGGATTAGTAAATTGAATTCTCAAGAAAAAAGCTGATGAACACCAAGCTAACAAAGCAGTCAGGGATGGCAGAAGTGGCAGCTGGACTCAAAGGAAAATAAAATGTCAGGGAACGGTGTGAACAAAGGAGAATGATAGTGTGTCAGGACAACCACAAGGTTGTGGATTTGTATAATTTCCCAGCAACCTGCTTGGTGGTGGACACAAGATGATCTGGAGTGGGGGAATCAGTGCTGGTCCCTTCAGAAGCAGATCACAGTCAGTGGGGCTTTAAGTGATTAGACAACTAAAGCAAAACTCAAGAGGCAGTTCCTGTCTTATGGCAACTAAATATGATCACCTGATTTCACAACATGCAAACATTTTTGGCATTGAAAGACAAATGGCAGCATCTAAGTTTGAAAAGGTAAGGCAGACAAAGAAATAAAAATTTTATGAAATGATGTTTCCCATACATACATACAAACAAACTTATTCTGTTAGCCTTACTTATTAATCTAAATATTGGGCCGATGTTTTTGTGCATCTGCACAGACATGACCATACTGCATGTTGAGGCACAACCCCCATACATATGATTTCCTCTGGAAATTACATAGGAAAAGAAAGATCCATAGTGGGTTCAGAAGGATCTTTTAATGAGGCAGTTATCAAAGATGACAGCACACATAACAGCCGCTTATGTAAAGGTGATTCACTTTACAAGTGTTCCTCACATACAACAAAGATGGTTTCAATATTTACTTTTAAAATAATTCACTCTCCTCTTACCTGAATTTTACTTAACTTACTTTATTGAATATTTTTGTTAAGCTCTTTCCAAAGGTCTGTTCTTCAATCAGACTTAACATGTATAGAGGCATCATTTTTCTTATGCTGGAGATCCAACGGCTGCTTTTATTGCTATTTTGAAAATTTCACCTTATCATATTCTACTGAATACAATTTCAGTTTTAGAGAAAAAAATGATTTCTAGATGCTAGTGATGTATTTAAAGATCCGTGGAAAAAAATGGGATTTTGTTCTCTGCCTTCCACTTCAATTTCTTTCCCTGTGAGATTGACAACAATAAATTAACACAGGTCCTCCTAACTGATAGACACTTCTCACAGTTTCCAAGAAAGTAGGCAATTTCATCAGTGTCATTCTCACAGCTAATTTCAATTCTTAATTTCAAAAAATACTCTAAAACATATATTTTCAGTGTAAAAAAAAAAAAAAAAAGATTGGAATTCATTTGTAGAAAAACTGTCATTTAAAGTTGTTTAGCATTAAGTTTATTTCTTGCTAGGATTAGAAAGTTGAGGGTTTTTTCTGGATTTAAGGAAAAGAAAAATTGGAAGGAAAGATTACTGTTTACAGTTAAAATTCTGAATTCACTTTTCCATAAGCCAATGACCTCAGCTAAATTAATAGTAAACGTAAATAACAAATAAAATGTATACCTTCAAATTTCAAAATTTCCTGTGCCCAAGAAATTCAATTTATTGTCAACCACATAAACAACTGTTGTAAGCCAGTAACACCAACAACAAATTTGCTGATAACAAAAAGGACAATCTTTCTTTTGAGTTTCATGTTATTCTGACACATCATAAAATAAAACATAGCTATCCCAACTTTTTAATAATCCAAAACCCAGAGCAAATCATGGTATCACAGTTCTACTGATTTCATGAAGTTTAGTATTTATTGAAGCTTTGTACAAGCAAAATTTGCTGTAAAAAGTTAAAACCCTATGTTAAATATTTCCACACTCTTTCCTCAACACAGAAATTGGCCCAAAAGCTCTGAAATGTCCTCAGCATGACATTGCCATTTTGTATCTTGAACTCAAAACCAAGCTTAACCATAAATGAGGAAACACTGTTGTTGCTAAAATAATAATAATAACAATAATAATAATGACAATAATAATAATAAAACAATTTTTTAATAATAGCAATAGATGATGAAAATATGGCTATATTTCCAAGTAAAATCCAGATCTTGGACTGTGGTTTTAAATGTGTTTTTATAATTTTAATATCAGCCAAAACTGTCAGTGTTGCAGAAAAAATGACCAGATATTTTTTGTTTGTTTGTTTGTTTTTTGATGTACATGGGACTCTTGACTGGGATTTTAGTTTCAAAAAACTCCCACAAAGGAATTATATTTAAGAGAGGCAAAGATTTCCCTGCAAAATTTTAAATGTCTCTCTCTAAGTGATGAAAAATAATGACAATTTAGTTGCAGTAACTTGGAGTTACTTTATTAATTTTCAATTGTCACTACAACAATAATTAAAAGACTAAAATAACAGTAAAATTAAAGAGAAAATGATTAATAATGAAAAAAATCAAATCGTTCAATATCTGATTTTTATCCATCACCTCTAGACATTTTAACCCATCCTTGGAGAACAGTCCCTAAGAAGTTAGGGAAGACCAATAAACATTATGTTAAATGAATAAGAGTAAAAAGCAACTACATTTTTTTTCCCCCTGATGATTTTAGAATGCGTATAATGAACCTGGGTCATATTTGCTAGATTTTTGCATTTTTTTTCCAAAATCACAACTCCAGAAATTTATTGTTTAAATATATTTCTAATAAGACTGAAGATTTTTCTTTGGTAAAAAAGAAGGACTAAGAAGTAAGAATTAAGTAGTTGTACATGTTAGCTGTCACTCCTATAAATGTGTATAGCACCTCTTTATGAATGGGACTGTGATCCCTGTGCATCCCTCAGGTTCAAATCAACAGTCTAAGTGCTGAAAAAGTAAATGTTATTTCCATCTACTTGTGAAACTGCTCACAAGCCAATGCTAGAACTTACAAGACGTTTGATGGGAGGACAAATAGACACAATAAGTGAAGAGCCTAATATAATCAGTTTCTGGAAATTTGTTTTTCTACTTTGTCAAGCATAACATGAAAAATGAGCACAGAAAGCAAAAGTTCTCATTAATTTTGATATATTTTGGAAATTGTCTTTGTTTTTATGTGATAAAGTTTTATACTTGACAATAAACAATTTATATTCAAATATCACCATGTGTCATCTTTAACACTTTATGCATGTCTATATATTTAGATATAGACAATTACTGATGTATTGGTAGTGTATTATCAGATCTAGATTTGTGAAATGGAAAACAATCTATAAATTCTAGTTATTTTTGTTTTGTAAGGCAAGTGATTTCTGGCATCAGGAAAGGGTTGTTAAATAAATAAAAAATACCAAGTCTTTTAGGATTATTATTATTTATTTATTTTTTAACTTTCTGGTTATTTAGGTAAGCATAACCAATATTATTAATGGCATTCAATCTCTCTATGAGCACAAACCAGTGTTAGATTTCTAAGACAATAGCCTGCCTGGAAGTACTGAAGAAGAAACCTGGTGAAAATGGAAATGTTTTCATTTCACTATCTTTCCTTCCATTACAACAAATTACTGTAGATGCCAAGTATCAAATTCAGTACCTGGAAATAAAATTACTTCAAACTTGCACCAAGCATATGTGCCTGCTTTACTCTTAACCATTTACCATCCAGAGGAGCAATGACTTTCATTTTGGCCAAGTTTTTTGCACAGCTAATACTGTCCTCATTAAATCATCTATCTCCCTCTGTGCCATTAAAATAGAAATTAATAATAATAACAAAAACAATATTAATAATAAAGATACCCTACATTAGGTATGAAAATCAGTGAATTTGCAAGATAAGAAAAAATTGGAAACTGAGCTATTGAAAGGAAGTGAAAGCCAGGTTAATGGAATATATCACATTTCTTTAGTGAATAGTTATTGAGCTGCAATTATTTTGAAAAAGACACAGTGTTCGTGAGTAAAGGCCGTTGTTTACTCTGAACATCTTTATCCTGAATACCCAATGTTTTCAGATTATGAGCATATCCTAATCTTATGTTCACCCTTATTTTACAGTGTCCTCTTACAGATCATCAATGGGAGCAAATAGAAAGGATGGTTCAATCATTCCTCATACTGATCTGATCATTTTGGGAGTGGGAGGACTTAAGCTCTCAGGATAGCTTACTCCTGTCTGGGAGTCATTCCATGAATGATGCTTTCATTGCACACATCTGAAAGAAGTGTGCATAACACATGTTATAAGTCTAGCTGCAGTAGTCAGGAATCTTGAATTTTTTTAACCCAATAACTCATGTAAATTCATCATCAGTTAACAGAAAGATTAGTCTGTAGCTGTGGAGATCCTAGCTGTAATAATTTATTCATCTTCTTGCATTAGGGAGGCCATAAAGCTTTAAAGATCTACCTCTCCTTTTCACTTTTCTTGATTATATTTCCTGTTTATAATCACCATTGTTATAGTTATGGAATCAAACCTTTTCAGTTTATACCTCCTCGGTTCCTATTCATATTTGTTAGGGGATCATAGTGTTTTGTTTTTTTTTTCTGCTTGACTTCTGTCAGCCTACATATCTTCCATTTCTTTACTCATACAGGATGGAGTACACAGCAGGCTATACTTAAATCTGTACTTGACAGTAACAGCCTTGAAAATAGAACCATAATCTTGCATAACTTGGTCATTATGACCTCATGGAATATTTGTTTAATTTTTACATCCATAACTTTGACTATGTAAATGGAAATTGTATCTTTTTTTTTAAAAAAATAAAGCTGTAAGACTGTTGAATTGTGCTCAGACCATCCAGTAATGAATGATTATAAACTCTGTCAGTTTAGCTATCACAGTAAGCTAAAGGAGATAAAAAGTTACTATGCAACTGTGGATTCACACCTTTTATACATCCTTGCACAGCTCATGGGAATGCGAACTCATATTTAGACAACAGTCATGAACTGCATTTTTTTACTTTGCACAAAATCTATAGATAATCAGAATTTCAGAGACATCAGGTTTGCAAAAAATAAATACCATAATTCTTAATCATCCAACTAGAACTGATGAAAGAAGAAAATCATCTCTGAAGTACATTTACTGAGTTCAGTTGAATAATACCAAGGATAGATTAAACATTATTTAAACACTATTATGTAAGCTGCTGATTTCAGCATACTTTGAAATGTATAATTATTTTAGAGTTTAACGGCATTGAAAGGTGAAATATATTGTTTTGACTCTTTTTTTATTTTACTCCATCCAAGTATTACTACAGAAATTCTGAATTATATTTAATGGACGATAAAGTTGAAACCTCCAATTTTATACTCCTTTGTCAACTTACCCTTTAATAAATTATTCACTAAATAAGAGCTACAAACTATGAACTCAAAAAAAAAAAGTCAAAAAAGTCCCATCTGCAATGTGCAGATGAATGTTTAAAGGAAGAAGAAGAAGAAAAAAAAAAAAAAGACTGTATATATGTGCAAGACAATGTGGAGTAGAGTGCCAGTTGTGTGAGCTTGCACTCTTGTCAACAGCATTTTAACTTCTGGGGATTAGGCTGAAAGTTAGCACTTGTATTCTTTTTATTTTCCTTTAAGAAAAAAAGACATTGCTTGATGTGAAGGGAAAAAAAGAAAAAAAAAAAAAAAAAGGAAAGTAAAAGGAAGCCTTATCAGGGTCAGCCTTACTCCTACACTCAGCAAACGCAAACTTTTAAACTTGCTCAACCATAATTCTTGTAATGGTTGAATTTACAAGTTACACATTCCAGATGTGAGGCAATAGGAGAATAACAATATGGAGGCTGGATTGGGGATCTGCATATGGGCATGCAGTGTTTTTTCCCATTAGGAATTTTTCCCACATTTATAATAATGAAATTGTGAATAATGTAAAACAAACAAACAACAACAACAAACTAAATACAAAGACCAATATTTTTAAATTATAAACAAGAATAAAGTGTCTTTTACTATGATTCACACATTAATTTTGGAAGCTGGTAACTATAGGTCACACCATTTAGTTCAGAACTCAGAGGAAAAAGCTGGCAAATGACTTCTTTTATTAGAATCATTTTGAATCTTTGGAAATGTAGCCAGCAGGAACTTAGGATGCAATGGAGTTCAAAGTTTGTGTGGGTGTATGCTGTAGTGAAGTAAAGAATGGTGATCCAGGCTGCTTTTACTTGCCAGATACAATTTCCTTTCTCGATATGTTTCTATGGGTTTGCTTTTAAAAAATAATAATAATAATAATTAAAAAAAATAGTTTATTTGCCAAATTGGCTTTAGCTGGAATCAATCAAGCAGTACTACCAGAATTTTAAGTTTCATGTAAGAGAAAAATAGCTACAATGGCTGATTGCTGTCTTTCTTATCTTACCCTGAAATAGCTAAATGCAAACCACACAAAATGTACATAGATAATGTGAACATGTATATATTGTGTGGCTACATATATGAATTGTGCATACGTAACCTAAGGTCAAGCTCAAGATTTTCAGATGTGATCAGTCTCTAAATCCACGCATTGGCAAATAAAAACATCCTGTTCCTGCAAAGCAATGTGCTCCTGGGGCTTCTCTAGAAAGTATTTGGTGTGGCTGGAAACACCCTGGAAATAGGGTTGGGCACGCATTTGGGGCTCCCCAAAGACACAGATAATCCACTGCATGTTGAATGAAGCCTGAATCTTTTTTTTCTTCCTCCTGCTGCAGCCTTTCCGCTAATCAGTCAACAGGAAAAGAGTTTATACCTGGGTCAAGTGGGGAGAAACTCTGGAAACACAGGTTCCTCCAAAGGGATACTGTTGGCAATGGAAAGAGCAGGGAAGAGCTCTGATGCCTGGGCCTGCTATTCCCAAGAGACCTGCCTTGTCCTCACAGCCTGTTCCTCAAATGCCGTTCCAGAGTAGTTGGATTTCATTGTCAAGTCCTCCAACCCTTCTGCGAGGACACATGCAACCATACAGACTCCCAAGAAAATGAAAAGAAATGGATTATTTTTTAGCTCCCTGGCTCAGCAGATTCTGCAGTACAAAAGCATGTAAGGTGCTTCAGAGGCTGACAAAAAAATTTCTCTGGATTTCTAGCACAGATTGGTAAAATCAGCCCAGATTGACAATTTTATACATAGCCATCTTGCTGGGAATACAGACTGAAATTTCATTTTTCTTTGAGCAGATGACACTCTCTATATAAGGTAAATGGACACAGTTCTGGAGTTGGCGAAGGCCAGCTCGGTTAACTTACATATGAAAACACAATGTCAGCTTCTTCTCAAATCTGGATAACTCAAAAAGCTTTTTGCAATATTTTCTCTAGTCTGACCCCTAGTTATGTCTTCTAGGTCATCACAGGCTGGCTCCAAAATCCATCAGTCAGCACCAACAACATTCATTACTTTGTGACTTTAGAAGCAGAGAGTAAAGTGGTTTAAAAGCAGAGGCTTGAAATAGAATAACTTCCAATGTTTGCATATGGCTATACCAGACACTCTATATTCCTAGGAAGAAAGATATTCCTCAAGTCTTTGTTTTTGGACTACTCAGAAATAACAAATACCTAGTTGTAAAGGAAAGATTTTTATTATGTTTTATATAAAGAGTATTTTATGATGTATTGTGTTTTGGAAGAGTTATTGAATACAAAATGGAAAGATAACTGCAAAAGAATCCATGTGTCCTTCTAGGAAATCTGAATTTATTACAGACAGAAAAATCTTCACTTTCCTTTTCAACTTTAAATTAGAAACAAATAGATAAAATAAAATATTCATTTCCCTTCTGAGTGTCTTTATATTATTAATTTTTTCAAGCTGCCAGAAGATACATTGCTAACAAAAAGCAGATATATTTATTCTATCCCGCTGGGCCACTAGAAGTATATGTTATACGTTTATGAGGAGGCTTTTCTCATATGCTAAGGGAAGGAATGTACTAACAATACATATTGGAAATTTAAGGACAAACACTTCTTGTGTTTAACTGATCAGAGCTTTTTTTGTTTGTTTTTTGTTTTGTTTTGTTTTTTTAACCACAACCTGCTTGGGAAAAAAAAATCTGCTAAAAGCAAGATTAATTTCAGAGTTCCTTTAATTTTTAATGATATATTGGAAATGTGAAATAATTCCAGCTGCTTACACATCATTTGGGTCCTGTATGAGTTCATTTGCTGCATTCTGTTAAGCTTAATTTTACATCAAATAATCTAAATACAAATATCTAGCAAACATAATAAACACATCTGTTACTTTGAAAGGTAAAGTAGAAAATAATCTTATAAAATGAAACAATGACAACGTATCTAGTTACCAGTATGTGTTAATGTTTTCTGGGCATGACCAGAGGCTATTCCTTCCACTTTTAAAATTTTAGTTTAGACTAAATGAAAAGTCAACAGTCAGGACAAGGGGGAATGGGCTAAAGTTGCACCAGGGGAGGTTTAGGTTGGATATTAGGAAGAACTTCTTTACTGAAAGGGTTGTTACGTATTGAAATGGGCTGCCCAGGGAAGTGGTTGAGTCACCATCCCTGGAGGTCTTTAAAAGATGTTTAGATGTAGAGCTTAATGATATGGTTTAGTGGAGGACTTGTCAGTGTTAGGTCAGAGGTTGGACTAGGTGATCTTGGAGGTCTCTTCCAACCTAGATGATTCTGTGATTCTGTGATTCAGTCTGTCTCCTATAGAATTAAAATTATGTGTTTGTTATCTAGTGCAAATTGTTACCTCAGATTTCATGCTCTGTTATTTTATTATAGATCCACATAAACTCCTAAAAAAGTAGTGGACTAGTCTAGCTCAGAGTAGTTTTAATTTAAAAGGGATTTTAAGACAGGTGATAAATTTGAGTTTATCACACTTTTATGTAGCTGATGTATTAAAAATAACTTCATCCAAAAGTTTCACATGAAAGTTCAACAGTCAAACATCATCAAACCTTTGTAGCAGCATACTGAGGATAAGAAAAAACAGCAACACGCTATCAGAGTTGCCATTTATCAATGGAGCTGTTATTCCAGACTTCTCTCGGTTTCCCTCCGGTAGGATGCTAGGGAATTTAAGTCCCAGTGGCAAGTTTCTAATGGAACAACAGGACCATTACTGCATTTATTTATTTTTTTCTGATGAAAAATAAAACAAACAAACAAACAAAAACTGCCTGCTTTCTCACTCAAATAAATAAATAAATAAATAATAAGAAAGCAAATATGACTGTGTGAAAAATGCTTAGCAATCACAGCAATCAGTGAAACTGCAACCTGAAAGGAGGCAGTGATGTGTCACCTCTTCTAGAGCTACCCAGCATCAGTACTTGACTGTCACAGCTATGAAAAGCTGAGGGCTCTCTCTGCAGACTCAGTGATTTCCTTGGCAGTGCTGAATAACATACGTCTGCCACAATAGATGTAAGTATGGGGATTTACAGAGGGATGTGCAAATTGGCCAAATCCATCCCCTTCTTTTACCCTGGCTGCACTGGACTCATCCTGCTTCAGTTTTCACCTGGGGATATGGAGAGGAATTGCTCACTGTGGGAAGAGGAACAGAGCTGAAGGAAGAAGTCAGACTCCATGGCAAAGCCCATCTCGTTTGCTATAACCATTGTGGTGATCATGTGTCCCTTTTCAACTGGTCTTCCCCTTTTCCCTCCTGTATCTCTAGCCACCACTCACTACTGCTCCCTCTGGCACTCACCACAACTTTGTTTTGTAAATTACACTCAGCAAGATAACTCAATTCAATTAATTTCTGTTTGTCACTGTAAAACAAGAAGTGGGACTGTAATCCTTGGCTGTGTCAGCTGCTTAGTTTTCCTTTTAATCCCAGCTTTTCCCAGCATGGATATCATTTGGACCCAGTTTTACAAATGCAGTCAGAACCGCAGTGAGAAACACCTAAAAGTCAGACATGAAGTTCAGAGAGTGCTTCTATCCCTCATCGAGTGTATAGGGAAAGGTATGGATGTCCAAAATGGCAGGCACTGTTCTGAAATGGAGACAAGCAAAAGTAATCTTCAAACAAGCAATAGTCAAATTCTGCCCTTCTCATGCTTTAGCATTTCACTGCAGTCCTAAATCTGTGCTTTATATGGGAAAGTACTATTCATCATCTGAAAGGCTGCTGCTTAAGGCACTTAAGTCATCCCATTGGATACGGATAATTGTTCTCTTTGGTATGATGGCTAGGGATGTTGCAGTGCAAGCAGTAACAGCTGTGTAGGTGCAGGGACTTCTGCACTGTGAGTCCTATCCACTCAGGGGTAGGACCATGAAGCCAGACTTCCTCCCAGAGCATACCAGGTTTTTAATTTCTTGTCATTGCAAAACTGCTCAAAAATTCAGCGTTTTGCTTACACACACTTAAAGACCAACATAAAAATACTAGAACCACCTCTGAAGATCCAGTACAAAGAAGAAAGGAAGATAGATTGCACAATACATAATTTGACTGAAAAATGTGAAAAAAATATTTTTAGGGACATGTAAATAAATGAATATTAAAGATACTCTCTGCTCTCTAGTATGCT
The DNA here is from genome assembly GCF_009769625.2 of Cygnus olor. NCBI lineage: Eukaryota > Metazoa > Chordata > Aves > Anseriformes > Anatidae > Cygnus > Cygnus olor. The sequence continues at coordinate 30,969,727 of NC_049170.1, forward strand.
TTGCTTTATTTTTATTTTTTAATTTTTAATTATTTATTTATTTTTAATTCCTTGTGTATATATTCATGCATGTGTCTGTCTTTTGGTGACAGCTCGGCTTATTTGTCATCTGCACAAAGTGTCAGACTATTAGAAGGTAACCTACCCACATAAAATTCTGCACGCAGATACACACTTTTCCCCTTGAATACTACTATGGCTTGCTTATAGCCAAATACTCGTTATGAAGAAATCAACTATGTAATGTTCTTACAAAACGCTCATATGTTAAGTCCATGGCAGAGGGAATAAAAAGAAATGTAGTTTTGTTTTTGTTGGGAGGGGGAGGTGAATGGGAGGAGTGGGTTAGCTCCCAGCCCTTCCCACCAAGTACACTAAATACATAAAGGAAAAAGCTTCTTCTGTTTCTGCATGGAAAAGTATGTTTTGAAAGACAGTTGTGCTGCTGATACACATATAGCATGAAAACATGCAGCACGAAACCAACATTTGGGCCTTCAACTGTGAGAAAAGTCTTGACATTTTTCACCTTTGCAAAGTCAGGTCATCTTCAAATGGCATTCATGAATCACTGTTTCCTGAGAAAACAACTTAGATGTAATTCACACATATATGCCCCCTTTTGACAGCATCTTTTTACACATGTATGAAAATAAGGATCAGTATGATACAAGAAAAAGTCATCAAAGTTACATGGTCTAAAATTTAAACCATTAAATATAGATCATTAAATTATTCTATAATTTCTAATAGCATATTTGATAAGGACAGAATAGATAAAGAAATTCCCTTAAAAATAAAAAAAAAAGAAATATGTCTTTAAATATATACATTTAAAACATACATATATATAGTTATAAATATATGCATATATATATACTTCTACTCATGTTTGAAAAAAGTACTTTGAAAAGAACATATACTCTTGGAAGGGGATCGTTAATATCACTTGTGAGGCAATGAGATATTCTAGTTGTGAGGACCATACAAAAGCATTAGCATATGAACCACTGTACAACTCAGATAGAAACAGGCTTCACTAATGGGTGAACATTCAACTCTATTTCCCTGTATCCTTTTTACAGGTATGCACATAGAAGCTCTAGTACATGTAACTGGAAATTCTTTTCAAGAAACAAGGGTATTTGTTAGAGCACTTTTTTCAAATGTTGAAAAACAAAGACTATGCCAACTTTTGTCAGTAAGGAAGAAATAGGAAATCTCTCATTTTATGGTGTAATCTGAACTACTAACTGAGATCCTTTAGGGAGGAAATTTCACATTGCAATTGCAACCTTTTTGTAATAAATAAATAAATAAATAAATTCAAGATGAGCTGTTGAAAACTCATTAAAATCAATGCAACTCAATAAACTGTCACGTGCTTCTACTTTTAAACACAGTGAAAACTGTAAAAAAGCAGTACAAAATCAGCTTTTATAGCTTTCTAAACTTGTTCTGGATCAGAAAGTGCAATGCCTACTGCAAAAAATAATGAAAGCAGCTAATAAACCTTACAGAAAACAGTAGAGTCAAGCACATGCAAGCAATATGCTGAATAGCTGTTGATTTTCTGTCTGCTGACTGACTTGAGATCTTGTCACCAGCACAGTCAACGGGGGACGAAATCCTGTGGAATTTGCTGTGTGATGCTGGCCAAGCAAAACAACTACTGGATCCTAGGACACTGGACATGTCACGTGCTGTCATCACAGATCATAGTGCTGTTCTCACTCTGATACCAGCAAAGAAGTCTGCTTTTTATATTAAATGCAGGCTCCCTCAAATCAGTTTTCATAAAAAATTACTTGTGTGCAACAGTATTTAAATCTCCAGCAATTACTCTGATTAAGTCAAGATGGTCCCTTTCTTCATTCAACAGTTTATACAGACTACCTAACAGTTAGATAAAATATATATCACAAGCCATTTTATTTTGCATTTGTCATGGTTCCTCCTTCCAATCTCATCACTTAAATCACAAACAAAGTATTGGGCATCTCCAAAAAACTTGTTGCCAAAGTGCAACTTGACATATCTAGTGTACTCTGAACATTTACTGAATGAATGTGGTTTTGAAAGCTGTCAGTGGGCCATGCTAATATTTTTGCAGGATTTACAGTATCAATGTATTTTACAGAACCACATATATAGTATATGCATTCATTTCCAATATCTACAGCCCACAATAAAAACTGGAGTGGGGTGTCCACTGAATCTCTTGTTAATAAAAATAAAAATAAAAAAAAGCAGAACTTTATGTAGATATGTTTTCCTGCTAAATAAATCTGGATATTTGAGGCTCCATCTTAAAGCATATAAACCATTATGTCAAAACATCTTTGGCTACTTTTAAAGGACTATTGCAAACTATCATCTGAGTAGTTACCCATGAAGATTTCTTACAAATAATGTAGTTTGTTTATTTTGCAGTATTTGCAATTCCTTAGTAAGGCCACAGACACTGAGCAAGACGGAATGTTTGGTAAATGGAGTTTTCTGTTCAATGTCTTGCTTTGTTTCCCTTTGGCAGAAGGAAGTGATTTTTTTGTTGGTGGTGGTGCAATTACTACGAACTGGAAAGCAACTCTTCTTAACCTGGCTTTGAGAGCTGAACAGGTACAGTTTAGTATAATAAAATGTGGGGACCCTCTACCCTGATCTGGGCCCCTAAATACAGAAATATGATGTGATACATAGAACAGTTGTTACTAGCATACAATTTATTGATTGCACTCCCCATAATATAAAAGATCTGTAGCTGGCTAAAACAAGGATCTCCTAGTATGGCAGCAATATACATTACAAATCGTAGCACCTTGATTTTCTCTTACTTGTTATAAGCTGTTGTCTGCCCAGAGTGCATCAGGATCGTATGTTTGGCAAATTTCAAATTCTGTAACAGTTGTGAAATACTTGCCAAAATACAAAATAGCTTCAAACACATTAAAGGCTCACACCCACAAAAAGGAAATGATTAGTTGTCCCAGAACATGTTCCTAGTGAAATTATTAGATTTTATTTTCCACTTTAAAAAAAAAAAAATCCCTACTCAGGTTCAAAAGTTATGGTGAACTTTAGTTAACAAGAATACAGACGTTGCTCATTTTGATCCTTACTGACCTATATAAATCCATACACTGGAAACAATGGATTTTTTTTATTATTATTATTTTTTATCATTTAGGTGAAGACTGGAAAGAATGGGAGTGTCAGGGCATCTACAGTGAGAATTATTGGGCCAAATTCTTTTCCTATCTACACCTTTGTGAAATTTGCTATAAAATAAGTGGTGCAGGCCACAGTAAGAAAATACTAACAGTTAGCATAAATAATTCAATCTTCACTTCTGAAATAATGAAGTCCTTTTCCTGATATGCTATCTTTCATTTTAAAAACCACATTTCTCCCGTCTCCTAAGCTTCAAATGATTGTGTAAAAGAATGATACTGGCTAAATCTTTAATACTTGTAATCTTTCCGTCAAATGAGCATTAACTCTTTTCAAATTCTTCCTATTCTATTTCTTTTCTTCCATTTAAAACCTGTTAGATTTCTTTTCAATTCCTTCCCTGGCATGTAATTAAATTGTACTGCACTGCAGGACTTGTGTTCCTGATGATGGATACTGTGAATGATAATTTGGTCATACAGAGAATAACCTACTCTGATTTCGTTTAATTATAACATGTTGCATAAAAACTTCCAATGTACAGTAAGAATTTCCTGAACTATTGAACAAAAAAACATGGGGTATAATATGAGGAGATATATAATATGATGAGATGTCAGGACAGATTTACTTGGAGGGACATTAAGACTGCCCATTATCCACTGTTAGTTTTGAGCTCATTCATTTCTAACTTGAATGATGAAGCAGCACCCAGAAGGATGGTATCTTTCCCTGCCAACCAGATCAGCCTGTGTCTTCCACTGGATAACATTGTCCCAAGCTCACAGCTATACACCGACTATCGGTTATCACATTTTCTGGGTGTATACTGATGTACATGTATTAATTACATTTTGACTGCTCATTATGCTCTATTTCCTATTTCTTTCTCCTGGTCTTGATATAAACACACAAAATTAGCTCTTGCTGACAATTCTGGTTTCTGTAAGAGAATCCTGAGCAGAATTTTTACAGGATTTTAATTTCTTTTTGATTAAGCCTGTGTGAATTTGAACTCTTAATCACAGCTCTTGCCAACATTTCACGTAAATTGCAAAGCCAATCAAGTCTTGCTCATTTGTTTTCATTATGTTTCACCTCGTGTAAATTTTCCACTTGGGGAAATGATGGTATGCTGAAATGTTAAAATAGCAAATAAAGAAAGGAAAACTTGCGCTAGAAATACTACAGCACATAAACTCTACCAACATACATCCTGCTCCTGTCCCAGCTCCAAGGGGGGAAAAAAAAAAAAAAAAGTCTCCCTACTCAATTCAGATGGCCTTAAAGCTGGTCCTGAATACTTGTCTAAACATTATACTTCCATTTCTTAGTCCTTCAATTTCTTCTTACACAATAAATATGGATTTCAGTGTAACAAAACTAATTTCCACCTGTTTATGCACAACTGCACGGAGCTATAAGAGGAAAGTTTCATGTACAACCCCAAATTAGGGATTATGTGATCTCTAATACTGCTGCAACACAAAACAACCTAAATTACACTGTAAGCCCAGTTAGCTCAACTAGATAAGTCCTGTGATTTTTGGACTTGAAAAGTGCCTATCCTATATGTAGTGTCACCAGTACACATCTGGCAAACACCAATGCTCGTGGCTTCAGCTCTGATGGAGTAAGACAGGCTATGTATATCCCACATACATATATATCATGTTTGAACAGGTGCAAACATTAACCACAAAGAAGGTTTCTCAGTTTCATTCTGGACCGTGAGACTGGCAGCATCCCATCTGTAAGGAGCCAGCTTCTTCAGCAAGCTTCTTCAGCCAGCTTTGAGAAGGTTCTGTACAACAAAGTATCCAACTCAAACAATTACCAGATGATAACAACAGAAAATGGTCTCCTGTAGGTTGACCTATATTATATTATATTATATTATATATCTTGTCATCACAGCACAGCAAATATGTGGAAAGTCAAAAAAAACCAAACATTTATATTCTAGCCACTCTATATCTTTGTTTTCTATTCTAATCATCATCTTGAACTATTAGTATATCACTAAGAGAGTTTTTTCAACAGTGTTTTCAATAGCATTTAATTAATTAATGTATTTATTTTTAGCAAATTGCTACGGCTTTAAGAATTTATGGAGAAGGCCATGAGGAATCTAAAATTAAAACTGTTATTAGAAGCAGTTGAAAGCAGGCAGTGAACTGAAGCTGTGCCTTGCAATCTTGGCTATTGTTGTATTATTGCAGAGTCTCATAGGCAGCCCTCACATGTACAGTACAGCGACTTCACATCCTGGCTCTTTTGATTCTTTTGTCTGCCCTCCAACCTGCACGGCCAGGAACTTTCACTTGAGAAAGATTTATGAAGCCTCCACTAACAAGGTCAGCCCTGTTATATCACCAGACAGCTTCTTCTTAAAAATAATAACATCTATCCACAGCTCTGCAGGGCTGTCTCTCTTGGCACCCGCTCTCCCTGTTTGTCTTAACACAAAGCCCTGGGTTCTAGCGCGGGCAGCCAGCAGTTCCACTAGGCACAGTAGCCCTATATGCTGCTATCTGCCAGACTGGTGTTGGCCGAGATAGCCCACACCTCGAAGAATCTCTCTGAGTTTCTAAAGGCTTGTTTTTTTGTAGCTAGAGGGGTTATATCCTTATATATTTGGAAAAGTTTGGAAATCCGTGAAGTCTGTAATACGTAAGAGACCCTCTAGAGACTTTGAATATACTAAATTATTGTGGAAGACCCTTTATTTTTATGTGGCAGTCACTAATATTACTCTACTACTTAGGGCAGTCACCCTGACTGACAATCTCTTGTCATTTCAAATAATTCTTCTACATCATGTTAAGTTACTTTCAAGGCCCTTATGACCTTTACAGTGCAGGTGGTTTGTCTTTTTATTCTACATATCTTTTGGAAGAGGGAGAAAAATGACTTTTTCCCCCCACAGTTGTTAAATATTAAAAATAGGTAGGGAAAATTATTTTTACAGTCATTTTCCCCAAAGCAGTTCATGCTTAGAAACTTGGACAAATCCTCAGATAATCGGTCCTACTCTGTATATTTCTTAATAACATAAAAAGTTGAACTAGGTCCCATTCCTCCCCTCCTGTTTAAGAAAATGCTCTTAAATTTGTTTTATTTATTAAGATTACATAAAGTGTTTCTTTCACAGTAAGCATTCCTAACAAGCTTAGTCCCCTGTGCTGGGAGGAGAAAGACTCTTTTCATGGATACTCAGCCAAGGGTTCCTGAGAGTTAATACTCCCACTCTTCTTCTTTGAGTGTCAAGGGATTTTTAACATCCGCAAAACAGACAGGAACTTGGTTTTGTGCCTTAGGAAAAGAATGGATTTTTTTTTCACCACATACTAATCTGCTGTACAATTACCAATAAAAAAGTAATATTCTCTGCTATAAAATGAACAATGTGCAAGAAGCATTTATTGGTAATGTACTGCAAAAGGCATAAGGAATTTAAATCAAGGTTTAAAGTGAATATGGAAAGCAACAACGTTAAAAAAAACATAAGCAATAGCCAATGAAAATTATTTAAATGATAAATAGAAGCTTATAATATGAAGGGTATTGAGATATCGCATGCTAAATTGTTCGCTTTTATAAAATACTGATGGCTAGTATAACTAGTAGATTTCATTCACTGTATCAAATGCCATAAGCATAGTTATAGCATGTGCACATAAAAGCAGCATTAGTTACAATGAGCTCTGTGTGGGAGCATTTCCCTTCACAAATCCAGCTGGAAGACAGGGCCTTTATTAAACTAAAGACTACTGCTTCTAAAGTCTAATAAGACAGGTAGAGGGACTGACAGTTTTGTCACTGCCATGTCCATTTACTTTATACAGGAGTGGAGGTTAACCTGTCTTAAATTAGAATTTTTGTCTTTTTTGCCTTTTTTTTTTTCCAGTGAGAGAGTAGATCAATGAAATAAACTATTAGCATCACAATTTTAAGAGTGATGAAATGAATTAAATGAACGTTGTTTCCACAAAAGCTATTATTTTGCTCAAAGAGAACAAGAAACATTAATGGCACTTGAATGTTTCATAATAAATCCATCTTGAACACTAACTGGAAAAATCTTTCATTCAAAAATATATACATACATTGCTGTTGAGTCAGAACCTGGCAGTAGTAAAATAACACTCATATTGTACAAAATAATATTTTTGTCTCTTTTGAGGCATTTCACATACAGAAAAAGGTCTTTATAAAAGTATTACCTTTTGAAACATGCTTACCTTTACAAAAAGATTATTAGCAATTATAGAATGGATAGACTAACTCCTGCTCAAAACAAAATGAAATAAAACCCACCAAGTGTGAAGACTTTCTTAAGTGGCTGGTTACTACAGGTTGGGTAGAATTACCTAAGCTATCTTGAAACTAGTTATTTGGGGTACTGCAAACCAAGGCAGAAAAAATTAATAAAAAGTGATTCTCTTTTGTCAGAAGGGTCTTAGAGTTGGCAATAAGTTCTGTGTTTCCATGGCTATCAGAAATAAACCAGCTCGATTAAGTATGTTCCCTTGAGTAGCAGATAATTAATTCCACAAGAGCAATTACTACAGAACACAGATATTCTGGAAGAGATAACGTTCTTCATCCTCTCAGAGGAAAAAGTATTCCTTATGTTGTTCCATTCAGACATGAAAAATAATACACTGTCATCCCTTAAATCCAAACTTTTTAAAAACATGTCAGAAAATGATGCTCAAGTCTATACATTTTGCTTTAATATTTTATTCTCATATTGATTCAGCATCACAGCAAGGATATTGATTCAGGATCACACAACAAGTTGGAAAATTATATTGATTATTCTTTGGGTCACTGCACTGATCTGCCTCCCTCACAGGTTATCATGCTAAAAAGTATGCAGTCTAGTGGTTCAGAAGTCCATGACTGTTTAAGATATGACCTGAAAATGTGACTAGTAATTCTCTTTGGGCTGGCAAATGGAAATCTCTGATTCTGGTTCTAGAACTACTGACAACCCAATGTCTCCATGATGAGGGGATCATCAACATAATTTTAAAAAATGTTTTATATTTTATAATTAAATACAATCAAAAATGTATTGAACATGACATAAAAATTGTAAGAATATTGTCTAATAAGATCCTCAGCCATACTTATTTTTATATGTACAACTTAATAGTTACAATTTAGTAGCAGTTGAAAAAGTTAATACCTACACCAAAAATCACAACGCTGTTCTGAAGTTTTCAATACAAACAGGACATTGACTATCAAAAGTTGTTTGCCATCCAATGCTTGTATGACTCAATTTTAAAGATGTATTTAGAAGAAGCAATATCTTTTGTTACCTGAGCAGCCTCACCCCTCATAGTTTCATTTGTCTCAAGTAAATATTCTAAAATAGAAAATACTCCATATATTTATAATGTTATAAACATATAAAAATAGCCATCTATTAAATGTGCACAGGTTCAAAAACATTTTTTCCTGCAAAGATGACTTTTCCATACTTCCTCCACTACGGCTGGATGTAAAGTACATTACAAGTCACAGTGCAGTAAGGGAAAGGCCCTCCCTTCTAAGCCATCAGGGAAGTGCTAGAGCCTCAACACGTCCCTAGTAATATTTCCGCTGACCTTTTCCACACGTATGGGAGGCTCCAACGCAAATGACCCCCTAATTTCTCAAGCAACAGCAGCAACTATTCTCAGTCCTTACCTTGCAACTGTTCACAGTCTCTTGCCCAAAGTAGTAAGTCAAATTGTAGAACCTTCTTCTTAAGATATTCAACTCATACATTACCACGCCTATTTCTTTCTCCACAACAACTACAGATATGTTTGTACCTTTTCCTTAGGTCACCTAATCTTCTGAAGTGATGAGAACTCTGAATGATGGAAATTTTTTTCACTTTATCCCTAGTGCTATCAGGGAGCCTACTCCACTGTTGTACTAATGCCACAGGCTCTTCAGTAGACACTATTTTCAATCCTTTCTAACAAAGAAATATTTAAATATCTGCTTTGTGAAATTACCTCTCAAAATGATGGTGTTTCAATAGACTTACATACCTTGAAAATTAATTTTGGTACCTAAATTTTTAAGATCTAGGTTTAGGTACTTGCTGCTGTGTTGTTCTAAAGTGATTATGTATTTAGAATGAACATGTGATTAAACTTTATCTAAATTTTATATAAAAAAATGATTCTACATATTTTTTAAAGAATCAATCCCATCAAAATATTCAAGGCACTGCAAAATAACCATTTACTGTAGTAATTACTCCCTGTGCTGCACAGTAAAATTAATGCTTCCAGCAAACAAATGATATGTGAATTCTGAGATATTATTGTTATTTAAGATTCTTATTGTCCCTTATATTCAATAACAAGTGTTAAATTAAGTCCTTATTCCTTCATTTCTTCTGCTTCTTGAAAATGAAAAATAATCTTATTTTGTGCATGCTGCATGTCATTTATATGGCTGAAATCATGATTATATCAAAACCTTAGCATGTTGCTTCAGTCAACTAGAACATTAAAGTTTCTGATTCACTCATTAAATGAAAACAATGCAAACCCTCTCCACAAATAAATAAATAAATAAAAATATATACGAAAAATAAGCCAAAAGTAAATCTTCTAGTCTTAAAAACAATTAAACTTTCTTTTAAAATGTTTTGAATTGACAGGACTGTCTCATTTAATTGGAAGCCTCAAATTGTAAGAAAATTTAAGTTCTTTAACATATTTTCAGAATAAATGAAGAATAGACAACTCAAAGAAGACAGCTGTATATTTTGACCAGAATGTTTGTGATCTGAAAAAATTGACTTAAGTCACAACAGTGTTTTAAAATACATTTTTTTCAAATCATAAGAGCAAATATATTAACAAGTAATAAAACAGGAGAATTAAGCATTGTTGCTAGTTTTGATTTTGTACTTTCAACAGTAGAAGTTATTTTAAAATTATGTAAAAGAATACATAATAATAATTTATTATGTCTGTAAAAATAAAAATATTTCATCTTATGAATAATATCTTATTCTGTCTAATGAATTGGCAAAAAATAAGTGCATAAACATTGGCATTTTACCTGAGAACATATTCATTTTTTGAAAAAAGATTGAAGAATTATTTGGGGAAAAAAAAAAAAAAGAAAAAAAAAAGTATCGTTACTGAACAGAATGCCACAAGGACATGGAGGCTGAGCTTATTTTGAATCTAAAAATTTTACTCTTTCCGTGTCAACTCCAGCACTAGTCACAGTAGCAATCTTGTTCAGTGTGAAATTACAACTCCCCTTCTACACAGTATGCCTAATTTATGCCTACCTGGAAACTCCTTGTGGTGATTCAGCTTTTATATTAATTCTATATGGTAACATTCCAATTTTCAAAAAGGTTCTCTTCTTTTCTGTCTCCCTTTCATTAGGTTATGAGACATTCAGGTTGCGACAACGTAATTATGGGTACCGAACTCTGGAAAGGCTCATGCTTCTGAGAACTCTTGTGACCTCGGTCCAATTTATTTTATTAAAAACGTATTTCATCTGGGTTATAACTTCATGACTTTTCACCTCATGTACAGGGAGTCACCCTGTTCAATCCTCCATAGTTCGGTAGCATTATACCTCACATACACACCAAATCAAACATAGCCAGGTCAGCTGTAGTACTATCAACATGATCTGCTTTGAAAATATGATCCTCAGATTACTATTGTTATGAAATTTTACTATCCGTGTCACACCACCAGATTTATTTGGCACTTGCAGTCATGACTTGTTCTTCCGGAGGAATTCCTCTATAATTGAGCATTAGTTATTGTACCATTAAAATACAGAGTTTCCGTAAATTTTAAACAGATAACAGCACTTTCTAGCAAGTGTTTTTTTAGATACAAGTTTATTACCTAGTTACAAGAGGAAAAAAAAAAAAAAAAAAACTCATTGGCTAGAAATGGCCTTCCTTTTCTAGTTTAAAAAAAAAAAAAATGAGGTTAACAGAAAACATCCTGCCATTGCTCCCAAAGGAATATTCCACAATTACAAAATGAGAGAAGGCCATTTCTGAGTGTAAATATTTTAAAACCTAATGTAATAATAAATAGTTATCCTACATACTTTTTTCTGAGATGATCTTTGGTATATTTATACTATTGGCATTGATTTTTATAAGTATTTTTATCTGTTTCTTTCATTTGTAGTTGCTGGTTTTAGGTTCAACATTATTAACAATGGCAACGGTCCAGCATCCTGGTAGAAATATGCAGTGGGCACAGATTGCTCTAGTTCGAGGCCTTACTCATATTTCAGATGAGGAGTGGGTCTGTGCAACTGTACTATTATTTTTCCACAAAAACACCAAAAGACTGCGATGAATAGGCTCCTTTCATTATTCTCTGACAGAGGAAGACTGAAAGGTTCATGGCGAATTGTGTCCTCACGTAAATGTCAGGACAAAGTAAGACTCCCTGCAAAAACGTTTTCTTTACAGTCTTGGCAAGTCTTACCCTAAGAAATACCACAGAATTGTGTTCATGATGTCAGACATACTTTAGTGAGTACAAAGGATTAAGGTTTTCTATCTCTTCACTGATCCACTCCCTGCTATGGGAAGTCAAAAAGGCAGATGTTAACTTTCTGCTAGCTTTCCTTAAAGCAATGCTTGGAACTGTCACACTTCAGCTCTTGAGTGCAGGATGCTATTTGATCAAAAAGACTGGCAGTTAGACATCTAACATAAACAGCATTGCTTACGGAAATCTTATTTCCATAGGAACACACATATCAAAAGCAGAACAAATCTCTCAAAATCAGTAAGTGGGGATATGATTTTTGTGATTTTACCCTGTAGACTCTGCCAATGCAGTAAAATTAGATGTGAAATTAACAATTTTAATTTGTATTAAGAATAATATTCCTGAAGTATCAGATTAAAATACTTTTTTTATAATACCATACACTAAACTGTAATCAGTATCCCATTATGTGCTTTTTTATAAAGTGACATTTAATAGCCATCATATTATAAATGTAGTTAATCAACCTAGCAGATAACGGAGAATTTATGGACTTATTCACAATTATGGATAAAAGCCATGAAATTTAAAAGAAAGAAAGAAAAAAAAAAGTTAATTTTGACTTTAAAAAAAATAGTAGTCAGAAACTTAATTTTAAAATACTTAAAAGCATTGCAAGCACAAGTTCAAAAGTAAATAATAAATAAATAGAATAATCTAAGGTTAAACTCGTGACTTGCCTAAAAATAACACCAGGCAGGTTTGCAATGAAGTTACTGTGTCTAGTGTATGGGAATCAGAAGTGTACATTAGGTCTACACTGTGGCTTATTTTTACCCTGTTGATATTTAGCATTCAAAGCAGTTGCCAATACAGCATTCACTTGTGTCAGACTTGTGGACTGCCATACTTTGTTTTTAACTAGCATTCCAAAATTTTCTTTAGAGCAAATCACAGATATGGTAAATTTCTTCCAGAACTAAATATCATTCCCTGCCTATGGATTTAAATCGACAATACTTAGTAGCTACTCCCATTTTCTATTTCTTCTGGCACAGTTTAATTCTGACTTTAACTCTAATGCATTACTTCTGAACCACATAGTAAACATTTTCAGCAATGATATGGGTTATAGAAACAATTTCTGCTAAAGTTAGCAGTGGTCTTGTAATACTTTGGAAGTTAGAGAAAGTGTCCATTTCACTGTTGAGGCAATATGTGTCATGCTGAGCTTTCCTGTGTCTGACATAACATAGAATATGCACTTTTTTCCCCCTCTAGAACAAACTAGTTTAATTAAGTCATTTTCAGTTTAACTTTACTTTGGATAAATTGTGATCAAATTAATCCTGACAAACTAATAAAGATTGAGTCAATGTTTGCATGTGTCACCTTTAAGGAAATATAGCTTTCAAGAAGGAAATTTAACAGCTGCTTCTGGAGGAAGCATCTTTATCACTGAGTCAGAGAGGAACCAACTGTTTAGCATAATTTTAAAGGCAACTCCTCTGTCACAGGCATCATCATTCAGTTGATGTGTAAAAACAATTTATAAATATTAGCAATCATCTGGCATTTTTCAAAAGAACAGGAAAGTTAATCCTGTTTCCTGACTGAGTTGTGCCTTGCATAATTACATTCTGACTACCTAAGTTCCCCTGCAATTTCAGTTAATTACAGTATTATTCTTACTTCCTGTCCTAAAGTTATTTGTGTAGTAACTATATCCTTCTAGAGTGGAAGATGAAGTAAGATCTGTGAATTATTTTGATTAATGTGCAAAATGTTGTGCTGTCACCTCACAGAAAATACATTATATATTGGATATTATTCCCACCTAAAAAATGTGTGAAACTTTTTAGCAATTATATTAGCACTCAGTAGCGCACCTCTCAAGGGATGCTTCCATCACTTGGCTAACAGATATAAATCTATATGTAACTAACAAATATTTATACACCTATTTGTTGAATGTAAGCAAATGAAAAAAATTAAATATCTCTAAAGAGATGTTCTTGTGAAAATCTTATATAAAAATGTGTTCCTCCACCACTTGCCATTGTCTTCTCCCTCATAACAGAGAGTAGAGGACAATTTTACCCAACTCTTCTGATAAAAGCTACTATTTCCAGTTCTATGTATTGAAAAACCCTTATATTCTTCTGACAGTCATAAGATTTTGAAGAATAAATTAGGAAGTGGCTAGAGTGCTTTCAGCACGAGGGGGCTGCCCAAACCATATTGCAAAATTTCATTTTAGCAGTATGCAAAAAAAAACAGGATTTCTTAGTGCCTGATATGAAAAGAGGACTTGCCTTCACTTTGGGTGCAAACTCTCACTTTGTAATTAACAGCAAAATTCCTGCAGGCTTTTTGGGACAGGGCTTTATCCCTTCACTATGCCACGCTGTAGCCATTAATGAATCCATCATAAATTTTCTCATTTCACATTAACCTCAGACCACGCCTCCTCATTTTGTCCTGACTCTGCACACAGTACTCCACACCACCCCAATACCTAGTGTTTTCTGTCACATTCCTCTGCTCCATCCATCCCTCTTCACGTTCTCCCCCACACCCAGTGGTATTTCCATATCCCACTTGCACACTCAGATCAATAGCATTTTCCTATCTGAATATTTGCCTGCCCATTTGACTTTTCCCTTTAGTTATTCTTGTGGTATGTGAAATTTCCATTAGTGCTTTACCTGTGAGCCTGTTCACTATGACAAAAATTACTTCAGTCCTCTTAGATGTAAGAAAAAAAAAAAAAAAAAAAAGCAAATGTGTCCTACAGGCACAGAAATCAAAGCCAAAGGAAAAATAATTTCAGAATGATTTCAAAACCTATACTGCCAATAAAGTTGTTGAGACACAGTAACATTGCAACAGCTGGCAACAGACATGGGTCAATAAGCCACCATGTGTTTGAGAAATAATTAGTTTAATGAGCAAATCTGAAATAGGTGTTTTTTCTCTCTATTGTCCCATCTCCCCACCAGCATGAAGAAACCACAGCTGTAAGTGACAAGGGTCCAGCCTCCTGCCCACCGAGGAGATGCTATGCTGCCATGACCACAGCACCAGATGGGGACAACTTCCAAGTGCCACTGCATTCATTACTCAACCTGTAGCTGAAGAGGTTATTCCCTGGCACTTTATTCTCTCTTGTTGGAGAAAAGAAGCTGCCCCAGGAGCAGGGCTGAGCTCCCAGAACCAGAATCCCCAGACCTTCATAGGAGCAGGATAATACCACTTCCACAATTAATTTTTCTTTGTGGTAACTATCCATCCCTCTTCCTTGTATTTTCTTCTCAACCATGCTTCTTTCTTCTCTATAGGTAAAGACTTGTGACACCAAGCTTTGTGTCTGGTGATACATCCAGATTGTTCTGTCTTTTAGCATCTTTCTTGACCTGAGTACACAACATTTCAAAGCAGCATCAGGAGGACTACACTGAAATTGAAATAGTCTATCTCTACTTGCTTGCAAAGGCCAACCTTCAGGTCACCCTCTAGAGCCTATTTGTTCTTATACACAACTGGGAAGAAATGAATAAGTTGGCAAAGAAGGAGTTGGACAGCCTTTGAGACAGGGATTTCTGGAAGTCTTTTGTTTCTTTCTAAAGAGAGACTGGACTTCTGTAATTATATGGTTTTTATGTTTTGTAATGTTTACACACCGACAGGATGAGAACACAAAGAAATCTACATAAACAGAATAAACAAACAAACAAACAAAAAACCTTAAAGGCTGTTTCCATTTAAAATTACAAGCTATACCAATTAAGGGAGTTTGCAGTGCTGAACCATTCTGCAACACTGCCTGTCCAGGAGAAGAATCACGGTTAAACAATTGTAAAAGTTTTCAGTTTAAAAAAAAAAAAAAAAAAAAAGATTTTACACTCTTGACATGGTTGTTTTGGAGCTCCTAAAGGAGGGGGGAGCTGATATGATTTCATCCCTTCCCTTCCCATCACATCCCTTCCCATGCACTGCAGCTTGCTACACAGGCTCCAGCCTCACCCACTTCCCTGGAGTCCTGTGGGCCATGGGAGCTCTTTAGTCCTAAGAAGGAAAGATGGCCAGTAACAACACTGACGTGCTAGAGGAAGGGGCCTCCACTGCTTTACTGCTGGTCCAGTGGCAAGACCCTCTTATCCCTCATCAGCAGAGGAAAATCCCTTCCACATTAAGTACAATTATAGGCGAAAATTGGCTGCCAATTTTTGAAAATCTGTCCCTTTAAGTTTTAAGGGAGCTGGTTTCCTTTTCAATTTTAAATATATCTCACCCATATGGGAATAATACACAATCAAATCCAATATTTTTCCTACTGCCTAGCAGCTAAGTTATTTACTTGACTTTAACAAGACTTTTCTTTCCTCTTCCCAAGTTTGAGAGCAAGCACAAGCTGAGATGAGCTGTGCTGCTGTATGAGCAGGCAACCGCTTCCAACAATTTATTTGAAAAGAAGCAGATCTGTACGTTAGGTGGGAAAGGGAGAGACTTAGCGTAGGCGGGGGAAAGAGGGGAAAAAGTCAAGGTTTAAATTTTTGTTGTCGTAAATAGGCAGCTTGAAACATGGGAACAGAAAATAGGAAACTTTCAAAGACTGGACACACCTATTTCCTACTGCTGGAAAATTAAGACAGTTCCATAAGCTGCATCTCCCCTAAATTAAAAACAATGCACAAAGGGTGCTAAGTTAGCCATGCAGACGTAATGACTTTTAAAAAAATTCCACTTGTATGCTATGTAAATTTGCATGTGCAACCTGCATCTGTTCTTAAGAAATTACATTGAAGGCAAAACACAAAAGTTTTAGTTTTAATCCCTTTTTTCACAGATTGTAGAGACAATTTAGAATGTTTACTATTTACAACCTTATTCTCAGAAGACACAGGTAGAGTATTCATGCCTTCCAAAATGTAATCTTATACATCTGGCCAGCAAACATCTGGATATTTATCTTCACTCATCATTTCCTTCGGTAAGTCCAAAAACTGTCAGTTATTTCAGCTGAGATTCAACCCAGGGGAGTACAAAAAAAAGTTACATCCTTCTTTTGTCCAGGTTTTATAAACTGCTTTTTACCTTTTTCCCTGGGATATCAGTAAGTATAAAAATAAGCAGTCTGGATTCTTTTGACTGTAGCTTTTATTCTGTGTATATGTACTTCTATAGCCACAGGGAGCATACATATGCAATTGTATTTATTACATAGTCATATTTGCAATGTATGCAAAATCTCCTACATCTTAAAACAGACTTTAAAAGTGTTCTATATTTTACAAAGAATGGAGAGAGTAAAATCCAGAAGAAACTACTCAAGGGACAGGTAGGAATTGATTTGTGAATAAACTATATAGCAAATATTATTCCAATCAACTGTTCACATTTGGGATAGTTACAAAACAGGAAATGTGAGTATCAATTTTCTAAAAAAAGAGAAGCTGTTTTATGAAAATCGTCTTCCTGTGCCGTCCTTCTCCCATCCTACAGAGGTAGAATGAAAGTCATCTCCTTTGCGAAACACTTTGCAGTTTAACTACGAAAAAGCCACTGTAAGAGATTTAAATGCTATTAGCAAACACACATATTTAACAAAACAAAATATAGATCAATCATTTCAGAGGCTATCTTTCCTAAATGACTGTAGTTTTTCTTACTATTCAGTAATTTAAATCTATATCTGACTTCCAGTTTTCCATATCATAATCCTATTATCCAGACTGAAATTACTTTGCAAAATGTTTTGGACAAAAAATAAAGAATTCAGACTAGGCAATGAGTTTTTTGAAGTTTGTTCTTTATCTGAGGTTTCACTCACTTTTCCTTTGTTATTTCTTTGAACCAGCTTCTTGCTTTCCAATTTAACTCTGCTTAGTGAAATTGAAGTGCTTTTAAAATAGTGGTTAACTTAAAAAATATATCAATTTTTAAAGAAAAAAAATTCTTAAAATTCTATCATTTCATATGAGTTTATTTAATGTATATTGCGTGCATGTTGCACACTACCAATTGCCCCATAGGAATGTTGAAAATATTCCTGATTTGAATTTATTTTACCCATATGGCCAAGGGAAGCTGTTAATGACATAACAAGCTTACATACTTAACTGTACATTCTCCTTAATACATTTAGATTCACTTTTCAACTTTAAATCAACAAACAAAATACATAATTAACAAAACAGAATTTATAACAATAATAAAAAAAATTAATTTCACTTCAGAATGAGTTGGTAAGAGACCAGAAGATTTGAAAAGTGGGGAAGACTTAAGAGCCGTCTTTGACAAGTGTGCTTATTCTAGCCTCATATCACTCCTAGTTAATAAACAACTCATATACAGTTCTAAAAAACAAAACAAAACAAAACAAAAAAACAGAGGGCTATTTCCTATCAAAACCATATTAACCTAAAAGACAGTTCTGGGTAAAAAAACTCCTTTATTTTTATTTTTGTAACACCATAGATCACATTACTGTCCAAAGTAGGGTAAAAGAAACCAGCACCATAAGAAGGATGTATTTTGGATCTCAGCATCCATATGTGTTAATAGTGACTATAATTTAAAGGAAAATATAAAAGCATGTAAAATATAGGGTGCACATAAGAGCATATACTTTCCTCACACTACTGCTGAAAAAAAAAAAAAAACTGTCACAATTTAATAGACTTATTTAGAGTTGAAGAAAAACACAAAAATATCATTAATTTCTGAAATGATTCCTTATGAAAGCTTGTCACATGCAATAGTGTTATTACAACATAAGAATCTGTGCTTCACATTTTAGCAATAGCTTTGCCACTGCTGAATTTAGAACTATAAAATGGAGAGGTATGATCAGAATGACAGGGATGCTTGTGATATATATTCTCTTTATAGAAAGGAATTCTCCTTATTTTATTAAAGCTAAAAGTAACAAGGAAAAAATCTCATACATTTTTACAAGCTCTGGTGCCCTGGTTGCTCTGCATTGTTTCAAGCAAAGAATCCTACCAGCCAGATTTACTGATAGTCTATGTAGTGACTGCCACTTACATGTCCTCGTCAGTAAGGCTGAGCATGACGGTGCTATATCAGAAGAAAAGTTTCTTAAGAGTTTCTATAAAGTTAAAATAGCGATAGACCCAAGAGAGCAAGACCTCAGTCCACTTCTGGACCCTGCAAAACCTTACATTTCCTCACATGAACATAACAATACAATTTGATTATTCACAATTTTTGTTTGCCAGCAACAGTAAAGTAGAGGCCAACATCCAGTGTTAAAATCCAAGTGCTTTGCAAAATCCAACTATGAATATCATAACAGCTGAGTGATACTTATTTGGGGTATCTGCCTTTCATACAGTTTTTCATATGAGAACATTGTAGACATCCTTCTTGCAATGGGATGTTTGCGTTCTATCTAGAGTATGCCTTGTTTTTGTTGTTGTTTTTATTATTATTATTATTTATTTTATTTTATTTTACCTTTATTTTAAGGTAAAACAAGTAATTTACTTACAAAATATTTAGCCTTGATGAATTTATTTAGATTACCCAACCAATGAGATAACTTAATTGAGCAGTAGTATAGGTTGTTTAAATGTCTTTGGTTAGGAAACAAGTGATTAAAAAAAAAGGATTTAATGATAATTTTAGCTATTAAAAATAGAAAAAAGCAAAATTATCTTTAGCCTTTTTTTTCTGTTGTTGTTGAGTTATCCACCAGTATGCTATCAATTCAGATAATGTTTGATGTGGAAAAGATTGCTACCTTTGTACTCAAAAAACATTTTTGGAAGTTTAAATACTTTAATTAAGGCAATAAAGATACAATGAAGGAAACATACACCCAAAGAATATTGTCCAGATACACTAATGGTTTGTCTGCTCTAAACACACTTTAAATGTTAACTGCCAATCTTGAAATGTATAATAAAGTATTTTAAATGGTAAAGGCCTCACCAGATTTTTAGCAAGCAAGAACTATTACAGACATCAAGCTTCTAGAAATCTGAGTAATTAATGCTCCTGAAAAGAACATCTTACCATTTGGGGGTTAGGGTGGAATGCAGTTTTAGTCTGCTTAAAAAGTCATTTCAGAATTTTTACAGATAGTAAAATAAATAAGAAGAAAGAAAAAAAAAAAACACCCTTTACAAATAATCAAGCATTTATTCTTTGTAAGTAGTGTACATTAGTCAACAAAAAATAAGGGTGTCAATTAGCAATAGAAAATCCAAAATCTTTTTTTTTGATAGTTAATTCTGAAAAATCTAGGACAGATTACACATGCTTGGAAATATTTGTCAGTCACATCAGCCGAGACTATATATAATCAAAAACTTCTCTCTATAAACAGGCATAAAATGTTTTCCAATGTGTACCTGTTCATACTACTTAAGATATAGAAAACTTTGCATAAAGAACATATGTTCTTGAAACAAATGGAAATACTAGTATTTCTGGTACATCCCTGGTCTTAATACTGGCTGTTTTTAGCAATGCCCCACTAAGGAGCAGAAGGACATCCCCAAGCCCTCAGAGTGGCTCATTGCCCCAAGAGGAAAGCAGGGTCTGTTTCTGAGCTATGCCCCCCAACTACAGAATCACCTACACACCCCAGGGGCCACCTTACTTCCTCCCACAGGTAGACGGTGAAGAGTGACACAGGAATGCTCCAAAGCAAAGTTCTGCACAGTTTTAAAAGTGATTTTAAAGACATTTCAAAAGAGCCATTTGAAATTGCAAAGTACTACAGGTCTTCACAGTGCCTTTTAGCTAAAATGCAGCTTCAGAATGGGGATGCTGAGAGTTAGTATTCTACGTGTTTCTTTCTCCATTCTAAAACTATACAGACTGACAAACATTTTTACTAGCACAGCAGGAGAAACAATTTTTATATTTTTTTTTTTGTAACAGGAAAAACACAAGCATCAAAATGGGCCATCTGTTTTAACAATGCCTTTTATTTCTCTAGGATTATGCTTCTGCTTTAAATCTAACTGAAAAAAAAAAAAAGTTACCACTGATGCTGTTTGATAATTACATGATGTGTACTTTTGCTCTAAACCTAATTCCTTACAATCACATTTTCATATAAGAAATTTTAAAAAATGTTTTTATATTTGATACCTCTTATTGCCGATCTGCTGATTTCAGCGAATTGATCAAACACAGAAGGGGCATAAAAATGAACCTTGCCCCTCCTAGACTATCCAGAACAAAGCCTTCTAGCAAGTATGCAAAGATGCTGTATCAGAAATATACAGCTAGCATCTCCAAAGTCATTGCAACTGGTTTAGGGTAACAAGAAGGAAAAAAAAAAGTAAAAAAGAAAAAATAGGAAAAAAAAAAGTGTTTGGATGAGCCTAGACAAAATGATTTGTGTGCAACTAATTTAGGAAGTACATACTTGTTTCTGTCTAGGTTAGTAAGAAGTCTTTAACTGAAATAAGTAACATGACTTAAAATTAGATCTAGGGAAACAAGAATATATTTTATCTGGTGCGTTTTCACTTACTCTAAATATATGTTTTTAATGTAAAATACATATTGAACGTTTAAAGCAAGCAAAAATGTATGTTTGGAAGTTCAAGGAAAGCAGGTTCACTTATGTCTCTCTTCTTTTATAGTTTCTCTCCTCAGCTAATGAAGTTATCTGCTTGAATGTGGTTCTGTAACAACAGAGAGGTCAAATAGTATATAGAGAGCTATTCCAAACTTTTTTCCAGGTGAAACACCCTAAAAATAAAATCTACAAACTATTGCAGAAATACTTTCTTCTTTCCCACAATCACTACTTGCAAAAAGGTTCGATTCAAAGCTTTGATAATTCTCACTTGTATTTCTTAAGGTACTACAGAACCATAAAGTGTTATGCACTGTTTCATTGGTTTTCAGCAGCACACTTGGAAAACTATGTCAAACGAGCTGTTTCTCCACAGTGTTAGATACTTTCATCCTCATGTCTCCACTCTGAGACTACAAAGGGATTTTTTTCCCCTTTCAAAATACACATGCACAGACTAGAGGGCAGCACTAGCCAAGTTTATGAATGTGTGAAGTCAGCTGTCTTTCTGAATGGTCGACCCATACTAGTTTATAGCAAACTTTCTTCTCCCACTTCACCCTAAAATATACTGTTTTAAGGGATTCATGCTCAATGACACTTCTGTCTGGTTAGTTTAATAGTCAGGAGCATGACCATAATCGCAACAGCCATGTGTGCAACATATCAGTTTTTTCATTACAACTGCTCATTTAATCCACACATTGTACATAATTCCTTGAGGATCTCAGAAGACAGTCTTTTGTGAAGTGACTTGGAATTCATTTCAAGCTTCAGAAACTTTAGGTTTTACCACCCTAAAGAAAAGTTTAGGTGAAAAAGAACAGAGACTTTCCCTGTGGTTTAAATATTTAAGGATATTTATTTTACATTTTCTAGTGTTTTATTGTAAAAGCATGTTACCAACTTGCTTTTGTGCAAGCAGATCCAGAGCTTTTTCACCAGTCTGTGCACTCAGGGACAACTCCAGGCTCTGAGTATAGGAAAAAAATGAGATTGCACCCTCCAGACACCCATAGGTACCTCTTGTTAATGCATGTCTATATAGAGAGCCTTGACAAGGCTGATGTATTACCTAAATCCCCAAAGCAGGATTTCAGTGATACTTAAGAGGAGCATTAACTTTGTGCTGGACCCTTTCCCAGCCATAAGAAAAGATGGCTAACAAGGAAAATGGAGGAATACAGTTTCTTTTTCATTTTGTACCGGGGAGCTTGCCAGATCTCTTGATGGTGGAAGCTTGAGAAAAGATAAACAATGCTGAGAGAAGCTGGAATTACCACCTGAATTTTTGCTATAAAAATTATGTCATAACAGAGTCAGCTCACACTTTCATGAATAAATATTTCATTATATTTAAGATTAAAAGATACATGGTCTCTGACATCATCAAAACAAAAAAGCCTGTTTTTATTTTCATATCAAGGCCTAATTCATAACAGCCATAGACATCCATTTCTCCCAGTATCCTGTGGCCAAAAAATTAAAAAAAGCAATTACCATGTATTTACAGAAAACATGCAAGAATCATGGCAAGTGCGTTGTAACTTTGCTCAATGATACCTTTCCATCCTCCAAGAGCAAACAGCTTATATCTTCTTGGGTTAGATGTTGAACCCAGATAAACAAATTTAATGCCTCATCTATAGCAATGATCCATGTCCTACTCTCCACCTTGGAGCACAGCCAATATTCTAAAGAGCCAAAAATCACCAGTCAATCACTTCTTCTGCAGTCCAACCTGTCAGTGGATTTGTTATTACCATCACTCTTAATAACCTCTGGCATATAGCATGCTTAGAAAATCTATTCACCTGTAAACTTCTTATGGATATTCAGAAATGAAAATTAAGCAAAAATAATCCAGTAGATTTCCTCTCGTTCCCATCTTCTAAACTTCACAGAGATTATGGAAATTTTTCTCTTATTTTCTCAACTTTTAAAGCAGAACAGGAAGGAGCTTGTGATATCTGCATGTGCCGCAACAAATTTAACAGCCTAAATAAATCAACTTCACCCCAGATCAGGACATTACTCTTGCCAATATACAAGAAATCAGTCTTTCAGACAACAGGAACTTATTATGAACAATAACAACCTGAAAACAATACAAGCAGGCTTCTGTAATTTTACAGGACCTTAGACCACTACATGTCAGGAAACTTGATTGCAGCTGAAGTTTTTCAGGTGAACCTTTCTTAAACCAAAATATACACTTAATTGACAGAATAAGTGTCATCATTTGGTTTGATTGACTCTGTCTTTTACAAACGTATTACTCACTCTGAAAATGTTAGGATACATGATAAAGGAGCACCTCTTATTTCTGAGAAGTAAAAGAAATGTAAAAGATGTGGTTGCAAAAATAAGCATATAGAAATAACAAATGATGATATTTACAGTGGAGTAGGAAGGCAGCGGATGAATCATAATCACATGAACTCTCTATTTATTTTTAATTCATGTTATCCTGTCTGCAGGTATTAGACTAGCAACAATCAGAAGACAGAACAAAAAATATGAAAACCAGCTATTGCTTTTGCTATTTTTGTGAGGCTTGCAGAGTCAGCAATTTAATATCTTTCTCTCCCAAGCCTGTTTAAATCATAAGAAAAAACAGCTACCAAAATGGCAAAAAATGTTTTCTCTAAAATTCACAAGAAGAGAACACTTTTCTCTTAATCACTGGGTACCAATTCCCCTTGCAATCAACACAAGCTGTGACAAGAAAAAGAGCAGAGCTTCATTCAGTCACTTGACAGTTCCCCAAGGAGTTTTTTTGGTTGTTGTTGTGGGTTTTTTTTGTTGTTTGTTTTTGTTTTGTTTTTAATCTTTCATTGGGTGGAATTAAATTTGTTTCATTCTGGATAATCAATATAACTCTGAATTGCTAGTCAGGTAAACAGTGGCATTTTGCCAGGACAAGCTTGAAAAAAACACTACCCTTGTCCCCCCAATGAAGCCTTTGACATGTAAAAGAACATGCTCATTTATTGCATTTCTAGAGGAATACAGGTTTTTCTGAAAAAAAAAAAACTTGTTGTTTCTGACCATGTTCTCAGTAACAAAAGTCAGACATCATTTTACTATAATGAATTTCCCATAAAACTAAAGTCCTTTAAATCCAAAATTATTTCAATATACTATCAATTCTTAATATAAAATATACTTAACAAGTCCATTCTGATATACTGACTTCAGATAAGCACATTATAAAATGCAGATGGAAAGGAGCACTTCAAAGGCAGGAATGGGTCAGATAAATAAAGATAGTATGATCATATGATTCCAATATACCCTCCAAAAAATGAGTGGTAAATGTAAATGCTGAAAAGATTTTAAGCCCTGCTGTCTTTTCCTTTAACAAGCTTGAAAGTTCAAACTCATCTTTTCATTTAATAGCAAACATACCATTGCACTAGTGTCCAATGTGCTTACATATTAGTATTATTGCTGAAGACTATGTGTATAACTAACTGAAAGAATAGGACTGGATTTTATTGTCACCTCTTCCCATTATTTTGACAGCATGAATCACGAACATTGCCTGCCCTTATTTATCCACAAACGGATCACTCTGTTTCCTGATGAGATGAGGTACCTGTCTCTGCACTACTGACACAGAAAATCCTTCTCTGCTCTTCCCAAAGTCTCCAGTTACCCCACAGATTCTGCACCAGCAAATCTGGCTTATGCTGTCTCTGTCCTTGACCACTGGGCAGTTCCTGCCCCATAGCTAAGTTGACCCCATGATGACTGAACCAAGTTGTTGGTTCTCATTGTTAAAAGAGAAACCCAACATGACCCGCCCCCCCTTTTTTTTTTTTTAATGAACTATTTTTTCAGTGATTTTATTTATATAGTCACCTCACAGAAAGTTTTTCAGAACTGGCTGGGTATGGTAGGGAAGAACAGCCAGAAATTTCTGCAGGCAGCTCTGCTGCTGAAAAAAAATTCTCTATGAGACCGTAAGCAAAGATGTCTACTGGGAGAAGAGGTAGAAGCTATGTAAGTCATGTGTAAATAAAGCAAAGAGAAATCCACATTCTCATCTCCTGCCTTGCTGAACTTTTGAAAGTTAAAGCTTCCAATTCTTGGAAATCTTAAAAAGAAATCCCCCTCAGCATCCTCAGTTGAGACATTTTGCTACAGATCCGAGGCACAGCCTTTTGAGGGGCAAAATCAAAATGAGTGTTTAGAGTTTCTCCTCTGTCTGCCAACCCTTCAGAACCTGGTGTTGGCCAAATGGTCAGTCCTGTGGGTTGGAAGAATCTGAAGAGCTCAAAGACTGTTTCTCCAGAATATGCCCAATTTATTTCTCACCCACCATAAATAAACAGAGAAATATTAAGAGGCAGGCCGTTAACTCAAAACTGTATGTAGCAGCTGGGGAATCCAGCTAGGATATACTTATCAGCTGAGGTCTATTTTACACGCTCCGCACATACCTCGAAGCATCAGCTGATATTGGCTCAGCCTGTTGCTGACAGGGACCCTGTCACGTATGCCTCACGGCGGCTGGAAGACGCCAGCGGACAATGGGCGAGCACGGCTGACACGGGCCGCCTCGGGCCTGGCAGAACAATGCAGCTGCTGCTGAGGTTGGCCCAGCTGAAGGAAACTCACTTCTCCCAGGTTGTCTGAGGGGAGGGACACTGAAGCAATGGAAATTCCCCAGCAGTAAAGGAGAACAAAAGAAGAGGTGTTGGAATCTGCTGTTAAAAAGAGAGAGGCTCTCTGAACCTGCTGGCTGCCAAACCCAGAGAACTTCTCCCGGGGCCTGAAAACAGAGAGAAGGGTCCCCAAACTGACCACAAAATCCACTGCTCAGCACCAGTGCATCCATTAGTGACAGCTCCCTTGTTTTTGCATGGATCTGGAAGTCTCTAGATTTCCTCCCCTGATTAAAAGGTGTGGCTGCTTAAGAAATTAGTTTACAGAGCCTCTAAATTCCTTACTGCCGCTGTCATATGTCTGCAACAGGAGTATCGGCAAAGCCAGAGCTCGGGAAGGGGTGTGCTCCACCACGGCTGGGGCTCTGCACTGCCCTGGGACCAGAGAATCCTGCTTTTTAGCAGGAATAACTCTGCAAGGACTCTGCACCTGGAGAGGAAGCTTGAGGAGTAATCCATATATGCTAGATTAAAATATCTGTTAAAAATCCCCTAAACCCACGCATATCCTCCTTGTCCCTGTCCCCCCCCAAAAAAAAGGAAAGGAAAGGAAAGGAAAGGAAAGGAAAGGAAAGGAAAGGAAAGGAAAGGAAAGGAAAGGAAAGGAAAGGAAAGGAAAGGAAAGGAAAGGAAAAGGAAAAGGAAAGGAAAAGGAAAGGAAAGGAAAGGAAAGGAAAGGAAAGGAAAGGAAAGGAAAGGAAACCTGTTATTTTACAGCTTACTTTCTTCAGTAGTATCACCACAAGCAGTGTTTTTTTTATTGAAACAAAGGGAAAAGTTACGGTGATATATAAATTCACTAAAACACCAAGAGAAAAAGCAGTGGCTAACTAAGCATTCCCATTGACTGCCATGGCTTTTGGATCAGGCCCAGAAGAATGCTTGAATAAGTGGTGAAACATTTCATTTTCTAACTTTTTAGTGGCTACTGCAAACAATGGAAAATACAAGCACATACTTAGAATAACTCTATCCTTTAAAAAAATGAGATCACACCTAAAAATACTTCCTCTTGTTGCTGTATAACTTCAGTTTATGATAATAGCTATTACACATATATAAGTGAAGAGGAAAAGAGAGATTCCCAAGTACTGGGTAAAAACATGAAACTGTATATTAGGGTTTCTACTACAGTAGAAAGAAGTACTACAGAAAGAAGTTTCTACTTTCAGCCTATTCTTTCAAATAGCAAAACAAACAGTCCACTTATTGGATGGACAACACAAAAATAAGATAGTAAGTAGACAGGAGTTTGTGTTATCAAATAATTGCTTAGAGATAGGAAAAGCTATGCGATGATGATGCTTTGTAACAAAATTATTTTGAGTACTAACAGCCTGAAAATGCATCTGAATTTAAGTTCTTCATTTTGAAACAATTAGTGTTATTATTTACATCCCCACACATAAGTCCACACAGCTTGAATTTCCTGGGATATACATATGCTATTAATTTCTAACTTAGCTCTGGGATCCAAGCCTGAATCACCAGGCCCTGTTATTTTCTCGTTCAAGGGTATGTTTGTCCACTTGTAGTAGAGATTGTTCCAGTGCCTCCACTTCTCAAATCGCAGAGGTATTTTCCAGTAAACTACATTTTGCATTTTAAAAGCATCTCCTACATTCAAATTCTCCTTTCCAACTTCTGAAGCAGTCGACTTTTGCAGCTGTGTTGCCCTGTTACAGATTTCATCGCTTGACCAGAAATAAGGCTGTCGGTTAAGCTAAAACGTTCATTTTAAGTGATATTCTATAATGTTGCATCAGTTCCCTGCTGAGCAGCACATACCTGACAGCGAGAAACATTTCTGCAACCTCCAGAAGACTAAATTAATGTTTACAGAACAGCTCAGTGCTGACCTTCTTAAGACACAAACAACATTTTGTTATGCGGTTTCCACAACTTCACTACATACTGAGAGAATTGTTTTGGATTTTAATTCTAAAACGGCCAGAGTGATTCATTTCAAAGCGCACGGTCCCAATGTTCCTCTCAAAATATAGAAAAGCAGATGAGAGTGAATTCAGAATTGCTGTAGGAACAGAAAAACATGGAACTGCTTTAGAAAACATGGAGCTGATCCTGCTCCTTTCTCTGGCAGTGGGAATTTTACCACTGAATCTGGTGAAAGTAGAGCCAGGCTACTGATTTTCTAACACTTTCAGGTAATTATTTTTTTACTTAAAAATGCAGGAATATCCTCCCACCTTGGTCCAGTTCTCAGCCTGAAGTTGCAGCCTTGCCAGCACTGTTAATGTCATTGTTTTTGAAGCATATTCCCAGTGTCTCGCACGCCCACGCAGGGCTCCCAGCTCCCGGCTGCGATGTCCCCCCAGCACATTGTTCCAGCTCCCCATAACTTCCTCACCTCCCACCATGTCCCCCCCGTGAGCCCCGTCCCCTCACACCATTGTTGTCCCCCTGCACCCACCCTGTATTGTTCTTCCCACCCGGGAGGGACCCTTCCTACCTCCCACTCCCCCCAGAAGCTCACGCTCATTTCTCACCCACTTCCACGTACTCCACTGACCTATTGGCATCAAAATGTTTTCCCTTTTCAAAAGTGCGTTACATAAAGTTTTGTTACTAGATTTTACAGCTTTTGTGGGCTGTGGGCACACTGCCTTGAGAAGCCCCGTCCAAAGTCTCTTAAAGAGATACTTATTTCGTTGCTACAGACTTTAGATCAGATCCAAAATTAGGAGTGATACAAAGCATTGTTGCATCTGTGCGCAGAATACAAATGGCTATAGCAAAAATGTGTTGTCAGTAAGAGGAATATATAATGGATAAACAGAGAGATCGATATTATTACATCTTCACAATATACATGAATAGAAGTAACTGGCATGATTTACATGGCCTCCACTGTTACACTAAATAACAGTTGAATCCCTTCTAAACTCTACATTTTCATATATACGAGCAAGTACGGTTAAAAATGTACTTCTTTTTTAAAAAAAAAAAAAAATGATCACCTTTAAGTCAAGTGTTAATTGCAGACAATTTCTAAAATACCTTATAAATATAAGTGCATATATATATATATGTATAAAATGCATGTGTATTTATACCTATACATATAAAGTGCAGAACCACTTTCATTCATTTGTCAGTTTAACAATGATTGAATGTTAAATATATGTACACAGAAGCAGAGGAAGTTAGCCAGATGTCCTGTCATTATTTTGGCCACCTTGCTTTTTATTCCCCTCCATTTTGTATGAAGCTGTATTTTCCATACAGGCACAAAAGGATACTATGCCATACAAATTTCATTTATTTATCATTTTTTCTGTGATACATTTCTTTTTCTGTGGTGCTACTAGCCAAGAGATACTCCTTTTTTCTTTTTCTTTTTTTTTTTCACAAAACTATATCTATTGCATAAAAGTGTGATGTACAGACTTTTTTCCATACTTAAAGTACAAGTGAATCTCTGCTAAACTTTGGAAAGAGAGCACCTAAATTAGATTAAGTATAGAAATGAAAATAAATACCTCACTTGATTCATAAATAATTAACACATTTTGTATTTTAATACAGGAAAAACTCTAACTCTTACCATGACTTATGCGGTGAAACCAGTAGTATACGAAGTCCACTCCCAGGAATGTCAAATACCATGTCCATGGCGAATCCCAGGGCAGTTCAAAGAGTCTGTAGTTATTCCATACATAGATATAACTAATTAAGTCGACACTTCTGAATAAAACACTGAAATGGAGAGACAGAGAGTGTTATCAATAATTTTGTCAACTGCAATTACAGAACTGTTTTACTGTATATTTACTATTGGGAGTCTTTTTGTAAAGCATATAAACAGTGCCCAAGTTCCACAATCTTTGTCAAGTAATACCACTGTTAACTTCAGTAGTACCATTGCTTCAGGTCAGTGAAGTTTCTAAGATCAGCCACTCACCACCTGCATTTTGGTATTAGGTATGCTGAAACCCTTAGGCAGTCTGTGCTGTGCAGTGTTCCTGTTCTCACAGGTCTGGAGAAAACCCATCCTTACTAACTTGCAAGTTAGAAGTGAAGTGTAGTGGCAATCATTCTCAAAAACTAACTGTAATGTAGTGTAAAATAAGTAAGGTAAAATACTTTTACAATAATATTGTAAATATGATGAAGTTAGGTATGGGACTGAGGATGAGTAAGAGAAGTTGTTACAGTTTAAGCTCAGTATCACTTGAAGGGAGAGACTTCCTCCTCTCCAGTTCCCTAGGGATAGTTTCCTGTCTGGTTAGTCAGCTGAGTTCAGCATCCAGTGGGATTTAATACCAGGACTGTCACAAGGAAGGCATGGGAGCCCATATTCAGGATGCCATGTGTCTGTCCATGTCTGCTCATTTTTTAATTCTGTGACGCTTCTCAGTGATGCTTCTTCCCAATTCTTGTTTCACCACCACGCCCCCCCTGCCCCGCCCCCTTTTTCAGCTTGATTATTTTTGATACAGATGATTTCAGTGATTTAGTTTACAGCACAGCCCCCAAAATACTTGAACCTGCAAGACTAAAGGAGGACATATTATACTCCTTCTCCTCCAAAACCTTGTTTCACACACATGAAAAAATTCAGATACACCTACTAGTAACGCAGAATTGTGAGAATTGTGTTGTATGTCCCTGAAAATAGTCTGGCCATGCACTGTCTTTTTTTGGGTAGCTGCACTGAAACATTAGGGAACCCCAGAAAATGTCACTGCTTCAGCTTATGAACCATCCCCCATGCTCTCACTGAACTTTTTGGTCACCTCACCTTCGTATTTTTGCAGAAACATCCATGCAGTACTTTTATGATTCCAGCATTAGCACTTTTTCCCATAATGGTATTTTGAATGATATTAGAAGGAAACATTTTGAGAGTCTGTGATGATAGTTTCTCTATTAATGAGGAACAAAGTCAGTTGAAAATCCCAAGTTCCGAATACTAGGTAACAAGCAGAACATTACCACACCCACCATATTATCCTAAAAAGCTGAAGCCTTACAAGGAGTTGTTGCTTGGGAAGACAAGAACTAACATTTTCCCCATAGCTAGCTGCCACATCTTACCTGCAACTACCTCATTCCTACATGTACTACAAACATCCCAGTTTATCTCAGACAACAAAAACAAAACACAACAAAACCGACACAGTTTCATTTTGGTAGCTGGCAGATGAAGAATTTCTCTCGAGTTGCAAAGGCAGGTGTATCTGCCACTTCAAAAACAACTGAGCTATGCCCAGAAGTTGGGCCATACACACCTGGAACATGTTTAATTTTCATAAGAGCTGTGTTCTAGAAATATTTTTAAAGAAGATTATATGTGTCCAACCAGATTTTTGCAATTCACCTCATGAGGCATCTGTAAAGTTTAGTATAAATTCTCAAGCACTTTCACAACAGGTCAGAAGGGAGCTGATATTATTCAAACACAAAGAAATGGGCATTTCTTAACATCTTTTCAATGACCAGGAAATTTAAAACACCTTTTGCAACATATAGTATCAGTTATTATTAGGTACTGTTTTCTTACTTTATTCTTTTGCTTTTATTAACATATAATGCCTTTGCAGTACATCCAAAGATATGTGGACGGGTACATTTCCTCCATTTTTGATCAGCTTTTTGTATTTCACCCTAGAGTCTTTTCTTTTTTTTTTTTTTTTTCCACAAGCTAAGGCCAAGGTGTAAAACTTGAGCTAACCTCACAACACATTTTTTATATGTACAATTTGCTGTAGAAGTCAGAATTTGCTTATTTTTCCTTCATGCTTGAATCACAATTCTACAATACATAACGCTAGCTGATTACTGTAATTAATTTGGAGTAATCCATCATATCACTATGCAATGCTGGAGAAAGAAGAGTTGCTTAGCTAAGTATTTAAAAAAAAATTTACAGTGTGATAGATAGGAAAGTCCAGAGCTTGCATTCAATTAGATTCTGAAAGTTCACTTGGAGTTTTAAAGGTTTATATTGCCCCTTTTTTCTCCCTCAAGCTACATTTTCACTTCTTGAAAACACTGAAGAGAACTTAAGAAAACTTTTTCCTCATTTAAAAGTAAGTTTTTAACCATAAATATGACAGAAGCAGATAGGTAGGACTTTTGTCATCAAGCCCAATCCTCTGCATAAGGAGTGATAAATCCTAGAACACACATACAGCATAGAAAGCCTTATTATATACATTACATAGATGTATCTTGGATTTTGAATATTTCTGCTGAAAAAAAATTCTTATTATGTGCAAAGAATGCACTTTTGCAACTGTTTTGACTGGGGGAGGGTTTTCATCTCTCTGTTTTTAAAAATCATACATATTTTACTTAAAGGTGATTTTTTTATTTTTTTTTAAATAAACCATTTCCCCCTTCTCCTTCCACTGAGTCAGATTATCACTTCCTCTAATTAAAAAAGTCCAAGAAGGAAATTCTGGGAGATGAACTCTCCATGTGGACATGAAGATCTACTTACAGTAGATCCCAATGGAATAATGAAAGATGGAAAAGGTGAAGAAAACTCAACTAGATGAACACACAGCTGACCCCTTGCAAAGAATACCAGATCCTGTTTTGCTTCCTCCACCTCACAGATCAACCTTAGAACCTGAAATTAGTTTTCAGGAAAACTCTTCCATGGTCCCCAGGACAGTTTCCAAAAGTGAAAAGGATCAGGGAACAATAGGTGTTGTCTCTCCTCTGAACATGGAGGAAGAGTTGTGTGTTGAAAGTGAAAACCCCAAGGAAACAACACAGGCTCTCGCCACTGCTGCAGGCACCCCCTCGCATCACACTGGGACTCAGCCTGGGGCCCCTGAGCTAAAAACACAACTCTACAGCTGGACCTACAAAACGTCAGCTCTCAAGAGCTGTAACAGACTTGCATCCTTGGAGGTCAGACACAGGAGGAAACACGTTAAGACACCCCGGTCACAAGGTTATATTATCATTAAAAATAGTGAGATATTACAAATACATTGTTTCCCTGGGTTAAACAAATTCAGTTGTCCCAGCCTGATTCATACTACATCAATGTAAAATTTCAAAATGTTGAACAAAGGCAGTTTCTACTCTGTAATTGGAAATTATTCAGGCCATATATGTAACAGCAGGATACATGAATAATTAAATGCTCTGTAAGCCTTTGTTTCAGAGTGGAAAGTATAAGGATTTCCATTTCCAATGACACTCAGAAAGCTTTCTTTTCCAGATGAAAAACTAGCTCCAGTCACAATTGAAATAAACATTTTGATAACAAGAATTCAGTAAAGAGCAGAAGGGGGAAGGAGGTAGAGGAGCCTTGAGAAAACGTCCATTTGCAAAACAAAGCAAACCTTCCTGCAACTGAAATCCCCTTGTATTTCCTGTACAGGTGCCAGGTCTTGAACAGACACCCAATTTATTACTTTGTCAGCTGACTTATTAGGGTTGACACAAATCAAGCTGAAATACGCCTGACATACTGCAGTCAAGGCTTTTTTCACGCTTTAGCTCAAAGCCAAACTTTCCACAAGGTGGAGGGAAGGGGAGAGAGAGCTGTGGGAGTTCTATTCCCTGTTTTCTATCATCAAGATGAATATGATCCTCTCCCATTCTTAATATGCAAAACCAGTCATGAAATAACCCAAGGCTAAAAAATAATTCACCAAAATGATACAGCTGGGAAATGATTATCAAGCTCTGGAAAGCCCTTGATTACAGGAAATAGCACCTACATTTTGAGAAAATATTCCCACCAGACACAAAAGCTGAATCAAAGCCTCTCCTCTTCCTCAGTATGGCTTTATTCTCTGGCATTTTAGTCTAAATAATGCAGTTCCCACTTCTCCTCAAGAAGAAAAAAAAAAAAAAAACTACCAATGCAAAAAGAAATAAAATAGAGGTGAGTTTGGTATCCCTAGCTGTATTAGGTGCAGTATTACATAAGATTTCATCTGACAGAGCAGACCTTTTCTTCACCAGACCTGTTCCAGCAATCAATTAAAAATCTGATATTAAATCCTTAAATATTTTCATGAGGAGTTCCACTCCCTTTAGTAATAAAACCCATGGTAATAATACCTCTTGCCCTAAATTTATATGCACTCCTTTGTTAAATTTAATTACAAATTATCTTTAAAAGATTTCAAATACTAGTTTAAATCCTTCAGTACAGCTGAGTTTCTGTCATTGTAGCTTACTCTTCTACCTTTATAAGAATGGAAGTTTCATTTCTTTAGACCTATTTACACCTTCCCAGCACACTGAGCAGCAAATTGTGTTCTAGTAAATTCAGGATGTGCAATCTTGGGAGATTCTAGAACATTCGGTGAGGGAACAGACCTGAATTTTTAATATTTGTTTAAATAACAACATACAAGTGTAATACAAATGCTTACTTAGTACATTTTTTCAATAAAGGATCTGATTTTGATCTGTCTTACAGAATAGTGACTGTTCCACTGAAGTCAGCAAATTTGCATTAAGGTTTGAGTTAGATTAGTAGAAAACTTATTATATTCTCAAAGGTCATGTATAAGCAGAAGTTATGAGGAGAGGGAAAGGGTTATTCAATTCAACCCTGTTTTGTTCTAAAATTATCTAGAACAAAGGAAGTGATAACAGATGACTGTTCCAATAGTCTGTAAAAATATAGTGAAATAGCTTCAATGACACATCATAGCACATTAAATGATGAAATCAGAAGAAATATTTGCATGAGATTTTCTAGTGATCAACTTTTGTAATACTTCTAAACTTCTATAGCCATAGTTTGCCTTTGTCCATGATATATGCAGTGGTGCAAGTCTGTTATTTTCAGTTCTGTAACACTAATTTACAGAATCGTAAAGAGAGATTTTTCCCTGATTTCCATAACTTCAAAGTGTTGTCCCAGCAAACTATATTGGCCAGCTTTAAAAATGCTACCCCTGTGCTCCATCTAGTGGAATCCTGATTTAAACTTACTATATCTTTTAGCAGATAAGTACTTTAGTCAGAAGAGTACTCTAGACAGTTTAGAGTTAGAGGGCTGAAAAAAAAATAAAAAAAAAATCATCAGTTTTCATGCATTTATCTTAGTGAAAAATACAGAAATACAGAATAAAATATATGCAATATTTAATGGGTTTGGGAAATTGGTATATTTTGTGAGCCTCTGATTATCGAACTTAATTAATAACATATTTTTAATAAGGGTAAACTCAGTTAACAGTCTGTACTTTCACATAAGAGCACAAATGTATCTGAGAACAAATGTTAACAGCTTGTTTCTGTTTCTAGAGACACAGCAGGTGTGAAACTGGGCTCTGAGATTCACAAATTTGCTGAGACATTTACTGGGTCCAGTGTCTAGAAAATAAGTAACGATGCAACACTGAAGATGTAGATAAATATGAATTCTGCAAACAGCTGTCTCAACGTAAGAGGTTAGAACCTAAAAGAGTAATTGGCTTTCTGACAGGCTTGTGTGAAACATGGAAAGCTCTTGAACATTATAGTAGGGACTACCAGTTGTTTCAGACAATTAGTTTGAGAACATCCTGACTCTCCCAAGTCTGTCTCCTAAATTCTGCTCTTTAATGTTTGGTAGCTTATACATCATTTCATTAGAAACTCCAGAGTTCTAAATTCTGGCTCAGAGCTTTCTTTAGTCATCACCAAAAAGTAGCACAGTACACACGCCAGGCTGTCCACAGCTGCTAGTTGGTACTCCTGTGTTGTGCCAGCAGTGCTGCTCACACAGGTGCTCTCCAGCATGTTTCAAACAAAATGAACCAAGTCTGCAAAGTTCTGCATTTTAAACCCTTGAAGGTAATGCTGCTGATATAGCCAGGGGAGGACTCACCACTGACAAGAGGTGAGATAGTAACAGCGGAGCAGGGAGGTGGCAACGAGCAGGCAGGAAGCTTTAACATCTTTTATGGGCACAGCTAGATTTGAATTTGTCCAAAGCCACAGTATAGCTTATACTAAATTTATAAAGCTGTGTTAAATTGATTCACCAAGATGACAGCATTAAGCAAGATGATAGGATTAATTAACCTAGCCTTTACTGATTTGGTCCCACTCAATTCACTGATGATGAAACAGCTCAACAAAAAAGGGAATTAGACCAAAGATCATTCATGCAGACAGTCCCTGTCACGAGCTTGACTAAATTAAGTTAGAGAATTCCCTTCCAGAGTCAGGTTTGCCTGCTGAAAGCACTGCCAGCTCCAGTGCGCAGCACTACCTGCTTTCTGAAGCTGTTTATCCTACTCTGACTGCTTTACCTACGGAGAATTAGTGACTTATTTCTAAACCTGTTCTTCTGACAGAGCTGTGAGGGCTGTGACCTTTGTCAAAATGTGGAAACAATTACCAGAGTATATTGGACAGTGCAGTCAGGAGGATATTCTTACGAAATATATAACTACAAAACACTATTTGAAGAGTGGGAGGAATGGGGTGGTGAGTAGATTCTGTCTCTTCATGCTTGTTACCTATTAAAATACTATTTTATGGAAACATCTAATGACAGGTAGTGTCTAAATTGCCATAACTAGCTGCTACAGGCATACTGGTGTCTGCAGTTTCAGCGGAGCCTAAGCCAGCCTAGCTGCTGGCAGCCAGTCTCATTTGCCTGCCTGTCTCTGCCTTAAGCAAAAACCTTATTGCTCCTACACTGAACTGAAATAGCACCTTACTGAACTGAAATAGCACCGTACTGAACTGAACCTTAGCACAGGATCAGATGAACACCTGAACCAGCACAAGATAAAGGAATGACTATGTAAATGAGCATAGGAAGGACAGAAGTGCAGTAGCTAGAAGTTCAGTTGGTGTAGGGGCACAGCAGCCTTACTTGCAATTTAACCAGGTTAAGTGATTACCTTTCCAGTTTGGCCCCATCTGCTCATCACTGCCCAAAATCTGGTGGTTACCAGCCATCAGACCTGCCAGCATAATTGCATGCATAGCTGCTCCCTGACCCGGCTCTGTCAAAATGAATGCAGCTGAGCTTAAACACCTCTTTTATAGTTCTTGGGGGGCTTTTGTTTCTGCTTTTAGCTGGATCACTTTGTCAGGACCAGGTTAGGGAGCAATTAAATGTGCAGTTATGTTGGCAGATCTGAGGGGGCAGCTGGATCAGAAGCAACACATCTGACCATGCTCTAAGTAAACATCTGTCCAAAGCTTTAGTCAAGCAGATGTGGAGAGAAAAATTTAGCTAATAAGTCTTGAAGTGAAAATATAATTTACAAGACACTGCATGTATCAAATTTTCTTCTAAGAGATGCAGTCACTAATTTATGAGCTTATAATTTTCTGCATTCATAAGTGTACTGAAGTACTAGTAGGTACATCAGGAAGCCAGGACATACTTTAAATGGATGCATCCATGAAGGTGAGTATTTTGTTTTGTCAAGGACAACGCTAGTTCCATGGGGTTGTGAACACCTTGCACCAACTTGAAACAAATGCATTTTAATCAGTTCTGCACACTGCTACTATTAAGGACTGAAAGCTTCTGTTTTCAGACTGCGATTTTGCATACATTTTATGTGGATAACTCAGTAATACTACAAAAAAAAAAAAAAAAAAACTGAGTATTTGTTATCCTGCACCCCTGACTGCTTTTTTTCCATGCTCATTTTTTGTTTTGCTACAAGATTGTGAACCATGGTAAGAGCTGATCCAGGTTAGTATGATGGGGGTAGGGAGGAGGGTGTGGTGGTGCTGGATGTGTTTCCTGGGCCACTTCACTACAGGGTAACACAAATGCTGATGCCAGCAAAAGGGGAGAGAAAGATCAGAGGCAAGAATATGCAAATAGAAGTACAAATCAGGCACGGGTCCTTCATTTGGCCGCAGTGTTTGCCTAATATGCACGTGAAACTGCTTCTTCAGTATTTCTTCTGCAGAAAAATTATTTAAAATCCAGATCACATACAAAATTGAACCGTACTGGTTTACAGGAGAAACAAACTCTATACTCCTTTGATTCTGTTATTGCTGATGAGCAATTTTGAGGTGCATAATAGCATGAACTATCGAAAAAACATTTTCTCATTCCCTTCTGATGCTCAGCACCACTTTGGAGAACTTCAGCCTCCCATGTTTCACAAAGCCAAACATTTAATATATAAAAATTTTAATGTTCACTTTAGAAATGGGAAAGTTCATTGCAGATTTGTTGACAAAACTGTTAGACATATATATATATATATATATATACACTTTATAAACTCACACACAGTGTGACTGTGTTGCAGAGCTGAACACTAAAAACTGGCAATTGAGCATGACCATAAAAAATGGAGACTTTCCCAACTAGTTTGAAAATGTACCTACCTCAGTTATCCCCCAAACACTTTTTGATTTGATTTATGTTCTGCTGCTTTAAAAGAAGAAATGGGCCAATATGAAATAATGCACATACTTGTATAGTGGATATTTATACCCAAAATAAACTTTCTCTTGGGAGAATATTTTTAAAGCAGCATTTCAAGTCTCCTGGCAATGGTTTGTTAGAGAAGTTTGTTATTTATTTAGAATAAAAGTTCTCAGAAATTTTTAACCACCAACATTTAAGATGCAGGGAGTAAGGTTAGTAATTCAAATGTGTCCCTTTCCCCCGAACTACTTTTCATTGCATATAACATTTAGCATTCATACATGCAGAGGAATGTACAGTATGTGTTAAGGCAAAGAAAATTATATTTTAGAAATGTATGTGCTGTTTTACAAGAGGTAATATGTATACACAAAGCAATTCTACTTTCTATATGCTGTTGAGTCTAATAAGCCTAAAAACAAACCACATTGCCTTTTCTGATTAGACTTTTCCTCTTGCACCTACATTTTTAATATTTGGCATAGGAATATCAACAATTTACGATTTGCATTTTCTCCAACAATGAAGTAAGAAACACTGAATAAATATTGTTTTCCCTCAAGAGATGCAGCACTTGTTATACAGACTGTGAAATGGAAAAACATACTCGGAGGCTGAATAATTTTTCCATACAATGTAAAGACCTCATTGCAATGATGCATCTGAAGCTTCATTCTAACTAATAGACTGAAGCCCGCCATTTTAGATTCAACCACAGATTTTTTAAGGAAGTGGCAAACCATTGCTGCTAGTTGAGAAAATGAAAATTAGTCCCTGGGAGAGGATACAATCAATGGTGTGTTAATCTAACCTTCAGCTGTTAATGATTTGCACTACTATTTCCCCTGATGCTGTGGGTTCTGCTGAAATATTGTTTTAGCAGTTTCTGTCAGCTTTCCCTACCCTTTTTTCTGCCTGAAAGGGAAAGACTGAAGTGAAAATCTTAGCAATGGATTGTGTGTGCACTTTTTTTTTTCCCTTTTTTTTTCTGACCCATTTCTTTCACACCATGGAAGCAGAAGACAGAAGGGTAAACTGTTTCTTTCTTTCACATTCAGTGAGAAATTTCAAAGCTTTGTAAAAGATTTTTTTTTTTTTTTTTTTTTTTTTTTTTTTTTTTATAGAACTGCTGAGAAGGGTCTTGTGTTTCCAGCCAGGAGAGCAATACAAGTGACCTGGAAGAGACTTCTTATGCTGGTGTATCAATGAATAAGTGTACTGATGCTGCCGATTTGCCTGATCCTACACAGTTTATGTCCTTAAGGATCATTTAGTTCACTCATTCAAGGTAACTTTACAAAATAATTCTTATCCAAAAGAAAACTGCCTAGCCTACAAGCCAAATTCTGCAGCAGAGTACTGAGTGCCAAAATAATAAAAGTACTCAGCACCTTGCTAAGCTGCATTCCACACATGCAACATTAGTTTTCTTAACAAGCATTTGTTCCAGGAATGAGTGCCTCTGAAGCATTTTAGTATTCTTAAAATACAGCCAAAAGACCTCACAAAACCATTCAGACTTCCATCACACAAACCTCAGTCCCCCTAACTTCATTAGTCCTGAATATTTCAGATAAGAAAAATAAGCATTCAGCATGGTAAATCTGAAGTATATGACTGTCTAGAAAAAATGTGTAATTTGAAGAAATTATATTTGAATGATTTCAGTTTTAGCTGCATGAAAACTAGAGTAAACTTTCTTTAGTGGTGTGTTTCAGTGCATACAAGTCTAATACTTTATATAGTTTATTATGGCTTAAAGTATAACACAAAATTGAATGTTTCTCCTTCAAGATCATGTTCACAGATCTTATTAAACGTGTACAAAATAGTTTGAGTATAGATTGCTCACTAGTTGCAAAAAGTAGCTTCATGCAACTCTCCATTTAGATATTACTTTGAATATTTCTCATGCTGAAAGTTCTTGTCTCTTATTTCAAGATATATAAGGAGTTTGGGAGAGTGTCTCTAAGTGATATTATTTATCTACCAAACTCCCTAAATGACTTCATTCATGACAGTTACTAGTGAAAACTAAGATGATCGATCACAAGTTGTCTTTGTACCTAAATTAAAGGTATATAGATCTTATCAAAACTTTTCCTTTATTACAAAGGTTTTTTTAAATGTACAAATTCAAACATCAATAGACTACAAATTGGGTGATTTACATATTTCAAAATTTAAGTGTGAAGAAAATAGACGCTACTTGACAGTATGGATAATTTTTTGTTTCTGTGCTCTTTTAATGTATTTTAGCAATACCTTGGTTTGTAAAATTTGCAATGACAAAAACTAGGGATCTGTAAGTATCAAAGACATCATTGCACTGATTCAAAATATTCAGGATGATCAAATGCATTACCCGTATGTTTCTGTGTGGCCAAATATAAGAACATATTGCCTATGAATGAGGAATGCAAGCCACAATCTAAAAAATATATATATATTTGGGGATGAAAGATGGCTCAGAGGACTAACATGGACCTGTGATATATAAAGGGAGGAACAACAAGTAGAAATAGAGAACAAATGACTTCATTATTTGGCACTGATGTAGCAATTTCTGAAATATGGAGTGCACTTGAGACATCAACATTAAGAAGGCTGAAAAACTGTAGAGGATTCAGAAAAGAACTGTGGGAATAATTGAAAGACTTCAAAATATACTGTATAGTCAAATTCAAATAATTGAAACTTTTCTTCATGTAATGAATAGATTATATGCAACAATGGTAATCTGTAAATTCATACATGGAGAATAGAAACTGAATCCCTTTCTAACAGAAAAGATGTAATAAAATCTATCATCTGGAAGCTCATATTATGAAAAGGCAGATCCAAGACACAATACTCAGAAGCATTTAGAGCTTCTGAAAAGCACTTAGATCATT
Source organism: Cygnus olor (assembly GCF_009769625.2). Taxonomy (NCBI): domain Eukaryota; kingdom Metazoa; phylum Chordata; class Aves; order Anseriformes; family Anatidae; genus Cygnus; species Cygnus olor. The sequence continues at coordinate 31,010,889 of NC_049170.1, forward strand.
TTATATAAAGAATTTTCTGGATTCCCTACTATTAAATATTTATTAGTCCATAATGTATATTTCTTTAAAACACAACTCCATTCACCATGAAGTAATTCACGTTAATCTTATGACCTCTGTGCAGGAGAGAAAAAACAGATGATCACGTTTGCAACATTTCTATCAAGCATTAAAACCTCTGAGAATTCCACTGAACTCAAACAAGATTATGACTGAATTCAAAGAGCTTTGAATCACGTGTTTATTCACATTTCTATTTGGTTATATGCATGCAATTTTACTTTAAAGGCTAATGAATATAAAGGACTTCTTTTTCTCTCCTTTCTGCAGGTTAATAAAAAACCTCAGATTTTAACATAATCTAACCTAAGACACAGCTAACTGTAGTCCCAGAAACAGCTAAAGGTGACAGCCAAGATCAAATATGGATGAATATAATTGGAACAGGAAAATATCCTGCAAGTATCATATTTAGTCTTACAGATTAGAAAGACATTCATGCTCTTTATGCAACTTCATTTTAGCAAAGTAAAATCTAGATGCTTTATTTAATCACTTTGGGTTAGCAATAACAATTTCAATATTTTAACAATTTCAATACATAAAATTCTCTCTTCTTCCTTCTCAGTGATTAACAAACAACCTTAAGCTAATATAACACATAGACTTACTCTGGCAGTCGAGACAGGATACCTAAAGAAAGAGAACTTATGCCATCATTGATTCGACCTGACAGCTTACGCTTCTGAACCCAGCTGACAGCAAACTCCAACACAATAAAAGCAATGAAGAATGGAATACTCTGAAAAAGAAATGGGAGAAAAGCAGTCACAACACAAGTAGGATTAGATCGGCCTTTTCAGTTTCCTTTAGGAAGAAATTCTTTACTGTGAGGCTGGTGAGGCACTGAAACAGTTTGCCCAGAGGTGTGGATTCCCCATCCCTGAAAGTGTTCAAGTCCAGGTTGGATGGGGCTTTGGGAAACCTGATTTAGTGATCTAGTGGAATGTGTCCCTGACCCTGGCAGGGAGATTGGACCTAGATAATCTTTAAGGTCCATCCAAACATATGATTCAAAGAGCAGCTTATGCATCCAGATACTTCTCAGGTTGACTTGCATCTTTCTAGCTACTATTGCACCCTGATAAATAAAGTAAAGCTCCTCATGGACCCTATAAACAAGAACAACCAAGGCTGCCAAGGAATAGATACCACCAGAATAAATCCAATGCACTAACTTCATCCCATATTACTTTCTATCGTCTGCACATAAATTATTAAATGGCATCAAAACAAAACACAAAAGCCTTTCCAAACTCATTTCTTATATTCAAATAAATGAGTGAAAGCATCAACATTTGCGGACTCCTCTAACCCCAAGGTAAAATAGAATCTGCTTTCAATTTGATATGTAAGCAGTATTTGAAAGTGTTCAGCCACTGAATTTGGCATCCAACAATATTATCTGAAAGATACATTAGAGTTACTTTCTGCTTAACATATCTGTTGCCATGCTTTTTGCTGCTGATAGCAACAGCTCTTCCATATGCATTTTAAGTAGAGAACCCATGAATTATGTTAAATAACTATGAAACAAAGTCCAATGTGGGCCATAACACCTGTATTCTTTCCAGATCAAGTAGCAATGGTGCTCCCTTTTTTTTCTTTCGGGTTGTACTAGCTGTCAAATCATTTACTGCCTTTCTGAAGAAAACTATAATGCTGTGCAAGACAAACATTTTTCACTCACAACGCTGCTCCAGTCTAGGATTCAGCTCACACTGTATATCCTGAGTCCCAGATCAATGGACAAGTTGAAAATGCCCAAGAACAGCACCCATTAGAGAATGATATGGATGTGACCAGTGGGGTAGGACTGGCAAAAATTATTGTGAAAACACCATGTTTCATCAGACTGATTGCTACAGCTGTTCTCAAATTTTCATCAGCATCAGCAGGGGGGAAGGGAGGAAGGTGGGGAGGGTAAGATTGAACAGTAGTAGTTGGCAGAGCATTTATTTAATTATTTATTGATTGATGTTGGAGTCCTAATAGCCCCTGCAGTTCATGGGAGGAAAAACTGATGAGGCAGTGACAGCACATCAGACACCAAGACCACCACCAGAAGGCCTGCAGCAAGGAATATAGGAAGTAGCTATTTTATTTGCATCAGATCTTTGTGTACTTGAATGTTCCTTAAACCACCTCCCTTGCTCTGCAAAAAAAGTTTAGGTGACCTTGGAGAAGTTCAGACAACTCATTTTTGCTGGTACTAAGGCATAAAATTCACAATGCGTTTTTTAAGGGATAGAGAAGTGCAAGACCTCTGAGACTTTATCCACTCACCAATATGGGAGACATCACACTGCTAGACTGGTCCCTGTCCCCCTTAGTCTTTTTTCACTGTCCCATTCAAGTCACTGCAAACATATAGATCCACTTACTGAAACCTTCCACACTGCACTGTATGAGAGAGGTTGCTTCTGCCTATACGTTTTTTAATGGAAGAACCATGTTGCTTCTGCAAATGCCATTGCATTTTGGAGGGTGCTCATTTCTGTTGCCAAGTGAGATGTGATCCGGGAATTTCTACCAAGCTGGGACACCAAAGAGACTAAGATGGATATAGACCAGATTGCTCAGTCGAAGAAGAATGGGATGATTCAAACCATGCAAGCAGAGAGAGATTTATAGCGTCTAGGAAATGTGAAAGTTCATAAACTGCAGCAGCTCAGGGTTAGGTTACAATAACAGATGAACAGAGATTAATATCAACATGGCACTTTTTAATTTAGATGCCTAGCTTGCACTTTAACAGTGCTTTAAGTATTTAAAGGCCTGTTTGGGATACACACTAGCTGATGATAGAAAACATTTTGAAAACAAAGCTTATGGATAAATCCTAAACAGCAAAACCAGCGTGGTAAATCTTTGTACATTTGAAATCAATAAAAAAATACACTCTATTAGAGGTCATTGAAGCATCCTAGAAAAAATATAAATGTTCCTTGTTTTGCTTTAACTGCTTAATTTATAAGATATTTTTTTTCTAGTTGATATAATTAAAAAAGATTCCTAAATTACTAAACAAGCCAGATGACCATGCCTGTACATCCATAAGAGATAAAAATGGTCTTACTGAGAACCACTAAGAAAGATTTTACCACAAAATTAGGAGCCAGCTCTAGCACAGACTATAGACAATTTCAAAGTCATGCAATAGCAGAAGCTGCACTGGAAATTGAAAGGGCTCAGGGCAGAATAACTGGGATCTTTTATTCAAGAAATGAAAATAACGTACAGGAAATATACAATTCCTGTATACTGCATGGCAATTCACTTTACCTAGCAACTTCTGAAATAGTTAAAATACTTGGCTTTGTACTAATACAACTTCTTTCCCATCGACTTCATTAAATATTTTCTTCCCTCTGTGAAGTTGTGAGACAGCCAAATATTTGACAACACTTTTTGACTGACAAATAGGGAGTGTCATAGCAAGGAGGATAAAGAAACATTCAAACAGTCTTAACCTCCTGCCCATCAAGGAGTTTGAGAAAGGAAGGTTTTATGACATACCTCTTGGTACCTAAGATATTACTACCTCTCTTCCACACACCCACATTATGCTGTGTCCAAAGTAGATCAAAGAAATCAACTATATCAAAACTAGTATATGTTATTTCTGTGAGCATAATACCTAACAGTTATTGTCATAGATCAGGATACTATCAAGTTAGATGCCATAAAAACAGAAGGAAAAGGCACTCCTTGTCCCTAACAGCTTATCATCTTGGGATGAAGTGTAAGACAGCAGAAGGATAACAGAAATAATACAGGAAAAATGGAGGCAGTCAGTAAGGCAGACAAGTTTCAAGTAGCCTAATCATTAGGTTTTTGGTTGGTTAGTTGGTTGTTAGTCTTTTTTTTTTTTGGGGGGGGGAGGGGACGAGAGTGTGGGGTAGTAGTTAAAATGACAATTAAGATGTTTAAGGAACATGAGGGGGATAGGTAGCTCCTACATATCCAGGAAAAGTTTTCAAGTATTGTCCCTGCAAACAAAGTGGCACAAAATTAAGCAACAGCCACTGTTGACCTCATGGGTCAGAGATGGAAGATGGCCCCTTTCCATATCTTCTGATCTACAAATGTTTTACTCTGTTACCAGCTGCTTCCTTTTCACCCATCACCAGAAATGCCTAATGGGGATTTGCACTAGTTTTTGTGGTTTATGTGAATAACTGATCTGTAACTTGAAAGTCTTACTCTGAATGCTGAATAAGAGGGTTTCCCTTACAAGTAACCAATTCTTACACAGTGCAAAGGACCATTTTAAATCAATTTCTACTTCATACAGTTGCAAAAAATAATACTAAGTTGAAAGTCAGCATAAATTCATGATTTTATTACAAGCCTTGAAACAGTTTGTTTTCTTAAAGTCCCAGGTCCTCATAACATAAGATTCTCAACTTTCACATAGAATTAAATAAGCAGGTTCTGTGCCTCATTATTTAGAAGCAAAGCCTAAAAACGTGGACTGAGTGTAAATGTGAACTTAATCTTTAGGCTCTAAAAAGCAGAGAGTAAACAGAAAAGAAAAACAGTAAGTATTAAATTTAATGCTTCCATTTTGGGGCTTTCAGAGGAAGGAACAATGCACTCTCTTCCTGGGACTGACTACAATCAGTAGACTAAAAGTCTACTTTAGTCTACTAGTCTACTAAAGTAGACTAAAGTAGACTAAAGTCTTTTCTGCACATAAATGATAATTCCAGAAGGTAACAAGAAGCAAAGTGAAATTATGTTCATGAAAACTGTACACACACAAAAAAAAAAAAAAAAACAAAGAGAAGGACTCCCTCTGCCCATCTGCAGAACATCAGAGAACTACAGTCAGAGAATACACTGCACAAATTAGACTAAGCTATGAGCCTAAACTAATAGTTTAAGCTATCAGACAGCAATTATAGCAAAGTATAACTATACTGAAAAACCTTTTTAGTGTAACTTTTGCTAGGTACATATTCCCTTACAAACTTATCACAAGGGAGTTGTACAACAGCAGAAGCCTGCAGACACTTCTATAATGCAAAGAAGTACCAGGAATCCTTCTGCAGACTTTCATAGCTGTCTGCCCTATATCAACAGTCACAGGTTAGGCCAAGGTCTGAGCTGAATATTGCCCAGGTCTGCACGGGAGAAGGAAGTTCAGGGATGTTAAGGAACAGCGCTGGCAAGAAAATGAACGCTACTCAGCTGAAAATGTGGGAACAGTAAAAGGGATTGAGATAAGCACTAGACAGAGCTGGAGGAAGCAATCAGTTGACTAGGCAAAACTGTCAAGCTCTAGACAGACTTGCCTGACCATTGTGCTGTAGCTTTGTTGCAAAATGCCTCTGAGAGCAGTCCATCGACCAGACTTTGTATACACAGGTTGGATTTGCAGCAGCTGTCTGCTTACCCTATCCAAAAGGGCAATGTTTGCTGATAACCGCCATCAGTAATGGGTTGCTGAACACTGACATTCCCAGAAAGCTGCTGACACTGCTGTACCACTCTGCACAATCCATGACACCCCCATTACAGCCCAATAGCAGCTACTGCACAGCAGTTTGAAATATGTGCCAAGATATGTGCAATAGGTAGGACAGAAGGGAGCAAAGGTATCTCCTGGAAAGCAGACAAGCCAGTAGGGCAGGAGGGGAGGGAGGGATACGCTGATGCCAAGGGAGTTCTCACGCCTGACCTCTGTACTCCTGCCTTGAAACTTTAGGAGTCTGCACTGTCCCAACACAAATATTTGTTCTCATTCTCTTAAACAATCTTTGTGTATTTTTTTTCTTTTAAATAGTGATTCTAAATATATGTGTATATATATATATAATTTTTTTTTGCTTGCTTGCTTGTTTGCTTGCTTGAAGATCTGCAAGGTAGAAGCCTAGCCTGAATAGCCCAACACAGTATCATGCTTTCTGGTTTACTCAGTTCAGTTTGCTGTCATTATATCACTCAGCTCTGCCAATGTGAACAATGTTAGCACCAACCTTCAGATGTGGGGTGCTCCTCTGAAAACTGGTGTTGGGAGAAAGCATCCAAGCCTTCACTTAAAATACATTAATAGAATACTTGGCTACACAGCCAGCAAGCCATTAATAGAATACTTGGCTACACAGCCAGCAAGCCCAGGGGTGAAAGCAGACAGAGAAAGACAACGTACTTAATGTTATTTTAGGTGCTCTCCTGCAGTCATCGCTTCCCCAAGCCTTTGAAGAGAGGCAGGCAGTGGCTGCGCGCAGGGTGGGCGGAGGGGAGGGATGGATGCTGCGGGGGGAGAGGAGAGGAAGGGGCTCTCACCTTCTCCACGTAGTCGGGCACCTCCTCCAGCGTGCGGAAGGAGCTCTCTCCGGGCGGCAGCACGTAGAAAAGAGCGCGGAGCTGCTGTCCCGGCGTGGTGGCCCGGGGGCCGCCCGCTGCGCTGCCCATGGCCCCGCTGCTCTGCGCCGCGCTGCGCCCGCCCCGGCCGCCCGCTGGGCTCTGCGCGGCCTCCGCAGGTGCGCTGGGAGCGGCGCCTGCAGCGCGAAGCCACCGCGGCCGCGCCTGCTCTGGCCCCCAGCCCTCCTTTCGCTTCTCCTTGGCGCTGGGGGTCTCGCAGCCTGCTTTCGGGAAAAGCCTCTTGTTTCTCCTTCAACCGTGCTGCTATGCAGATCTTTAAATTATCGCTATTATTTTTCATTGTCATCATTTTTTCAGTGGATGGCCAACTTCTCGCACACTGATCTGCATTTTCCTTCTCACCCTCCAAAATCCCTAAACAGCAGAGCTCAAGATACCCCTTTTCAACTTTTCCACCAAAAAATATTGTTCAGTTTTTGAGCCCTGCATAAATGCAGTTTATTTATTTATTTATTTATTTTAAATCAATATGTTAATATTTTTGAGAAACAAGGCAAGGTGTGCTCATCAGCTCCTTTGTTCAGCTGCATGGGGCAGCCAAGCACTCATCCTGTTCAATGTTTTTATTTTTTAGCTTTAAGAAGTGTTTATTGTAGCTCAATTTTATATAGCTCAGATTAATATAACTATGTTGAAGGCAGACTCTATCAGGATTTCTTTTAGAAACGAGTAAAAAACAGGGAAATATAAAGAAACAGTGAAAACAAATGTGTGCTAGTGTCCTGTAGAAAATGACTTATAGAAACAGGAATAAGAGGCTTTGTACATTCAGTCCGTCAATCCAAAACTCGGGAGAATGCATTTCCCTGTCAAATGTTTGTCAATCACCCTTGATATTATTGGCATTAGTACAAATAATAAGCTTTGTGATAAAATAGATTGGCCAGAAATAAAATAACACGATGTCCCAATGACCTCTTCCTCTCAAATGTTCAGTTCCACTTAAAGCCTTTGCAGAAGAAATGGACTGTAAATCCTGCTGTAAAAGATTTTGCCACATTTAAAATCCTTCTAGTTATTAAACTAAGAAAAACTGTCTACCTTGAAACAACCCCTATTTTTGGAAAGGAACTATGACAGGTAATGTGAGCTGAAATTTTTTATTAAGGAGAAGAAACATATGTAGAAATTGGCATTAAAATAATTAAAGTAAAGCACATTTGCTGTTTGTAATCATGTTGCAATTTGAACAACAGTTGAGGTTTAGATTTAAACAATATTCTGCAGTTTGAACAACGTAACAATACAATAGTATGCAAATGTCAAATTTACTGGAAATATTTTATGTTAAGCTGAACAGAGCATGACTATTTGAAAATGAAATATAAACTAGATTTTGGCATTCTCTTAATGTGCATCGTTTATGCTAGTACTGTAATACAGGTAAAATTGATTAACAAACTTATTAAAATTTTTAAAAGTATAGCTTAGTGTTCTCAACTCCAGTGTTGATTAACGGTGATTTGTGGTTCTTATAGAACTCTAGCTATTAACATCTAAAATCTCAGTACATTGACATGAAAATTTTAAATTCAGCCACCATCACACAGATCTACAGCATTCTAGTTAGATTTTCAGGGTGCTAAAAGTCCTCACAGGCAAACACACATGATAAAAAATGCTTGCCCGTTCATTTAGGTTAGCCTTGGTAATTTTACAACATTAATCTCACAGTCAGGCTGCTTGGCCTCCCCAGAACCAAGATGCTCAGTTGCACCATCCCAGCAGCATGCTGAGCCACTCTTTGCTCCAGTGCTCATGTTCATCTTGGTCCCCTGTCAGCTCACAGAGCTAAAGTGACCAAAACTGGTCTATTCCTCTCCCCCCGACACCCCAAAAAAAAAAAAAAAAAATTTATCAGTATTATCTGGGGACTACTCTGAGATGTGAGAAACAATTGCTAGGGCAGGGAGTCCATGGCTACAAAAGGTGAGACATTTCAGGTAAGATAGAACCACTATTTCATAGTATGCCCTTCCAGGAAAGAAGATAATCCAACAGTTTTTTGGGACTCAACACTTTCTTAAAAATTATTTTGGGTCCCCATTTCAGTGTAAATTGTCACTCAAGTATCACCACACTGAAATTCTCATATTCAAAACTAAAATAAGCAATTTGGATTTGATTATACTTTACAGGGGAAGCAGATGTGTTGTGCTTTCCAGCTTCTGTGTCCAAGGAAAAATAGATGATAGCACTACAATAGCTACACCTCTAGTGAGGAGAAGAAAAATTTTAAATTCTATCTGGAATGCCTGAGTTTTAGACAGACGTCAGTAATCTGGCTGTACAAATGTAGCTGATGTTCTCTATTTAAGCTTTGAAATTTAGCATGCAGTTTCCAGTGCTCACTCTTCTCTTTATTAAGAAAGGAATGGAAAATTAAACATCCAGGAATGTTGCTTGAGTGGAAGTTCTAACCTTCTAAAAAACAATGTCTATTCAGTGACCTTGCATAATCTCTTTTTAGCAAAAGATGACTTTTTTCATTTAAATATTTCATTTAAATATATATATATATGTTTAACAGAAAAAAAAATGGAAGAAAAAAAAAAAGTATTTATTTCCCATCCTGTGCTGCCACCAGAAATGCAGAAATGATGTTCTCTCTGGAGATTAGGATTCTGCTGTTGACTAGTAGATCATTCCAGTAACTAAGGCAACAAAAGCCTCTGTTCTACTTAGAGGAAATTGGGGAGCTGGCCTAACATGATCTGTAGGTGGATCATATTTTGTTTTCTCTAAAGAACTCCATCCCACCCACTTCATGAACAGAGAACGCCCAGACACTTCCTGTTTGGGTCTCTCTGAGCACTAAGCCAGCACTAAATAATAAACTCATAAAGGGAATTAGGGCAGGTTGAAATTGGGATGGGCGATATAGTCTGCCTTGGCAATCATTCACAGCAACCTGAATCACATCCAGAACTGAGCTGGGCTTAGAGACTTCTATTTATGTAGTGATAGCTTTGAGTATAGAAACACTTTATGTAAGTATATTGTGTAAATTAAATAGGGTTTTTGTTTGTTTGTTTGTTTGTTTTCATGTATCTAAGTATTCGGAACCTTTATTCAAGCTTGGCAATGGATGTCATTAGGGGAGTGCTAGATGCAATAGTGTAATTATTATAAAACTGGTATTATGAAATATTTCAAATGTGTTTGCCAGTGATAAACCTTACATTGTATAGCAATTTTGATTGTTTGGGGTTTTTTTACAATTATTCAAGTTTTTGTTTCTTCACATTAAATAAACTATATATATTAATATGCAGCTCTTAATAGCAGCATAATTGATTCCAGAAGCCTGAAGACAGGGATGTGCTATATTAATCAACATCAAACCAAGCAGTTAACTACTCACTACAAACTTCAGAGTTGTTTCCATTTCTTCTATACAGGACTGCTAACCATAGAGCAGTGCTCAGATGTGATAATTTTCAAGTGTTTGTTCAGTTCACTGTGATTTGTTAGCAAAATCAATTTATTCAAAGGTTGCCAGAGAAAGTAATAGACCCTTCAGGTGATCTGCCAGAGAAACTTTCTGTGATACTGTTCTTAGAACTGCATCCTCTGTGTTTCTTTGTTATTAGTATCTATTCTTGATCATATTGCAGGATTTTTTATTATTATTATTTATTTTATTTTATTTTAAACAGTGGTGTGCCTGATATCTTTTATCTTTCTCTTCTGGAAAAAATATTTTTGTTATCATTCTTAAAATTTCTTAAAATTTCTTATATTCCTTTCTCTGTTCCCTAGTATAATACTAACTGAAATAATTTGCACCTTAGACCGTGGTTCCCCACTGCCAGCTGCTGACTTTCTGTTAGAAAATGGACAGCACTGCCCTTTCCCTCCCTGCTTCTAACAGGACTCCTCAACTCCTTACCTTCCCCTGGCACCAAGACTGACAGGATTTCACATGAGTTGATTTACCTCACAAACTCACATTGCAAGAAATTAAGCCAGAAAAAAAAAATAGTTTTTATACTTTACTACTGCTCTAGTGAGCTAATTGGCTCATGAGAGAGTCCAGGGAATGCAGAAGTTGGCATGAAAGCCCAGAAGACAAAGGACAGGACCACACAGCTACAAACCAGAAATGGGAGGATGAGGTGGAAACAGGACTTCTTAATTTCAGCAGCAGCAAATTATTAGATCAGATGAACAGCTCATGGAGTCACTGCCTCCTGTGCATTTGCCAAAAATATGGCTTCAGCAGGCTATCATATGTCAGCATGCAACTACATCCAAACAGTTGACACTTCCTTTACATCACCACTCCAGTAACTGCCTTTTTCATAGATTTTTTTTTTTTTTTTTGGAAAGCCATTCTCTAGCAGGATGGAAGCTTTTTCTGTTATTTGCTTATTTGCATAACTATGTATGTTATATGCTGTGGTTTATGGATGGCTTTTGGCTGGATAGGAAAGAAAAATATTCCCTGTTACCCCCTATTCTAGCTCCACATGTGAGTAGGGTATGGAGCATCCATAGGGAAGGAGAGGAAGATGATCTCCATGGGATTGACAAGGGGCAGCCATGCTGCAAAGAAACTGGAAGTGTGTAGTTCAAGAGGTATAGAAGATGGAAGATGAGAAAGTAGTGGTCTGATTAAGGCAGGAACACAACACTGCCCCAGAGTTGCAGGAGGAAGGCTCTCCTGGAGACCAGAGCTTTGCAGAATTTGTTGCAACACAGAAAGCCAGCTGAGGCTGAAAGATGAGAAATACAGGATCTGAAGGTAGTGGCCCACCCTATTAGAACACAGTGAGCAGCAGGGGAATTGGCATTTGTGCTCTGAATTTCTATTAGTCTTCAGTCAGAAAAGAAAAAACTCAGTTTTCAGTTTTTCAGAAATACAGAAGTATTTCAAAAGTTGTTTTGTTTTAGTTTCTATTCTGAAAAAAAAAAAAAAAAAAAAGAGAGAGAGAGAAAAACCTCTTTGGTGTGGTTGCTATTCTGACTGCAAGGAAGATGGGGAGGGAGGTTCATCCCGAAGTTCTGACTGATTTTTGGGAGCCAACCACAAGCAGAAAACCCTCTAATATGTTTGCATGTTAGCCTTCTTGAACAGTGCTGTAATGGCAAGAAGTTCCCAAGAGAGCCTAAGCAGTGGTTTCAGCCCTCCCCCACTTCCAGCTGCACACTGTGCACTCTCACTGCTTTCCTTGTGTAAGCTGGGGTGGTCACTAGAACTGAACTGAGCCATTTTAACAAGCTCCATCAGCAGAAAAGTTAGCCCAACAAAGCAAAAAGCTAAAAATGTCCTAAGTTGTTCTGGACTGAAGTCAAGAGACATTCACATGGAAAGGATGATCAGGAAAACATGGCAGTCAAGGCTTTACCCTGATTAGGAAAGCTTGGGAACTTCCGAGAATCAAGCTGATCTTGGTGTCTCATGTCTAAATTCTGTAGAAAGATTTTTCAATAAACAGGCATGTGGGCTGACTAAATGATTGTTCATCCTGTCCACATGCCTCAGTTCCTGAGCTGTTGGGCTGCACATCTGTCCATGGGTGTGCTCCTAGGCTGCCCTGTTCATCAGGTGTTCAGCTACCAATTTGCATAACTGGTGAACTCTTAATTAGGTCAGTAATTGGCATTCCCCAAAACTGACTTCTTTGACTGCTTATCTCTGTGCAAACTAAAGTAGCTCCAACAAGTTGCTTTAAGCCATAATACCGCTTTTAAGTCCCACATCATCTGACTTGCCTATGCCCAGTTCTGATGCGGACACAGCTGCCTAGTGAGTCAGAAAGCAGTCATCAGGGTACTCAGTCTGAAAAACAAGTCAGGAGTTTATTTTAAAGGTTTTTATTCTATTTTATTTTTTCTCCCCTGGCATTTTCTTGTCTTGAAATACTTTAACCTTTTGTTCCCACTGAGGAGAAATGTGTTTTGTTTTTTTGGTGGGAGAGGGGATGGGATGGGAGTTACTGGAAAAATAAATTCCATCTTCAAGGCAGGCCTATCAAGTAACTTTAGAACAGCCTGCCCACCTGTTGTGGGTGTTTCCAAATTTTATTTGGCATGCTTTGCTATGCAACTTCTTGCACTTTTATTACTGAAAATCTTATTCTAGTTTAGTTTATTAGGAACACCAACATTCAAGATGCTACACAGTACATCAGCTTATATAGAACACAAACTCAGATTCTGGGTAGATATCTTGAACATCAAGATCATTTGATCAGACATGTTGCAACTTATTTAGTAGGTCTTTACATTATGTGACCAGTGATTATAAATGATTATTTGTTATAACCAGAATAGTCTCTTTCATGTATTTAAATTAGGAGCGTATGGGTATCCACACCAGGCAGATCTGAAATTATGAAACATCTCAACACATGAGTTATAGCACACACTAACACTTTGCTGCTTGTGTGTGGGCAGAAATCGTTTTGGTCATTCTCGAGTGGAAGCATGCAAAATGCCACCATTCAAACAAGACTAGCCAAAACACTGACATTTTTAGCATAAGGAACAGTCCTAGAGAATTACAAAGATTATGCACATATAATCTTCGAATTTCAGCAGAAGGATTATTGTCATAAATGACACTGGACAACTTTTCAAGGATACATTATGGTACCAACAGAAGATGTACTTAATAAGAAAATCACTGGGTAAAATTCTGAAGTTTGAGATGTTCAAGTACCGTTTGGCCTTAAATCAACATTTTTTCTTTATTGTAAGAAACGGCATAATTTCATTTCCTGAGGATAATCACATAGTTTCTGTTCCTTTCTAGCCTGAAAATACCTAGTTCTGGAGGGAGAGATTCTTTTCTGTGGATGAATTCTTTAAATAAGCTACAGTGAGTTATAAATGCTGAGTGCAATTAAAGAGTTTCAACAAAGTAAATACTAAACTGCTTAGCTATCAAATGGACTAGAATACCTTTAGAAAGATGGAAATCCCTTTTTATTTTCTTCTAGTAAAGTTGCCTCTTGCAAGAAGCCTCCAGTGACAGCAAGCCTGGTGGGAGATGGGCACCCTAGTGCCCTCCACAGAAGGGAATGCGCAGCCACTGTTTCCTACCACTCTAGGACTAATGCTCAGCTCTGGCTCACCTTCCTTCATGCTCTCCCATGGCAGAGATTTTTCCCTTGCCTTGGCTTTGAGAAACTGCATAAATACAATAAATTTAGATCTGGTGGCAAAGAGGAGCCTCTCTCCTATTGCCCAAAACCACAAGCTTCCAGACTCTATCCATGGAATCCACCACCCATCCAGCCACTCACTCACACTCCTTCCTTACATAGAGAACACAGCTGTTTCTCAAAATGCACCAGGGTCCCTGTCCATCACCTCTTGTCATCTTTGATGCTACACAGTCATACTCTTCCTCCCACTGCTCCTTTACCCAGTGCCGAGGTGACTCTGCCAAAGATCACCTCCGAGGATGAGGCCACCCCCAGAATGAAGCACCAAATATTCCCCACAACCCAAACAAACGTGGACATTGTTTGTCTGCTCCAATATTTACAATGCACTGCCGGTAATTTATCTGTCATGCAGTGGGGACCTAGCCCTACAATGCTGTGCAATACCTGGAACATTTCCAGTGTGATCTTCATAACCAAACTGACAGTAAAAGCTGAAATTTGGACTGACGAAGCATTAAAACTGGAACAATAAATAATAATAATTAAAAAAAAGACTGCAAAAAAATGCAGAGCGAAAATAGTGCCACCAAAATAAATAAATAAATAAATAAATCAACCAACCAAGCAAAACTCTATAGAATCCCCACTTCTCTAGACAATTGGATATTTAAAGCAGAAATTTAGATAAAAGTCTCCAGACAAAATAGCATATGATAAGGTTAATTAAAGATTACCGTAACGGATAAGCACTGGAACTGTCTGTTAAAGTTTTTAATCTCTTAATATTTTTTCATTTTGCAAGCTTGAAGCTCATTTCATGCCCTAGAATTTTTAATATGTTATGAAATGCAAAAATAACTCTAAAAGTCATTTGATAGAATATTGGAGCATGATCAATCAAGTTACAAATAATACATTAATATATGACACATTTTACCATAGGAAAGGAGCTTTTTTTTTTTTTCTTTTTTTGTCCTCCTTTTGTATCATGAATACAAATGAAAATATAAATAGAAATTTAATTTATTCATACACTTTAGGGGAAAAAAAGACTATTCACTACAATATTCACTTATGAAATGCCTATATTTTTCTCCTTCATACTAGTTCCAAAATTTAGGTCGCCATATATTCATGAATGTTTCTAATCTCTTTTTATGTTCAGGGAATGAAATAGGCTTCAAATTTGTGTGTCATAAGTATGGAATGTATTCCCTGATATTTGGTTGTGGGGAATCCTTCCAGTGTTACAGAGTGACTTATACAGCAGCTGTGATCAAGATGTCTGTAAGTTTTTCTTTTCTGTGCTGTTTACCTGTTCAGAAACTCTTACTGGTTTAACATCTGAGCCAAAAACCAATCAAAACAGTAAGATTTGTATGTGTAGTGTTTGGGGGGGTGATGAGTGTCTTGTGGGGGTTTTGTGGCAATTTTTCAAGATTCTGGGAGACAAAATAGTGGAAAATTAAAAAAAAAGATTTGCAAGAGTCCAGATGCAACTATCTGGGTCAGTTCTATCTACTTAGGATAGGTTTGCAATGAATCAACACCATAATTTTGACATGAATCATCTCTCTAGTTTTTAAGAGACTGATGAGCTACCTCATCGGTGCTGCTCATTCTTAAAAGATTACAAAATCTAGCACAATCTGCATAAATCATCTGAATAAAGCAATATAAGTTATAAAATGCATCATTTTGTATTTATCAATTAAAAAATTTTTTTTGCATTGACTTCACAGCTCTCTGTAGTGAGTTGTAAATTGGTGAAGTTTTTAGACCATGGTTCTCAATCAGTAAAACTGCTGCTGACTTGTTTGAGCCACTTCTGTGACATTGCTAGTCCTTTGTTATGGACCACAGAGAGGCAAAACTTTGGATTTGGAAAACAGTGACAGGAAGAGATGGGATGGGAAGTGGGTAAACCAAGAATAAACACCAACTTTCCTCCACCAACTTTTCAGAATTCAGAGAAGAATGTTAATATTAAAACCAGAATCTCTTTGAGACATTTCACTGAATATGGGTATACCTTTGGAGTCCAGGTGTTGTCACAAAGCTGAAGGAATATGCAATGTGTCTCCAGTTCAGCTCTCAGTATTTTTTAAGCTTTTTTACCTTTCAACCTGAGGAAACACTGACTCTTACCATAATGTAGTGAGGAAGGAAAATTGTCAATGAAATGCTTCTTAGAGGATTCTTTTCCTTTTTTTTTTTTTTTTTTTCCTCTGCTAGAAACTAGATGTAGTGATCACATACAGATCTGTATTTACTTCAGTGCTACATTACTGTAACTGAAATTAGAATCTGGACTGAGATATTTGGTGGTAGTTCTGAACTAGTAGGTATGCAAATAGGGTGTAAAATGTTGATATCTGTCATATCCAATAGTTCTGCTCCAGTGAAGCACATTCCTACATTAATTCCCTCCACAGACATGTTGTGTTGCTGACATTATCCTACTAAAAATGTCTTGGACCTTATGCCAACTGGCGTTACAGAAGCTAACATTTTGTTTGCCCAGATGAAGAGGGGAGCACTCACTACATTGTTTTCCTTAGCTATTTTGGGCAACAATTCTCTGAATTGTTCCGTTGCTCATGTTAAGTAATTGACCTAGTTTTGTTTTTCTGAATCACACCTATGTGAGATACCAAAGCTACTCCAACAGAGTGAAAACAACACCAAATTTTATCAATTTCCTCATTTAAACGAGAAACAAAATGTGAAAGTGGCATCCTACTTTAAAACACTCTTAATATTTGTTCATAAGTTTCAATTTTGCTTTGTAAATGTTTTCTTCTGTTGATGATGAATTCGCTTTGCAACCTGATTTACACTGAAAACTAATTTAAAATACCAAAACTGTCCACAGAACAAGAACAGTATTTTTCAAAAAGCTCAAAGATTGAGTACTCTATGATCGATCTTATGTATGTCATAGGTGAAACAGATATGAGCTATAAAGAGTTCTGGTGAATCCAGTTAATTAAATCCAGGGGAACAATTTGATTTATCTCAGATATATCACTAAGCCTTCACCTGATTTTTGTAATTCACAAACACACACAAAAAAATAATCTGTAATTTCCTTAAAAATAAGAATGCCTTATTGTCTTGAGCATCACAGCCTCACTTGTAAAATGAAATATCATGTTTTATGCCAGATTAGGACATGTTTGTACTTGAATTGGAGAAGATCAAGGTGGCAACTGAGGGACTTTTTTTTCCATTGTCATCCTTTCTTTTCATTCAAGATAGATATAATACACAGGCATGATTTTATTGATGATACTCTGTGGAGTTTGCCATTGCTCTGTTGATATGTGAAACATAGTATTTAAAATATATTACATAATATTTATTGTTAACAAAAATTACACAAGTATTTCATACAAGTAATTATTGCAATCATATTTGGCTTTCCCAAATATTTTGACTTTGAAAAAGAGATCCACAACATAGTTTTCCTTCCAGATAGGAGAAACTAATAAACTGGAGTGAAATCCAGTGTCCTGATTAAAATTCTGTTTTTTAATCGCAGTAATAAAAGCAGTAAGAAAATTACAGTTGTGCCTAGATTCATCATTATTCACATCCACTTCTTCTGTTGTCATTCTCTGAATTGTTAAACAGCTGTAAATGTTCACCTCAGAGAGAGAGCACAGCAGTGATAGGGAAAAAGTAGAGATAATGTGTTTTTATGGTTTGTATAAAGCTGCTTATAACTTTCAGCATGATTATTTAGGAGCTGAATTAAATGTCTGGATGATACCATAACCTTTACACATCAAAATTTGTGAACAACCTACTCCCACCGTGGCCCTCAGAACTCTGTCAGACTCATCAAAACATTCCCAAAGGACTGTTCAGTGTACAAGATTTTTGTTATACTGGAATGATTTTCTGCTAATCTGAGTCAATGGAAGGTGCTTGTATGTATTTGTTAGGAGATAATAGTCTCCAGATAGAATGGAAAGAAATCTTAGTATAGGACTGAATGCTGTTTTCACAAAGTCATTCAAAAGGCCGGTGTAGGATAGACTCAGTCATAAATTCATAATAAACTCATGGCTTCATCCTCATTTAATCCATTATGTGCACAGGTATTGAATGGATTTTAGCCATTAACATGTTACAATGGAGGAAAAATTTCAGTGTAGTTTTCAGCTTTGTTTTCCTTTTTTTTTCTTTTTTTTTTTTTTCCTAACCAAAATGTGTTCAGTTAAGCCTCTGTTCTACAAATTTGGTGAAGAACTTACTCTAATGAGTAAAGGCTGGGATTCTGACGGCGTTCAACGTGGGCCAAGTAGGGGTTTAGTTAGTTAGTTAGTTAGTTAGTTTCCCCCTTTGGTTTGTTGTTTAAAGAAACGTCATTGGTATATTTCAATAAATGTATTTGTACAAAGTCTGCTTTTAATTTCAGGAGATCCTAACTCCAGCTTCATCAGGCTTATCTTCGTGCTATTGCTGGATCTTTAATTCTTCTTTTGTTAGTCTCTTAAGAGTCTGTATAACTTTTAACAGGAATCTGACTGAGCCAAAAAGGAAATCATCTCAATAATGCTGCATGCCATTGCTTTGTGTACATCTCATTATCGCAATATGCTAAGTCAGTCAGAGGCTATGCATGATATTGAAAACACAAGAGGAAGTCCTTATGAAAGTAAAACTGTTCTTCGTAGTAGAAGACTGGTAGTTCAAAATCCTCCAGATGTCTGAGGGTTGATCAAAAATATAACAGCACTAGATATGCAGTTACTTACGGGACTGCTCTTTATCTCAATGTCATATTGATTTATTCTAAATATTTTGTCAAAGGTTCTGCATAAAATTGGGGGAAAAATGGGATTGGGATTACTTTCGTCACTGTTAGAGCAAACAATTCAAAGCCTTACTGTCAAAAAGAGTAAATGTACTTGTGTTTTCCTCATCTTCATTTTTTAAACTGCTAACACTGTCATTCATTCTGAACACCCAGATTAGAAAGAGTAAAAATACCATTTATTCAAAAGACCTTCTGAAAACTTCACAGGAAAAGAGGAAGCCTTGCATTTATACTCATAATCCCTTACCTCCTAACAACACTCATCTGCTGGAGAGAGAGAAGTGTTGTAACATCTGGCTCAGCGTGGTAAGTTTTCATCTTCTGTTGGGAGGGCTGATGTCATGTAAGGAAGTCAGGGGAGCAGACTAACTATTGTAAATGAGAGGCAGCAGCAGTACTTATCCTGGGAGCTGGGACTCGTGGATCAGTTGAATGACTGCCTGCAGCCCCCATGTGTTGATTCTGGCCCATTAACCATCCTATTAATCTTCAAAAAGCTTTAAAGTGTGAGTGTTTGGGAGAGTGAGTATAGGTGAGAATTTGCAGGTGTCATTCACATAGTACAGCCATCTTCCTCTCTCTTTTCAAAAAACAGTTCTCCTAGTCTATTAAAGAACAGAAGGAAATTCTTTCTACCACCATTTACCCTGTCTGAAGTTTCTGAGAGTATCAGGATTTTTAATATTTTGCAAGACTGCAGTAAAGATGTAAAAGAACAGAAAGTAAGCTTATAAGAATCAGAAGAATATTTGTTTTGGAAAATTTATACGCTTCATTCAACCCACATCCTTCAACTTTCAGTTTTTGAGTGTCACCACAATATACACTGCTGCATGAGTCATCTCAGTCCTGTATCAACCAACATTTCAATTCTCTGTAATATTCTATTCTTTTGGGAAGGAACAAAGTATGAGAACTGGGCAATTTTAGGCAATTCAAAGGTTATACTATGCTTGACACCTGACTTCACTTTAGTAACACCTGCCTGAAGAATAATTAGCAGGCCACTTTTAAATAAAGAACTTCCATACACCACAGATGGCATTTTTCATACCAGACAGGCAACGATGTATGTTGGAAGTAAGCCAAACTGTCTGCAAAAACTGTGAGAAATTCAAGACAGACATCTGAGTGAAAGGAAAGTTTTACCTTCCTCAACACCCCTACACACACACACCCCTCCAACATTCAGGAACATCTGTTCGAACCTACCTCTGTATAATGTGCTTTATTTTTCTTATCTACTAATGCTACAAATTATAGCAGAAGGAAAGCAGCATAGCAAGTTTCTTCTATATTGGTTATGAAACCTATGATTTAATAACATAATGTGATGACTTGCCAGCTATAGAAATCCAGTATTATATGACTCTTGTCAGAATCAAGAACAAAATTTTCTTAACTGGCTAGTAATATGGGGTCCTCAACTCACATTTCCATAAAGTGGTCCTAATTTCCAATGTGTACTCGAAACTTTGTTGAAATCAGGATACCGTGTGTCATAACAGAGGCACAAAGTCAACAGTCACTTTGGAAATTATTGGCTAATGTCTTAATCTTGGACTGCTCACTGATTTGTATGAACTTTTGTGTATACTTTGGGTTAAATCCAAATCCCTGTGAAATCCATCGTAATCTTTCCATTGCCATCCATAGGCTTTAGATGAGGTCCTTTGCTTCATTGGAAGAGTTTTTACTTCTTTCTTGCAAAAATATTCTGTATAAAAAGAATCCTGAGAACTCTTCATAATATTCAGTCCTCAGAATCACATACCTTATACATATATACTAGTTTTAGAAAAGTAACAAATCTATGTTGCATTTATTATCACTTATAAATTAAAATCTGTGAATTTTTCTGCAATTCCAAATAAGTATATGCATAAGAATTATAGAAATACATATTCAAAATTATTTACAATATGTCTTAATTACAATCTTTTTTTCCCCAATGTTAATTTTTAACTCTCTTAAATGCATTTCTGTGGTGGTTGCATAAAAATTTTCTAAGGTCACTTTTCAAGACAAATTTTTAATTTGGGAAAATGCCCATTTCAGTATTTTTTCAGCTGTGCATGTGACTTTCTTGGCAAATAATGCAGTAAGCATTCAGAATAGGCATATTTCTAAAAAACCTTCAGTCCATAAGCAAAAATAAGTAGCATATACAATGTCTCTATATTAATATAGTGATACTAAAGATAAGAATATGTCTCTAAATACTAAACCACTTTCATTGTTATCTGCCACGTTCATTGCTTCATATGGTTTTGCAGTTGAGATAGGTCAAACATGCACACTCTTACAACATGAAAGATATAATATTTTCATGTGATTATAAGACAAGAAAATTCCTAATGAAAACAGTTGTTGTGAAGTTTACTTGATGGATGAGTGTATCTGAAACTTGTTGCTCATGAATGTAAACTAACTTTTTCCAAGGTTCCTCATAATGGATGTTAAATTTTCAAAATCTATAAATACAATACAAACAGCAGAAAGTATTTATGGTCAAATTTTGTCTCTCTCTTGAGCGTAGACTAATAATTCTATTTTGTTAGACATCACAACTTAATATTTAAATTCAAGTACACAACCTTAATAGATTTAAACTTAGTAGGTAAAAAATGTATATAATAATGATATTTCTGCACCAAAAAAAAAAAAAAAAGTATAGAAAGAACAGGGGTGTGGTAATATGCTTTATTCCAGGCAAGAACAGAACTAATTCTGTCTCTATTACTATTTAATGTCCTAGATCTTTTTTTTTTTTTCTATCTAATTTCAACTATATTTTTCATGTGTGGTTTGAAGAACTGTGTATTTACTCTTTTGTGTGAATCGTCTGTCAACAAAAGGATTCAGGGTCTCAGGAGTCATCACAGAAATCAGTCAAGGACCAAATAAGACAGGCAAAAAAAGAGAGAGAGAGACAGAGAGAGACAGAGAGAGAAGAATGATGAAGTCTCAGAGCACAATTTGTAGGACACTGAAACTAATCCCAAAAGGCTTGCTGAGACATTGACATAAGGTGACCAGTACAAATTATTTGAGTCTCTCATAATTTGCCCAGTAAAAGTATTTTGAAATTTACCCTTCTTCAAAGACTTTTTGGAGTCTGTCTACAGAAAAGCACTGAAAACTAAAGGAACTATTATTACTTCCAACTATGACTATTATTTAACGAGCTCTTCATTTCCAACACTTCGCGGGGTCTTCTATAGTTGTTGATACTAACCAAGTTTAATGCCCAGATGATTGTTTCCAACTGAATGGAAGTAATGTTTCACCAAATTTCCACAGATAGGAGTAGTGACAGTTCAGATGCCAGGAAAAGGACAATGGCTAACAAACTTGCATGCAAAGCTTGGGCAGAAATAATAAATAACTGTGAATTCAGAAACTTCTAATACATTTGGTGTTTATATAGATGACTGCGATAATGTCTTATTACGCTATATGGAGGCCCTGTATAACAGCCAGAGGCCTTAAATTACATTGAAATTGACTCCTATACTGCAGCTTTCAGCTGTAACTTACATCAAAAACTATGGGTCTTAAATGAAAATTGATAGAAATACATAAAAGCGAATGAGCTCTAGTAAATTCTTATTAATCTGAAGCAATCATGTTCATCAGCCCTATGCCAGTTATTACAGCCTATCAGGTACATTACCTTTTTTGAGTTAATATAAACATCAGGTTGTGTACAGAATTCTTCCTTTCAATCCAAAAACATTGCATAATAATATTAAATTACAGTACATCATTGGTTAAATATTACTCTTTAAAATTTCTCAAGTCTTGTAGCTGATCTTAAATACTGCATGTAGGCTATTAAATACAAGCTCACCCAAGAGACATAAACTGACTGAAGCCAGGAAATTCTAAACGAAGGCTGAAGCTGACTTTTTGTCCCTACCTTATATAACTATGTTTCCTCATAGCTACTAAGAGTGCATGTCCTAACCCTGTTTCTTTCTTTATTTGTACAAATAATATTATTGCAGCAGTCAGAGTCTTCATTTAAGAAAGCCAGATACATAAACTACCTTGAAATGTGGTCCGTGGTGGAAAGACATAAGTATAGAATCACTCTTTAAGCTCTATTTTTGACTATTTTGGATCTGATGAAAAGAAAAAAAAAAAAAAAAAAAAAAGAAAGGATAAAAAAGGTTTAGGAAAGATAAGTATTTAATGAAAATCCCAAACTACTTCCATTATGTGATTAAATAAATCATGCTAGCTCACAATGGTGTTATTTTAACCATACCTCTTGAAGAGCTATTGTCAAAATAAACCTGAAAACAATAAAGCCATAGTAAACAAAAAGACAAAATGAAAAGTCAACAGACGTAAAGGAAGAGAAGGAAACCCTATAAATACTGTATAGACTTGTACCTCCAAGGCAGAAGAAAAAAAGAAAAAAGAAAAAAAAAATAATTCCAATCATCTAACATGGCTGAAAATTAAACTGTTAAACATTACTCTCTTTTTGCAGTCAGATTTTCTGTGTTTGTATATGTCTATCTCTGGCTTGGTGATATGCTGACAGTAAATCATCAAAGAGCAGTGGGCTCCGGCAGACAAAGTAACAAAATTCATGAAGGATAAGACACAAATGTGATTAGCCACTCTATATTATCAGAAACATGTATATTATCAGGAATATATATATCTATATCTGTATTATCAGGAAAATATATAAATATATATCTACACCTATGTTATCAGGAAAAGATATAAAACAAATTAGGTTTCATACCACTTCATTCTGCCACCAAGTGCCTGCACAACCTTGGGGAAATCACAATCTTAGTGTATGACTGTGTCCATCTGTTAAATGGTATACTCTAAGCCATACTGTATGACTAGATTGGTAGAAGAACCCTCTGTTAGTCTGTAGACAGACAAAAAACATTAAATATAAAACAAAACTTCAAGTTTTGCCTTTATCCATAATTGTTCTCAGCAACAAAATTATGCTAAAATTTTGATACAAAATCATAATATGTTGCAACAGCTGGTTGATCCCAGAGGCTTCCATAAGCTAGTTTTTGAGTAATTGGAGTGTTCAGAACAAGCCCGAACATCATCTGCACTGATGAGTCCTAAACAGACCTGCTACCCACAAACCAGTGTTAAAGAGCAGAGGGTTCACTGCTGCTCTGTGCGGCTTGAACATGAGCTAGCTGAAATCTGGAAGAAGCATGTCCGGACTTCTGTGAGGCTGTGCTTGTAAGTAAATTCCTTCAAAACCATGGTAGGAAGCTCACTGCGCTTAGACTTTATAGCTTCAACCTCTGCCAGTGTGCAATCTCTACACCATATTGCACTTCGCAATGGTGTGCCCACAAAACAGTTGTTTAAAGCCACTGGAGGTCTTTAAATAGTCTACATTCAGTTAGCGCCTTACAGCCACATTCAAAGTCTTAACTGCTTTTAGAACATGGAAGATGATCAGTTTGTTAGTCTCCTTTTCCCCCCACTCCCTCCACCCCTCCACCCCAAAATATAATGTTACATAATTTGGTGTTCTGTTTGAGATTTATCTAAACAAAAACATCTAAGCAAAAATTCTCCTCGCACTTTAAATCCATTTGCATATTTCTTTCCCTTCTCTCAGCTCTTTAAATACCAGCATATTCAGCTAAACTAAGAAAAAAAAAGAAAGAAAAAAAAAAAGTCCATACTTCTCAAATGGAAAAACTTCTTCCTGGTAATGAGACTATTATAGCTCATGTTTGCCCTCATCACACATATTGGCTGCCTCCCCACTGCAAGTATCCTGATCAAATCACGGTGCCACTCACATAATAATATATCTCTCAAAATGCCTTAGGCTAGGAAGACATTTCAGGTAATGTAAATAAAGCACTTCCATTTGTTCTGTGAAGTGTCAGCTCAAACTTGCCTAAACACTTTTCAGGTTCAGTCTTAAACTGCATATGAAAGACAACTACAATTGATTCTGTAAGCCTGAAAAGGTACTTTTGGCAACTACAGTATAAGAAAGGTAATAATATTCTCTTACTTCTTTACTAGCTAAATGAGTCACATAAAATTTGACTAAGTCTCTGTTGTCAAAATGGGTGGTATTTCAAAATTCAAGATGATTTTTTTCAACTTTTTATTATATTTTTTTTCATTTTGAAATTTAGCTGTAGTTCACTTAGCAGGGAGAAAAACTAGTCAAAAATAAAAACTTTTAGTCTGGATCACTTTTTTTTGTTTTCTTTTTTTTTTTTTCACTTTGGTAATCACCAGCACCATTCAAAAAAACTTTCCCATCCAGCCATCAAATGAAAAATACTAAATATTCACAAGCTGTTGGCTTACTTCTCTATCCTGCTCACATTCTAAGCAATTTTGTATGGGAAAGGCATTTGAAAAAGAACTGAAAAACAAAAGCACAACTCCGTAACTGCTGGAATCAATAAAATGCTCTGAAGTCTTTAAAGAAATGAATTACCCATTGCTTGGATATTTTAAACTAAAATGATCATGACAACAGTTAATGTGCAAGAAAGATCAAGCCTACAGTGGAAAGGATTTGGAGAACAGACTCAGAGCTCTTGATCGTGTTTAACTTTTATGATGTCCTACTGCTCCTCATAGCAGATCTCCAGTGAATGCTCACAAGGACATACACATTTCTTTCTTGCTCTTTTTTTCACCCTGCTCCTTCTACCACAGAACCCAGTCCAATTCATCTCCTAAATTTTTAGAGGTATTTTTGTTTTTTTCTTCTGAACAACTTTATTAAACAAAGGTGTGATCATGTAAGTGTGTGAGTTTCCTTATATTTATTCATTTTTAATCAATTTCAACAAGATCCAACAAGTTAACCCTCTATATTTGTTTTAGATCTGGAAAAATGTTTGAACAGAGTCTTGTTGGTTTTGGCTGAAGATATCATTAGCTGCTAGATGCCTTTTTCCTGCTAAAGGAAAGAGTTTTGCAAATGGGTCAAGGTAGAAGGTTTATACAAGATTAAAAATTTAAATTTGAAAATGTAACTTTGTGTTGTCGACAGATGAAGCTCCAAAAGACCCAAGAAAGGCAGAACTCCATAGGACTTTTGCAAAAAATGTTTTAAGTTTCCTATGAAATCATTGTAGAGAGACAAGAATTATTTAAAAAGGATTATTTATTAAACATTTTTCTTTACAAAGTACAATCAATGGTTTGCATTAAATTTTGGGTTTTGGTGTTTGCCTGTATGTACACAAAAGCTTATAACAGAAAATATGTCTTGATTTAACATGTGGGACACAATACTGAGTTACTTTCATATTTTGATTCCTACCAACATAAGCAGTTGATAACAACTTTCAGTTTATTTGCTGTTTTTTAAACTGAAGATGAAGCAACAACATTTCTGCAGAGTGTCGGTATTTATCAACGTACTCAGTGATGACAAAGTAGAAATGAATAATCTTTTAGGGGTGGTTCCACTGAGCATGAGTGGAACTTGAAAATTTTCTGGCAGGTTACTGGACTATCCTTATGATCCTAAAAGTCATTTTTGCAGTTATAAGATAAGAAGAATTGAGGAGCTAGGTAAGTTTAATAATACCCTATTAGCAGCAGTTGATAGTAAATGCAACATAACATTTGTTTTGTCTGTCATACAAGGACGTGTCCTAGCAGACACTATTGTATTGTTCTCTACTTGAACAAAAGTATCTGCATGTATTGTATGTCTTTGGAGAAACAAAACAAAAATAAAGAGACAAAAAGCCATTTATTGTCATGAGTGACTATTGCCATCAGCTAATACGAATGCATTGCTAAAATTAGTGAAGACAGGAAAATGCTGTAAGGTAAATATATACAGAGTTAAAATACATTTCTTATCCACTAGATAGTGATTTTGTGGCACTGTGGTTTTCAGAATATAACGTCTGTTGAGAGCAATGTAATTTTCAGTGCAAGCTAAAGCAAAAATACCTGCCCGCTGTCATGAACATGACAAACAAATCTGGAATGTTCAAAGTAAGTTCTTCTTCCACTTCTCCACACTTGAGGCACCTTTAAGACATGGCACTTACTGTAAACCATCTAAAAATCAAGAAAAGCAGACACAATAAGCCTGAATCTTCCATAACAACTCTAAAAATCACTGCCAGAGTCACTTGCATACGTAAACGATGCCTGTGTAAGGCTTGCCAGCAAAGCATCTTTCCTGAGAACGGAGCTGGGACACTCTCTGTATATCATAAGTGTGCATGCTCAGAGCTGTGATCACTGTCATGGCTGTCGTCGTTCGCTAGTGAGTCCCCTGTGTGCTGGAGACCAGCTGCCCCAATGCCAGAGAGCTCGGAGGGGAGCAGTGTGCCCTTTTTCACATTCACCAGTTCCTTTTCCCGGGCTGCTGCCCCTTGCTGGCCCCCTTTTACCCGCTTCCACTTCATCCGTCTGTTCTGGAACCAAACTTTTACCTTTGTGGAAGAAAAACAAAACAAGAAAATAAAAATGGGGTCACTGGTTGGTAATGATCTTCCTAGACATAGTACAACACTGTCTGTTTGGTAAAAAGCACAGCAAGAGCTCTCTGAGGAGTGAGGGATCAAGTTTGGGATGTGATGTGAGTGCTAGGGATGTGAGGGTAATGACCGCAGAGGATGAAAAAGGGTTACATCAATAAGGCTGCAGGACCAGCTGCAGTATGCATCACTGCTGTTGTGCACTCCACAGAAAAACCTCAGAACCCTTTAGAAAACATTGGAGAGTTAACATGCTCTTGGAGAATGCATTAATTCTGCAGGTAGAGATGTGGAATAAATTCAGATGAGAATGGAAAAGAAATTCAGGGCATGAAAGATTAAAAATATATCTGCACATTTGAAGTCATATTTAACCCTGAGATTTTACTCCAGATGAAACTCATTTCCCCTCCTTTCCTTCTCTGTATAGAAATATATGGGGAAAAAAAAAAAAAAAAAAGTAAACCTAAATTATTTGCACAGTTCCAAAGTACCAAAAGTAACAGCACTGCAAACCACAAAGACTTCTTTCAATAGTCAAAAGAAAAAAAAAAAAAAAAAGGATGTGCATAGCATCTGTCAAATATATTAGACCATATTAGATCAGACTAGACGCTGATTTCAAATCAGCTTAAAATGCTGTCACTGAAAGCACTATTTGTGAATGAGGAGAAGATTTTGGGGGTTGATCCATTTAGAGTTAATGTTGTTAAAAAAATCATGCATGTATGTCTGCAGCTCTTAATAGGAAGGTTCCACAGGAAAAAAAAAATATTATCTTCAACTTTTCCCTTGGAAAGAAAGCATGTAAGCTTGCAATGTCGGTGTATCCTCTGCTGTGTATAGCAGAATGTGTTTCAGAGTTTTAAAAGAAACAGCAAGGATCAGTCACAGCAGGACACATTGTACAACATGAGTAATAGAGCCACAAAAATGCTGTTTTTCTGAATCTGTCTTATACATCCAGGAAACATCCCAGTATTTAACCTTTAACATCACTTTGAATTTTACATTAAAACTTTATTACAATTGAATTGATAGTTGACTTCACTATTTATATGTACACATGTGGGAAGGAAGAAAGGTGTATTTGTGGTGTTGTTTTTTTTTTTTTTTTTTATAGTCTATGTTCCTGTTAAAGCCAATGTGAGCTGTTAAAGCCAACACTTGGGAACAGAGCAAAATGATTCCAGGTTAGTTAAAAGCCTTAAAGCCTAGCACATCTTTTCCTTTAGTCATCTCAATAGAACCAAAGCATCTGGTTTGTACAGTGAAATGAGTGTAAAGGGGAAGGTATTTGGTACTGGCTGCTGTGATGTTGGGAATTATCACACTCGGGTCACATATCAGAGATGTCCGTTGAAACTGTTTTCAAAAGGGTGCAACATTGGTACAGAATTGGCAGCTCTCTGGGGGAACTTAAGATGACAATTTGTTTATTTATTTACTAAGACAATGAAGTTTCCCTTGTAAAAGCCAAAACTACACTGTTGCCAGAAAATGTAGTAAATGCAACTGCAGGCACAATCCAAACATCAAAAATCAATAGACTTTGAATTCAGCCTGGTACCACAGAATATTATCACTCTTCTTCTGACAAAAGGGCCTATAAACTTGTATTCAATAAAAAGAAATTACAGGATTGGAGAGATGTTTTAAAGATCTAAGCAATTCTCAGAATGTTTTTATGCCCTTAAACAAAAACAAAATGATGATACATACCAGCAATGTATCATATAAAAAAAAAAAAAAAAGAAATGTTTCAATGCATAACGTGAATTCCACCCATTTCAATTTTAACTGCAATATCCACTCTAAATAAGAGAGGCCTGGGCATGCCACCACCCATATGCATCCATTTCTTTTTTGGCTACTTAAGAAACTGAAGCTTATAATTTTAATAAATTATTCTTTTTTTTTTTTCTCCCCTTTTATATATATATATATATATATATAATGTGGACCACTTTACAAAATTGCAGCACAGACAAGTCTGTCTCCTTCAACATTAAAATCAGGAGAACTGAGTGGCACCAGCTTCCAGGCAATGAGCTTCCAGGCAATGAGACAGGCAGGGGAATACCTCTTATCACTGGTGAAAAATTAAAAAAGAAAAGAAGAAAAGAGAAAGAAAGAAAGAAAGAAAGAAAGAAAGAAAGAAAGAAAGAAAGAAAGAAAGAAAGAAAGAAAGGAAGGAAGGAAGGAAGGAAGGAAGGAAGGAAGGAAGGAAGGAAGGAAGGAAGAAAGCTTTATTTCTTTTTTGTTGTTAATGACTTCAAATAATTTGCAACTGATTTACTTAAAGAATATCAAACAAACAAAAAAAATCATTATTTGGTATGCCAAAGATTATTTTCAAAGGATAGAAATTAATTATAGTTGTTTATTATTAGAAATGTTGTGAGTTTATTTTTATGTAATTTAAGGGAATACTTTAGGTATTCTTTATATATATATATTCCTTATGTCCTCCATTTTAAAATACTGAAATCCACTTTTGACCAGATCCAAAGTACATTAATGTTACTGGGAGTTTTCCCATTGAGTTCAATGAACTCTAGATGAGGCCCTTAATGCCCAAGTCCTAATAATATGAGACAAGTCCTTCACTTGTTATTTCCTCTGAAGATCAAATTCAGATATAGGAATTCTGAACTTCCTTTGGAGCTGAAGAGTCAATTATGGTGGGTAGAGTAGTTACTGATATGTGATCCATCTATATTTTTGTAATGGAAAGGAAGTGAAGCAAACTGTGTGAATGAAGTGATAATTTATTTGAAGTAATGGAAAACTGTGTTTTTCAATTGCCCAGATCGTTTGAAACTTACAGGTGTTGCACAAAACATGCATCAGAACAAAAAAAACTCAGAAAGAAAGGTTGCGGGGGGGGGGGGGGGGGGGGGGGGAGGGGAGGGGGAGGGGAAGGAAGGGAGAGAGAGAAAGAGAGGTGTGTGTGTGTGGAGAATGTGAATGAAAGAAAAATAATGAAATTCATATATGAACGAGAGAGGGAAAGAGTGGATAATGAAGTGAACTTCAAAAACTCTTGAACATTTTTCCATTGAAAAAAATATTTTTTTCCATGTACAACTTTTGAAAAAAAAAAAAAAGGCCTTTTAAAGCAATTTATATATCTACAGTGACAAACTTGACACTGTAGGAGCTCTTTTATTCTGTTTTAGTTAGCTCCAGCAGGAGCCAAGGGTGCTCACCACCTCCCAGAATCAGGATCTGAGTGCCTATTATTTATTAAAATGCACTCCCTCTTCTCCACCCTCTGACTAGCACAGCTTAACTGTATAGAGCAAGCATATGTATAGATGGAAAACAAAGGAAGTGAAGGGAAATGAATAATATTAAAGATGATGGTAGCATTAACAGCTGTTTCTAAATCAGCACTTATGAGCCAGTCTATTGAGCACATCTGCTTACTGGCACGAAAGCATAGCATCTTTTCCCTTAGTCAACAACTTGTTTAGCATCTGCATCTCCACATCTGATGATTAGACTGTTACTTAAGATACAAGTAAGATTTCACGTTACAGGTCTCCTGATTTACAAAAGAAATGTTTTTGCTGTGAACAATTTTTTTAAGGAGTAGTCTGAAGGAATCATGGGGCAAGATTCAAAAGATGAGGGCTGACATTGTTGATGTCTACATTACTAAGTTATCAATATATACTTAGGATATACAGGTCTTTAGTAGGCTTAAGAGCCACAATATATGCTGTCTTGCCCGTGTATCTTCAATATAAATTCATGACGTGGATGGACATCAGTGTATCATTTTTGGTTCCAAATGAGCATATCACCTCAACTTCTGATTTAATACTCCTTCTTTAGTGGAGCCCTTCAGTCACATTAAAATTAAGAATAGTTGCCGTGCTCTGTAGAATATTTCCTCTTGATGTGGGATTTTAGCATTCTACACTTAAAGAGAAAAGCTAAAAAAAAAGCTATTTTCTACCATTAATAGTTATTTCTTAATAAAGACATTCTTGTCTGACAAATGAAAGAATGACTGAATTCAAACAACATAACTACTGCAGTTGCAATGTTTTCTTTTTTCTTTCAATAAATATAAATTTCTCTTTCAAAATGCTCTTTTCTAAAATCTTATCTAAAATTAAGTTTTCTATTCCAGATTTTAGTGGTATTAGTCCCAAACAAGGTATAAGGCATTGATACCTCACAAACGTGAAAAATTAGAAACAAGAGGGCTGTACCACTCAAGACTGTTATTTTGCTATAAGGGATACATATTTCTAAGCATGAGCCTTTGAAGTCAGTATTCCAAATTCCATGTGTTTTATTACAACTAAATGATGTGTCAAGAAGACCAAATCACTAAGTCTTTTAAGTTTCCTACCCCATGTCAGCCATTGTCCTTTTTCTTTTATTGTTATTTTTTTAATCTACCAATTGACTTTCCTCTAATACAGGTAAACATAACACAAATAATTCTGATTTTTAATAAATGAAAAGTTTACTTCTGGACTTTCTTTGGCTTTGAAAATGTTCCTGTTATTTTTAGATAGTACATTTACGCTGCCAAGTTTTAAAGAAAGTGAAATTCCTGAACTTTACAGAAATCACTGGTGTTATACAGCTGAAACTTACCATCTTCATATATAGAGAGACAGCATTTTCATAACAATTTATTCAAAACACTTATAAAAGCAAGTAGGAATAGAAAAAAGAGCAAGTTTCTTTCCCTATTTAGTCTATGAATAAAAATAAGAGCATCACAGAATGACAGAATGGTTTGTGTTTGAAGGGATACCTTCCACTAGATCAGTTGCAATTACCAAATCTATTAATTTAAAATTATTTTTAAAATTTAAGTTATTCATTTAAAATATTTATAGAAACAGTAGCATGAGTTATCAGTTTAATGACTAAAGATAACAAGAGATTTTAAATAGTTTGATACATGGGAGAGTAAGTTAAGGTAGTTAGTCTTAAAAATCTTAAATATATTTTAAATTTCAAACCAGTTTAAATATATGTCTGAGTATTAAATGTCTTCTTAGTTATTATAAAATAGTACAAAATAGTTAATTATAAAATTAGCTATTATAAAATAGTACAAAATATATAAACTGGAGAAAATTAACCTTTCTAAATTACTGAGTGGCACCAGAACCTTCTGATTAAAATTGATTTAGTCACCTTCTCACTTCTCCGTGTTACGTTACAGGACTTTGCACTGAATGCACACAAGTGCTTTGCAGCAGCTGCTGAGAAAAAGGGGAGTTTTGGCAGGTGCACAAAGGACAGCTGGAACTTTTGGCACCCAGGAAGGTGTAGGAGGGAGTTCTGGTTTTTTGTTACATAGAAGTCAGTTGAGGTTTGGGTACTGCTTAGGTGATACATTCTCCTTTTTACCTCCCACGTTTAGACAGGGATGGAATAGACATTATATTTCAGAGGACAGCAGTGATAAAAGTATTTCATTCCATTTTCAGAAGTCTTTGACAGCACAGTTGTTTCCCTCAACTCCATTCAAAGAAGTATTGGCTTCTCTACCACTGATCTTCAAAATTCATTTCATGATCAGAGCTAATAGCTAACCTTCCTTATTCAAAACCTCTCTGCACTAGGTTTCAGGGTTAAGACACTTTTAAGGTTGCTTTGTTCTACTGACTTGTTGTACATAATCTAAGGGAGTATTTTTGACAAAATTAGTCTCTCTGCTTTGTCCAGAGGCAAGGAGGCAATCTGTGGGGCTACTGCTAGAACTCTCTGTGCCTTATTCTCCTATAACACATCTTTTGGGGGTCTACCTTCATCCAATTCTTTGAATATATATTTAAATCTACAAAAGAAACACATGGTAGAAATCTAATTTGTGGGGAACATAATCTTGAGCTAAAGTTTGCCTTTTCTTTGCATAGACACCCACTTGCATGAATTACCCACATGCAGAGCATTTTATTTCGTGAGATAAAAAAATCTAACGCATTATTCTGCACCCATTTTGCACAAGTAAACAGAGTGTAAAAGTTACAAGGTAGTGTGTAATCAAGACTGGTTTTTAGCTGGGTAAGCTGATGTTTTTCTCTGCTACCACTTTAGGATGAAGAAAGTTAAATGAAAGGGAAAGTTAAGAAGCTGACTCAGCAGAAAACAATCTACTAGCCCATGACAGTTCTTCGTGACTCTCTGACTTTGGAAACCATCTCCCTGCCCAAGAGAGAAGCAGCCTCACTTGTATTCATTTAAACACAGTTCATTACTTGAATTCTGGAGGTTGTTTTTTTTGTTTGCTTGTTTGTTTGTTTGTTTTGCTTTCCAAAACAACCCAATCCTGAGTCTTTTGATGATAAACTAGACCAAAGTCAACATCCAGTTTTAAAGCTATTAAACCTCAAGAAGCTGCAGCTATTTTCGGCAGGGCATCCCTGAGGGAAAGGAACTAGTGAAACTAGAAAGAGATTCTACAGTTTTTCAATTTCCTGCATAAAAAATAAAAAATAAGCAAAAACAGACAAACAAACAAACAAAAAAAAAAAATAAAAGCAACAAAACCAAAACAAAACCAAAAAGAAACAAAAAAACCTCCTGACTTCTTTTTCTTTTTCTTTTTTTTTTTTTTTTAAAGTGACCATAAATGACAAACCTATCTCCATCTTGAATGGGTGAAAAAACAAGCCACATCTTCCTTAGACTTGTGTTTAAGAAAGGGTTGGGTTAGGGGACAGCAGTCTTACTTTGTAAAAGTAGCCATATGAGCTGCTGATATTTCTGTCTATATCACATACATTGCTTGGCAGAAACAGAGGTTTCTCCCCACCCAGAACCTCATGGGGTTTCTCTGCAGGTGTAGGGTCCATTCACAAGTAACAGCTTGAGGCACTTGGATCTTTGCACATGGAATTGCTTGTTTGAATTCAATCAATACTGCAACAGTAAGTATGCTGTTTGAAGTTTTGCCATGTACTTTTTTTTTTTTTTAAGAATTACCATACAAATCAAAATTATGCACAAGATATAATTATGTTTGCTAGTAGCATTCTTTCCTAAGAAAGAACAGAGTTAGCACAGTAACTTTTACTGCTGGTTTTTATATTGCTCAAGACAAATACAAAGGTATTACTGAGTTTTATTTTATTAAGTGTTACTCTTAACAAAGAGTGTTACTCTTTGTTTAAACAAACAATCCAAAGGATTTCAAGCTACTCAGGCTCATTAGTATAATGTATATAGAGAGTGCTAAACAAGTGGAAGCTTGGAATGAGCAGCTGCCTTTCAGAGAGGATTTGACAGCACAATCAATCAGACAGATATGGTCAACTATGTTATATCAACCTACACTTTCATTTTGTTTGAAAACACACAGGGAATAATTTCACCACCTAACCTTAGAAATCCAACTTCCTAAACTGGGAAGTTAGGCATGCCATGGAGAGATGTCATGGAGAGACATGGACTCCTCCAGAGGTGGTTCAGAACAAATGGCCAATTGAGAGCCATTGAACTCTCTGGTGGAGCCTTTCTCACCCCAGTAACTATTATTTTATCACTCAAGTTCAGTGCCTAAAAAATGCTTTGACTGACCTCATCTGAGCTCTGCAATGCTGAAATGGATTTTAATCAAGTCACTTGTGATCCAAGATAACCTTTGTATGGGAAAAATCTTTCTAATGGAAAATTTCTCTTATGTTTATAATTGTAACTATTTAGTGTTCCAATGTGTCATATGGCTCCACTGCCCTGGGTAGTCTATCAACATTGTCCAAAAGCATTTAAATAATAATGATACCTGCTTCTTGTTCTCATAGAAAGGGACATTAAAAAGATTCTTCCTTTGTCACTCTATCCATGTTGGTATGACATATGTGGAAACCAAAAACAGATGCAAAAGCACTCTTCATTTTGACCAAATGTGTTCCTTGTCAATGCAAAATCAAGGGTTTCAGGCATTTTATAAATTATTGGTGGCTTCTTGGGTGGATACTGGAAGTTAAAGTTAAGAAGAAACAAACCTTCTCATTGCCCATCAGCAAAATTTAATCTGACTAGGTGGGATTTTCCGTTTATGTTGGCAAACAGAAGCATTACGTATTTGGACTGTTTATTCCGGTAACCTGAGCTAGCCTGCAGAACTGCACCATAGCTCTTTTGATTAGCTCCATGCAAAAAGATCTTGTGAGGTGGAAAGATCTCCTACTCTTTCTATATTTGGCAGGATCAACTCCATAAAAATGTCCATTTTGCCACGCCTCTGATACCCCACTGCAGCTGCTTCCTCTCTTCATCCCACAGTGAGACATTAAAAAGTTTGGATGGAACCTTCTCCAAGTTTATCTGGATGTACAAAAAAGCCAAGAATGCACTTGTCAAGGTTACAAATATCTAGGGAGCTAGTGTAGTTTTTAGTCTAACTGGCTTTTTAAAATATAATAGAGGTCTGCCAGCTGAAAATTATTAACTGCCGGTTGAGCAGGGATTGTGAGTGCACTCTGTAGGAGATGGAGCAGGAATTATAAGTACCTGTACTGCTGGAATTCTTACAGTACCTTAATAGAGCCATCCTACCACCAGATGTGCTTACAATGCTCTCAAAGTGCACTCTATATCTAGGCATTTGAGGCACTTACTTCATTTCATTCTCCTGTCTTGTAACTCAGGTTTCCTTTTTAGGGAGTGATAGGATTAATTCCTTTTCTTGATCCATATGCTGTGTGTGTGTGTTTTTGTTTTGTTTTGTTTTTCATTATTATTTTTGTGAGATGGCCTTCCATGAGTCATTTATGTTTGAATTGATCTTGTAAGTTGTTTCAAGAGTCAAATGGAGCCTTACTTTGATGACTGTAGAAAACTTTAATACCCTTATATAGCTTTTAATATGGTCAAACATATGTTTTTTCTACAGCTTGTTTAAATGCCAGAAAGGTAATTATGAAGTGTTAGTTGGTCGGTGCCATCTTTTAACTGCAACATATGGTTGAAATTAGCACTATAGTCGAGAAGAAGATAGAGCTTTTTTGAGATAATAGGCTCCGTGATTTCTCTCCTCATCTTGGGAAATAACTGAAAGTTGTAACTTTAGGATACCCAACAATACTTTCCTTTGATTCATTTTTGCGCCTCTGCCCTCTTAATAATATGATGATTGTCCATTAAAATAAGAATTAAAATAAGAATAAGAATAAAACAATAATGAAAACAGTTAAAAAAAAAATCATAGAATCATAGAATATCCTGAGTTGGAAGGGACCCATAAGGATCATTGAGTCCAACTCCTGAATATGCTAGAATATGCATTTTGGTCTCAAACCTAATTTCTGAGGGGATATACTAGTTTGATGATGATCACTGCTATTTTATATCATTGTATGATCTGCCACAAGTTTCAGTTCTCTTTGTGCAAACTCGGTGTTTCATGAGAAATCAAGAAAGCTTGCAGCATAAATAGGTATAACAGTCTGTGATGAGACAGATATTATAACTACTCACAAGTTCAAAATTTTGAAGAAAAGAACTACTGCCTACCAGTTTACCATTTTTTTGCAATGCAGCCTTTGAAGTAAAAATAGGCTAGGGAAACTATTTCAGAAATAGTAATTCTCTTAAAAGGCTATGTCACTGAAGAGAGTGATTTGGGAAACCCCATCAACATATTTTAATTTAGTCATAATTATTTTTAGAGAACAGACTGTTTCCTTGTATATATATAAGATTGGTATCAAATATGATCTCCTCAGCTGGAACAGCTAGTAAAAGAAAGTAATACCAGTAGTATGTAAACAAATAGGTACAGTTATCCCATTCAAGGAATAATCATTCATTCTGCTAATGATGAAAAAGACAGGTCCTGCATATGAGTTCAGGTTCGCTGAAAAAGAAAGAAATATTAGTCTCACAGCTGGTTTATACTGGAGGGGTGTTTTGGTTTGGTTATTTATAAGTCCTCTGAAGCATTTCTATAAAACAAGTATGCAAAAAAAAGATTCAAAGCCTTTTGATTTACTGCATTAAGCTTTTGAAGACTGCCATATACCTGCAAACCCATGCCAGTTCCATGCCTATTCACACTATTTTCCCATCAAAGCAAAGTATTTGATTTCAAAAAGAGACATTTCAAACTGACAACATTGGAAGTGACAACATGACTTGGCTCAGTGTGATTCAGAAACGAAAACATGCCCAGATTTTTCTCTCAATTTTCTTTTGTTTGGATTAACAATATAGTTTTTATGTTATCCTTTTTTTTTTTTTTTTCCTCTCAGAAATTTTATTGTGGCAGATATTGAACTGGATAAATATTTTGCCTTTCATAAGTAAGGGTGACTTTAAGCAGGAAAGACAGGAAGGAAGACAAGAAAGCAGGAAGGAAGGGAGTTATCTCTAGGCAGCTCAGTTGTCATTCAGATAATCTGGGAAAGCAGAGAGAAGAATTAGATTAGATAATTAGTTATACTAATTATAATTCCATAGAAATTATCACAACTATCAACATAATGCATAGAACTGAACGTTATGTGACAGCAGAAAACAGCAAGTGCTCCCATAACTTAAATGAATTCTCCACACTTGTGTTGCATAGGCTGCCTTTTTCTTCTCCAGAGACAATATTCAAGATGCTTTTAATTTATCTGCTTCCTTTAAATAGTCTCTTCATTTAGTTACACTACTCAACCTGACCAAAGAAAAGAATAAAGAATTTATCAGGGAGAATAATTAAATTCAGACCAAATTCACCACTGTTAAAAGTGGGGTATGTTTTCTGACGTCAGCTGACTGATTGCCATAAAATTGCAACAGCAGATATTTTTAATTTTGTTGTTTCTCAGTTCTACAAAGCCTTTACCCTTTTCACTGAGATTAAAATTAATTCCTCCTCCCCTTAGCTGTCAAAATGAGGTGTGGAAGTTAATCTAATTGTCAAGGCTAACCTTACTCAGGTGGAATGAAAAAGAAAAAGGCAAAATTTGATCAGTTGATAAAAAATCATGTGCTTTATAAACATAAATATATCTAAGTAGAGTAAATGACCCAGTGGAACTGGTAACATTTTCACATCAAACAAGAAACTGCTGGTTTCTGCTTGACGAGCTGGAAAGGGAAAGGATTTCTATAGAACCTTCAGAGAAACTGTTGTTTCATTCACTTGTGTGACTGAATGAGTGTTCATGTATAGAAAAGGATGGATTCTAACTGAGATGTCTATTTATATAAGATGTTAATGAAGCTCAAGGCAATTGATTTAAAAACTTCTTATATCTAGAGTTCACAAATTATGGTGTTATCATCAAACATGGTCCAGCATAAGTATCTGCATATATAGTTCTTCTCCAGATATTCACCAAATATTATTATCACAATAGGGGTGATCTGATGATTATGCACACATATATACATTGACATCTCTACTCAATGTCATCTTAACACTTTCCCTTGAATACATCATCAACTTTACTCACTATCTTAAGCAATTCCTCAATCTATCATGGATTCTTGAAGACAGGAGGACCGTCTATCTATGGGCAAAGGTCTTTCAACTTCAGTGATAAAACAGTACGTAACATTTCATCAGATTTGATGTACTTGGGTCCAGTATTCTAAATGCTTTTTAAAAAAAAAACACATTTTTAAAGTGCTTATATTGGTGTAATTACTATTTGAGATGTGACTTGACTACCCATTTAGTGTGTTGGGATGAGGTTCTGAAACACTCCAGTACATACTTAACATGAATATTTCCATTAGAAATCAATGTGACAACATGCATGAGAAACTTGAGCATGTGCAGAAGTGTTTCCCGGACTAGGGTTTGGTGAGCAGGAAACCAATACAGTGATAAGAAATTCCATCATCTCCTCTGCTTTCACAGCACAGGGTAAGATAACGTGGTTAAAAATGCTTGTATTCCAGTTTTGCTGGTGTTCCCATTCTTGCTGCCATCTGGAAACAGGATGTTCGGAACTCTGGACAAATGGCAACTGCATATATTTAATAGACTAAAACAAGATGCTTATATTTGTTGCATGCAGGCAAAATGACTGCTTGCACATGCTGTACTTGGTCCTACCACTTTTTCAGCCACATTAGTGTGGACAGACTAGAAAGATGTGCACCAGTTTAACAGATATATTATTTGTGCCTTTGTCTTCCAACTCTTTCTCCAAGATGAATCGAGTCTGTAGCAGGTAAATGTAAAAATAAAAAACACTTGCATAAAATATAATAGACATGTATCTTTTTGGTATAAACATTCAATCTGATATTGATATATTTATAATTAACATAAGAGCTCTGCTTTGAAAAGCTACTAACCACTAAACATAATAAATATTGTAAGTATTTGAAGTTCATTATTTTGCATCAGTACCTGTCTTTCAGTGAGGTCAAGGTTTACTGCTATCTCATACCGCCTCAGCCTGGTCAAATAGTTATGATGAGCAAATTCTGCTTCTAGCTCTCTGATTTGTTCCTTGGTGAAAGCTGTCCTTTCCTTCCTGGTTTACTGTTGACCTCTGACTTGTAGTTTCCTTCTTGGGAATCTGGAAAAAAAAAATAAATTATGACATTGAAATATTGAGAAGTGTATAGCTAATAAGAAACAACCTCAAGTTAACATGCCTGCCTTCCCATAAGTTAAATTCTTCAAACTTTCTTCTCAAAACACACCTTTGCCTTTATACCTATGGATGCTTCCCTTAAATCAGGAAAGCATCAGTAATTGTGACA
This sequence comes from Cygnus olor, assembly GCF_009769625.2. Lineage (NCBI taxonomy): Eukaryota > Metazoa > Chordata > Aves > Anseriformes > Anatidae > Cygnus > Cygnus olor. The sequence goes on from NC_049170.1 coordinate 31,050,473, forward strand.
GACATGACTGCTGCTTCCATTCATGCACATCAACATTAGCTCTAAACCTTACAGTGTTTCATTTCCGTAACGGTTCTCTGTAGAAGTTTCTGCAAAGCTTCAACTCTCTCCCATTTCTGGCAACTCTCAGTGCATCCAACCATTACAGGATGTGCGTCTTTTGAGTATTGTTTTAATGATAATGACTTTAGAGAATTGCTAACTTCTATCATTTCACTGATACCTTAAGCCAAAGCTCTATTTTAAAGAATACCCTTTAAGGTTTAGTCCTATCATGCCTCAGTGAAAGAAAACAGACAAACCATAGGAAATTTGACAAGCATCAACAAGAAACAGTGAGTACACCCATGTGGTAATGGGGGCCCATCTTATCCATGCCAAGGTGCAGGTAAGGAGGTTATGCCATAGCCAATGTCAGTATAAGAAATTTCTTACTGTTACAGCTGATGACCAAAAAAATACTTTTGGCCACAATCAAAGGAGCTTTCTCAAATTTTCATAACCATCCTCCTGGTTCCTCAGAAAGAGGTGCATCCAGTCCTGAGCCAAAGTACTGAACTCAGTGACAGTCATTCAGTGGCTGTCAATGAAGTCTATTTAAAACACAGAATCACAGAATCACAGAATCGTCTAGGTTGGAAGAGACCTCCAAGATCACCCAGTCTAACCTCTGACCTAACACTAACAAGTCCTCCACGAAACCATATCACTAAAAATAAAAACAGATCAAACTGTAAAGAAAGAGAGGGAGGGAGAGAAAGAAGAGAAAGAAGAGAAAGAAGAGAAAGAAGAGAAAGAAGAGAAAGAAGAGAGAAAGAAAGATAGAAAGAAAGAGAAAGAGAAAGAGAAAGAGAAAGAGAAAGAGAAAGAGAAAGAGAAAGAGAAAGAGAAAGAGAAAGAAAGAGAGAAAGAGAAAGAAAGAAGGAAAGAAGGAAAGAAGGAAAGAAAGGGAGGGAGGGAGGAGGGGGAGGAAGACAGGAAGGAAGGCAGGAAGGAAAAGAAAGGAAAGGAAGGAAGGAAGGAAAAGAAAGAAAGGAAAAAGAAAGGAAGAAGGGAGGAGGAAGGAAGAAGGGGAGGAAGAGGAAGGAGAGGAAGAGAAAAGGAAAGAAAGAAGAAAGAAAGAAAGAAAGAAAGAAAGAAAGAAGAAAGAAAGGAAGAAGAAGGAGGAAGGAAGGAAGGAAGGAAAGGAAGAGAAGGAAGAAAAGAAGAAGAAAGAAAGAAAGAAAGAAAGAACAAAAGAAGGAAGGAAGGAGAAAGGAAGAAAGGAAGAAGGAAGGAAAGAAGGAAGAAGAAGAAAGAAAAAAAGAAAGAAAGAAAGAAAGAAAGAAAGAAAGAAAGAAAGAAAGAAGAAAGAAGAAAGAAAAAAGAAAAAGAAAGAGAAAGAAAGAGAAAGAAAAGAAAAGAATGAGAGGAAAAGAGAGGGAGAAATGGAGGGGCGGGGGGGAGGGAGAGAGAGAGGAAGAGGGAGGGAGAGGGAGGGAGAGAGAGAGAATTGGAGGAGAACCGGACATTTATAAGTTTGGGAATGATACTACACCTATAAATCCAAAATTAACAGGAGATCAGTAGGAGTATCATTAGTCAAACTCTGGCTTCAAGAACCATCTTAAAATGTCTCATATAAATTCACACTTCAGCTGCTGACTTAAATAGAAACCTGCATCAACATCCAAAAGAACAGGCCCATAAGAAATCACTCCCTGGGACTCTGTGTCAGATGAATCATCAACATGCCTGAGACTGTCCAACTGGCCAGTGAATCTAGTTTCAAAATTACGGTCAATTATCTACATTTTATAAAAGTATAAAAAATGTTTTCACTTTTTATCCTTTTTATTAGTTACTTTGTAGTGTGGATGGGAACTTTTTTTTTTCTTTTGGTCAGGAGAATTGCTGATGCTTGACTCAGTGCTAAAGTCACTAATTTATGACATTTTAAAGCTCACGGATTCAAATCACCGAGACTCTTAACTTCTGCTGACATGACATAGAACTCTGCTTTGTACGTGTGATGTAATGCTGGTGTGTATACTAAGGACAGCCACAAAAGTGGCTGTATGGGTAGGGGATATATTTGGCCCCAGCCAGTCAGACTTCTCTTGGAAGAACCCCATTAGACAGCACACACATCAGCAGTGTGGAGACAAGGTCTGTTATCTAGACTCGACATAGAGAACTTGATAGATCAAAATCACCTTAAACCTAGCTCTTTTATACTAGTTGGCAAACTAGACGCTGTAACTTCTGTCTGCATTTTTCAGTTGCAGGAAGATACACATACCCTTTCTTCCCCAAAATTTCCCATTCTACAACCTCATCATATGCCTGTGCAGGTCCAAATACTATATAGATGACCCGAACTTAAATTCTTATGCCTCTATTTCAGCTTTCCAATGAATCACTGAAAAGAGGTACCTAAACCATTTTTTTCAGCATTCTGATTTACTGTTCCTTATACTACCAGAGGTGTGTTTCATACATGTTTGAAAGAAGGTGGTTGTGCATGTTGCTTACCTACAGTACAACACAAAAATGTATTTCATGCAAGTCATTGCTGAAGACCTCTTTGCACCCTTGATAAACCTGGGCCCGTGTGAGGCCATGAGCCAAGCAGTCTTCCCATATCCATAATTGCAAGAAAGATCCATGACAGTTTTCCATGCTGGAGGCTGTGACCTTAAATAAAAGTAATGCGCTTACAGATGACACTGACACCATAACGAAATTTCAATATTACAAATAAAGACATAAATCAGGAAATGAAACAGAAAGTGGGGTTGGGTGTTTAAAAGCTTGGTAGCCAATGTTGTAGTGAATAGTCAAAGGCAAAAACTTTGGGAGTACCCATCCAAACATCTCTCAGGAGAATCTCAATTTCTGTAAGTGTCTGAGACTTGTAATGCAATCACTTTTTCTGAAGGCAGATGACTGTACAGCCAGTAAAGCTATAATGAGCCATGTCATCTTTCGGGCTAATGTCCAAAAGGTTCTGAGTTCCCAACTTATAAATGCCATCAGAATCTAAATTCCGGGTTCCTGGGCTACTAATATAAGGAGAAAGAAATGTAACTGCTAGAGTAGCAATTGTTCTTCATGTTTGCCAGCACAGAGATTCAGCACTGCTAGAAGTGTTAGCCCACACAGATCCTGTGTGAATATAAGCACGCTTGAACAACTGGTTATTACGACATTCCTGCCATTGCTGCATGCTACCTTTAAGAAAATGTCAGATTGTTAATGCCTGGCAGCCACAGTTCTGTCAGCAGTATGATTTCATCAGCAGACTGACACAGTGGCAAAGTTTCAGGATTTTTGCGTGGGGTGTTTTGTTTGTTTGTTTGTTTTTTGTTTTGTTTTGTTTTGTTTTGTTTTTTGGTGCATGACATTGAATGCATTTGCCACACTGCTTGCTGTTTGCAGACATATGCCTGCTGAGGCAGATCCCAGCCAGTGTGCTGAATGTCTGTGACTGCACACAAATCCCTAAATGATTTTTCCCTTTGTCACACATACCTGTCTGGGCTGTCAAGGCCTGCTTCACATTTCCTTCATCATAGAGCAGGTTAAACAACATATTATGGGGAACTTGACAAGAGCCTACACTTGCTCACCTCTCCAAACAGCAAAATATTCATATTTATATTACTTTAGATGTGTTTGGTCTGCAGTAGCGTTGAACTCAGACAAATTCAGTGCCAGGGCCACTACAGATACTGATAGCCTTCGTGACTTAGTGTGCCCACACCATTGTCTTTAGGTGATGGAACTGCAAGTTTAGCTCTTAAAGCTCATTGCTGTAGTCACACTGAGTCATCATACAATATATGGAAGAGCTCAGTCATGAATTGATTTTTTTTTCATTATTCAGTGTTCATTTTTACTCTCTTTGAGTCACTATAAATGCTAAGAATTTAGGATATTTTTATAATTTGGCTGTAACAAAGTTACAAATCAAAGTCTCTTCAACCACATTGTTAATAATATCTTTAATGAATCAGATTTTTGTAAGAAATATATGCAAGCACAATAAAAAAATGTTAAACTGTGATTATTTTCATTTCTATAAGCATACATACTTGAAATCTTGTAATTGTCAAGATACTCTGAAAAAAACATGTTATACTCGAAAATAGCTGAAAGCAACATTGGAGAGGTAAGCAGAAACCTGAAGCAAGGATGACTCTCCCTCACAGTACTGAGGTTCACACAACAGAATGAATGGAATCCTTGGCAATCTGTTTCAGAAAAGGCCTGGCCAGCAAGACAATGGTGTTTTGCTTAATGCACTTGAGATATTGAAAATGTATCTAAAAAGACACTTAGATTGTTTTCAGTTAGGTGAATGCCAGTTAGGAACTCTTGCTGTCATCTGATTTTCTCTGTTGCAGTGTTACTGTGGTTCATGTGCAGATTTCCTTTTATTTCCCATTGACAACATGCTACCCAGTAATTTCTAGAAATGTTACTGCCCTAAATGTTGGTTGTTTTAACTTTCAAACCAGTAAATTGAGTTATTTTGCTTGCTTCTTTTTAATAGTCTCTGTAGAACTAGGACTGGGAGCTCCCATCTCTTTCTGACCTTCGGGTCTCTGTTCACATCACCTGACTAGTTTCTCTTTGGTAGAAAATGGGTGGGAGACTTGGAAGAGATTTTTGGCAGAACTAATGTCAGCTCACATCTGTTTTGCAGCTGTTGCAACTAGGGAAAGAAAAACGTCCTAGAAACCTTTATTTTCTTCTACTGGCTACATCTTATGCCAAAAGGTAGGTGTAGAGGCAGAGAACAAAGCCTGTAGGGATCTAAGTTACACTCCTTGCCTCTCAAAAGGCACACATAAAATATATACAGATGGTACAAACCACTTGATGAAAAATACAGCAATCTATATTATCTGTCTTCTGCTTTATCCCAGATGAATTCTGGCACACTCTCACAAGACATAGCTTACATGCAGGTATTAGTACCTTATCAGTCTCTTTTTGCAAACCTTTGTTCTTTGGATGTCAAGTAATGTAGGCAGTTAAACATGGCTTTGAGGTGTGCAGGTCATACCACTTTCTCATAGCTGTTCTTATTAGTTTTCAAAAACTCTTTAATATCCCCTGTTGGACAAAAATGCCTGTTGATAACTGGTATAGAAGGTACCATTTAGAGAGTCATTCAAACTTTAAAATGACTGTATAAAAGACATAATGATTTTGGAAGCTTAGATTTTTTACTAAGCTTAGCAGCAGCTCAAAAATTATTACAAGTATCTATATATATGTATGCATATCGTTACTAATTGTGCTAGTCCACACTCTCAAAAGTTACTTCTCCTTTACTCAAAGGAACAGATTGATGTTTATCCCAACATTTGTATTGTCCTATCAGAGTTCCCATTTCCTTCATTCTACATCACTGAGAGATGAAGCATACCAAGCAAGCATAGCATCTGAGTGTGGAACAGAAAAAGCGGACCATTTGGCATTTTCACTTTTGATACATGCCTACGGGAAGAAAGGCCTGCTCACAGAATAAGGAAAAATACTGATTAGAACATCAGTGATACAAAGAACCGCTGCTGAGTAGGGTCAGAATCAGGTGTAGAATTTGCAAGAAGCACCTGCTATTTTTTTCCTTTATCAGTTCAACAGTTGACATACCTTCATTTCTCAGACAGAAATTCTCTCAGTTAATACCTATAATGTAAGATTCCAGACAAAAAAAAAAAAAAAAAAATCAAAGAATAAGATTGCTAGGGTTCCATTAGCTGTTGCTGACGGTTTCCAGATCCTGATATTTGTACTGAGAGTGAGCGGTGACAGCAAACACTAATAATTTGTGACAAAAAGGCCATCAGAATTTCACCCCTAGAACTGTTATTCAATATCCAGTCTCCCAACTTTCATTCACATTTTCCAACACTTATTCTCAGAAAGTCAATAACATGAACTACCTATTTCTACATTTATATCACTATAAAGTTATAGCAAAAATGGATAAATTAGATGTTCTTAAATGCGTACCTTCCTATAAACAATGCTCAACTGTTTGCGTAAACAACTGCTGCAAAATTTAATTTACTTTATTTTTTTTTATTTCTTTACTTTAAAATGAAAGAATTTATTCAAAGAAATCAAGGTGAAAAGCTTCTGCTTCTGAGTATCTTAGTACTTCTGAGTGCATTTCTTTCAAACTTAATTCCTCTACATTTGTTTAAATCACTAACATGTGAACAAAGAGCTTCTAAACATCAATAAGACACAACAGTGGTATGTGACTAAATGCCAAAGACTTTTTTTTTTTTTCCTTCAACATATTTGCAATATGAACTTAGGGAAAAACTACTTTAGTATCTGGGCAATAATCTAGCAAAATATCATTAATTTGAAATACACTTATGAACAAAATAAGCAACTTTGTGTTGCTACATTTGCAAAGGGATATTAAAGAGAGGAAAAAATTACTTTTTTAATGGTAGGAAGTACTTATATACAGCTGAATTACCTGATCTGATTGTTTCTGATACTTTATAGTCAACTATACTTTCTGACAAAATGAAATAGTTCAGTGAGATACAAGCAAGGAGTTGGCATAAAGGTCCCCATATAGTTCTTATTATTTTGCCCACAACTACATGTGAGAACAAGATTTACCCAGAAGTGGTCAGTTTCAGCCATTTTTGACATTTAATAGATAATGCTAAGCAGTTTTTCCATTACATTTTTTTTCTAAATTTTCTGTTCAAAGTTGCTCAGACTTAATACGTAATCTTACTCTGTGTTTAAAACACTGCCCACTGCTTTCCAGCATCCTTGGAAGGTTTTACGCAGTTAAAAGTGCAGTTCCAAATTGCTGAACATAGTCAATTAGAGTGTCTCTTGAGAATTTCTGGAGGTGAAACTCACTAAACATATTTAGAGAATCTCTTCTGAAAACTGGTATGAACACCATCTTCATTTCCATAATTCACAACCCTGCATGTGCAAATGGCACAGTAGCACAAGTATGATGTCAAAATTACATGAAGCTTTCTTTCCATTCTAATGAAAGCAAACTTTTGTTTGCTTATTGAATTAATGCTTTCTTAACCCAGTCTGTGACAATTTACAAATTAAAACAGCCTTATATTCACTCCCCCAAAAAATACAAACCGGCATAGCAAAACCTGTCGGTATTCTAAAACACTCTATATACCATTCTAAAACATTACCTACGAATTGTTGCTGCCAACCTTTCTTGTTACTGCTTCCAGAAACCACAATTCCAGGAATTATGCTACAGTACTGGAAACACTGATTCACGACACTATGATAGCTAATGCTATAGATTCTTGAAGATACCTATGGTGGAAATGATGTACTTATGACAGGTCATATGATCTATCTAACTATATACATGTCATTTATTATTTAAACCTTGCAAATATGGAAGCCAAAATATGAGTTCTCCCATACTGCTACACCTTAGTAGATCTTCATGAGGAAAATGCTCAATACCAAATGTTTGTATAATTACAGCTTAGATTTACTTAGATTAGTAAAAGAGACTTGAAAGATATTTTAAGAAAAAATAAAACCTAAAAATTTGTCTAAAAAGTCAATACAGCATTTCCCTTACAGAAACCTTACAGGATATATTTCAAAAGGACTTTTTCCAGTGGGACTTCCACCTCCCATTTGGAGTTCTGGAGACACATCTCTTACATGCAGCGTTGGATACACAAGAAGATTGTTTGCCTATTTTCAGGATCATTTTTTTTAATTAGCTTCCATGCTGAAGAGTTTCATTAAATGAAGGTGGAAGCTACCACCAACATTTACCCACCGAGCAGTGAGTCCTCCTGAGAAAGAGTAGCTTACAGATATAAAACAAGAAATTTTCCACCGAGAATCCTCTAAGAAAGACGACTAAGTGGAGAAAATGGTATTTGAGATAGGAGCTCATGTAATCTTCTTTCCCTTGTGTCTCACCTACTAGACATCTCCCAAAGAGGCTCTTTCCTATCTAAAGGAAGAAAAATAAAAGTGAAGAGCAATCACCCCTCCTCCCCATCCCCCAAACACTGTGTGTGCCTCAGTCATCAGCACTGGTCTGTTGAAAGCCCCTCCCTTGGCAGCAGCTGTACCTTTTCTAAAGGAGGCATTAAAATACTCCTCTGGGCCCTACTTTATTGTATAAAAAATACTTAGGAAAACAGATTTTTCCTGTGAAAATGGTACATGAAAGATCTAAAGCACTACAAACTTTAGAGAAGTGTCTGCTTAAGAAAAGAGCATATAACACACAGAACTTATTCATATAATCACCTCTCAACAAGTCTTATCTCCCTAAAACACTGAGTTGCTGTTTTCATTTTAGCTTTGTGAAGCAGGGAAAACACTATGTTGCCAAAAATCCTGGAGCAGCTACCAGAATTTTGAAACTCAGGTTTAAAAAAGGCCATTTTTAATTCCTGTATGAAATAAAATAATAAAATAAAATAAAATAAAATAAAATAAAATAAATAAATAATGCACTCTGAATGTTTTAATCATTTTGACCAGTAAGCTTTTGACACAGATTCTTTCTAACAAGTAGGTGTACATCTGTCTCTTTGTCACAGTCAAAATATAGCTGAGGTTGCTCCACATAGAATGAATTTCATTGTCATAAAATACCAAATATTTAGCTTAAGATATTGTCAGCAGCAACAGTCTAGGTGAGGCTAGAGAGTGGAAAATTATGTTGCAGTGATCTGCTGCTAAGAAATATACACAAATATTATAGTAGTATGTATCTTGTATGTGCTATCTGGAATTTAAATATCATGAAAATAGGTGTGGTTTTTTTGTTTGTTTTCTTTTTTGTTTGTTTGTTTGTTTTGTGTGTTTGTGTGTGTGTTTGTTTTCTCTGCAAAGTTAGACTGACAGTCATATTATTAAGAATCCAAAGTGCAGTTTGGAAGAGAACATATGTTGAGCAATGCATTTTAGAGACCTTGATTCTAAATTATCTTCATTATATAAATGTCCATTAGTTTTATATATTTTCAAATCTAACTTGAAAGTCCCTTGCATTTAAAACAGCACTACATTCCACTGCAAGACTAGGAATGTCTGCTTCCCGAATGGCAGTCAGCCATTCACTGTGAATTTCCAAGTATCATTCTAATTAAAAATTCATTGTTGCATTTCATCCATAGGCAATTAGACATTTATTTTTTTTTTAACATGCAGTGACTATAGTAACCTTATCCAAGATTTGCTGAAATCAAGTTGCATTTTCCAGACTTCACCGAGTGTAAAGTCTGTTGCTCTTTCCTCCTTAGCTATATAGGTGTTATATATAGATAACACCATTGCCCACACTCCTCACATACAAGACATTAAAGAAAAGTAAAGGCAATATCTATAGTAATATTGGTAGGTCTCGTAACAGACCATGTTACAAGTTGTGGCAAAATGGAGCAAATGGCCTAGAAATGAGCGTGCCATCTGGGCCAATTTCTAAGTCTAGGCCAAGTTCTTCCCCAAATTGCAATGGGTCAAGACTGGTGCAAACTCAAAAATACCAGTGGAATCACTTCTCCATTACCAGAGTGTCAGAGCTGATTTTGATCCCATTATACATCCCAGTTCACTTTGTGTGTGATCATGATAGGTTTTGAGCTGATTAAAGAAAGGTATTTTCTTAGGCTCCTATGGATATATATTCTCAAAATATATATGTAGAACTCAGAGTTGAAATCTTGCTGACTTCTAAGTTTGCTTTTTAAAAAAATAAAAAATAAAAAAATATTGCAAATGCATAAGTTTCTGGGGGGGGGGGGGGGGGGGGGGGGGAAGTTTGTACCTAAGCCAGAGAATCCAGGCTTTTAGTTTTCCATACTTAGCAATAAAAGTTGAAACACTTACAAAACTTTAATACAGTTGGAGTTTCTTTAGAGCTCTGTATTACCTTACTTACCCATCTTTCCAAAGCAGGTCTTCAGGATACAGTTACACAAAGGAAAATGGGTACCAACAATTCTACTTTAACACTTTCTAAGTATTATTTTATTCCTATGCTAATAAGAGTTATTCCTATGCTACAGGAAACGAGAAGCCATTTCACAGTGGTATTTTTGAGTGCAGTTCTTCCACGTGTGCTACACTTGCTTGCTTTTTTTTTTTTTTTTTTTTCATCATGGAACAGATTTCTCTGGGACTCCTTAATGATGCAGTGAAAATTTTATATATGTTGAGCATGTGACAGAAAGAAACAGTGTCTGGAGAAAATCTAACATCCAATATTTCTACTTAATCCTATGTTAGAATGTCCTTTCTCTTTTCTTTTTATTTTTCAATCAGTCTGCCTGAAGTGTTTTATCTCTTTTTAAAAACTGTCCTTTTGAAAAAAACATATCTGGCCTCTGCAAAGTCTGCAGCACCTTACAGAATCGCAGGATCATAAATCATTATCCGTCTCAGTCTTAACGTGTGTCCCAGTCCTCACAAGGAATAGCATGTGGTTCTTCTCTGCCTTACTGGCTGCTGTTGATGGACATGGATCAACTCATGTGGCATAACTGCATCTAGTGTAAGGCACAAATGTAATCCCCGCCTGGTTCTTTAAGAAATACCAGAGATTTCTGTGCAAACACATATGCCTGCATATGTTTTAGTGACATGTTTTGTAAATCTTGTTATCCCTGAGAAAGCATTAAAATGAAGCCAACAGCCCCAATTGTGCTCATAACATACCTTAGTAGATATTCAGACTTTCTTTTTTTCTTTTTTTTTTCTTTTTTTTTTTTTTTAAACAGAAAAACACATGTACTCTTATACCAACAAAGGTTGACTGTTATGGCTGTATTCTACTATTCCATTCAAGGTTTACTTTACAACATTGTGCTGAGGTATAACTGTAACTATAAAAATGGAAAAACAGTGGAAAGTACTTTTACACATGCAATTAAATGGAATTACCTATCTTTCAGGGGAAACCAAAATAAGAGGGGTTATAAAATAAATTTTTTCAGATGTTCAAACTAATTATACTATTGGCTTTCAGAACAGCCATGAAAGTTTTCGGTTTTTACTTAAAAGTATTACTATCTGTTAATGTTAGATAGAAAATCTCCTAATGACTACTTTAGAAGTCCTTACTATCAGCTGTTTTTGACTTAAAAGATCTCCTAGTTAGCTGCAGGCCATGTTTTCCTTTCTTTATGTCTTCTCAAATGATTATCGTAAACAGCAGGATCCATTAAAAAAAATAATAATAATAAAAAAGGATTTGTCATGTTTGAAGCTAATACAACTTCCTTTTTAAAACTATAGCATAATTGTTAAAAAATGGAAAAAACAATCACATAACTAAACAACAATAACAAAACTTCTCTAAAGAATATATTGGGTAAATGAAATAAAACTGTAAAAGAAATAAAATTAACAATAGAGCAGGTTCTGCTAAATCTATTTTACTATTAATTTTACAGCCTAGGGGAGGTGCTTTTGTTGTTGTTGTTCTTGTTGTTTGTTTGTTTGTTTGTTTTGATGAATAAATGTTCTTAATTACTAAGAATCAAACTGGATGTACAGTTAAAGTTTATGACTCACAATGGAAAGCTTTGGCAGGGTGCAAACAAAACAACAAAAAAACACCTTTAACTTTGATGTGAGCAAGAGATGCAATATAATTGTCTGGAGTACTTCCTATGATTTTCAGGTTACAGTGCAAGAATATATTTGCTATATATCTAAGAGTGACTAAGGGTTCAAGTATAACTTTTGAGATTGCAAATTTTAGGACGTACTTGTACTGTCCCCTTTTAAAGGTGTGATACTCATAGGCCATAGTTAAAGTAACTATGAGGTCTACAATTCCGTTAAACATCTGAAATGGACGGTCATTTCCAAAGTAGTTGATATTCCTTATATAGTCTTAATTTTTCATTTGGAAAGAGAAAGCACAGTAATAAGGGTCTGATTTTCAGTGTGTACATGAAGTTTCTGCAGAATCAGGTCTCAAGTGAGTACTTTGAGAACAGCTATATATAGGGGGGGGGAAAAAAAAAGGAAAAAGAAAAGAAAAGAATCCCCCAAAACCCAAGGGTGTCCAATAATTAGACCACAAGTCTACAGTACATTAGTCAAATCAAAAGGTCATTTTGTCCCCAGTTTCATTTCCAACTACTTTTCAGTAATGGAAAGTCTTTCTGTGGTCACTATGCTAATACAAAAGTAGAAACTTTTATTTTCCCAAATAAGAGAGGCCATTTGGCACGCAAATGTTAAATAGTATGTCCTGACTCTTCCATCATTCATCTCATACAACTTACTACATCTAAGCTGGAGAAGAAAGGCCTTCCTGGCAATGTGCTAATGAAAGAGTCTGACAGTGCATGTCAAAGCATAGTAAATCCTGTATATGTTTTACAATTCTGGACAGTGTTTGTTTTACTCTTTTAAACAGAGTTCATTCGAAATACCTATCTCTACTGGGATATGAAAGCTAAGAAACATTTATTGCAATTGAAGATACAGGTTGGGTAGCTATAACTTTTTTCTTTGTCCTAAAAGTTGCAAAACTGGAAACAAATACAAAGGTTATTTAATTCTTCTGTAAAATAACCCACATCAGTCCCCACATTCTGAGGTTTTGACAGCCCAGCATATATACCATACCACTAAACCAATGTGTGGCCTTTGTGCAACACTGAACATTTTATTTGCCACTGCTAATGGGGTGAGGTAGGAGAGAGAGAAAAATCACCTCTTTGAGCCTCAAAAAAATGCCTCCTGAACTCCGGTTTGGCAGCTTGGGCAAAGAGTATGTAGAAGCTCTGAAATGGCAAAAATTCAATGGGAATATTAAGAAGTGGAATAAAGGCCTGTAGCTTTCCAACAAAATGAGTTATAGCAGTTCAGCATGAGATCTGGGATGATACTCTACTCAACATAAACCTTCATCCAATCTAATTTTAAACTATTCCAGTCACTAAGTTTCAGCCCAATTAATATAATTGCATATTATATATATATATATATATATATATACACATATACACATATATATATAAATCTAGGTTATCTTATTTTAAAATTGCACAGCTTTGACAATCTTCAGTGCCAAGAAAGAAGCTTTTCCAGCCTTTTTTATCCATTGATAACCAACAGAATGTAGGCCTCTCACGCTCCTGCTCAGGATCTTGAGGCAAAGGGGAAGCCTGTGGCTGAGGGACTGTTTGCTTAGCACAGCCATCCATACTGTGACAAAGGTGTCATCAGGAGGATGGAAAGGTAAGTGTTGAACAATCTTACTCCCTCCCCTACCCACTCTTCAGCAACACGTTACTTTTAGGATTTGTCTGCTTGCTGCCTGGTTATTTAAAATATGCAACTAGCATGTATTGCATCTCCCTTCCTTACTCCTGTCCCTAGTGACTCCAGTAAGTAGAATAAATGTCACTAGGGCTTGAATTTTAGATGTTAGACTGAGCATGCTCTGCTACAGCACAGTCCTATCAAAATGCTACTTGTTGAATAACTGCCCTGGGTTGTTTTACATGTTGCAATGTTTTCCAGGGGATTTATAGGCCTCTAGGGCACTGAAAACATGGAGCAACAGCTTCTTTTGCGGATGTAAACATGGGTTTGAGTAAATAGTTAATTTATACTGCTGTTACAGAATTTGGCTGGTGTTCCTGGTCATAAACAAGCTTTCTCTATCTTTCCAAACAAAAACAAAAACTGGATATTGACTTTCTCTATCATCCAAAACCTCTGCTTTCTTCTTAAGCAAAATAGGACACAGTTCATTTCACAAATCTGAGACAAAACTCAAAAGGAAAGAGGTTAAAATGTTGGTCTTTTAGGGTTATGACTATGCTGCACTAATATAAAAGATTAAAAAACATAACATTATGATATATCTGATGTTTTTATTCAAGACTGCCATGTTTCCACTAAAGAGCAAAAAGACAGCTACTGTTTAACTGAAGAAACTGATGGAAAATCCTCATTACTATATAAACAGTGGTTTAGGCATAAAAAGTGTTTAGTTTATGCATCTGTGCATTTAGCTGAACACTAAGATTTATCTAAACACAATTTGGTGCCTTCCTATTCTCATATATTTTCACTTTCTTTTTGAAAGCAGGAAATCTGTGTCTTCTCATGCCTCAAAATGTAAAACAACAACAACAAAAAAAAAAATTAATGATTTTTGTATCATGTGCTTTACCTAACCCAACAGAGAATCCCAGTACATTGCTTCCAGTGTTGTGGTTTCCCTCTAAAGTCTGTCTTTTCTTTTTTTTTTTTTAACCTTCTTTCCAAAAGAGACTTTGGTCTACCATTCTACCACCATCCTAGAAGACCTCATTGGTTACATCACCTAATTATTCTACTTTGGGATTAGACAATTTGCTTATTGGGTGTTCTGTCACTGAGCTGCTTATCCAGACCTAAAGCTGAAGAAAAAATCTCAAAGTCATGTAATTATAACAGAAAGTTCTCATTTTAGTTCCCTTAGATTTTAAGTCACATCAATAAAAATGTATACACAAACCAGTTTTTGACTGAGGGTTTCCACTTCTGGTTCCACAAATATCACCTCTTCCAAGTTGACCTAGTCCCTGTTAAAAATCTCAGTATCAGCCCCTTCCCTCTCCCTTCACTTTCATTACATAAGCCCTTCAAGTCCATCAAAGAATAAAAATTGTCTTGCAATAACTCTCATGCAAACCAACCTTCAGTTTTGTGGACAAGATGAGATGCTGATAAGACAAAGCTGAGAATATCAAAAAATCACTGGTCATTCCTTCTTGGACTGCTCCAATGGTGATCACAAAGAAGCTGAGACTATGCATCATCCTTCAACATATTAATAAGCATTAATTCACCTCTATGTTTGTCTTCACATGCAAGACAAATGGGATTACTTGTGTGGATGGTGCCCTGTTCCTAAACAGGACCTGCCTCCAAAAGCCACTGAAGAAAGCCACACTTGCTTTTGTGTATCTGAATAAGTTAAAAATATCTTTTAATCGGATAAGAACTAATTCTGATCTGTTTTTATTTACTTTGTTTTAACTTACACTGAGAGTTAATAGGAGCCTATTTCTGATTGTTTACTACTGATTTAAATTATTCATCATTAATTCTGAGAGGAGAGACACTATCAGGACCCTAATGCATGACTTTATTAAATCTTCAAAGGAGATAAACAAATAAATAATTTTAAATAATACTACTTGGAAAAGGCTAAACTTTAATCAACTACTGAAGAATAACTGACTTGTCTAAGTAGGCTAATTTGCTAGCTAAAAGGACATTTATTTGGTTCATAAAATGTAGAGAGACCAGAAGCTCTTTCCTTGAATAAAGACGTATACATAAATAGAATATGACAGAGAAGCTTCCAAGCACATTATTCTCCAGGATTGGTGTAACAGTGCTGCTTAAAGGGCCCTTCTCAGCGTATGAGACATGGCATACTAACAAATGAAAGTCCATGCTCCCAAGGGCTGACAATATATCAAATATGCTGCGGTTCCCTTCTTTGTGAGATTAATAAACAAGTGTACATGCTGCTCACTGCATGCCAGCTATCACCACCATGAGTACTATAACCAGAGCAGGTTTTAAGGAAACCTGTGGGAAAACCTCATTGTTGCTACATCCTTCAACTTAATCTCCCAATTCATCTAACTGTAAACAGCAGTTCTTACCTTGAACAAGACTTCAATCCTTATTTAAGTAATGTGTGATAGGAACTGACCAAATTTACACAGATTGCTTATTGTTTTACATACAAATACTATGGAATTTCACTTTTTAAAGAACAGATCTGGGCAAAAATGAAGATATGGAGGAGTCATACTCCTGTGCATCCTCCATAGTCAATGCTATGCAGACATGGTATTAGGACAATGTTCAGGTCTCTTCTCACTGAGATACAACTGTAGAAGAAATGAAAATGCAGACTGTTTTTCTGAGTCAAAATTGTCTTCTTAAGTGGTGCTATTCTGAAATTCCTTAGAGTATGCTTACAAAAAGTAATAAAAATAAAAAAAATATGATTTATCTCAAAGGTTGAAGTAATTGAAATAATCATAGTAAAAGGTCAAAATATACAGTGTCCTCAGACTTCTTTGCAGCAAAAGGCTAAGGATAAGAAACATGCCAGGGTCTAAAGCAAGAAGGAAAGAACAATTGCAACATGAAAATGTATATACAGTTCTCAGAAAAGCATTGTAGACCTTCATGAGAAGGTGAGCAAAACCCTCATGAGAGTTGTCAAGAGATACTCAGGTCCACTGAGACCTGTTAACAGTATTTACACAGTAAATACTTTAGATACCAAATGAATAATTTTCATATGCTTTAATATCTGAAAACATGAGTCTCTGTGGGTATAAATGAGCATATCTTCTACATGATGAATTGCAATGTGGCTATGAGCTATTCAATTTATAACTGAAATATTAAACACATTAAGACATCCTTATACATAGACATCTGACCTGAAAACCCAGAAATATATTTGGGAAGCATGCATACAAACAACAATTACACAAAAATGGTTTCAGAGTGGAAGCAATTTCTGAAATTAAAGAAGCATCATTGTAAATGTAACATAACAATTTATCAGTAAGAGAACTATAAGAAATAGACATTCATTTTTAGGCAACTCATACGTCAAGTTTCCTAGGGGTAAAATCACTTATCAGCATTTAGACTTTCATTTTCCTAAGCACATTATAAAGCAGCTGTTTTGAAACTCCCTCGGCACACATGAGATTTAGGGGAACCAAAACAGTTCTTTAAACCTAGTAAAAGAACACACAGAGTGCAGAAAAGTCATTAGCTCAAATCCAGTTCTGAAAACCTGTTTACAAATAACAATCCCACCAAGTACGCATACAGGATATGAACAATAAGTTGTTTCACAACTCTAAGAAGTGTGTGTGTGTGAAAAGAAAGAATTGGTAGAAAGAGCCACTGTCTTTTGTACCCATTTTTCTAAGGAAAATGATCTTCAATGACCTACAATGCTGTTCTGGGTTAGTCATTTCTCTATAGCTTGTACAGCTATTGATCATCAAATTTATCTATACTATTTGAAGCAGTCATTACACACAGACTTTCCTCTCAGATCCAGAACCTTGTGAATCATTATGAATATGATGTCCTGGAATATCTATACCACTCTTTTCTCAAAGCATTCCATATTTCTAAAAAAGTAGTTTAAGAACCAGTAAGGCAATAATGTTGAGATGCCAAAAATGATGTTCAGCTCCTCATTTACTCTAAATCAATATTAAGAAAAATGTAGGAGATGGCAATGCTATATCCGGTACAAATCATCACTTGGACAAAGCATAGCTGACTGTAGACAGGACCAAAGTACTTGTCTGAAATGCTTCCTTCTTTCTAAATGCCTTCCGCTACACCCCCCCACCCCCCACCCTGCTGACTCCCGATGTTAAGACGTGAAGGCAGATGCCCTTGTCACTGACTAGCCTCTATGTATTTGCTTGGCTTGATTCTCACTGTGTTTAACTCCCACTCCAGATGATGAAGATTATGCCCTGTCCTACCCGAAACAAAGCAGGCATCAATGAGCAAAATTTGCTAACTGATGTAATGCATATGCACATATTAAGTCACGCATACTGAAGAAAGTTTGAACTCATACATAAACACACGAGGAGTCTGCTTAGCATGAAGATTCACATGACATACTACTTTCCTTCTCTGCTTCGTGCACTGGCTTCCCCTTGAAGGAAAGAGTCCACCTCAAGGTCTCTGCAGCTGTTTCCAGCCCTCCACAGAAATAGCTTTAGCAACCTGGCAGCTTTTTCTTTCCAAAATACTACTTTTCTAACACAACCGTGTTCCACTGAAACAATTACAAAATTTAAGAGTGTGAGAGGTTGACAAATGCAGAGCCAGAATCTTTTTTTCCCACTAAGGCTGAATATCCATTCTCATAAGAAATGTGTGGCTCCAGCATTCATGGTTTACAGTGGCCGATATTAAGCACTCTTAACTATGATTAAATAATTTTTTCAGATAAACACAACATAAAAAAGCTGTGCAGTGCATACAGAAAGAAATTAATTCTTTTATGTATATACATATATAATAGAAAATTTGTGAACAAGACATCTTCAGGGTCTTGTAAGGCAACTAAAAAATTATAACAAATTTTGTTTACTATTTTAGTTCAGCACACACTAAAAGTACTCAGCCAGAGTAAGTGAAAATAGTGAAGCAGCCTTGAAAAATCGGTTGTAGCCTTTGCTCTGAACAACCCCTGAAATTTTATGACGCTGACCTGGAATTTGTCCAATCATTCTAAACTTGGGTTCATGTGACTGGATTACTTCTCAGAAAAGAAGTACCTTGCTGATTGGATTTATAATGTCTGCATGATAGTTCTTTTGGGGTCAATTTTTTTGTTGGAAAACAAAGCAAACAAAACAGAAAGCCCCCAAGCATTTGACTTTTACAAGACTAGCTACCAAGTCAGAAGTGTCAATGTTTTGAGTTCCAAGATTAAGTAAATCAGCTTGAATATTTAATTTTAACACTAAATTATCCTATTAATTTTGATCTTGAAGAAATTCTTCACTGCATTCTTTACAACTTCAGAATCTTCATCTAAATGAATCAACAGGGAAAGCAATCCCATATATACTCAGTAAAACATAAAAACGTCCTTTACAGTTGTCAGGTAACTGAAATTCCTTGAAGTTCATGTAATGCAGAGCTAAGTGTTTAGTAGCCCTCAAATTTTCCTTCTTCCTGTAACAAGGTGCTTTAGCAGTTACATAAATAAATCATCTAAGGACAAAACCCGAGAAACTTTTAGGATTTTTTTTCACACATCCTTTGAGGTGTACCTGTGCTTATTTAATCTTCTCTTTTTTCCCTCTTCTTTTTTTTTTTTTTTTTTACAGATCAGCCTGAAAGTGGCAAAACCAGGATTTCCATCTATGCAGAAGGCCGCATAAGACCTAATACAGATGTACAGATGTTTTTTCATGTGGATGTAACTGAACAACCATCATCCTTTACTGTTAATGTGTGATAAGTCTCTGGGAAACAAGAAAAAT
Organism: Cygnus olor; assembly: GCF_009769625.2. Taxonomy (NCBI): domain Eukaryota; kingdom Metazoa; phylum Chordata; class Aves; order Anseriformes; family Anatidae; genus Cygnus; species Cygnus olor. Next base: position 31,069,546 of record NC_049170.1, read on the forward strand.
AGATGACAACTGGGAAAAAAAAATGATAAGGCATGACCAGATTTTCTATCTTCTACGTCATAGTTCTTATATTCCCACCAGCTAGACCTGGAATATTGTGTTTTCAGCCTTTATAATCTCTTCTGAAGTCTCTGATTCTTCCCACCATTTCATTATTTATTCCTAATGATAGGAGAGAGATTATATCTGTGATACATCAGGATCTAAACAGTTGTGTAGTTTCAGCAAATGTTCCTTTTAAGGGCTTGAAGCTACCAAAATCGTATTTGAAAAATCATCTCTAAGCACTTTTTGAGAGTGTGTATGGATTCATTTCAGGATATTTTGGCAAATGTAATTTGGAAACTAATCCCAGTTTTATAAACAAGTAGTGTATTTTGTAGGAATTGAACTGTCATATGTATGGCAGGCAGATTTTTTTTTCCCTCATTCTGTTATTGACAGAAACACCACTTATGTGGGATTCAGTGCAAGCCAGGAAATATATACTGTAAACTGGAGTCCCAAGTTATTCCAGAAGTTTTCCAAATTAGATCTGGCATCTGGTACCACAGCAAGTGCCATACTCCTTCTGGTTTAGTTTTATACCATCTCACCATGGGAGCATTTATACCTCACCATCACTAGCACAATAAGTTATAAATGCAGAGAATAAGAAATAAAGGGCATTCCTATTTCACCCTCACATGAAATCATATTCTGGTAAGCTTCTGGCTCAGGACTGGATGTAGTGGAGCACATTGCTCTGGCTCCAAATAGCATTGTCGTTCTGTCAATGTCAATCTGTCGTTCCCTCCAGCCCTCCTTCCTTCCCACTAAGGAAGAGAGAGACACTATGGCACTGTGCTGGGAGTGTACAAATGCCAAGTCCACAGCAGGGAAGAGACAGATATAGGAATGTCCCTTTAAGTTACTACTGGTAAAAACATGTTGGCTTTTTTTTTTTTTTTTTTTAAGTCCGTATTAACTTACAAAACATTACGTACACAAAACATCAGACAGCAATCTGAACACAGGGGTTAGAATAACCATTTGGAAGGGATACAACCAAAGCCTATGTTTATGTTTGCAGTAATTACAAGAATAGTTTCTACCTTATCATGAGTTCAAAATGTGAAGTATTGAATTTGCTACCAATACAAATACAGCAGAATGTCAGCACAAGTCTGAAAATAAGTCACTTAAAAGGATGTGGATAGGAACAAATTAAAAAATTTATTTATAGGACTAAAGACAAAAATATTACTTGCTAAGGATGCAAATCCAAGATAGAACTTTTACTGAAATTGTAATAACACTGTTTTCTGACAAAGAAAAAACTACCAATATTAAAACTCCTAACAAGCTTCAGATGAGTTAGGGACACACATAAGGAATAGAATGGATAAAGAACCATGAAAGGTTTTTCAACACTATTTATAAATGATATTGTAAAACTGTCCCATTAAAAAATTCTTATTAGTTTTGGCTGGGCCAGGGTTCCACCTCCAATGAAGAATCATTAGATTTTCCTATAAAAAAAAAAAAAAAAAATTCTTCTGTTATTGATTGTTCCTGTCATGAGTTCAGATGTCATTAGCAGGTGCTAGTATTTTTCATATGCACAGATATTTGTATAAGTAAAAAGTCAGATTTTATTAGGAAGAAAGCTTAACGTTATTTTTCTGAAAATAACTGTAATTTTTAACATGAATATTTTCCTTCACTTTAATGAAGAACTAAACTATCCTAGTTAATAACTCATAACCTAGCAAGGAGTTTTTTTTCTCCCTTCATGACACTAAGCTAGCCTGTCAGAAGCGTAATATCCAAAAACCTTTTCAGCAGTGGAAGTAGTTCAGCAGAGAACAACCAGATTGAGTTAAGAACTTTCTAGCTCATCAAGACTAATTTTTCACATTGAAGAAGAGGTAAAAGAGAAGATTGCAATGAAATATATCCCAGCTCAAGAATAAAGAAAAAGCAAATGCAAGTTACATGTGAAAACTCTTGGTGTTAAACGAAGTTAATACCCGGAGAAGTAGTCCGTGGCATGAAACACCAGGAGCAGCAACCAGAGGAGTATCTGGTTTAAAATGGGAGTCAGAGATGTGTGGAGGTCAGAAACATGGTACAAGGCATACAACAGATGATTCTGTGGATGTCACAGACCTAGAAGGACTTTCTGGACTCTTTCTTTTTTCAAATTTCCTATGTCCCTGTGAAACTGGCTTTCTTTAAGTAGTTTCCAAGGGTCTGCAATTCATTTCTTGGCTAGGCAAGCTCACTTTCACTGAACAGTGATCTGAGGTTTGTTTGAATTCCTGCTGTGTGGAAATCTAGTGTACTTTCTAGCAGGTGTGAGAACACTGAGGCTCCTTCAGTTGCAGCTCATTTCCACTTACTAACTACTTTATCTCCATGGATGAAGCAAAAGTGACTTTTGTGTTTCCTGGCAGTCTGCTGCTTCAAAGAACCTAATAGTGATTTGTTTATTTCAGAGGAAATGGAGACCAGTCAGTGATGACAGATTTATTGGTTAAATGGACATCACAAAAAAATTTTCATGCAGTACAGGCTGGCTCTAATCACACTATGAGAACTCATAGTAAAGGGGTGATGTGCATTCCAGAAATCCAGTCCTATTTAATCCACTCCACTCTAATCTGTACATTTATATAGCACCCTTCACACAATTTCCTAGAGCTCTGTGCAGAAATGTAATAACCACTGTACAGAAAAATATCCAGGTATATTAATGGATTACATTTAGACTTGAAAATACAGCAAAAGAAGCCAGACTTGAATACCTCTTGGCAATGAGTCAGTCAGCAACAGGCAAGAAAAAACTTGGGTGTCCAATCTCTTCCAGGTCAGTCTCAGGGTAGAAGACAAGTTCCTAGTTCTTGAAGAGACAATTCACAATATGGCAATTCATAATAGCTCCTAGTGCTATGGAATGAGACAATGGAGGATTTTATACTGGAGCAATATACTATGAAAACTGATATGAAACTGTAGTGGGAGCCAAGACAAATTGTACAATATGTCTAATCAAACTCAGTCCAACAAGAAGAGAAGGCAGAGGGTTTTCAGCAGATGGTAGATTTGCAAGTCATGAAGACCTACTCAGGGAACTGCACAGTCTTAACATGAAAAATAAATAAATAAAATGTCCTAGAGCAAGATGCTGCTAAAATTATGTTGCTATAGTCTTTAAATGTTAACTGGATGTGGTATTTGCATCTGTCAAGGGTAAAACAGATGTATGTATAGTGTATATGAACCTATGTTGAAAATCCTAGATAACCTGACAACTACCCATTTTCCATAAGGGTGAGGAATACCAATCAAGGCAAGCACTGAGATCTAATCAGTCAGCAAGCAATTCCATTTGATCTGGATTCAATTTCAGGAAAATGTCTGGCTGAGGTCGTGCATCAGCCAAACAAACACACCATTTGGAAAGAAGCTGGAATATTTGTTGAGGCAGAGAAATATATCTGTACATCACCTCTATACATATGGGTGGATAAAGCACATTTGCCAATAAATGGCTCAAAAACTCAACAAAATGATAAAAGTGCCCCTACTTAAGAAGATAAAATAAAAAGTCTTATCTTTTCTTCGGAGCTCCCTACCTGCTCAAAATACCATGATTAGTATTTCACCCAACAATTAGTATTTGGAATAATGATTGCATTTTAATTCCACCAGCCAGATTCTCAGTCTGGCTTAGCATCCTAAATGGTTTTCCTCTGCTTATACATAAGAAACCTTAAGGCAGTTACACCCATTTTACAGACCACAGATCTGTAGTGTGGAGTAACTACAGCAGTGGGTAAAGACTAATGAAATTACTCTGAAGGGAATGAAATAAGTGGAGCTACACAGGGACACCTTTAAGGAGTATAGTCAAGGTGATTTGCCCAAAATAATATATTTGCTTCTCACTAGGGACAGTTTGCCTGACGAGAACACCGTGCTGACCCATATGTGCTATCTTCCAGCTATGGGGACTGCTTTGATGCTTCTACACAATGTTGCCTATGACAAATTCATACACAAAGTCTATGGCAGAGTTTCGAGCTCAATGTCAAGCTCAAGCTCCCCCATTTCTTTCCAATGTCTTATTTCAAAGCAACCTTTCTTCTCTGTATTTGGGGTACAAGGTCACATGATTGACTGTTTATTAAAAAGTTGTCTTTGAAGCCTGTGTGCATGTGTGCATACAGAATTCATGTAAAATTAAGACCAAATTATTACTTTTTTGAACTATAAGAAGATATGCTAGATGCTTTGTTTGATATTGATTTAACCCACTCTTGCAATTAAGTATATTATGATAAACTGTACATTATGAATTTTAAAGTGTAAGCATAATGACTTACAAGCATCCCATATACTAGCCTCACTCAAGAAACTTTCCATGAATGGGAGCTTATTATAAGAAGAAAGTGCATTGTCCTTATTTCTTTGAAAAGTTATATTTTAATGCTAAAGCAAACAAGAATATGTGACCGTGCTGCATTTTTAAGAGTACACACCCTGCCTTAACTCCTTGAAAATGTATTACCAAAGCATTAGGTGCAGAGCAGTAGGTCCCCAGCTCAAAAACAATGTGAAGACATATTTTTAAAACTAGGGACTAGCTAAAGGGGTCATAGTCCTGCGATATTAACAATAGATCTCTTAACTATAAGCAAATGCTTGAAGGATACAGATGAGGGACAATTCTGAAATAAAATGTTTACAGTTAAATTCTGCAGCCAGGAAGAGATAGGCTAAAGCCTAAAAGCTGCCACAACACAAAAGGATCAGTTTTCAAGAAAGCTGCACACCCGACTGTTACCATTTAGGCACCTAAATGAAGAACAATGGGGGCTGCTGGGTTCTGAGCTCTTTCAAGCATCTGGTCCAAATTCTTTCCTTCCATATGAATCAAAACAAATGTTTAGGCTACCAACTTTCCATTGCCCTTTCAGTTTAATGCCAGCTTTTCTAGCTTTTAAATTCCTTAGTATAATAAAATGAATAAAACACTAACTTAGCAAAATGCCCAGTTAGGGACTATTTGCAATATTTTCTTTTTTATTAGTAGCAGACATAAAGTTTTTATAAAGTCATTGTAAAAGTATATCTTTCAAAACAATATCTTTTGGATCAAGATTTTTGGTTTAATATGTTTTAAAAATATGAATCCATCTTATTTGGCTATCAAAAAGTGGTCATAGTTTAGCTCACAGATTTTAAAATAGAACAGACTGAAAATCAGCATAAAACAAAATACAGTAGCAGAAATGGTCAGAATATTACCAGCTAATTATTAGAAAACAAAAGGGAGATCACTTCATCATGTGGCAGTAGAACATAAGGTGATGTGCCACACAACACTAAGTGAAGTTTTAAGGTGACACAATTCCTACTGCTCAGGACAACAGTGTCCATCCTATAGTGGTGCAGTGGCTAATCCTGGACCTGCAATTCTCTGCAAGAGTTTAGGATACATCATTGTGCCTGGATACATCCTAGGTGGATGAAAGATGTGCTAGGCAGTCATAAAACTTTGTATTTAAATGTTAGAGGGCAACTCTAACAGATAGACAGGCAAATACAACTAAGTGGCTGTGACTTAGGTCTGCAGCCAAAACAAATTATATAGGAAATGCACAGTATTACCTGATAATACTAAACCTGGGAGGGGAATGTACCATTCCCAGTCCCCTTCCCACCATGAGTAAATGTGTTCTGCAAACATGAGCAAATTCAAACATTTTAGGAAAAGACTATTTAAAAACCAACTAATCAAATTTTGCAGGCTCATCACATTGAATACTGAAACCTTCAGTGCTTTCAAAGAGCTTCATGAACAGACAGAGTCAACTGGACAAAAGTAAAGAGCAACTGGATATCTCATTTCAGTTTTACAACACACATAGAAGCATGTAAACAACAACCAGTGAAAACACCAAACCATGGATGGAAATTTGTCTTTTTTTTCTGACTAGAATGAAAGAAAGCTGCTTCAAGAAGCACATAAACAGAATTGGCAGAAAGCGTCTTGACTAATTTACATGAACTAATTTAATAAAATATGGAGGAAAGAAAGAAGCATAAAGTCAGTTTTCAGCTTTTCCTATACCTAATGAACATTTTCCTCATCACTTGCTCTTTTCCAAGCTATATTTAGGTTTAATGCTTCTACTGCTTTCTGATTCCTACATAAGTTATTTTCTATAAGTGATACTGTGCCAAACAGCCATTATGCCAAAGTTCCCTCTTACCCCTGTTTGTAGAAAGACTGTTCATTAAGAAAAGAAACCAAATAGATGAGAATTAATGACCTGAGGAATGAAGACTCGCCCCCCCCAAAACTAACTTATCTTGTGAATAAGGATGTGTGAGAATTGCCTCTTAGTTCTGGAGGATGAAGAGCAAGGAGTAATATTTAGGATTGTAGTAGAGCAGGAGACAGGGCTCAGGAAAAGAAAATTTGGAGCATTTTAAGATGACTATCAGGCCAAAATTCCTGCAAGTGAGATTTATTACACAATGGAGTCTGTTTCCTGAGACTGCTAATGAAGGCAAGCTATTTTTTAAAGTCCAAACGAACATTTAATAAATTAGTACCACACTCACGAACCATATACATGACCCACTTTGTCATACTGAACTGAAAGAAATCAACCCACACTCAACCCTTTTAGTCTCTACTACCTCACTCCATCTGTCACTCATCAATAAAGGAATATAAATATGTATTTCTGTTTGAGGGACTGGGAGTACACTTTTCCCTACAAATAGGATTGCTCTGGGTAAATTATGTAAAATTTTTTTGCAAGATATTATTTCCTTCTTTTTCTACTTTTTATACCCATACTGTGGTTTCTGTCCTTCCAACCATCCTTAGGTCCACATAGCTAGACATATAAGTTCTTTAAATTAATTATCTGGGGGGTTGTTCAGCAACCATCCACTGTACCATCTGACCATCTGCCACTTTCTTTATACTGGAAATAAGGGCATCCTTAATAGACACTGCAGAATCCGAAGTTCCTTTCCTTTTTGGACCAGAGAAAGCTTAGGCTGGCATAGAGAACCAAAGGCAAAGGGAGAGAAAGACAGGGAGAGAAGGGTTGTTTTCTGCCCTCTGTGAAGGCTGGAAGTGAGATGAGGAAGGTAGTGATGAAAGTCAGTATGATTATGACAAAAAAAAAAAAAAAAAAGCTTTCAGCTATGACAGTTTTGCAGCATTTCCTGAAGGGGGGCAGCCTCTTGATCCTTTTTAATATCCTTATTAGTCTCCAGTTCAAGAAGCGTGTGTGAGGACATGTTTAACTTCCATTGAAGTCAATGGTTCCTGAGCATATGCTCAAATTTTTTCTCAAATCAGGACTTTAATCTGTTCCTTATGTACATTTAGGATTACAGAGAAGTCTTCTGTTTTTGAAGTTGCTGGAAACATCAGCTTGCTGATGGGAGGTGGGGGAAGGGAGCAGGACTCCATCACTTTCAGAAGTCTGCAACTTTTTTGTTTAATATTTTTCTAATTTTGATCAGACAAGTACCTGTTTACCAGTTTTGGAAATATTCATACATACTGTCTATTAGATTCTAATGTGTGCTGCAGAAATGTGAGTTGCTGACACAACAGCCTTCTAGGATTGTATGAAAGTCACAAATACTAAGGTTACTGTTTTATTCCTCCCCCCTCAATATAGTAGATAGAATTCTTACAAAAAATCAAAGAGATTTATCCCTAGTAAGGGGAAAGAAAAGTTGAGACAAAAGCTGTAAAACCGTCTCTGTACTAAACTGTAAACGCACCTCAATTCTGGCATTTAGTTCTTTTGGCTACTTCAGTCCTGGAACTGAATCCTCTTCACTGAGCTGAATGGTTACGCCAAACTATATGGTGATTTTTGCGATATTTTTGGGAAAAAAAGCCCACTGGATACTAGCAGGAAAGCAGCCAATCTTGTGATCTGATCCTCATGTGAATTTATGCCTCCAGAGTTCAGATTTAATATCTTCTGTAATTTTGCCATGCACTCTATTCACTGATATTACACTGAAAATATATATGTATATATAATATATATATATATCGTGTAGATATTGAAAATAACTGCAAATTGCCAAGCCCAAACATTCGAAAGGTATCAGCAAGACTCCTGTCCCTTCTCTTTTCTCTCCCTGCCTGTAGATCTCTCACCCTCCTCAAAGTGTTTTAAAAACACATTTAGGAACAAACTAGTACACTATAACCAACTGTTAGTCCAGCCAAATCAAGAGGACTCATCCACATCTGCTGTTATTTTAGATTTGATACGCACACATGTGCATACACACACTAGAAATGTATATATGTCTACTATACCAATTAAATTGAATTAAAAAATACATTTTACTACTTTCAAAATTCGTCTTACAGGAAACTAGAGTGAAAAGACAAATCGCCAACTATATTTAAAGAGTTTACAGGCCACTTCAAAAAAATGACTTCACGTTCTTTGAAGCACTTTCCTTCTGGCACAATCTGTTATTAACTACAATCTTAGAATTAAAAATGACATTTTAAAATGGTTAAGCTCATTTTTTTCACCCAGTTGTCTTAGTATTCCCTTTTTATATAAGGTTCTGCTGACACTGACTACATCACTAGTATAAAATATTAACCATTGGCATCATCGTGCCTGGGTCATGCTTGATTTCTGCTACCACCATTTGCAGAATCTGCTCTATGGTGTGCAAACTGATGAAGTAAAAACCTCAAGAAGAGAAGAGAGCACATGAAGCATCTTTTTATGTATTTAATTATTTTTAAATTTCAGCCTTTTAAAGTTTTCTTATACACCATAAATGCACAGAAAAACTATGATTGACCAACAGTTAACCAAAGTATGTTCCCAGTAAAACAACTGATGGTTTGGGGCCAATGAGTTAATGGCACAACATTGCTTCTGAACGTTTCTTTCATTAATGTGAGCTGTACCACAGAAAGAGTGTAAATGGGCAGAGGATGAACACACTTAGGGTACTGCAAAGAAAACATTTAAGAAGACAATCTTGAATGGGATAAGAGAACAGAAGCATTAGAGAACAGAAGTATCGTGTGAGCAGGAGTTAGGCAAAGCATTGCAGAGAAATTGCTTATACTGAAAGTACAAGCTGGCACCAGAAGAATGATTCTAGGAAGAGAATTTCAGAAGGGCATGATTAAAATGTAGGATCATTTGATCAGTTTTGGTTTTGGCAGGGATAAAGGAGGAGTCCAGAACACCAGGGCAGAAGAACAGGATTCAATTTCTGCTTTATGGTGTAAGAGTCATCTGCAAAACAATATGAAAACACATTGGAGAGAGAGATTTATAAAAACAAATTGCAAGCTCAAGTGGCAAAATGATCTCCAAAACCATAGCCCTCACTCAGTTCTGAACAAGAAGTAGCACATGGCTCCCCACCCCATTTTGAGGAAGCCAAGGACAATGTTGTCTTGTCCCTGTAAAAAAGTACTTTGTGACTGCCCCCAGGTCTGGGCTGTGAGCATTTTTTCCCTATGTGTGTACATTCTTGCCCTGGAGGGAAAGGAAACACTGTACTCTTTTACAAAGAAACCAGCTTTAACTTCATAAAGCTAATTTTTATGCTTTAAGGAGACGAGGGAAATAGGAGACATTAAATGAAATGACAGTGAAGGTAAAAAGGCAAATTCATGAAACCTCCTTTATCTGCTTGTTGTGCAATACACTATATGTTCCCTGAAACTGCTTCATCCCAGCCTTTCTTAAACTTGCAGAAATGTTACTCCAGAAGTATTTAGAGACTCTGTGTGTGTGTGTGTGTATGTGTGTGCGTGCGCGCGCGCGCCCCTGGTAACTTCTGAACAAATAAGGTTCCATACACATGGACACCTCACATAAGAGCAGTGTTTCTTACATTTCTAGTTCAGTGTGGATTTCACCTCTGCCTTTTGAAGTAATAATAATAAACCAGCAATAACATGCAGCCAGACTACACTATACGGGCAGTATCAAGCTTTCCACTTATCTACATAATCAAGTCAACCATGTGTTTCAAGGTTAACATGGATTCAGCTTTTAGTTTGTATGTGTGTGAATTAAGACTACCAATTAGTTGTGGAAACATGCTTGAAAAACACAAAGCAAGCCAGAGCCTCCATAAATAATATTTTTATGGTATCTACCCATATGTTGTGTAACTACAAACATGTCTTGGCTGCACACCATCAAGCCAAAAGAATCAATGACAGAGTAGCAACCGACATGCCTTGTGCTTAAGGTTTTCAATATTATACTGTTAATTCCAACAGAATTAACTTAGTTAAGTAAGCTAAGTAACATAAGCTTTGACAGGGTTAGAGTATCACTACACATTTACATACATATATTATAAAGGACTCCGTCTGGTAAACAGTGAGGGACTTGTGCAGGAGGAAGGAAACGGCATTCCTAAGAACTTTGAAGGACTGGATCTATCTGTAAGTTATAGTTCATAAAACATACTTCAAAATGGCTGGACCCGTTTAGCCTCTGTACTTAAAACACACAATCTCTATCCAAAAAGAAAAAAAAAAAAAGTGTTTGTTTGGGTGTCATGTCTGGCAAAGCTTTCCTGATATGTTTGCAAATACAAAAATGTTAAATCCATGATATTTCTCATGCCAGCAGGCTACAAACTCAATTGGTGCCTTCTCCGCACATCTAAATTTCAGTTTGGAAACAGTGAAATAAAGATAACTTTACAAGGTTCAAATACTGCTAGATTTCTGTATTAAAGCAATAAAGCTGTTTGCCTCATGAAGTTGTAGCAATGTATTGAAGTGTAAAAAGAGAAGGGGTCAGAACAAGTGAAAGAAAAAAATTAAAACACAAAGCTAAGTCAAACCTACAGGAAAGTTTGGCTGCATATTTCTTCAGAATTTAAACCAACCTAAAATATTTGCACTCTTTTTCTCCTGTGTTTGTTCACATCATTTTTTTCTTTTAATTTATAATTGAAATAGTTCCATTTACTACTTTTAATAATAATGCATTATTTCATAAAAGCAAACACTATGGACAGAATAGTCACTCTCTTTATTGGCCCAATAATAGGACTGATTAGAAAATCATGTAAATAAAAGTGGTAATAATACGAGAAAATATAATGCTGCAGATTTGCATTGCCTTATGGACAGCTGCTAACGAAGCCTCTTATTTTCATCTGACTCTGCTCCACTGATCCATAACTGGCTTATCTTGCCTTGCCTAACAAACTAACATTACCTAACAGTACAGTTTTATTTAGCAGATCACTGTGGTTTGTAAATTACTGTATCTTACTAGATGTAAGTACATCTTATTAGTGCATCTTACAGTACATTTTATTAGATGTACTGTAAATTACTTCTAATGGAAATCCGGAAAAAGGTGACATTTTTTGTTTTGCAATAAAGTGAGCATTCTTTCTGCAAGCATAAATGGAGATTGAAAGGATATGCAGGCACACTATTTCAGAAACATACATCTTTTAAAAAAAAAAAAAAAAGGAGAGAGAGGGACAGAGAGAGACAGGGAGGTGGGGGGGGGGTGGAGAGAGCTGGGGGTGAGACCATCAGTATGTATTGTTCTAATGTCCTCAGGAACGCAGAGAACTTAGTACACAGCTGGTGCTTGAGGTCATTGTGGTACTCCCAAAACAAGAATATAGGGGAAAAAATAAAAAGGAAAAAAAATAAAAATAAACTTATACTACTATGTCACTTAAGTGAATTGCACGCAGTTAGTAACCCCAAAGCGCAAACGGCTTGCAACATTCTCAGTGCTCCCTAAGTCCTATGCAAGGCGAGCATGCTAATCACTTCACGGACTGCTATTAGATTTTAAAGTCTAGTTCAAAAAATATCAGTTTGAAAGGAGTGAATATGCCTTAACCCACATTAGACTGCTGTTTTCTTCTGACAGAAAATGTTGTTTGGCATTGTAAGCACAAGGCTTTATATCCTGTCTTCAAGCGGTCAACATATCCACAGCCACATAGTCTTCCATTCACACCATTTTTACCAGCTCAGCATACCAAAGACTCAAAAAATATGTCATTGTATAGTTTACCAAAGCATCTGACTTCAGTTCTTTTTTCTTCACTAAACAAGTTGATATTTTTGTGAATTTGGGAGATATTTAGTCACTGTCCCTATCATTCTTTTTACAGTAAAAAGCACATTTTAACAAGTAGGTTTCACTTATTCAAAAGCAAAGGAATGGGGCCTACAGCATTCCAGTATTCTACACCAGCTGGAAGAAAATTAAAGGCTTGAAAAGCAACTGAGACCCACATGCCAGACAAGCTTCACTCACCCTGCAGAACCCCCTTCCTTCCAAAGAAGCCCCTGTGCACATTTCCCATACACTGCACTCCTCTAGGATATGCCATTTTTTGTTTGGCAGGTAGAAAACCCCACTGTTCACTCCACTCGCTTCACAGCTATACTGTCAGTCCACATATGTCCAACAGATTTTTAGCATCTATATTTAGAAGGGCCAAAGTAGGAAACCTTTTTTTTTTTTTTATCCTGCTTGGTAAATTTGAGTGACTAATGCCCCCAGTTCAATGAAACATGTAAACATCCACCTAACTTCAAGTGTGTTTGTATCAATGTAATGCAAGTACACCTGATATGAAGCCCTGGCTCCTATCAGGAGTTAGTTTCAATGTCAGTACACACAGATTTTTATTCATCTCCCAACATCCAAAATTAAACGCATACTGGCATTGCAGTCAAAGAATTAAAATTCATAATAGTGGCAAAGGACTCTGAAATGCATCTAACACAATTTATGTACAGCAGCATTTGTTTGGGCTCACTTGTTAAAAACAAAAAAATATATAAAGTTATTATAGATCTAAGAGAATGCAGAAGGAAGAAGGACCTTTAAAAGCTTGCCGTAATCTGTTTTAGTTTTTCATATCCTATTTGCTATAAAATAATGTTCAATCAACCAATTTTTCTCTAGTACAAGAAACAGCCTTATAAAAAAGAGGAAAGGGAAAGAAAAGGAAGAAAAGGAAGAAGGAAGGAAGGAAGGAAGGAAGGAAGGAAGGAAGGAAGGAAGGAAGGAAGGATTACTTGGCTTCCAGTTAAGGTTTCATAATCCACTGGATTTTATTGGTTTAGTAAAACTGTGCTCTTCCATTATAAATGAAAGATTTGCCTCATTCCTTTCAGACTTGTTGCTTCTGCTGTTTAGTCAATTATTATATTTCATTTGTTGAAAAGAAAGATAAAAGAAAACATAAGTTCAAATACAAAATAACTTCTCTTTCAAGCAAGTATTATGTTTTCATGTATGTTTTCTTCTGTTCATGCATTTTAAGGGCCCATATTTCTATTATTGCAAGGCTTGTTCAAACACGGGTAATTTTCAATGCACAGTTTAGACTGTTGGTTTTTTCTAGGTGATTAGCAAATGGGTCCAGTGATTTCAGATAGTGTAGTACTGGATTATTTCATTCACCATTAAACAACAAAATACTAAGTAGCCAGTTTCCAAATGTGATTTCTGATTTTTCTTGTGATGTACAATCACATTCTTATTTAATATGCATGGTAATATGCATGAATTCCAGTCAAGTAACTGTCCCCTAAAATTATTTGTAAAATTCAGGATTCTGTATGAAAAGTAAGCCCATGTTCCAAATAGGAGGTATGTTACTGTCTTCTATAGGTACAAGATCTCAAAATGAAGGACATCCTCCCTAATCAACAATGTATGTTGCACCTTTAATATCACTTATGTTAACATTAGTAGATTTTTGACAGCCCAAGATGTTTATTTGAACATTTAGAAGCAGCTCGTCATGTATGGCAACATTGTCTACTATTTTGTCTCATTACATAAATGATTTTTTTTCTTCTCTACATCACTCAGTGAATGCTAGGATATAACAACGTAACTCTGTACAAGTGATGTTACTAATACATATATTTAATAGCAAAGATCGAACATCACCTTGATTTAAATTTAATTTTTTATCTATAAAAGTGTTATTTTAAGTGGATATAGACTGAGTAAACTTCTCAAAGAACACATATTTTGTCATATGTTAATAAGAACAGCAAATGTATTTCCACCTCACTAGAAACCTAAGACCCATGGCAACAGTCTTTTTTGTTTGTTTGTTTGTTTTTAAATTAACATTCCTTTGTTCTGTTTGCCTCTGTCCTTGGAAGCACATACCACATAGTTGATCACAAAAAGCATAAGCACAAGCACAACTAACTGGTCTACCTCCTCCACCCAAGCTAAATTACATTTATCACACACATCTTAAAGTGTGGCCCTACAAAAATCAGCGGGAGTTTTGTCATCAGTTTCTTCCAAGGGGAAATTTCACTTAGCATAAATAAATTATTTCAGTAACATTTTTTTTTTGATTCATATACTTCAGATACATACAGGAATGGACTGTGTACATCCACCATAATCCCATCAGGCTCTTTTTGAATTCATAGAATACAGCAGAAAAGTAGCCATCTAGCCATCAGAGACCCCAGATACAGACCCCAGAAGTAAAATGACGTCTTGCTACGCACACCTATGCAGCCACGGCAAACTTGTGCTGGTAAAGGTGATGTCAGTGACTGCTGAGTAAAGGAAAGAAAGCTTTTTCTGTGAGGTGGCTATCCCCCGTGTTGCTCGTAGCTGTACCCTGCCACCAGCAGCACTTTAGAAATGATGATGCAGACCTGTAAGTCTTTAAAGCCTCCTAAAAAAAGCACGCACACACACTCAGAAGTATTTTTGTTAATAAAAGCTTGCAGTACTTAACAAATGGAAGGAAAGCACTGGCATTTACTTTGTATAGACTGGGGAAATAGACATAAAAGGATAGGGCACAGGATCGAGACAGGTCCAAAGGCTAGGTTCAGTGCCCAGCTGTGGACTGATGTAATGAAGTAGTTTCAAGCACCATTTATCAAACTTCTTTAACACCACACTATTTTAGTTAGAAACCATATTAGCGACATGTGTAAGCATTTATATTTTTAAAATATGACTTTCCTTTCACGCCCTTTCAAGTGGCATTCTTAAGTGTATTAGAACAAGGACAGAATAGGAAAAAAATACTAAGAAGAAAAGGATTGAACCCAACTCCACCAATACTGCATTTAACTGATGGATTTAAACTTCATTCATTTAGTGGATGAAACCAGATATATTTTGCTTCCTTTTCATAGACCAGCAAAACTTCCTGGGTAGAATACATTTCACTACTGAAAGAAACATGCTACAGTGACCATTCATGCTGTCACGTAGCATCGCATTTGCAGAAAGCAATAATCCTGTGAGCAATATTAGTTCATTACCGGACAGCAGCAAAGATAATGTTGCCACCTTCCCTTAAATTTCTAGACACAGAAACCAGTCCTACTCTTGAGAACTTCAAAGCTACAGCATGTTGAGTCATCACATCACTAAAGAATGAATGTTTACAAATGGCAAACTATATGCAGATTAACAGTCTCAATTAAAAACAATTTATTAAATAATTAGTACATCTGAAAAGGGAAAAAAGTCTGAGAACAAACAAATGACAACCAAAAAAAAATCCAGAATTTGATTACTTACTATGCAAAATACTAGAGAAGGTACGCTAAACATGTTAGGTTAAATTTTGCCCTAGGGTGCTAAAATTAATGAAATTAAAATTCATTTTATGTATATATATAATGCTGAATTGGCAATGATCATATTATCAGAAAATCCTAATATTTTATCAGTAAATATTTGCAAGAATTATAAAACATTGTACTTTCCCTACCATAAAACAATAGAATAAAAGTGTTAAAAAGTAAGTACATGTAAGTTCATGATTTCTTGAATAAGATTTAGTGAAATTTTCAGTTCTCCAAATATTGCCATACCAATTGGACCATTAATACACGCGTGCATATCTCTTTCTGCATTTGGTTCTAGTACCACATTTCTTACTCATCCAGAGCCCTCAGTGACTTTGCTTTGACGACTGGGATGCTTGACATTGCTTAATACCAAATAATAAAAGAATAACGTGAAGTTATATTTTTGTGCCAAAGATTCAAACCAGAGTAGCAGCCTTAAGCTCCAATGGCTTAAAAAACCTTCAGCACTTAAGTAGTTGCACTAGAGTCAATAGAACATCTCACAAAAAAATATTTGTGCTCCAGTGAACTGCTAGATTGAGACCCTGATGCTTCTAAAGGTGAGGGGGGAGTGTAAATCCTACTGAATAATATATACAAACAGACAGAAATATATAATTAGAGGCCATACTTATTTCTGTCCACACAAAATTACTCTTTGGCTATGGGCAAGAATTTCTGTGAATATGTCAGTAAAATAGGGATTTAAATTTTTACAGTTCTAGAAAAATTATTGATTGTATTTCTTGAGAGCAACATGAATATATTGCAAATTTTCACCAGTTACATGATCCAGCAAGTACCACCACTACTATAGCCCAATGTTTGCTAAGCAATCAGCCTTATTAATTTTCTCCTAGAAAAATCACTAGGATAGTTGATTACTATTCACCAAATTGGAATTTGCTTCATTTATGAAATCTATAGTTTGGGGTTTGTTGTTTTTGTGTTTTGTTTTGTTTTGTTTTATAATGGCAAGTGATGCTTTGATACTGGATACCAAACAAATTAACTCTTTCCAGAAAAACTGTGCTTTATTATGTATTTTTTCCTGCTTCCGTTTACAACCATGCTGAAAAGTACAGACACATTGATGAATCAGCTACACAGTTCTTTTTGACTACAAGTGTGCAGCTCATTTTTCTTATTGATGTGTTTCAGAAACCAATCAAAAGTCCTCAAAACCAATGATTTCACAGTATTTATAATCATTTATCAAAATGACCCGTTTTTCAGAGACCCTTTCAAACAACTATATATGATTTATGATATTTAGATGTGTTTAAAATAAATTCTCTGGAGATGTAACTTTTACTGCTTGCTTGCTGAAAATAGGAAGGTTATAAAAGATGTTAAAACACTGGAGAAAAGAGTATTGTTTACTTTTCATGTGATTTGTCAATGGAAAAAAAAAAAAAAAAAAAAAACAGCAGAACAGCTATTGAAACACTGGAATCCTGAAATGTTTTTGTATGTTTAACAGCAGTGTTTCTACATGATATTATTGTAAATACAGTCAAAAATATGAATAGATGTTATTACCTACTAGCCTTTCATTGGAAAACTATGCCATATAGAAATATTTTTCTATGTCAAACTGACTAAATAAATAAATAAATAAAATCGTGTGTGGGGGTGTGTTTAATTACATTATACTTTAACTTACTGGAGTCAAATTTATTTTTAACATATATTTATCTGTCACGATATACATGTTTGGATAGTTGTAGTTCTTAAAAGAACTCTTTTAATGGTATTCACCCACTCCCTAATCTTTTCAGCTTAGTACTATTTTTTTTATTTCCATAGCATTTTAGGCTTCCTTAAGACTACCACATTCACTTTCTTTTCATATTTCTCCATAAACTTATATTACATTTCTATATGGGCTTTTCTCCTGAGTGGAGTTTTCTTAAAACTTGGACTGAAATAAGCCAACTGAGACCATTGTAGTATTAATTTTGCATCTGATGTTTTCTGTATCTTCTGAGAATCAAAACCTACTCAAAATAAAATAAAATAATAAAATAAATAAAATAGAATGGCCTCAAAAGTCATGGGCAACTAATACGAAGGGGAGAAATTAAAAAACTCCAAAATATTCCATAAAAAACAACGCATACCACAAAGTAACAATGCGCTCCAAGTATGTTTTTTATGCACTCAACATAGCTTTCATCCACACCTCATTAGCACACAGATAATCCTGACTATTAGTGCATTTTAAAATAAGCGTATTTATTTGCAACCTATCCTCAGATTTGCTATCGTCTCTTTCCTCCTACATCCTTGCCATAATGAGAGCTGAATTAGGAAGGCAAGGTTGCAGACGACATTATTCACTGCAAAATGCAAACGTCTACATATCTGAGTGCATCCCTCCCCAGCTCGCCTGCATGTTTACTAACCCACTGCTGGGCCTACACAGGTTGAAAGGAATGTCCTCAAGATAATGAGAGAGTGACTACAAAACACGGATACACTGACAGCTGTAGTTTACAGGAGTTGATGGCTAAGTAAGCAGCATTTCCCAGTCCTTTGTAACAAGAACAGCTAGCAATTTCACCCTGTTCTGTAGCAGCCTACTCAGTATCTTCAACGGGTACTTCCCAAACTGCTTAAAACCTGGGTTAGAGCAAAAGAAAACTAAGTCAGACAGCTTATATAGAGCTACTACAAAAGCACATTTCACCTTGCTTCCTTGATCCCAAACAAAAAGTATAACAAAGTGCAGCACAAACATTGTCTCTATCTTCCCATTCCCTGCAATACGTGAATTTCAGGGAAAAAGAGCAAGCACGGGAACACACAGCCCATCATCCAAAATCTTTTTCATTGTTAAAAAAATTACATTTCCGCCATCCTAACAAAAAAGCAAAAATGGGCACCTCTTACCATAAATATTCACAGTATCTATATGGCTAAGCAACAATTATTAATTTGGGATATAAATGATATGAGTATTATTCGCGTTTCACTCTTTTTTTAAACTACCCATAAACTCAGTTTTATGAATCAACATTCCTGATCAACATTCAGGAGTGAAAGCAAAGTACTGCAAGAAAGGGGCAGCCTAAGGTTAATTCATTTCTGAAATATGGAAGAGATTCAGTGCTCAAGAAGTCACTGGACATTCTGTGGCTCTATGTGATTATGCTTGAGAAGAGGAAATATATCTGTAAATAAGCAGAAGCATTAATAATTGTCTCAGAATGCTAGCACTGAAACTTAAACAGTCTCTCTTTGCTTCTTAGTTATTTACTGTAAGGATTTTATACAAATGCCTATTGAAGTAGTTGCAAGTGGGATGAATCTGTCTCCAAAATGTGAGGAGGGAGTGGATGAAATTCTTTAAAATATGGCAGTTTGTTTAAAAAGCAGATTAGTGAGAAATAAAGGGTTTGATTTTATGACAAATGAGGGGCAATTATTGACTACAAATACAGAACTGCAGTGACATAAAATTAGTTCTTGCTGCCATGCATTAAGAGGACATTAAATATCTAGCATGAGAGTTCAGGATTAATAAAGGGGTGGGGTTAAATATTCAGTCCAAAATTCAGTCTTTTCCTGAAGAAAAAACAAAGATACTACAGCTACCCCGTTGTTGTCAAAAGATGCCTATTTTCAGTTCAAGGGATTCCTAATTGTGTGAATAGACATAATATACTTTTTCTTATTGGAAGGGAGGAAACAATAGTTACCTGCCTTGATCTTCAGAAAGTCTTAGAAAGTGAGGTTTGTAGTACAGTGCAACGTAAGCATAATCATGACTAGAGGCTCCAGCTCTTGTCCACTAAATCCAATGGAAGGCTCCAGTCACTTCAGGGTAAGGTCTGTGACGTTCCCCACTGGTTTTTTGGTTTGCATTGCAAAACTAAATAAACAGAAACCCATACAGATACTTCCCTGACGGTGAAAGGGACCCATTTCCTTCTTTTTCCTTCAGCTTTAAATACACTGACAAATACAATAAATCCTTACACTAACTGGCATCCAGTTCTTTTCAGAAGCATTGGGGATGCAAGTTTTAGTATTCCTTATATGCCTCACAAAATCCAAGAGTTCATTTTATTTCATACAATGTAATGAAGATGAAATGATAGAGCTCGCCACCAGTGTTTGACAAAATACGGCTTTTAATCTTGGAAGTTTTCAGCCCAGCTACATAAGATAAAACCCAGTTAAGCCCATCCTGAATTACTGTAAATATTTATTAATGTAATGGACAGTGATCAAAGCAATAGCATCCTCCAGGGTTAATTTTTAAAATAATTTTTATTGCTTACCACTTTACCAAACTCACAACATTTCAAGTGAAAAAGGTCACAGTTTCTATTGTGAACTTTGTAACTGTCTGGAGCAGCTTTTCACTTTCTCTTCCTTGATAACAAATGGTTTTCTACGCCCGCTCTTGAGTTTTCAAAATGTTGAGTCCTCTCTTTTTCAAGTGCCTACTGCCTGTCTCGGTATATTTTTGATGACCCTTCAGTTTATGTGTGCTCTGACGGAAGTGCCATCAATCGCATCGCCTTCGCCGAGTGTCTTTTGTCAGAGCGGGACTTTGACAGGCTTCGCTGTTTTAGAAGCAGGGATTATATCAAGGTTTTTGCATGCTTAGAAAGGTTTTTGCACGCTTAGAGATGCAGACACCCTCCACCACCACCACCACCCCCCCCGGAATTATTAAGGGTCTACAGGGCTTCAGCTCGTCTTTAAGTAAGAATAGCAGTGTTTTATTTAAAAGTCAAACAGCTCCTTAGTTCCCTCCGCCCCCGGCACCAGCAATTTGAAGTGAAGCAGCTTTCTGCAACTCCAACTCCCCCGTTTGCTTTACAGACCCCAGCGTTTGCCCATTCCACGCCGAGCACTTTATTGCGCGCACAGCCAACTCCTACAGGACAGCGAGGCACGAACTCTTGTCACGGAGCCCCGCTTCCCAGAGAGTTCCCAACCGTTGTGCAATCGCCTCGGAGCTGCCGGCAGCTCGGCGGGGAAGGGGCGGAGGGGAAGGAGAGCGCTGGGCTCCGAAGTTTGCAGCAGAAGTGGCGTACCGGGCAGGGGGAGGGGGGCGCGGGACCAGATGCTCAAATCCTCACCAAAACTACAACCGCTTCTCTCCTTGACTGTAGGAAACTCTCCCCACCACCACCACCACCGCCACCTTCTTTTCATGCTCTATCACGTGCTGGATTTTTCCTTTTTATTCCCCCCCACGCACCTCCCCAGCCCTAAGAAAGCTCGCTTTCATGATGGACATCCCGAGAGCGCGGTTGAGGGAAGGAGCGAGCTAGCAGTCCGGTGGCACCGGGCGGCGAGAGCACGGCCGGGACTGTGCCGAGCCGAGCCGGGCCGAGCGGAGCCGGGACACCCGGGGCCCGGCAGCGCAGCTCCCCCCGACACCGGCCGCCCACCCCGCAGGGGAAAGCGTGAGCCGTTACCTGAGCTGTCGCTTTTCCTTTTGCCGGCCCTCTTCTCTGTTTCCACCGGGGACAGAGCCTGCCTGCCATAGTCCCCTGGCGCACACGCTGCCCCCGTGGGGGTGGTAGTGCCCAGGCTGGAAGAGTTTGAACACAGGACGGGGGGGCTGCTGCCCAGCTCCGGGGGTCCTCCTGAGTCGGGCTGAAGGCAGAGGCTGTGCCTGGCCGCGGCGGGAGGAGACGACATCTGAGGAATGTGCCAGTTCGTCTGCAAAGCCTGGTGCTGCTGTTGCTGGTGGTGGTGGTGGTGGTGATGGTGGTGGTGGTGGTGCCCCCTATGATGCTGGCTGGCAAACATGCCCTCCTCATTGGGGTATCCCGCTATTATGCAAGAGGAAGAAGAAGAAGACAGATCAGGGTAGGACATGTGGTCAGATCTTCCATGCAGGGCAAGAGAAGACTGGGAGAAAGGGTGCAAGCTCTGCGCAGTGGCATGGGGGCTGCGCAGGCAGCCAAAGAGTGTGTGATCCATGGCATGCAAGTCTCAGGTTCCAGGCAGGAGAGTTTAGGAAGGATCCAACTTCACCACCCTTTGTCAACTTTCACTGTAAACAGGTCGGGGTTGGGATTTTTTTTTCCAAAACGGCAACGACAGACTTTGCAGCAGGCAGCTGAGCTCAGATAATCCAGGTCTTTAGCCCTAGCGGCCAGTCTCCGCTGCATAAACACTCGGACCTAGATGAGCCTTTCTCAGAGCTGCTCAGATGTCAAGAAGTGGGAGAGGTTGAAGCCAATAGAAGGTGGTCCCAGAGAACTGCTCGAAGGGGGAAACGGCTCCGAGAGGTTATAAATACAGTAGTGTGTAATGTGAGCTGGGGGCTGGCTTAGCAACACAGCACTGACCACATGCAAACTCCCTCCAAAACGCCAGCGCCGTCCCCGCGCCGAGCCGCTCCGTCAGCGGGCGGCAGCGCTGCGCACCCGCGCCCGGGGCGCCCGCGGCAGCGGCGGGGGGGCGGGGGCCGGTTCCATGGGGGCTCCGCGGGGGCACAGCCCGCCTCTCCCTCCCTGCCCGCGGGGAGCACGCCCCCCGTCCGCCGCCCCCACGGGCCGTCCCGGGGCCGCCCGCGCCCCCCCACGGGCGGGGAGAAGGCGAGGAGGGATGGAGGGGCCACCGGGCCACCGCCCGGGGTGCCACCGCGTGTGTCCCCCCCCCCACCCCAGGAAGTGGGGAGCGACAAAGAATTGAGGCACCTCCCGCGGGGCGAAGTGCGGGGCTCGCACGGCCCCTTCTCCTCGGGGGTGCAGGCAGGGCGCCTGGCTGCAGTCTCACCTGCGCGCCCGGCGCACCTGGGCGCTGCGCGGCCGGCTCCGTGCGCTGCCCCCGTGCTGCCCCCGCGCTGCCCCCGGGCCCTGCAGCGCGGACCCGGCCGCACGCACGCCCCCCGCACCCGGCCATGGGGGCCGCAGGCCGCCGACCCCCTGCGGCTGGGGCCGCAAGAAAATCGCCGGCGCTCAACGAGCCGCCAAATGTGGTCGGAGAAAGACAAGGCTCCTTTCTTGCCCCCTGCCCGTCCAAAAAAGCAGCCCGCCTAACTTCCCGTCGCTGTGTCTTCATTTGCTTCGTTGCGGACTTTAGTGTCTCAAGAGGGACAACCTAGAGAGCCTGGGTTTGGTTTATCTTTCTTTTCTTAATATGTCTGTATTGGAATTAACAGTAGCCACGAAGAAGGCTGTAAACTGGTTTAAATTAGGATAACGCGTTTCTTGATCGCTGACCAAAGAGGTGCCCACTGCTGTAACGCTGTGGTCTTTGGCCCTTCCTCCTCGCTCTACCTTCCTTCTCCTCCCTGAAAACCAAACTAAGGAGGAAAAAAAGAAAGAAAGAAAGAAAAAAGAAATAAAAAGAAAGAAAGAAAAAGGCCATTGCGCTCATGCAATTTAAGTCTAAATTCTTGGGTCCATGTGCGAAAGATAAAATGAATTTGAATTGCTATTGGAAAAAATCAGGAATTGTATGAGATTTGCAAGAGCTAGTTTCTTAAACGGAAATTGAGTCCTATTTTGTGGGAAATTAGTTTTGCAGACTTTCTAAAAAAAAAAATCTAAAACTTTTGTTCAGCAGCTGCTCCACTTTTCCCTGCAGTTTCAGACTGAGCTGGAACCTGCAGCAATCTTTCGACGGTAAGATTTTCCCCCCTTTTCTGACATCTAATGCTTTTTAAGAATTGTCTTTAGTTTTAACTGTAACAACGCGGTCTTTAAAAAGAGAGTTGCGTCCAAAGCAGAAGTTGCTGCCTCTGTGTACTGTTCAAAACTTGATATTTCTTCAGAATAAAGGAAATATACAGTTACAACACTGATGAAATATTTTGTGCTTTTCATTGTGTTTATCGTTTCAATATGTGCTCTAATATTAAAAGCAAGGAGTACAAAGAAAACTCAATGGCTGAACTACCCTTGCTTTTGCGAACCCGCCGGGCTGCGAGCGCAGGGGCGGCGGTGCCCCCGGCCAGCCGGCAGTGCCTCGAAGCGACGACCGGCGCACGGCCACCGGCACACCGCCCGCAGCCGCTCCGCTGGCCCTGGCCCGTCTCCGCGCCGGTGGCGGCATAGGGGCAGCCGCCGGCGGGGGCGGCCCCAGGTGGGCGCGGGAGCGGCGGGCGCGGCCCCCTCGGCGGCCGCTGCGCTCCTGTCCGCTCCCCTCCGCGGGGACCGGCGTCCGCGGCGCGCCCCGGCGCGGCTCTCCAACCTGCTGCTCTCGGCCCGCCCGCCCCGGACACGGGGGCCAGGCGCCGTCGGGGGGGCCGGGGCCGGGGCCGGGGCCCGGCCGGGGCCGGGGGGGCAGGAATGCAAGGACTCCTCCTGCAAGGGCAGCCGTCGCTGAAGCCCTGACACCGCCACAGCTGCGAAGGGGCCGGGGAAGTCCCAGACCCAAGGCAGAATAAAAGTGCCTTTTTTTTTTTTCCTTTTTCTCTTTTTTTTTTTTTATTTTATTTTTTTTTTTATTCTAGGGGATGGCCGCACAGGATTTCTCGCGCAAGATAAAAAAGTGAAATAAGTGAAGCACAATGAAGAAAGCGAGAGGGTGCGAGGGGGAGGGAGAAAGATTAGGTTTCCAAGAGAAATAAGACACAGAGCCAAATAGCACATCTAGGGAGAGGTAGGAGAGGGTCCAAAAGGTGAAGAAATAAAATAAAAATAAAAATAAAAAGAACACAATAACGAAGTTACAATGGCATGACTAAGTCTTTGCCATCAGCTTCATAATTAGATCTGAATATTCGGAACTGTATTTCCTTTGGCTATTGAGTCCCTTAATAAGTAGACAAGTTCCGCATCAAGTGTTCTTAGTACTTCTTCAATAAGCGCTTTTAAGCACGCAAGAACTGGAAATACAAATCTCGACAGAGCTTTATGCTTTCATTTTAAACAATATAGGCAACTAATGTTGAGGCAAGTAAACAACTTCAGACGTTAACTGGAATAATCCAAAAAGTTTCTGTATGGACCTATCGAATAATTATGGTTACATGATATCATCCTTTGTAAAAATGTATGATTTTTCAGTCAAAGAAAGCTTCTGTGTGAAGCTTCTCAGTGCAATAATTACTGAATAAAGTGTAAGCAGCTATCACCTCCCAATATAAATGATCAGATTCTTGCTCATATTGTATCTTTTTAGAATGTGTGTTTGACCTACATATGGTACAAAAGCGTAACTTAAATCAATGCCAGCAAGTTTGCCCAAAGCTTACAACATCAAGTGAAAAAATAGAATGTTTTAAATATGAAAACAGTAAACTGTTTAACTCATAAAAACATCTGGAGCCAACACAGTTTGGAACATCATTTATATTTTCATATATGGGCTAATATTTGCATTTGCTTTGTGTTTTTTGTTGTTTTTTTTTTCTTCTTTTTTTTTTTTTTTTTTTTAACTTACGATTTATGGCAAAAGAGATCATATAAAATTGACCCGAATGAACCAGCGCACAATTTCTCCGCTTCAGGACTTTTGTAGTCGGTATTTCACTTTGGAGGCTAAAAGCACCATCTTCCTGACTATTTATCAGAATGTAAGTAAGATTCTTGAACATTTCTTTCTAGTGTGCAGTTCGCATATTTGCAATATGCATAGTACAATAAAATCAGACAGTCATATTTGAGGACCACTGTTATGGTGGTGTAAACTATCCTAACTTTGTTAAAGTCAGCAAAGAGATGCCAGTTTGCACCATTTGAGAATATTCTCCTTACTGTCAAAGAGAAAGCTTAAAAATATGAATTCAGTTTATTTTAGCCAAAGATTTTATTGTACTCAAGAGCATACCAAAGCAAGAGGACAAAATTTTATTGTACTGCAATTATGATCAGTTCATATTTTTCTATGACAATTTGATGAAGGCAGGCATCATTATTTAACCTGAGTCAATCCAGATTCACAACAGATGTATGTTTATTTTCCACCTTTTCTTTTCTTTTTTCTCCCTAAAATTTCCCTGTTTTACTCCCATGGAAGCAGTATGATTCATTTCTTTTGATACCTATGCTATGATGGAAATCTACATATATAAGCAATAATAAAACCAGGGGATTAAGCATCATTTCAAAGATGCTTGGATGCCTTAACTGAAAGTCCTTGCACAGAAAATGAATAATTTTTTGACTGGCTCGTCAAGAACACGATATCCCTGCCTAGTTAAAATAGTCAATAATCACATTTACTTCTCATATACCTATGGTATGGCAGTATCTTCCCTATACTTCACCATAAAAACAGTTTTTGTGAGAAATTACACTACCACAAAGTGTACCACATAACTTTAACATTGCATTTCTGTGGTGTACTTCCATTTCATTCTTTTTAACGTTTACATGTGCATTGGTTTAACACTTATCAGACACAATTTTTGGTTTAAAGACTACAACATATCTATAAAAACTTTAAGCCTGAATCCATATTTTCAGCTACTTCTCCTGTGTACATATGGATTCTGTTCTAATTTTCATGATCTCCAAGTATTACAAAGTTTAAAGCTATGCCAGCAATTTAGTATATTACATAAAAGTTGTGCTGAACTAGGCCCTCACTGAAAATGATTTACAAGTTTGCATTACATCATTAAAAGTTATTTCAGTTGCCAACCCACTCGAACCAGTAAAATATCTTATGCTTTCTATTTAGTTTAAATAAACCGATGAAATATTAAAATGGTTAATGTACTTGAGGCTTCACACCTGAACTATGATGTTTCAGGAATGCTTTTAGAGTTTAAACTACAGGAAACTTGCATTCCACATTAGATACTCAAAAGCCCCAGAACAAGTTATCTTCAAAACCTTGGTGTGTGTTTCAATGTTTTAAATAGATAATTTATTTGCAAACTGAACTCTCTTGCATAATACCATTTGTTTCCCAATCTGCATGTTATATTGCAATTTACCAATTGTTTCATTCTTTCTAGTATTATCTCCACTTAAGAACTCCAAACTTAAAAAAAAAAAAAAAAAAAAAAAAAAGTTATCAAAATCCTTGTAGGGTGCAGGGTACTTTAATTATACATATCTTTCATTTGTATTTAAAAATGTATTCAAAGTGCATGTGCAGGCAAGTCAATGATGCCTGAAAAAATATGTTTTCCATTTTGTTTTCTTCAGATCTTGACAATTGGACACAATACTCAGTCAATTCTCCTATTAAAATTACTAATCGTAGAGGAAAAAGGGCTTGTATTTTTGCATATTATTCATTATATTATTTGATACAATTTGCATTGTGGATTTTGATAACTATTCAGAAGATATTTTACTAGAGCCCTCATCAAAAATATAGATACAGATGGAAGAATGGCTAAGTATATTTTGAGCACTTTGTATTTTTACTAATGCTTACTTCTCACTGTACAGTTAATATTTTGCTGATTATATTTGATCATCCAGAATAAAAAAAAATTAGCTCACTCAAATGTGTATCAAATCTTTCACACCAAGAGTTATAGCTGTTTACTGGGTAGATATACAGCATGATTACTTTACCAAGACCAAAACAGAGAAAAAGAAAATCCTACCATTACCTGAAATACTTATCATACCCTGACTGACATTTCCAGGCCCTTACAAGACCAGCAGCAGGGGGCATATTTCATAATTCTGCTTCCATCAGGGGATGTTAACAGAGTGATAAGTCACTAATCTTCATCACCTCTTTTGCACATTAATGAGGAAAATATTACTCAGTGTGTGTATTCCTAGTCATTTCTAATTTTCTCCACTCTGGAATGAGAAAAAGACACATATGCATAGATGAATGCACCAAAAATAAATAACTACAAAATATCTAGATTTTAATAGCTGCTGGGATGATGTCACCTACTCTGCAGGTATATTTCCTTATGATTTATAGTGTGATGAGCTCTAGACTTGGAGAAGAAACATAGAACTAGCGAGTAATGAGAAGAGAAAGATATTCACTGCCCCGGAGAGTTCAGGCTTTATTCATTCCACTAGCTTCACATAGGAGTACTCCTGTGTTTTCACAGAGTCCTGCTTGTATTCATGGTGATTTGCTTGACTAGATGCATTTGCAGGATTGGAATCTTAATTAATATTAGTTGTAGGAAACAGCTAAAAATTGCATGTACTTTTTTAGTCATAGCTGCAATGTACTCTTCAATGTCTAATGCCAGATCACGCTAATAATAAATACTGAATAGGAGAAATCAAATATGAAGTAAAAATTGTTTGAAATGACCATTTTAGTTTATGCTGATTCTTTTAGATGCTAGTATTACAGATTGTAGGGGAAAAAAATTTTTAAAAAAGATCTGACACCTCCACTGCCCAATTCCCCCCCCCCCCCCAAAAAAAAAAAAAAAAAAGATAGATTTCCCTTTCCCTTAAAAATACATGCCAAGATGAGCTTAATTTGCAGAGGGATCACCGAAAGATGAAATCATATTTGTTTCAAAGATATGAAGACATTCAGGAAATTATTTTAAGTTTGATGGAGCCAATGACATTACTGATGTTTAAAAAATTAGACAGCATCTTCAGTATCTTTAAAGAAGGTCCAAGCAGAATACCTTCAGGAGACTGACACACATATATATATATATATATGTGTATATATATATATATATAATTAAAAAAATAACTTAATATGTTGTGAATATATTATTTCTTGCAATTAACCTTTCCAAGATATTTGTATTCTTTATGCTTTATTATGCATCACACTTATGTGGCCTTTGATGCAATACAGATAGGTCTCAGGGTGGGTACAATAAACTATTCCACTGTCTTTGAGGTGCTTTTGCACCATCTAAGTGTATGTATCGGACTTTGGCACACTGAATCACTCTCAGGAGCCACCTTTCTCTCTTCATTGGTGCCTGTCTCATGCATTTCATCTAAAATAGATGCCCATAATAAAAGTGTGAAACATCTTTATTCCTTATCCCATTTTCCAAAACTGTGTCTAGTGCCTAGCACTGTGGGCTTGGCAAAGCTCAGCTGTATAGCAAGTTAGAGGTATATTATTTGACATACATTACAGCTGACTGAGACACACATGCAAAATACAGCATGTGGGGACACTCTCTGGATTTCTACAGTTCCCTTAGAGGCATTTTGTCCACGTTACATATTTGTGCATTTCAGCCATAGACCATATCACTTAGGGATTTAGATTTTATTTAATAATGCAAGCATATTTCAATACAAGATGGCAAACTAAAAATATATTTCCATTTAACTGTTTCAAAACGCCATGTGCAAGAGAACACAACAAAATGGAATTAACTCGTAACATATGCAACTCTTATTTGTGCAAGAGCAGTATATGCCCCTAAATCCGGACTCCAGCATCTGGAGACATAGCATGTCTCTAATGGAAGAGAAAAGTATGAGACATGTCAGCTTCTTGGATATGTTACATTGAAAGCCGTGCCTTTTCATTCATGATACCCAATACAACGCCAATTAAAACTGATAAATCAGACAACGTCCAGGTAAACTGCCTTGGAAGCATTTTTGGATTTTTCATTTCATTAGTTGTAGGCAGTAGGATTATGCTGAGAAACGTATTTACAATATTAAAAAATAAAATAAAATAAAAATCTCAACTGAAGCTCTTTCATTTGAAGAAATGAAGTTTGAATGGAACCTAATGTCCCACGGTATGAATCATTTATTCATAGTGCATCCAAATGTACTGATCCCCATTTGTAGAAACAAGTTTTGCTGTCACCAAGGTTTTTCTTGTGCCTCTTTCTCATTACTACTTTTTACCTCTAGCACCATCATGGAATAATGTATTCTTTATATGCTTGCAATATTGTGATCATCTTGGTAGAGTCTCTGAAAGCATCATAAAGAAACAATTCATCCTTTAAGTGTCTTATAACATGAATTGTCTTCAGGCTTGACCTTGAGTCTTATTTTTTCCCCATCATCCTCACGGGAGATACTTTACAGGATCAGCTTCATTGTTAGACTGCAATAGCAATTTTAAAAAGTGCAGCTACACATAAATATTCTTTCTTGTGGAAAAAATAAACAAACAAACAACAAAAAAAATGAAAATTGCATTTTAAAACAAAAGTGTGAAAGAGATCTGGTGGATAAAATATTGTTTTCTTAATGCATTTTCAAATTTTTATTGCACTAAAACCTTTAGATAATCTGTAATAGAAGTTGAGACCTCTAACTTTAACTTT
The DNA here is from genome assembly GCF_009769625.2 of Cygnus olor. Lineage (NCBI taxonomy): Eukaryota > Metazoa > Chordata > Aves > Anseriformes > Anatidae > Cygnus > Cygnus olor. The sequence continues at coordinate 31,099,350 of NC_049170.1, forward strand.
TCTTTCATTCATTTCTATCAATTAATCTTCTTTGTTATATTCAGAGCAATCAAAGGAGAAAGTATGCCTGTCTATTGCAGCTATTCTTATTTTCAGAAAATACAAGTAGAAACTGAGAAACTGCTTTGCTACAAAGATTTGTTTATTAAGCTTTGAAAAATCCTCTGCTGAACAGCATAGTGGATGTATATATACGCACATGCATATACTGTAAGAGGGTGTTCAACCATGCAAAAATGCGAACATACCTCCAGGCTCAAATCTTTAATGTATGATTAAAACAAATTAGGTTAGTGACTGTTTTGTTTTTAATAATGGGGATAGTTCTTAGATGCATTACACAAAACCAGAATGCCTCACATTAAAGTAAATGAAGGAACAGAAAAATCTCTTTGCACAGATTACCAAAGTTCTGATTTCACTTCCTAGCTGAGAAAAATGTTTGGGAATGTATCTAATCTAACACGCCCTATAAAACAGTACAGTAGTCCCTGGTATAACAGGGAGCTGTGTGGATGTAAAGGTCACATCCCATAGCAAAATTCCAAGATTTCAGCCTGCAATCCAATACTGCCTAATGAATTTCCAAATTGTGAAGCTGTGTGCCCATTTTGGAAAGTAGATAGGTTGTCTTTCTGTATACATGTTCATTAATTTCATTATGTATGAAGTACATAATACATGTGAACCCCTGCAGCTGTGGTAACAAGTCTTTTTTAAAATATACCTTGGCTTGATGATGAGAATATTTCACTCTAAAAATAAGTCATACATTTAAATTCTAATATGGCAGGCATGGCGTGTATCCAGGGGTGCACGCAGTAAGATTACCCTGTACAATTTGTAGTCCATCAGATTTTCCCAAATTAAGTCCCATAAATATGAACATACATTGCTTGTTTGTTTTCTTATTTTTTTAAGTTTCCTTTATTGGTATCATAATAGTATGGCCCAAATATAAGGAAATAACCATATCATATTAAACACAGGAATACGCTTTCACAGTCGTTTATTGTGCATAGCTAGTAAACATTTCCTGGCAAACAATTTAGAGAGTCCATAAATTCCATCCTAACGCTACTTCCGTAGCTACATGCACTGCACCATACACGAGGGTATTAGCTCAGTCTCTCTCATCCGGAATGGGTGGATTGGAATTGAAAAATCCCCACCCCCCCCCCATTATAGGACCATATGTCTCGAAAGTCTATCCTCTCTCAGGGCAAACGGCTCCTCTCAGATCCGCCTGATGGATCGTGACTAAAATTCTGCTGTCCCTTGCTATTTAATCTAACAGCATTGCTGAAGTATCTATCAAGAGAGCACAACAAGCCAAGCATCCCTTTGGCATGAGCGGCAGTTCCCCACACAGAGAGTATCAGGAATTTGGAATATCAGAGGGAAAGTCGACCACACCATGCCAATTTGTATGGAAAAAGTGATTCTGAAGCTAGGGGTAGGGAAAAGAATAAAACCTCTGGATTCAGAAAAATAAGCAGTCTTCATAATTCCCTGTTGCCTCATTCAATCAGTTAACCATTGTTAGTAGACCAGCTTTGCAGAATCTTCAAAGGTACTGAGTCTGTCAGAATTTCAGACAATTTTCTCTAGATATCTTATTTAGGTGTTTATATAATGAGGGATTATTAGGGAAACAGTTTACCCATAAAGATTTTTGGAGGGTTAGATTTCTGCTCAGTCTCTTTCAGTCCTTTTGTTGTGTGTGTCTGCTGATTTACACTGGAAAAAAAATACTTTAAACAGCCCTCAAACCATTTTGCATTTGAAAAAAAAAAAAATCATATGAAATAATCACGTTAAAGCAAAGTTCATACCACTAGTACCAGAGACTAAACTGACATATTTCAGCCAGTTTGGATCCTTATTACAGGTATACATTATTATCATTCCTGTTACAGCTATTATTTCCAGATTATTTTGGATTGGAAACAAAGAGTTAGCAAAAATCTGGACTCCTTCCAAAGTTCCAAAGACCAGCTCAAAAGCTCAAAGGGGTTCAGTCACCATGTCAGTGTTCTGCTTTACAATCTTTAATTTTACAGGGTATAACACTAAAACCTCTCTTCTGTACCCCTTGAAGCAGTTTTAAGGTAGGGTTGATAACAAAGATGACTAAGAGCAGAAAGATTTTATTTCCCTGGCTGTGGAAGTCTTTATTTCTAACTCCCTGCTTTTAAAATCCTCTTTCATTTATTTATAATGAATGGAGCCACTATTAAACAAATAGTCCTGTTCTTAGTTACTGGCTGCACTGTATGTATTTGAAAATCCACATATCTCAATCTTTAGTCACATGTGTGTCAAATACTCCCCTTTGGAAGATTATTAGGTGAACAACAAAGACTTTGGAGTAACAGTATGATGGATTATTACACATTTTGAAGCTAATTAAAATAATAAAGACATTAAAGCTTTAGAATTTTAGATTTTTTCTATATTGTCCTCTGCCCACTGCTCAACAGCAGACCTTTCATAAGCATCCCTCATTTTCTGGCTACTCATCTTTACGACCTCCCTGTACTTCCTCCTAGTACCTCTAAGGCACCGAGTTCAGCCATGAGTCCTTCAGCAGTATGCCGAAGAGAAGTAGTTTGTGGTCTGCAATTTGCTCAACTTATTGTCTGATGATAAAGGCCATAATCCTTTTCCTGGATCAGGACCTCTGCCAGCTTCCTTTCATTGTGCACATGGGCAAACAGAGCAAGAAGAAAGATAACGCTCCGCTTGTTCAGCATAGCTCCAGCAATCATTTTCTCTTTTATGTTTCCAGTGAATCTGATTGCTGGCAAAAGCTGCCAGAAAAAGACAAGTCTGATCAGAAAGAGCATGAGCAGAAAAAGTCCAGTTTCCCAAACATATTGCCTGGAAGACTATTTTGTACTGGTGACGGGGCATATTAGTCATTGGGCCTAGTCAGCCTTGGCCTCTCACAAATCAAACAAGTGTTCCTGCTTGAATGAATGTCCTCTAATAATGATTTTATTGTGAATACTTGTCCGACAAGTACGAGACACTATTTTCTTTTATTTAACATTACGCTTATGAATGGTAGTATGGATTTTTTTCCTTACTCTCTTCATGGTACAGAATACCAATAACAAATTCAATTCATGTGTTTTATATACATTAAATAGTAGGAAATACATCTGCTTAGAAAATGTAGCTAGTTCCTGTGCTTTCAGAGTCTCTCTGGATTTATTGTATTAAAGCCAAATCTATTGTTAATCCATTTAACACTGATTGTATTCCTCAAATATGTTTCGTGTTTCCTTTCAGAACTGTCATATACATGTCAGTATTACACCTTAATAAGGTACTGGCATAGAATTGCTAGAAACAGGTAATACATTGTGTTCTTGCTGATAAAATACCTACAACCTTAATAATTAATTTTCCATGGTGACCAGTTGAATCATTAGTAACAATTTAATAGGATCTCTGTTGAGATCTTTGCCCTTGTATGTCAGGTGCTGTGCACGGAACAGGAGAACTGATTGTCTAAATAGGCAAGATAAACTGTAAAAGAAATGAAACCGAATAAATGTAAGGCAACTATACCTAAAATTAGAAACATATATCATAAGCATTCAGTTCAGGTCTGTCATTAAGAATAGTTTGCTTGCTACACAAACAGAAATGCCGTATTCCTCTTTAAAAATGTTTCTAGTAAATTATGTAGCAAGAATTAGGAGATGCATTCCCTGAAAGCATTCTTATTTAATAACACTTTTGAATAGGTTTCACTCTCTTAAAGAATAGAATTATATCAGAGTGAGTTAATTGGGAGTTATGGTCTAGTTAGCGAACTTCACCATGAAGCTAGTGGCAAGTTAAATTGTTATAATATGGAACAGCGCTTTGTGAAGAAAACTGCTGGAAGTCTAATAGTTTGAGTGCTACTGACTTCAAAGAGGCTAGAATTTCAGCCCCCATTTCCAGAATTCTATAATTCGTTATAATTGTAGCTGCATTTTTGGTCTGTAATGTATTTCTGCTCAAAGCATTACAGTGAGCAATCTGCATATGATGTTATAAATAGTCTATGACAGGACACTGTGAATCTAGGTTCAGACTTCACTCTTACATGAAAAAAAAAAAAAAAGGCAACAAAAACCTGCTTCTGTACTCTAAATCTTTCACACCTCTCAGTAACTGTGTCAATAATTTTAAAACTACACTCTGTTATGAAGTAACAATTCAAAATGTAGTTATATCAGACTGACATTTTATATCTTACATTTTATGTCTCATTTAAAAGATTCTCATTGCTGTAATGTTTAAATAATAATTTTAAAAGTCTGTATTTCATGTCATGAAATATCTTAACATTGAAAAAATGCTTATGCACTATGGAATAATCTTAACATTAGCTGGAAACTTCAGAGTGTCCATAATAAAACATCAGCTACATTAAATAAATAAAAAATGACAATTTTCCCAAGTGCATCCTACACAGAGAAATTTTCTACCAGATTTCAGTGTGACAAAGAAGAATCAGAGAATTATACATTAATTACTAGAACTTGATTAAATTTGGTATGAGCAAATGAATTAAAATCCAATGTTTGTATTCGGTGATATAAGGCAGTCAGCTTTTACAAAATGGATGATGAGTGTACACCAGTTATTTAGAGAAAGTATCAAAGGTAAAATGTGAATGACAACTTCAGGCTCCTAAAGAATAGAAATGGCCATCTCAAAAAAAAAAAAAAAAAAAGTAACAAGCAAGGAGTAACCTCCTAATTTTTTTGTTGAAAATAATTAAATGACTTAAAAAGTATGTGAAGGCAGCTTCTAAAGAAAAAATATGTAGAAGCAAGGGAAAATGTAGCCATTAATGTAAATTAGAAGCTGGGAATTAAAAAGCATTGATAAAGAAAGCCAAAGTTCACAAAGAGAAAACAGGATAAGTACAATATGAATACATTTTGAAATTATGTTATAAAAAGAAAATCCTAACAATTGCCTTGCTCCCTTATTAAATGGAAATTACTAGGATTTTTGTAATAACTTTTTTTTTTTTTTAAAAAAAAAAGCATTCTCAAATACTTTTTTTCTGTATTTTGGAAAAATGTCAAATGATGTATTCATATCAGATGATTGCGATGAATTTGTGTTTCAGTAGTAGTGCAGGAGAACATTAAATAACAGCTAATAAAACTAGACATTTTTAAAATCAGTAGACCTGAATAATTTGCATGGAGGTATTTTAATACATTTGGCAGAGAACCTGTCTGCACAGTTAGTGAGGATTTTTAGTACCTCTTGGAGAACTAGGGAGGTTTCAGAGAACTATGCACAAATTATTGTCAATATTTAAAAAGAATAAATGTGATGACTTAAATGTCTATACGCATTTCAACTTCACATTGATCCCAAGCAAAATAAGGAAGGATTTCTAGGAATATCAGCTCATTTTAATCAAAGCAGTGAGAACAGAAATTTATGGAAAGTTATCATGCCAAAGCTAACTCGATATCATTTAATAAAAGCATATGTTTGGTAGGATAAACATAATTTCAGTAGTATTAAATATGCAGAGGAATATTGGAAAGTCTTTTAGTTGTTAATCATAATATTTTCTTGAAAAAAAAAAACACATTAAAGTCAATATCGTATCTACTAAATTGACTCAAATCTGAGTCTCATTCATATAGTAAGTAGGGAATAATAATCAGCGGTGCTTACTTTAGTGGTGACAAACAAGTGTGTGTCCCTGTGAAATTTTTTTATCTATCTGTGAGTCTTGTATGAATAATAAGAGAAAATATTTAGGAAGTTTTCAGTTAAGTGATTGGAAGATCAGTAAATAGAGAGCCAAGTCACTGTGGAACCTGGATTGCTCAGGAAACTGGCTGTAGCCAGTAGCAGTTAAACAAGCTGCAAATTTCAGACCAGACAAACACAAGGTACTGCTCTAATAAGAAAGTCTGCATGTCACTGCTACAAGGTAGGGACTCTGCCCACAACCTGAAGCCAGTCTGAAAAAGACGGCAGAACAGATAGTCAGCTGGGAAGAGTTCTGAACGCAGGAAGGTAGACACGGGTCTGATACAACCCATGGGCACAGAACTAGAGAAACATACCGTATGGTTGTGTTACCTCTGTCCTTGGCACGGATGCAACCAGTTCTGGAATAGCGCATCCACAACTCAAGAAAAAAGATTGTTGAAAAATTGGAAAAGGTTCAGAGAAAAGCAATAGGACTGATGAAAGGATTGGAAAACATTCCTTGTAATGAAAGACTCAAGGAGCTTGATCTATTTAGGTTATCAGAGAGAAGTTTAAAAGGCTACTTGATCACAGCTTATAAATAACTATGTGAGAAATTTGATAACACTAGACTTTACAGTCCGGTGACAAAGGTATAACAGAAGATATACTTGGAGAAACACACTGGAAGGTTTTTAAATCAAGATCAAATGCTTTTTCTTCCATTAAAATCTATGCTATAGTTCTAAATAATAATAATAATAATAATAATAATAATAATAATAATAATAATAATAATAGTAATTGAGGAAAGTTGTGGTGCCCCTCACACAGAGGAGCAGACTGAACAGATGACCATAATAGCCTCTTAGCTTTATAGGCCATGAATCAACAGCTTCAATTGCAGGCTTCTCTGCTCCGTATTTTCTGACGCCACCACTGGGCAGATCTAACCAGTGCGATGTTAATCGGAACCAGGTGGAGCCTGTTTTTGCCACACAAGGGAGCTTCCCCTGAAGCTACATTGGATAAGACCAAGATTTGACCGGCATGAAAGAATTCATACAGTATGAAAAGCTTGTGTCTATCATATTGACACACATCATTTCTAATTATTGCAAAATTTATTGATATTTCAGTGAATATAAAACACTGTCTTGAGGGGTGAAAGGTGGTAAATTTAATAGCAAAGTGGATTTAAACCCCCCTACATACACACACACCTTATCGGCTCCAGAGAAATAAAAGGAAATGGAAAATTATGCACAAACACACACAGTTCTGTTTAAGTGAGGTAGAGTACAGGAGAGAGAGCAAACTCCTTTTGCCTATTTTTTGTGCTCTTGAGAATAGCATAGGTCCAAAATCTTTTCTTCAACCACAGTCATTTCTGAATTACTGTTCTAGATAGGAGAGAGCTGGAACAACAAAGGAAAGAGAAACGCTAATGGGGAAAAAAAAAAAAGACAAATAAAAAAAGACATTTAAACAATATACCATATGTAGGACACTCACCATGTGCCAGCCTCACTTTTTTCCTCTCTCTCTTATGTGGTCCAATAAGTCCAGTCGTTTGGAGGGTTATTTGCACTGTCTACTTCAGACATCTGATGTAGGTGCTTTGGCTTGCAGCTGCCCCTCATCCCCCAGCTCAGCCCCCAGAACGTCTGTCTCTCTGCCAGCTATGCAGGGAAGGAAAAACACCTAGGTTTAGTCTTTAAAACTATGCCTAAGTTAGATATCTAGATTAGCCTGAAGCTGTTGTATAAATATTACTCTCTCCTATTTTCTTTCTTTTTTTTTTTTTCTTTTTTTTCAATTATTATTGCTATGGAAAAAAAAATAATTGTTTCAATTACAAGGATATAAAAGTGCAGGAAAGTTTACAAATTCAAGGCCAGGTCCTAGCTGGTACAGTTCATATATTGGTATTCAAATAAACAGACCAATTCTCATTTGCCCCAGCAGAAGTGCAGCCTTTGAGTTGGTTTTACAAACCAAGTCAGCCACCTGATTCTGTTGGGTAAAGCAAATACATTTTCATAAAATACAGAAAAGGACATCTTGCAACGTAAGTCCATTAAGAAAAACCTCAGAGGAGAAAAAAAGAAAGAAAAGAAAGAAAAAGAAAAGAAAGAAAGGAGGGAGAAGAAAAAGAAAGAAAGAAAGAAAGAAAGAAAGAAAGAAAGAAAGAAAGAAAGAAAGAAAGAAAGAAAGAAGAGGAAAGAAGAAAGTAAAAAATTATGTCATAAATGACAGCTACAACAGTCTGCAGAAAGCACTTCTCTTGTAAAAGCAGAGAAAAAGTGGTGAGAGATCAGCATCAAGCTCAATAACATTTGAAAATAATCTATTTTTGTGAGGAAGTTTCTTACTTCCCTTCCGAAATTAATTGTCATTTTCTTTTAAAGAAGGAAAAAGAAAAAAAGAAAGAAAAAAAAAAAGAAAGAAAAAAGAGAAAAACATACTTTAAACACTTTGCAGCTTCACATCAGCTAAAAGCTTTGCATTATACTTCGCTTGTACTGGGTGGTACTGCAGCACTCCAAGCAAAGCAGAGCGTACAGATCACAGCATACTGTAAAGCTAGACGTTTCACAACAGCAGTAAGGCAACTTTGAATAAATATTCTTGAAAGACAGTGAAGAGAGAGGAGGAAATTCTGCATCTTTAATGCAAGGTCTCTAATGCTAAGATATATCAAAATGCCCTGTGTACTCCTGGAACCTTTCTGTTAAAATGTCTCTAACTCTAGGGACACATTGTATAAGGCAGTTATGCACCATTTAAATGTGAAAAATGCACACTTTACTTGGAAAAGGATGTGTGATGTGAAGTGTTTTTAAGAATAATTGAATGATTTTGTGATTCGTTAAATGCATTTTCCTCAGCAAGCAAGTAATGGCTTTTCCACTAAGCACCCAAAGGGTGAAAAGTCAAACAGTTAGGAGTAAAGCGTCCTTAGGAAAAGGATCATTTACAGAGCTTTTTGTTTTATTCCTTATCTCTTTTTTGTTCCAAGAGGAACATAACAATGAGGAAGAAAAAAAAAAAAAAAGGTGAATAACTCGACAACTCCAGGTAGGAAATTAAAGAGATTTGAATGCTGGGGACAAAAGGATATGTGGCAGTTGTCTGTGCTTGCTTTAACAGGAAATATAGAAAAATTGTGGCACCTAAGGTTTATTGAATATGGCTTCATGTGCATATGCCTGCTGAGACCATGGGATCAGTTCTTTTATGGGAGGAAAAAGAAAGAGCTGTTTTCATATACCCAATATTTCTTTAAGCCAAAGTGTAAATCTTCAATTTCTTTCCCTTTCTTCTTTTTTTTTCTTCTTCTTTTTCTTTTCTTCCTTTTTTTTTTTTTTTTTTTTTTTTTTTTTTTGATAGGGGTTGGAGGGTCGCTGGGACTAGGGAAACAATACACACCTTGACTCCTGCAAAAAAGATCTTTGGCAAAATCACAAGACGCCTGCTTAAGTAATACCCAAAAGGTAAGTCCATGCATTCCACTGGCCAGAAATAATTCACAGCACGATGAATCCACAAGAAAGTCAATAGGATATTATAACACTCTTAGGGGAGCTGTAGCCATAAGACCAATGTGAGGCAATGCCTTACCATGAGCTATCACTTTATATATGTGCTGTATACATGAGCATGAATTATATTACAACATTTGACATGCTGTGGCTTTTGATCTACTGTGACTTATGACCTCTCTCCTATTGTGACCTTTATGCCTAAACCTGTAGAGAATAGTTCAAACAATAGAACATACATGATAGATGACACCTAGATAGGATAAAAATGTATAAAGAATATAAACACTCATGCTCAGGGCAATAGCTAGCCAAAAACTGCCAGATATTAGGAAGATACTTCCCCTGGGATATGATATTATGGATTTTCTTGCACCTTCCTCTGAGGCATCTGGAACCAGGATACTAGTCTAGATGGACCACTGGTCTGATTAGATATGGCAGTTCTAATATTTCTGTGAACATATGCTAGTGTGGAAAAATATAGCTTATACAGTTAATAGAAAGTTCTGCATAAGACAGAAAGGACTCCGACCGGTGATAAAATCCTTGTGAGGTTTCAGCTGAAAAGCCAGTTGAACTTTGTATAGATTCTGTTTCCACCCAGATAAACAGTGATTTCCAGCTGATTTGAAGGCAATGTCTTACAGCTCATCTTTATCTGCCTCTGTTGCTGCTCTATTTTTCAACAGATCCTACTTGTTTAACCTGTTCCAGCAGCTTCCAGCTGAAATCTTGGAGTCTGATGATTGGCTTCCTAATCATCAGCTACCTGGCTCCACAGAACAGTCCAGGGAATTCAAATGCAATTAAGCTGCTCTCCAAAAAAAAATAAAAAAAAATGCTGGAGAGCAAGAGGTACTGTTGGCATGCTGCAGAATGGCAGGAAGACGAAGAATCAACTGACAGTCTATATAGCAAAAGACTGCAGTCTTTGGCTAAAATGTGGAATTATATTGCATCTTGGAAAAAAAGTGTGGACAAAAAAGCAGCCATGGAATGAAGGTATCCATAACACCTCAGCTGGAAAAGTTTTCAGCATTTTTCACCAGATGGGTATAGATACATTAGTAAAACTTTGCTCATAAATCGTATTTTCAAGATTATTGCCACAGCCTTAATACCTGAAACTTACCATCTTTTTACTAAACTGAAAAGGTATGGCTCATCTGCACCAAGTATAAATGTATATCTATTTAACTGATTTAAAAAGAAATAGAAGATGGTTTCTTGGATAGACTTTGAGTTTTGCTAAAACTGAATTTATTTCAGTATATCCCTCATTGATTAGTTAAAATGAAACAAGCTACTGAAACTGCAGCAATGTATTGTATAACAGGATTTTTATTTGTTTAAAATAAATCTGTTTAATAAACAAGGAAATTTATGCTGATCTATACAGTTAGGTTCTATCACCCAGTTCTATCCAGTTCTCAGTCCTGTTCTATCCTGGTTCTATCCAGTTCTCAGTCCTGTGAGAACTCTGTTCTTGCCCACTAGACTTAGCTGGGCAACTACCATTAGTTGGGCAGTAGTTATGTAGAAGTACAAGCCGTTTACTTAGAGAAAAAGGTAGTGTAGGACAGCATGATATTGTACTAAGCAAGCCCTAGAGATCGCAAAATGCCCTTTCTGATGGCATATTTATGCATAAGCAAGCTATTAGTAACATCTCCTTCATATAACAAAATAAACGATCCGCAGCTCAATCAAGCCCCCGCATCTACTCTTGTCCTCATACACAGATATTCCTCATATGCTTCTGGGATTGACATATGAAGTGGTGTTGGAAAGTCAGGTGTTGCAAATGACAAGTTGGATAGCTTTTGCTGTCCTCTTCTCATGATAACTGTTGTTATGGGGGATAGATACAAAGTTTGCTATCTTTCTCTGTCTAAAAATCGGCCAAAGCATTATTACAGAAAGTAGACAAACTGTAAATAAAGCCCATTTGGGATTTTTTTTTTGAAGTACTTTTGTTCTCAGAAGTAAAACTAGACACTCTTGCATACTCTTGCACTGGTTAAATAATACAGAGGTTAAAAACAGGGTAAGTGGTAAAAAGATTAGGCATCCTGAACTGAGATTCACCTCATGTAATTTAAGCCATTTGTGGCATAGATGACAATAAGCAAACTTGTAGTTGGAAGAAACAGGCATTTCGAAGCACAGCTCAACTGACCTATTGCAAATACCTACTTTATAGAAGATTGAGCCGTTCCCTAGCCCATGCTGACTAAATCTCCAAAGAGCTCTTGGTAGCAGGAGAAGCCCGTGAAGAGGCCAGCTCTCCCCACTCCACTGTGACAATACTGCTGTCCCCAGAGTCTCCAGAAAAGACTCTCTCACTGTTACACTTCCAGGAAACAAATCTATAAATATGTGGATTGTCATTATGTCCTGTCAATAACCAAGCTAAGGGGTTGAACTGAACAATTATCTAAATATGTAAGAAAGCACATGGATTGTAAAATAATAGCCTGTCAGCAGTATGTGCCAATCTATTTAGCATGAATTGAGACAGAGAGGCATTACAGAGAGAAAGCTGACACCAGTGGAGTTTCTATTCCCTCTATGACACTGAGCATGAACCTTGCCTCCAGACCTTTGTCTTCACACTTTTTTGACATTGTTCCTTTCCCTGTGTTTCTTCTGTCTCTCTGCTTTTCAAACTGTTCCTCAGACACCTGGGCTTTTTTGAGACAGATTTCCTAAGCAGTGCTTTGGAACTATGCATTTTTGATCTTAGAGATGGATGAACTGAGACATCATATTTAGTTTAAAGAAAAAAAAAAAGTCAAAACTCAGTATATACATAGAGTAGAATGAAATGATATAATTTGTTTCCTGAATAATAGTTACAATGTACAAATAACAGGTTTTTTTTTTTTTTTTTTTTTTCAAGTTAAACCAGGAGAAAAAATAAAGAAAAAAAGAAACCTGAAAATGTGTTGGATTCTAGTCAATCCAAAACATATTATTTTCTCTTGCCCAAAATGACACAATATACACAGCATTCCATTGGTGAAAAATAGATGATTGTCATGAACATGTGAAAAAAAAAAAAAAAAAAAAGAAGAAACAATGTGTATGATTCACAAAACTGAAGGAGGATTCATACTCTTATTTTTACTCAGAATCAGGGCTGACATTCATGCCTAGGAAGAAGTATGTTTGGTTCCCTTTTCATCATGTAAGCAGGAGTTGAATGTGTATTAGCCCTGTGCAGTGTATCCTCTTAAAAATGCCTTTGTACTGGAGGACAAGAAGGTAGCAAATATGATATTAGATATCCAGGAGTAAGAGATCTGTGGAAGCACAGGTCAATAAACTGATTCAGTAGCAGGAAAATGAATGAAAGCTATAACAACCAGAAAAAGTGGTGGAGAAATAAATTGAAATTACTTAGGTGGTTCCTTAAACAAAGTTCCTCTAACTTAGGAACTAGTGGGAATTAAATGAATGCAGTAGGTAGCAGCTCTGAACTGATTAGAGGGAGGTAGTTTTTCATATACATGGAACAGAAGTTGTGGATACTAAAAGTTTGCAGGGATTCAAAAAGTCACCAACTAAACTCACAGAATCGATGAGTGAGACCTGAGATAACATTTTGGATGAAAAAGTTCCTGAGCCAACAACTGCTGGAGCCTGAGTGTTTGGGGAAATACCAAATATGTACTTGCTTGTTCATTTGTTTGTTTTCCTTCACTCTTCCATTAACATCTGTCTGCTATTGTCCATTTTCAGTGATATGTTACTGGCCTGGAGAACGTCTGACAGGAGCAAGTACCTTTGCTTCTAGGGCAGTGCATCAGGAGTTTTCTTACTCTCCCTGGCTGACTCTGCTGCACGTGGTACAGAACACAAAATGTGCAGGAAGCTTAACTGAGGATGTAACACCAAGGTTGAAAGTGAGAGTAATAGAGTTAAGATGGGTTTGTTTTTCCTCTTCTCTGTGTAAAATGATGAGTGAAAGGTTCCTGAGTTGACTTCTCATATGTGTCCAAAGTGTCCGTTCACTGTCATAAGAGTACAGCGTTATCTGCCAGCTATAATTGTCTTTATCATGGACGCAGAACAGGTTAGGCACATTTGGATCCAGAGGAGTGATTAGCTTAGGCATATCACAGGTGAACACTGATATATTACTTGTGTGGCCACTTCAAATCCAGAAGCTGTAATGCTGAATCCTCAGAGCAACTCAGAACCAAACGAGATGTCTCAGAGCCATAATTCTGTTATGGAGAGTGTTTTTTAGCCATAGCAAAAAATTGTTTACTGAGTCTAGCTCACATCCAGTATAGCTGACACTGAAGTGGAGATGACAGTGTTGTAAGACTGAAGGCCCCTAAAGGCTCACCTTCTGTGTACCCTTACAATGCACAGAGTAAATAATAGAGTGGGGCTGGTGGTGCACCCCAATGCCATGAGCCCTGCTGCAATGCAGTGAGCTGCAGAGCACAGTGTGTGCACAGAGCTACTCTGTTGGAGGCACCTCATTCACAAGCTTTATTACTCTATCTGGGAGCTGGTCAAGCTGGGCTTGGGCTATCTTCACAGCTATCCACTTGATCTTGTCTGTAACATGATTCCCAATGCCTAATTGTGCAGGTTTGTAAATAATTATGAATATTCCACCCATTTTAATTCCAGATTATAGGAAGCTGTTGATTTAGACTTCTCATCTTTCCAGTCTCCTTTTACATCTGATTGCTGATAATCCAGAAATGTTACAACGCCTCCAAGGCAATTTTATATATAGAAGAGAGGGAAAAAATCATTTCCATATAGCTAATTATAAGAACGGTAGAGAAAGAATTTTATTTTTTTAATAGCAGTTCTAATTGATAGATAGCATAGTTGATCCTAAACTCAGATGTGGACAAAGAGCAGAGTGCCATCAGCACTGCATTTTATGCTACGTAAATGCTCACAAAATGGAGGAAGTGGAAGTGATGAATGAAGTGAGAAGCCTTTGCTATGACTTTAAGGTTTTAAAGGCAAAAAAATGAGAATGGATCCTTGGAAAGGAGAATGGCACATCTAAAGGATGTAATTTATCATCCTGAACATCAGTGACATTTCTGTAGGCAGCTGAAGACTAAATATGCTTTTTTGTTTGTTTGTTTTTCATCTTGTGATAGCAGAAGAAAGAAGAAGTCTTATGCTCTCACTTTCAAAAAGGATATCCATAATAAAGTGGGCATAATTTTGTACACAAACTACTAGTGGAGTTGTAGTTAGCATACTTAGCTTCATAACATTTTCCTGTGTGGATATTTTGGGAAGAAAACAGAATTGTTTGTTTTTGTGTGCATTTTTTATGGTTTTCATTTAAGATGCCTGTGATGTGTTAGAAAGCATCATGTGCACAGAGGAACTGCAGCCCTTCCTGTAAATTCAACAAAACAGTATTTGCTGAAAGCAACCTCTGAATGATTTACCTTTCTCACAAAGAGAGGTGAAGAGTAGGAGAGGGGTGGGAAAACAACAGATTTTTTAAATTATATTAACACTCACTACCTGCAAAAGCATTTGTAGAGAGTTACCTAAATCTCCTGTGAGCATTTCAGCATGAGTCCAATACAGAAATACACCAGAAAGGAATGACTAGTTGATTGGGCTACAGGCCAATCTCAGCTACAACTGTATGGTATCATAAAACACCTTGGCCCCTTCCATGAGAAGAAATAATCAAGTCTTCATGATATTGTATTCCAGAGGAATGCATTTTTTTCCAGATAATTCTCATTTTCTGAGTCACTGTTAATTTTCTTTAAGCCTATGTACAATTCACATCCGTGTTACAAAGGGCAACCCCTTAAAAAAGGACTGAGATGGTCAGAAAGCAATAGGAAAAAAATGTTAGAAGCAATTACCTCCCCTAAAAGGCACCAGGAGTCACTTGGGTGTTTAAAAAATATGACAGGTTAGATTCAACCAGGAGGCTCAGGGAGCCAATCAACACTCTCCCCTTGGTTTCCTCCCCAGTGTGGAGCCAGAAGATCCCTGGACAAGCCCTGCCAGCAGCTTGCACCACTGCTCCACTCAAGCAGTCTCTGTCATCCTCAAGACTCTGTCCAACTGGGAATGAATATAGTGTTTTGTTACTAAAGTTATTGCTTTAAGACTCACCACCATTGACAAGTCAGTAAAATTCCGTCCCTATGACTTATTCTAACCAAACAAGTCTATCAGAAAAAAAAAAAAAAAAGGAAAAAAAAAGATATTATATAGCTATATAAAGTTGTTCCAACGATTATTTTAATTAAGTAATTAAGAAGGGCACAGTATTATCTTCCGTATGTTGTTAGAATACAGAGTAGTAGCCCAATGCTTGCAAAGATTTACATTTGTGTTGGAATAATATTCATGAACTGGGAATTAAAAATCTCACTCAAACGTGCCTTCACACAGTGGGCCAAATAAAGCAAAGTTGTTCAACAAGGGACTTCTGTGTTAGAGACCTTGAAAATAATGACTTAACAGTATGCGAACTTGTTGAAAAGAATCTCATCAGAGGTATATCCAGCTATGACATGTTATGGATTTACTTTGGACTGAGCCAATGGGCTGAGGTATGCCATCACGATGAAGGAATACAACTTGAAAGATATATACGTCTGTTTTAAGTAGGAATGTTCATTCATTAGCTCACTGCTTCATTCACTAAGCTTTGCACAAGCTGCTACACAAATGAATGATTCAATACAGATGCCTTTAACACAGCACACAGCAGTAAGTAAAGAGCAAGGTACTTGCCATCATGACTCTCCTGGTGAGACAGGGAAGCAATTTCTTCATGGCTACGTTGTGAGGCAGTGGCCTAAAATGGAAGAATACAGGCCATACTGGGCAAAGTATTCTTTAATCAAAAATGACCTACACATTAATGTGCTGACAATCCGCCCTCACATGTCTTGAATGTTATGAATTTTTTTGGGGGGGAGAGATGAGTCATTTCAAGGTCCAGGCTGAGCAAAACTGTCCAAAACAGCAGCTCCAGGGGCCACTGAAATAATATACAAGCTTTCATGGTGCAAAGTATGCTAAAGTGGGTCATGCAGTTTATTTCCAGATGTTCCCACCCTCGGAGTGTTTTTTAACTGATACAGACTAAATCCTTCAAGACTTTCTGTATGAGGCCAAATCTGTTCAGAAATGGTCAAAAACTGTGCTAGGATGTAAAATAATGTACTAGGATGTAAAATCAGAACAAACAAAAACAATCACATTTAGAACTGAATTTTCATTGTTAATAAAATAGTTCATCGAATATTGCAGAAGGCTCTTAAGCTTTTTGTTTGTTTGTTTGTTTTTGTTTTTGTTTTGTTTTCCTGGAAAGTTTCCAAGCCCAAGAAATATTCTAAATAGAGGAGGAAGCTTAACAAATGCCAAACATTGGCAGAAGAAGGTACGAGGAAGCAGAGAAAAGACCAAGTGATGTAAATGATAAAAGCTTTCTGTAAAAGAATGTTGAAGTGTCTGCCTACTTGAAGAAACATTCAATTTTAACACTATCCTTTTTTTCTGAAGTCATAAAACGTCTGTAAGCAAGATTTTTAAGAAGTCATTTTGGTAACCAGTCCTAGAAGGTGTTTTAGTAAGAGGGTTTGGAATATAAACTAGGGCAAATTCCCAAAAGGAAGCAGTGCCATATTTATATATATATATATATATTTATGACTAAAAAGACATCTGCCTATTACAGTGAAAAAAAAGAAAAAAGAAAAAAGAAAAAAATAGTGCATTAGATAACATTATGTGTGGTTGTGAGCCAATGGAATTGCATTTTACCTCATACCTATACAAAATACAATTCACATTTGAATCTGTGGGCCTTCCCAAGGACTGCTATATAGCAGTAGATGATTTATGTTTTGTAAATGCGAGCATGTGCCATCGCAGTTCTATAGCAGTTTTTTCATCACAGACCTTAATGCTTTCATTTAGGAAAAACAAACAAACAAACAAGCCCCAAACTCTCAATGCTTTTAGCCTCTTTTGCCCTTGCAAAATATTGTAGCCGCTAATACTCGCAAACTCCCATTGAACAATGAAGTAGAATGAAGTGCCAAAGGAGGGCCTGATTTAAGAAGGACAGAAGATCATAAACACACATGTGATGTATTTGTATACTTTTTTCAGTCAGACCCATCTGCACTCCAGCTCTTTTTAGAATAGCTAAAGAAAAACTCTGCACCTCCTTGGCATATACAACCACTGTACATCAAATGCAGTATTTTTTGCAGTCATCACTGTGTTTGATTTTCATGCTTTAAACTTAATTCAGACCCACCAGTCAAAGTTTCAAAGCAAACTAGACACAACTATACTGAGTAAAAATGACTTGAATTGGACAAAATAAGGAAGTCAGAGGCAGACTCAGTAGCAGAAACATGATATTTTGTAGGCTATGCATTAAAGACAGTCCTCCCTTCTTCTGTCATTTAACATCATTTTCCTTTCCACTGTATTTTTATTGTGATAGTGGCATTTGGAGTACATATTTGCTGTCTTTTTTACTCCAGTGTACCTTGGTTACTTTTTCCTTAGTGATATTATAGCCCAAAGATACCTTTTCATCCTGCTGTATAAATTAGAGAACAGGATCCAACGATTTCTAAATCAGCCATATCTGTTCTAGACTGGGTGTCTTTCTGAAAAATATGTCACAGCTCAATTTAAGAATTGCAGCAGATGCAAAATCCAGCACATTGGTATGTCAGAATTTATTCCAAACATTAATTACTATCACTTGATATTTGTGCTCTGTTTCCAGCTCAAAATTGTCAAACTCAAATTTCTGGTAGTTCCATCTTTATTATTAATTAGCTAGTGATCAAGTAACAAAAATAATTGATAATTAGCAGTTAATTTTAAATATTTTATTAAACTAAAGGGAACTGGTCAAGAACATCTTTGCATGAAAGTTCTTACAGACAGTGATAAAGTCTATAAAGTCTTCTTACAACCTTGAGTAAATGAATTGAATTTCTTAGGTGGCTTAGTATAAGGCACATTTCCCAGGCCTTGTTTTTTTCTTGCAACTTTCTTCTGTGCTCATTCCAGTTTGTCAATGTCCTTCTCAAAGTATAACTGCCAGAACTGGACAGAGTATTCCAGGAATGCTCTCTCTAATGACATACACAGTGGGAGTATCACCCTTTCCATCCATATTCCCCTGCTCAGACATGAAAATACTGCATCTGACATTTTAATCATAGCATTGTTCTGGTAGCTCAGTTTCAAATTATCAAGTCTTTTCCAGAGTACCTGCTCTAGAGGATTCAGTATTACATAAATTCTTTGTCTTTTGGCCTCAGGTCTAACCATATGCAAATATATCTTGTTTTAATGAATCCATCCTAATGAGCACTCAGATTAGCTCATTCCCCTTTCATCATCACTAATTTTTTGTCAAATGATTATGTCACCCATAAGTTTAGCTATTAACATTTTCACATTTTTCAGACTTTGCTGAAGATACTGCATAGTATTGGACAAAGAATAGATCCTTACAGGACTACACTAGAAATATTTCCTTGCTTGACTGTTCCACACCTATACTTATTTCTTTAGTACCTGCATTTTAGTCAGTCTTTTAACTTTTTGAATACAATTTTAATTGCAAATACCAGCATTAATATTTTCAAGTCTTTTGCCATTTTTCTAGCATTCTGTAAATTAAAAAAAAAAAAGGGATTAGTACACTAAAATAAACTATCTTAGTTTGCATCAATGCTATTATCTGATCATTCCAATCTAAACAAAAGACAATAATATTTGTTCAGTATTGCTTCTAGCTACTGATGGGATAGAAAATACTTACCACTGGCTTCAAGATAGAAATAGATCTTCTTGTCTTATTCTACAGATGTGTATGAGTACAAATGCCTTTTGCACACCATGATCCATGTTTTTACTATCCTTGCTGAATACTGGATTTACACCATTACTGGGATATCACTTTTTCCTTATATACTTAACGTATTGTTTCTTATTTTCCTCAGTCCTCTACAGAGTTTTTCAAAGATACTTTCAGCTTCCTGTATCAATTGTTCATATTTCCCTAGAGTCCGTTTTAAACTCACTGCTATTACTCTTGTTTTTACATTTGTGATTTTCTACCACTGCCTTCATTTTTCTTCTCAATCAATAGCATATTTTTAGGCTGGAGATATCTTTTAAGTACTGCAAAGTAGAGTGTCTTTTGACACTGAATTTATCAAATCTGAATTGTATTTCATATTTTCCTGTTTAAATGTTTCCTGCCACATAGTATTGCTCACAGTTTTTCTCAATCCTGGGAGACCATTTTCATAAAAGGTCCAATATATACATTGCTAGTAAAGTGTTGCCAAGGCAGATATTGGCAAACTACATAGATATTTCTGATGGGAAAAAAATAACAATTTCCCTCTTCCTTTCCCCAAAACACACATCAAAATAAGGATAACTATGGAAATACCCTGCATTTGTCTTTTAATTTGTTTGGTTTGGTTTTACGCACCAAATTATATTAGTAATATTTTGTTTTCTAAGCATTTAGCAGTTTAATTCATCATCTTGAACTATCATAAAGATAGATAAATAGTAATTGAGAAGTTAATCCTCAGTGCAAAAGCATTTAGCTTGCTCTGACTGATCTCCACCATAATCTGGAAAAGGTCACTCACTCTTTGTGCCTCAGTTTCCCACCAACTAAATGGAAATAGCTGTTTTCTGATGTGGAGAGATATTATGAGCTTATGCCCAAAATTATGAGATTACCAGGAAAATATGCTGAGAAAAGTATGTAAGTATCTCTGATTTAAAAAATAATAATAATAATAATTACCAAATTGATCTGTATCCATCACAAGACTAAGTGCAGAAACAGCCTAAAACTGGCTCTAGTGGTCGTTTCATTACTTGCATTTTGGAAAGTACAATTTGGAAAGGAGAACACAGAAACGTTTCTATTCAACCTTTGAAGTTCTAAGCTTCTTAATTTCAAAATTAATATTTCATACACATGTATAAAGCCAATAATACAAAAAAAAAAAAAGGAATTTTTATTTCTTTTCCTTATGTACAAAGAGTTGAAAACATTATGAAAAACTGTATTAATATATTCTACTGACTTTTTAAGAATTGTATTATTAACACTGTAATTCACTTATGAATCTGTGTATTCTTTGATTTTTCAGAGAGTGTCACAAAAAGCAAGTTTAGACCTAATTTTCTGGATCTTAACTTTGACTGAGTTGTATTAAAAGTTTATGTAGCTAGACATGTGACAAACTTACTTAAGAGGCTGAAGACCATTATTCCTTCCAGAATCAACAGTAAACTGGCATTAGTTTCTCTTTTTTTTTCCAATTAATGGTCCAGAATTTATGTGCTTTGGAAAAAAAAAAAAAAAAAAAAAAAAAAAAGACCTAATCCCTAATCACCTGGGGCCAAAACCACACTGTCTCTCGGAGATTCACCAGTGGAACAGGTGAGAAAATAGAGATATAATCTTTACAGAATCACAGAAAAATGTTGAATGTGAATGTGAAATACTGTCTGACATAAATCTTCAAATTCTCAATTTATGTTAGCAGATCTGACATGCAAATTTATCTTTACACATTTAATTAAAGTGTACATGAGACAAGCATTAACTGTTTTACCCAGGCCACCAAAGATGCTTATGGTTCCATAGCTTCAAAAGTAACTTACTCAGATTTAGCTCTTATGTCAAGATCTCTCTCTCTCTCTCTCTCTCTCTCTCTTTCCTTTAGAAATTGAGAACATATATCTGACACACAATCATTTCAGTTTTGACAGGACCAATTTTGTCTTAGATGAGGGTGTGTAACATCTACATCTAAAGTACACACACAAGGTTCAAACTCCAAATCCAGGCATCTTAAACCTTAACATTTGATCCAGACTTTGAATGCTGAAGTGCTGGCATTTCAGTTCTGGCTTGAGGTTCCATGCAATAAAAAATTGGGAACTTCAGAGTTCACAGGTGTTTTTGCATGTGTGTACACCTAACCAATTTTCACAGTGTTAAAATGAGCTTATATAATCAGGAACTTGGTTAAAAATATCTACATCTATGAATTTGCCTGTTTGGCTGAAAATACCCTATTAATTCTAGTTCACTAAAACATAACCCAGCTGTAACTTGACCCATTTTGAGTAGCTATACTTAAACCGGTGTTATGTTTTCAGTACTAAAGACTGATAACTTGATAGCTCCCCAGGGTTTGTTGGTTACAGTTTAAGTACAGAGCTGACATTACATGCTATTTCTCTGAAAATCCCAGCAGTAATAGTACAGATGAGATACTGATATACTGAGATATATTCAGTGATTAAGTTGGAGTGTGGATATCTTCAAACACACAGCATCATTCACTATCCTACAATTTCATTCATTTTTAGGTTCCTTTAATCCTATGAAAATGGAACTGTAAAACCTAACAAAAGCAGCAGTTTGGGAGTGTTCTCTGGGCCAAGACAAAACCAGCCTGGATTCTGTCATCGTTACTGATGGTGAACAGTAAGTTACTCTGTAAATACTTCTCATTATTTCAATATGAATAAAGGTCATATAATTTGGTGCTTTGGGATTACATAATAATTTTTCATCTGCATTTCTCAACCTGTTTAGCATGCATAACTCGTTCGCTCCTGCTTCTCAGTTGGGGAGCTCATGTAAAATTAGATCAAATGAGATATCCTATATTGTTCAACAAGACAAAGGGAGCCAAGAACCTCATTTCTTTTTCTGAACAGATTAGAATAGAACAAGGTAACAGTCTATTAACTTTTTTTTTTTTTCTTCTTTGCCATTTCCCAAAAGCTACATTTCAAAGAAAATAGAGGCCCACTGTGTCTGTTTTTATTACTGTCATTTCTTAGCCTATCAATGGATGCAAGGAATGATGCTGCCTGATAATGACACTTAGTCCAAATGCAGAAGAAACAAAAATTACCATAAGTATCAAATCTATGAATCTGAATGATTTAAGGCTTTCATGCAGATTAATGGAGGGGTTTCTTCTATTTCCCAGAATTTATGTGTTTGTTTTCTCATAATAAAGGAAGTTTCTAGCTTCTGGTTGTGAAGATAGCCTTGACAATGTAAACCAACATACTTTCATCTTGTTGAGTCCTCATCCTTACCAGCTAAAACAATAGCATCAAGCAAAGTTAACTTCCCCCATTCATCTTACTGGAGTGTCAGCCTTGAAGCATAAACATGCACATTTAAGTACCAACACTGTTAACCAATTCACTGCTTATAATCAGATGAGCAATAAACTAGTCAGCACAATTAGTGGTTGGATGTTTGCGATGCTCTTGCCATGCCATCACTTGGAAATGTTGAATACGTTAATATATTCAACATGAATATATTGAAATGTTAATATAAACATCTTCCTCTGCCATGATAGGGATGTCACTGCACATACATGTTTAAATACCTTGAGAGAAGTATTCAAAATTGGCCTGAAAGTACCATGGGTATTCATTTATCCTTTAGCGATTGACACAGCCAAGCAGAAATTATAAAAAACACACAAACACCATCCTCACAGTATTTCAAGGATGACAGAGGAGACAATGGGACCACAAGAAACCAGAACTCTCTTCTAAAATATTCCAGACAAAAATAAATGGTGCCCAGTTATTATACATCAGATTTTCTCTTGAGAAAGCAAAGCACTTGAGAAAGCAAAGCACTGCTTTATTAATGTGACCATTTTACAGTTGAAGAAACTGAGACATTGGGCTGAAAAGATTATTCAGCAAGAGAGCAACAGCACAGACAGGGAAGGATGCAAACTCCCAAGACAGCTCATACTTTATTAAATCACTCTACCTCTGCTCAGGTGTAGTCTTGAGTACTCATTGCAAACTCTGTTGTCATCTCCTAGGAAAGAGGCTAAACTACTCTCTGGCCCCCTTACCTTGAATCTCTGAATTATAACATGAAACCAGAGCCACAGCATCAGAAACAAAGGCCAAATCCCACCTTGCTGCCAGAATGCAAGCAATGCTGCTATCCATGCTGCCAGCCTGCTAGAGAACAAGGCTGGAGGAGGAAACCTGCTACAAAAACACTTCACAAAGTCCCTGAACAATAGAAAACCTTTACAGGAACCAAAAGTGTAACCCCAATTCCTCTCTCTGTATTGCTCATTGTATGTAGGTTTTGACCAAGAACAAATTATTCTAATTAATACATATTGTATGTACCTGATTCCTGGAAGTCTGTCTGTGTTTCCCACTAGGAATTTTCCCTTTCTTCTCTCACCTGCACTCAGTATTTCTGGGGTATTTTTCAGAAAGAAAATGTATTTTTAAAATAGTTCTGAGAAAACACCTATACTATTTTTTTTTTATTGAGCAATACTTGATATACATTCATTCAACAGCCATCATGATAGCATTTATTTAAAGTCCATTTGCCTTTACTTGATGGGAAGCTTTAAAAACAGATTTCAAAAACTATATTTACTTTCCATATAATTATTCAACTATTGCACAAGGAATTTTGCTATCTTGTTTTTATTTAGAAGATGCTTTTCACTTTCAACACAATTAACAAAGATTCAGCTAAGTATTACACAAATTGCATGATTATTTTGTTACTGCATTTCTATTTAGGTATGCAGAGCAGCATGCAGAAGCCTCAGTTTGCACAAAGAGCACGAATGAAGGCAGGAGAAGAAGATACCAGACTGGCAGTGATCCCAAGCTCCTCACACGCTGATGTTCAGGACAGCACATGTGGGTGCCACATGAGCAGGTGAAACTGTGATCCTACATGTGTGGAAGGGAGGATAGTAATTAAACAATCAGATGTGCTAAGTGTATCATGCTGGGATATCACTACATTTCAGATGGGTTGTGAGGTTTGAAACCTAAGGCGATAACTCAGGAAGCAGCCAAGTTAAAGCTGTAATTGTAAGTTTTTACGCACAGTCTCTGGAGTGCCACAGCACCAGTCCTGTCCTGATACACTCCCCAGTGGCGTTTCAGACGTTTCACAGCCTAAGGCAACCATTAGTCATTCTTCAGCCATTAAGACACTGAGATTGTTGTTCTGGATACTCTCCTGAATGTCTTTACAGACTGTGGCCCTTCCTGGAGAGATTCCCTTCCACCTCCCGTTCCTGGGGTTGGTGACTTGCCCCTTGCAACAAGGCAATCTGGTAGGCCAGGGCCTGGGCCTGGGCCCAGGCCAAGTGGGCTTGGCACTCAGCCCTCTGCTGACTGCATGCCAGGCTGGCCCTGCGGTGCTGCAACTCCCAACGGCATTGGCTGTAGGAGATAGTGGCAATGGAAGGGCACAAAGCGAGGAGTTATTTCCTTCTAATTTTAATTGTGGCTACTAAACTCCAGACTATAATGAACAGAGGTGTAATAAATCACTCAGAGTTAAAATTTGCCCTTGCTTTACAAGCAGTTAGTTGAAAGGTTTTGTTCCACTCCAGTATGGCCTTCTACATCCTGATTTGTCCTTCCATTTTGACTGATAATATTTACCTAAAAGGTTTTTTTTTAAATTCAATGCAATTACATTAAAAAACAATCATTAGTAGTATTTCTTCTGAGGTAGAGGCTATACTATCAGGAGAACATGGGTTTAGACTTTGCACTGCAACTGAACTATTAACCTGAAATTCATGGACATGCTACGCCAAATAGCCATACATTTGTTCAGCTGGTTCTGGCCTTTTTTAAAGCAAAACGCAGGGAAATTTCTCAAGAAGAGATACAGCAGAGGGTCACAGAGGGCACTTGCCCCTCCGCTCCCAGCCCTGACCTGAGGAGCACCATGGGGCCCCATTGTTTCTCCTGTCCAACACTACATGCTTGCAGGGTGTTTAGCACCACTGCCCTGATCTCTTGCATTGCCTCTGAGAATTGCAGTCTCACAAGCAATAAATGCCCATCAGTGAATATTTCACTCCACTGTCTCCTGCTGAATACAAAGCAGCTTGTAGCTTTGCCTCTCATGATAGAAACCCTGCATAGCAGGAGCCCAAGCTATTTCACAGACCACCTGCCTTTTCTTAACCATGTGTAGAATTGCCTACCAGGAATCTTGATGTGTTTTATATGTTATTAATAAAGTTAACATTTCTATTAAATACTGCTCTCTTCTGGGATTCTCACCCAACCTTAAGCATAATAATCAAGAAAAAAACCTTTTTGTCACATTATTAAATGTTCAATTGCTACAGTATAGAAGACTTTGGTAGCATAATGCCACACTGGCATCTTTCCAGTGCGGGAAATTTTTTCCACAGATTTTTTTTTTTCAAGTCCATTTATTGCAAAACAGTTGCTTTCTGTAATATCACAGATTTATCCAGAGTTTACAATGCAATCATTGCTCCTTGCTATTGGAAATGATTTATTTAGCCAGTTTTGGCCTTCATTCCAAAAGGCTGAATGCCAAATCATTACAGTGTATCTGGTGTTCTGTTGTCAGAAAATATGATCTAGCATTAAGATACTACTCAGAGACTCTAAAAGCCAGAGAAAATAATTGTGGTAAATCAAAACCTCATAAATACTTTATATAGTTGTTTTTAATGTCTGTCCTTATGTGTGACAAAAAAGTACCAGTTTACATGCAATGAGAATACATGCGTTTGGAGGCTTCATTTCCTATATCGTCTAAGTTTTTAAACAACGTTAAAGTCTATCCCATATAAGCGCAAAAGTCAGGCAGTTGTTGTCACATTATATTTTCTGGTACTACCACATTTTAATAAGCCAGAAGTCAGAAAACTGCTGTTCTAGACTTAACTCTAAACAACATTTTTTCTATTTTCTTTTTCTTTTTTATTTTTTAAAGAAGTTACTGAGAGGCTAAGAACCATATATATGGCTCTGAAGCTGAGGCCACAGCAGTGAAATCACATACACACAGGCAATGTTCAATGCAGTTAAAGAAAAGCACATGACAAAGACTTAGGAGCAGCTGGCCCCAAATTTTGGCCTCAACACATCATGTGAAATTGAACATATGCATGGACTAGGTTTGACTCCCTTCAGATGCCTCTGGAACACAATAATATCTCACTGCGTAAGAAATCTGGTCTGTCTTCTGAACTACCTATGCCAATAATTTATTATTTCTTCACCAAAAAAATCCAGAAAAAATATTTCCTGTATAGTACATTAGTGTGACAGATAACAGTGATTGCCAGAAGCTTGGAGATGGCAGTATATCTGGGATGGATATTAAATTGAGTCTGTCTAGAGGTATGGGAAGCATGGGGAAGCAACAGGCAGAATAATAAACTCAAGCAAAGATCATGTCCAGATCTTGCTCTGTAAATATTCCACATACTTATTTTTGGAGCAACAGAAATCTATTGTTTACCTTTTAAGGTTATAAAATTACATTACCCACAAGAGAAGTGAGGGCCAGGGAATCTGCTACCTCGCATCATATTGCATACAAATTCAGAAGCAACTAAGCAATGCAATATGGAGAGGTGCTCTCTGCAGAAAGGAAACCACAGAGTCCAGGAGGGAACACTGGGTCGAGAAAGGGGGCTGAACTGGAGGTAGCACGCAGTCTGATCCTACTCAGTAGACACTGAACAGTTTAAACCATGGCCATATTCCAAAGGAGTTCAGAACTTATTTAATCACACTCATGCATCACTGGTGGAAGACACTGAAGGCAGGAAAAACTCACCAAGCACTGATGTTCATGATAAGAAATAGCAATTTCACCCAGCTTATTTATTTATTTATTTATTTATTTATTTATTTATTTATTTTCCCTGTTGGGGAAGGAGACTGATCTGTATGTTCCAAGTTGATCAATAATATTATGGGCCTTGCTCAAAGGAAACAGGGTTTCATAAGAGAGTTGTTGAGCACTTTCTGCATACTAGACAACTTTAAGGTTTCCTGCTCAACACTCGGAACCTGACATATTCAGAGTCTTTAATTGATTTTGAAAATTCTTGCCATCTTATAGACCTGTTTCTGGTGAGAGATGTGAGGACGTATTACCAAGAAAACAAAACAAAGGAAGAGAGAATCTGAGAGCCACAATATACAGTATGTCTGCTTACTCCCTCCATTCAGAGCTTTCAATCCATCCCAATTTCCTTTTACATCAATGTGTTTTTGGAATAAGCCAGCCCCTCTGCTGACTCTACAATGACAGTCTCATTTCAAAAAAAATCGCAAGTGTCATTAGCCTTGACAAATGTGGAATCAAAACCGAGCATTTTAGAAAAGCTTGTATTTGAGCTAGATACGTCTTAAAGTAATAAATTTGCACAGTGAATTCCAGTTTAGGAGACTGCAAGTGTGGATTACTCCCAGTTTATTAGGATTGTGGAATAAGAACTATTCACTTGGAGACTGCCTTTAACAGTCCTTAAATACCCTCATAGTTTGATGATAAATATAAAAAGAAAAACTAGCATTGAAAAGGGGAAAATGTGCACAAGACACAAAGTTTATTCCAGTTGCATTCAGCTTCAAAGAGATATAAATAAAGCATTGTATGAACCAAAAATATTTTAATGAAACATCCTATTCAACATACTGTACACATGCAATCATGCACTTGAATACATCCTTACAGTTAAAACACACTGAAGTCTCACAGTATTGAAAATACATACTTCTAATATTGCTGCCTGAGCAATATTAATTCAGTCCCCTTAATTCTATACATGACAAATACTCTCTTTCACTAGGTGGTCCCGTGCTGTATTTTCTTAGGGTTTTATCTATGTAATTCATGGTGTGACTTCATGTCACATTTTTGGAACACAACTTAGGTTTATTCTGAACAAGGAATCTATGTTGATTCTCTCAGAATTCATAATAACAGTAATTTGTTAATATTTCAGTCAGGCACAAATTACAATAATATCCCTATAAGTTAAGGGGAAATCATAATCCACATTCCTATTCAGAAGTAACAATTGTAAACATCAGCTAGAACTGGCAGACAAATTTCAGTCATGTCAGCATAATTTTTTATTATTTTTAATTTTATCACAGCAACTACGCTATTGCATGTAAAGTGACTGTTCCCCATTCCGTTTAGGTACAATTTTGGGTGTCGAGTAGTTCTGCAACTTGGTCCTCTGCCACCAGACACACAGAAAGCAAATGATGCAAAATTTCTGACTGCCTCTGAGAAGCCAGTTTTAATAGAGTCACCTGGCACCACCTGCAGGAAGCAGAGGTACAGAGAGAACCCAGATCATCAGAGCATCATGGAGCTGCTGTACATGCAAGATCATCTTTCCACTTTCTGCAGTCCCTGAGCACACCCTCCAGGCTCTGCAAGAAGCAAGAAGAATTCCCATTGCTACAAAATTCTGATTCAACACTTAATGAGTTCACCCTGGATGCTGATTTTTTTTTTTCTGCTAAAATAGGAGATAAAAATGCAAGCAAAACATTTCATAGAGATGCCAAAAGGATTCAGGTTATCTCTGTGCACTCCACAGGAAATTCTGCAGTTAAGAAATGTTGAACAAACCCCACTAATCTGTTAAAAAATAAGCTTTCTGAAGCTAATCTGGTTTTGTGATTTCAACTGTTTGTAGTTTTTAATGTAGTACTTAATATTATTTATTATTATTATTTATTATTTTTATTTATTATTTTATTTATTTCAAAATAAGAAACAAGATTACAAGAAATATCAAAGCATTGTATTCTGAAAAGGAAGGAAAAAAAATAGACATCATCATCAAAGGACCTTTTCCTCCCCTGCTACCAAAGGAAATCTTTGAAATTGCTAGGTATTACCATAAATTGTCTGCAGACACAGTTCTGGCATAACCAACATTTTAAAAATTTCAAGACCACGTTAATATTCTCCTAAATTGCTTGTGCATATACGATTTTCTCTTTAAAATGCAAGCTAGAAAATCAGAAGAAAAATGAAATTCTATCAGTAGGTATTAGATTAATATGCACATAATTAACACCAGGGTTGGAACACTGAGATCCTTCGTAGACTCCAGACATCGGTAGTTATTGGAGGAGCTAACAGCCAGAGGAGTTTTTGTGTTAGGGTTTCATTTGCTGTCGAAGAAGAAATTATGACAACCAGGAATTCAAGACCCTGGAAGAAAACATCCTCTGAAAAACAAACACCTCTTCCCTTAATGCTCCATTCCTTCATCTTAGCCCTTTCCCTGCCTGACTCTGAGGTATCTCTGGCATCCTATAAAGTTGTTGTGGAAGATAAACAGTAGTCTTATTTGCTATAGTCTTAACAATGGCTGTGACCACTGTTATTGATGGTGAGCAGAAACCCAGTATTATTCCTAAATACACTCTACTGTATTGTCTCCACCAAAAATAGACCTTGTGTCAAGTCTAAGCCAGTACTTTCCCTGATACATTTTCAGAGGGCATACAATGAAAACAGAGGTACATTTACTCAAGTCTAATGCTGTAAATATTGTTTACACTATTCAACAGTGTAACAAGAATATTCCTAACATCCGTGTAAACATTGCTACTAAAAGTGAAGCATTAGAAATATAAATAAGATTTCTGATTTTGCTTTCTGTGAACCCACATTAGTTTTGAACATGAATTCTTGGAAACCTAAAGATGATACCATCCTTCAGATCAAACAGCAAAGTTTTCATAACACCTGCACGAAGATGAAAATATATTTTCTGAATTTCTACCTCTAACTTTTAGAAACTATGAGCAAAAGTCATTAAAGTAATTATTCCCCTTTTCCTCCTCTTTCCTCTCCCCCAGTCTATGAGAAATCCTAAGGTGAGTAGAGACTTTCACATTACTATTTTTCATAGTTATCCCATACTTCGTCCTGATTTCTTGTTTGTACCTTCAGGCCATGTAATTTGTTTGTGACTTTCCTTAAAATATTATTTTAATTAAAAGCTGTTTTGTGTTTATGAAGATAACCTCATGAGGTTCAACAAGGTTAAGTCTTACACCTAGGTCAGGGCAATCCCTACATAATAGAGGCTGGTCAGAGAATGGATTGAGAATAGCCCTGAGGAGAAGGACTTGGGGGTGTTGGTTGATAAGAGACTCAACATAAGCCAGCAGTGCATGTTTACAGCCAACTGTACCCTGGGCTGCATCAAAGGAAGCGTGGCCAGACAGATCAGGGAGGCAATTGTCTCCCTCTACTCCACTCTCATGAGACCCCACCTTGAGTACTGCATTCAGCTCTGAGGACTCCAGCATAAGAAGGCATGAACCTGTTGGAGCAAGTCCATAGGAGTGCCACAAGGATGATCAGAGGCCTGTAGCACCTCTCCTATGAAGACAGGCTGAGAGAGCTGAGGTTGTCCAGCCTGGAGAGAAGGCTTCAGGGAGACCTCATTGCAGCCTTCCAGTACCTAAAGGGGGGCTACAAGAAAGATGAAGAGGGACTTTTTACAAGGGCATGTAATAATAGGAAAAGGAGTAATGGCTTTAATCTGAAAGAGGGTAGATTAGATTAGATGTTAGGAAAAAAATCTTTACTATGAAGGTGGAGAGGCACAGGAACAGGTTGCCCAGAGAAGTTGTGGCTGCCCCATCTCTGTAAGTATTCAACACCAGGTTAGATGGGGCTTTAAGAAACCTGGACTTGTGGAAGGTGTGCCTGCCTATGGCAGGCAGATTGAACATAGAAAATCTTCAAGGTCCCTTCTAACCTAAACCATTCTATGATTTTATGAATTAAGACCAAGTTCAATGAACCCACTATAGATTGTATATTTGAGATAGCATGTGAGATTTTACTCCAGTGTACAGTCTCTGACACAGAACATTGGCAGCAACTGGTGTCCATGACTAAAAGGCAAACCCTGTCCCAGCGAAAAAAAATACAAAAAACAACCAACCAACCAACAAAAACAAAAAAAAAAAGGCAAAAAACTTTATTTATAGATGCCATGCATGAAATTATATAATTCACTCATATGAGCGATATATGTATTGATATATTGTAGTGATCGAACAAAGCTTATTTGTAAATAAGACAACAACTTAACAAGGTTCAAGATGGCATGGTACACTTGATTATTTACTGCATAGAGGACAGCGTAAGTCAGATGTGTTGGGGAGACCTTCCCATTGAGTCATGAGGTTTGGAGTGGACCCCCTTGCTTTCTAAACTCCTTGAACCAAAGAGGTAAGAAGACTAGGTATGGCTGAGTCCTAGTCCCAGACTTGGTCAATGGTTTAGGTCTAAAGGTTTGAGGATCATATGTGCACAATCAATGTAATATATAATCTTAGTGAAGCTTACAAAGTTTAGCAAGCTGAGGATCTTAGTGAAGATCTGTTGTGGCAAGAAATCTGTCACAAGGAGTAAGGGATCTCTGCAGCAGGCTTGACCTTGAGAGGCATCCCTGCTCAAGGGAATATACTGTCATGCAGCCAACTGCTATGCAGAGGAGCTGAAAGAGCTCTTGGCCTGCTCACTGTTTATGGGGTAAGATGATGGGCTAATACTCATACTGTTGGTTTTTTTTGGTGCTTGCTTCATTGGTCCTCAGCTTCTAAGATGTTTGTCTCAGTTTCTCCAGCATCCAGTTTGAGCTGATATTGTGGTCACTATCTGTGTGAAGAAGGCTTTGAGTGTAGCCAGGACACTGGCTCTATCTTCAGGACCAAGGCTTCAGGCACAGCAGGCAGTATTTGAGCAAGACAATGGCCAGACCAAAGGGGGGAGCATGCTGTCACAAAATGAGTAAATTGGTCAGTTGTTAATGCCAAAGAGATTTGTTTCTAAAACTGAAAGCTTCTAGGTATTGAAAGTAGTTCTAATCTTCATACAAACTTCACAATTATATCATTCAGAATTTAGCTGCGAGGAAGTCTAGATTTTTATTTGCATACGCATCTCTTTGCTCAGTCTTAAATTACAGTCCTGTCTAGGGTGAAAGGCAACATTCAACAAACATGCTGTACAAAATTATCTGTATTTTCTGCCCTGAACTTGTCTAATGAGAAGTTTCATGTGGACAGAACAGTATCAGAACTGTTTGCACTTTATTTCTACTTTAACTGCTTTTTATCCAATCTTTGGGCTCAAATTCTTCTCGATTTTCATGAATTCTTGATTTTTGAAAAATGTCTTTGTTCTGTTCTAGTGGTTTAGCCTGGCATGCAGCTAAGCACCACACAGCCATTCACTGATACTGGGAATTGGGAGGGAATCGGAAAATAAGTAAAACTAGTGGGTTGAGATCAGAATGGTCTAATAGGAAAGAAAAGTAAGTAAGTAAATGAATGAATGAATGAATTCATGAAAGAAAGAAAAATGTGCATACACATTCTGATGCACATTGTAATTGTTTACCACCAGCCAAACAATGCCCATCCTGTCCCCAGGAAACAGTAGTCCCCATGGAAAAGTACCCCTGGTTTTATTGTTCAGCATTACACCATATGGTGTGGGACATCCCTTTAGTCAGTTTGGGTCAGTTGTCCTGGCTGTGTCCCCTCCCAGCTTCTTGTGCATCCCCACCCTACATGCTGGCGGGGCAGTATGAGAAGCCGAAACGTCCTTGACTCAGTGCACGCACTGCTCAGTAAAAACTAAAATAGTGTGTTATCAACATTATTTTCATCCTAAACATGTCACCATATCAGCTACAGTGAAGAAAATTATCCCAGCTGAAACCAGGCCATCAGCAAATGATTTGTTTTTACAAAGAATTTTTAAAGGGGAAAAAAAAATGTCATGCTTCATTGTAATAGTAATTTACCACCTCAAGAGGCAGTAAAGAGAATATACACACTACTGAGATGTCAGACAGCAAATAATGCTTCACTTGCCACAGTGCACCTGGCCCAAGGTTTTCAGGTAGCACCGCATGGTGACTGCACCTATCTGTGATCCGCCAAAGAAGTATGTGTAACCAGGTATTCTACCCCGCAGAGAGGAAGAGAGGCACAAGACAGGATGACATTTTTCAATGAAATAATACATAACAGAATTTATTTTAACATTTTATCCATACTATGCTGTAAAAGGGAATAATTAGATAAGAACCAATTTACAAATTCCCAGCTGAGGGAATTCCCAGTGTTTGTTGTAACCATGTGCTTTTTTAGTGTAGAGATTTTTTACAAAAGTTTAGAGAAAATACCGGATAAAAAATCTCTCTCCTTTTTTTTTTTTTTTTTTTTTTTTTTTTTAGCTATCAGTGAATAGTTCATGGGGACAAGGGATGATTAGGCACAGAATGAGAAAATAGTGGAAGAAAAAAAAAAGGAAAAAGACATTTTCAGTGAACTCAATAGTTTTCTGATTTCAGATGGCAATATTTGAAACAATTCTGTACTTTTATATAAGGTGTGATTGTATTAGTACTTGAAATACTTTTTCTTGGTAAGGTTCTTAATTTTTAACCTCAGAAAAAAAAAAAAAAGAAAAAAAGCCAGCAACATTCTTCCAAACACAATTCTCTCAATCCAAAAGAAAAATGAGTACTAGCACAGTAGGTGGTCGTCCTTCTGCTGAATCATTATCAGTGCCTGCACCATCTGGGTTTTCCTTGGAGACCTCCTATCCAAGAACTGACAAGACCCAACCTTGCTTATTTATGAGACAAGATCATAGCCAATGATGAAATGAATGCAAGAACATAAAGTAACATTTTTTAGGTTTACAAATATTGTATGAAACAACTGGTGTATAAGTACGCTTTTAAAGACATTATAACACCTTTATGGAATTTTGTGTTAGTGAACTTTCATGAACTATTCAGGTTACAAACTCTTTGCCTAGGAAAAGTATCCAGTAAAGAAATAATATTTCTTTTTTGTTGGAAAACAAAACAAAACAAAACAAAACACATTACTATGCATGGATTATGTTTTGAAACTACAATATGTGCCCATATTTTTTTCTTCTGCAGAACATCCAAAAGCAGTAGCATAGTTACCTACAGAAACTGAGCTAAAGACTAAAACAGAGCTTATACTCTGAAATTAAACAAATAGTTCGTGTCCAAAATCTTTATTAAATTGTTTGACTTTTTAACTGCAGCTTACTTTTATCCTGTTTAGAATTTGAGAAAAATGTCTAATCCTATTAAAGAATTTTAATAAGAAAATTATATTTTTAAAACCCCAAAACAATATGTGTATGTCTTAGAGGAACCTAAATTACAAACAGAAATCTATAAGTATAAAGAACTATGAATGATAACTGAGAACAGCAAGCTTTTCAAGTCTCTGAACAATAAAGCTGAGTCACCAATATCCCATATAACTCAGAAGGAAAGTGATATTTCATGACGAATACTGCCTTACTAATATCCAAAACTAGAAAGGTAGAGGAAAATCAAGTTCAAGAGTTCATATCTAGGTTTAATACAAACTGGGCAGAATTACAAGTCACTGTAGTTCTGACCTCCTACTCACTCATGACTTTTTCATGGTACCAAAAGTTTTTCTTCCCACCCTTTTATAGTTAGTAATTTGGCTACTTTCCCAAAGAAGTATTTTTCCATTAATCTAAATATTACCCACCAGTTTCCCTCCTCTCTTTTTATTATTTTTTATTTTCTCATAATTATTTTGATTTTTCCCTCTTTTAAATATATATACATAGATATATGTATTCAGCATGCAGACTTTGGTAGTTTCCTATAATATTCAATAAAGAGATAAAAGAGAAAACTAGAACAGAACAGAACAGAACAGAGTAGAGTAGAGTAGAGTAGATCAGTTGGAAGAAACATTCAAAGATCATCTAGCCCAACCACCTGACATCTTCAGGACCAACCAAAAGCCAAAAGTTAAAGCATATTATTGAGGGCATTATCCAAAAACAGCTAATGTTCAGCAACAATGCACAAGTTTTCACTTAATTTCCTCTTGCAATTAGAAGTGCATCTGGCTTGTCCAGACATACACAAGATAAAAGCTTTAGGTACACAACTTAGGAGCACCAGCTCTGCACAAAGAGGATACAATAAGGGTTCCTCAACTGCAATATTCAGGCCATCTAAATTAGAAATATGTCTCTACAGATCTTAAAAGAAGAAATTCAGTATCTACAATTCCATGGTGGGAAGACTTTCCTATAGTTGAACCAGACCTCAAGCTGTGAGAAAAGGGTTTAATCCCTACTAGTTCAGTAGGGCTAGAGATTAAGGTGAAGACTGGACCTGAGAAACATGAATCACCATGAGCCACACTGCCAGGTGCTCTTAGGTAGCTACTCTCAAATAAGTCTTCTTTATATTTCGAGCTGGCCCCTGACTCCTGAAGTCAGCAGATCTTATTACACTGTTGAAGAGACTCTCAATTTAGCTCAGGTGTTGAACTCAGCAGTGAAAGCTCGAGTCTTATCTGCCTAAAGTATACAGAGACATTTCTGATGACTGAAATATAAACAACAATTTCTATACTACGCTTGTACAGTACTTGGGAATAGCCATCAAAGATTATCGATAACTGTTGTCTTCTCTTCTCTGTGACAAGAAAAACACAGCAAAACTAATGATGCCTTCCTGCAAGCAATTCATTCCCTATAGATGAAACCCTGCAGAACAGAACAGATGTCTACAAGAAGATGTCAACATGAGCCGTGGACTCATCAGTCATGGTGGGTTCAACTCAGCCACAGATACCCACTCAACATATCTGACATTTTGCAGGGACTGCACTGTGTCTATAGTTTAGTCTTACAGACATGCTTAAATTTGAGCTTTCACACATGAATTTCTGCCCAGGTCTAAATCACCCATTGTTCCCTATTACTACCATACTTACCTCTCCTATTACATGCTCAGTTATTTACAAAACCATTTTCAATTGTTTGAATTGTCTACTTTTAAATCCTACAGTCTATAACAAATACTCTGCAACCTTTTTTAATTCTTAAGAGGCTATTAAGAATTTAGGTGCTTAGTGTTTTAGTTAAGGGGGCAAAAAAGTGCATACAGAATACCAATCAAGCAAAAGTCAGTGTACACACTACTAGTTCCTCACTCATAGCTGCTGCACAAAAGGCAAGTTCAACTTAAAAATCAAGTTAAGGATAATTAAGTAGGCCAAATAATATGTAAAATAAATAATTTAAGCACTGTTAGTGCTGGAACACAATGTATTTTAAACTAATTGGATTTAATAGAAATAAAATTCATACTTAAAATATATTTTCTTTCTGTATCCATACAAGAAAGCAGATAAGAACTCAACTGTCTTCTTACAAAAGTACCATGACCTGTGTTATTTAAGAGTCACTGGGATAGAAAGCAGAGCTCTGCTTCTCTCAAATACTTTCTTTTGCTAACAATTAATAATCAAAAATGAAATGTCTAGACATTTGAAGTCAATGAGATTTGCAATCATACAGATCATACAGATTTAATTATACATTTTCAGGAACGGGTCTGAACAGGAAGGATGTTCTGTTATTCAGAGAGAAAAGCAAGAGATAAATACGGTATTCACCTTTTCATTTGCAGGTACACAGTCAGGTAAGGAAAGAACATTTTGAAGAACACATGGTTGCATTAACGTGAAAATCCCTGTTCCCACTACTGAAAATATATCTGTGTATTATGTGTATTATATCTAAGTTGCAGAGACAGTTGCAGTATGCAAATGCATATTCCTTCCTTTTGCTGAGTCTCAGACTGACTCAGACATATGGTTTGCAGAATGCTTGCAACTGTCTCATTTTTGGCACTTCAAATACAGGAAGCAATACGTTATTTGTATATTCTGTTAGGGACTAATACAATACAAAGCCCAGTGAAACAGCTCAACTTTGGATCATACCCTTCAAGTCTCTCCTGACTAGTCTACATTGTTTCCTGAAAAGTAATCACTTAGAGTTTTTGTAAAGGTAGTTTGACAGCTGCTCTACTGGTCATCGCTAGCCTTAAGGCCTTTCTTGAATTGTTCTGTGTTTACCCTCCTTTTTTTTTTTTTTTTTCCATTGCCTCTTTGTTAGTCTCCAGACCTGATCTCAGTGAAGACAACAGGATTCTTTCCATTACTTTATGACAAATGATTTAGACTGGAAACCAAGTCTGCTCTTTGGGAGGAGAAGTGAATTCCGTGACTTCCAACAAGAAACGCTACAGTCTGCACTAGCACAGTTGACTGTCCCACCTACTTTCTGCGTATTTGTAGGAAAGCTATAGATTTACTGTGTCAACATGTTAGACAACGATACTTGTAAAGCCAAGATATAAAATATGTTTCTCTGATTCAGTGTCAACAATACTTATATGTCATTTCCAGTTACATTTTGTTTTAATATGGCTTAAATTAGAGTAATTTAATTAGAATTTTATTTATCCTGTACTTGTTTCAGTCCCAGTGAAGATGCTTTTTTAAGATCTGGCTGATCACAGACAGCACAATTCAAAATATTGGACATCTTAGTCTTTTTAAGCAGTGCACATGCACACTGGTCATTAATTTGTGCTCGGTAAAAGGACAGTTTTTTCACTTCTGTCTCCCAAGATCTACAGTAAGGTCTTTTCTTCTAGGAAGAAAACAGGTTAATAAATAATCCAAATTCTGAGGTTTATTGGCCTTTTTTGTCATTCACCTCCAGTGGGAATTATTGCAAGGAACAGTTGCCCTTGTTAACCTGCAAACATTTTTCACTCAGTTAGGTCATTGCCTCTGGCTCAAGGGTCCAATTTTCCTTTCATTCATTAAGCACATTGGGAAGCGGAGTTCCTAACCCTTTCCAGTCTAAATGTGGAACAATCACATCCCCTCACAATCAAGTGCCAATGTGCTGGGACCTTTACGTTTCACTGTGATCTCTGAGTGACGCAAGTTTTTAACAATTGAAGGATATTAAGTCAAAAAGTTGTTTTCTAATTGGAGGTGCTCAGGGGATTTCAAATAATGAACTCTTATAAACTGGAAGCTGGTACATGTGCCTTTGCAATTATTATTTTATTTTTTTTAAATCAGGGGAGAGGGCACTGCTAATCTCAGAAAGCAGATTCCAGAAGTTCTGCCTAGGAATTAAGGCCACGAAGCATAACAGTTGAGCAGGCGTAAACCATTATTGCTTTGGGGAGTTGAAATGACATGGTCTCATATGTCATTTTACCGGATGGTGTAATTGCTAAAGAACAATGTCATTCCAGTTTTTAAAAGTGTGTGTGATATAGCTAATTCACATATTCCTTTCAGGGTATTCAAAAAGAAAGAACAGAGAAAGGTTTTTGGCTATTGGTAAAAGTGTTTGCTACAGGGAGTCTCTGTTGGATGCAGAGAGGGATACAGCTTGATAACTGAGAATTAAACACTGGAGTTCTATATAAACAGAGCTCTCTATGCATATTATTGGCTGTGCCAAAATATAATAAAAATCTTATCTCTGCAAGAATTTAGCAGCACTGTTTAAACAGACCAATGATATAAGATAAGCAGAAAAATCACTAAATACTTTACAGCAGTATAATTGGATATTTTGTGATGAAAAGACTTTAAAATGTGAATGAAATATCTAAAAGGGCAACCTCTGTAAAATTGCTTAGAAGGGATTTTGGGATACGGTAAAAAGATAGCTGAATGAGAAAAATGCAGAGTATGGAAAAGAAGAGCTTGAATTTCACATCTTCATACTGATTTCTGCTCCTCTTGAGTGGTCAGGAAAAGTATAGGAAGGATTTCTCAGGACTATATGTAATGAT
The DNA here is from genome assembly GCF_009769625.2 of Cygnus olor. Taxonomy (NCBI): domain Eukaryota; kingdom Metazoa; phylum Chordata; class Aves; order Anseriformes; family Anatidae; genus Cygnus; species Cygnus olor. Next base: position 31,138,291 of record NC_049170.1, read on the forward strand.
TTCATGGCATAGTGTGGAGGGGTAAACAGTTAGGATATAAGATAAGCACAGTATGAACCTGAATCTTGGCAGTGGGGCCTGAAGGAAAAGGGATGCAGGCTGAAGACTGAGCAGAGAGAAACAATACACAGGGATCTGGATGTGTGGGATGCATGTAAATAAAAACTCAGCTGCAGACTGAGAAAGAAGAAGGTTGACTAACATTGGTGTTAAGCAGAAAAAAAAAAGAAAAAAAAGAGCTGAGGATCACAGACTGGCAGATGAAAGGCTACTATTGATCTTCAACTTGAAAATACTAAGATTATTATGGTCTGTATAAAGATTCCCAGAAAAGATAGAAGACATGTCAGGGAGAGTAGAATATGGCTCAGTGAGGAGAAATAGAAGGGGAAATTTGGGAATTATGTGTTGGCCAATTGTTGAAGAAATTGGAACTAAGTCAAATTTTCAGGGAGGTTCCCAAAGAGAGGGAAAAGCAAAACTGGTGCTTTTCAAAAACACACACATTCAGCTTCCTTGTTACTAGTACAACTTATGTGTCAAATGTCAACATTTTGTTATTACTAAAAAAGGAGGGAAAAAACTTGTTTTGTTTGAACCATGTGACTGCATGCTTGCAGAGAGCAGAAGTGAATAGTTCATCTAGAAGAGTGTAGACTAGTAAAACATACACATTCTACAGTCTTTCTGGAATAAGTTACCAATGCAAGCAGGCTATTTAGCATTTCTTACACTCTGTGATTCAAACTAAGTTAGGCAGAAGACTGGTCAGCCACAAAGTGAGAGAACTTCAGAAGGATTTTTTTTTTCTTTAGTTGGGATTTGTCAAAATTGAACAGTTAAAGTTTATATATATATATATATATATATATACACACATGTATGTATGTATGCATACAGACAGAGAGCTCTATATCAATGTAGTTATAATTCCCCATCTGTCAATATCGTGCCAGATACCATGCAGATTCTGGAGTAGGCCCTGGTCTCCTGTTCAACTGTTTTTACATACAACCCAGCAGATGCATCGCCAGCCAAATCAGGGAGCCAAAAAACAGAGCTGGAAGGTCCTCACTCCCTCTCCCCTAGTGTTCAGGGCAGTCAGAATTACCTAGGAGATGGGGCTTCCTAAGTCTTCCAGACCTTCCAGACTCCTAATGATTTCAGACCAACTTCATTACATTTTATTTTGTTTTATTTTATTTATTTTATTTTATTTTAATTTAATTTTATTTTATTTTATTTATTTTATTTTATTTTTAACTAAACATGAAAGCCTTTTCCATACTGGAATGAAAACAATACTTGTAAAAATTGTGCGAGTGTGGCAGATTTATGCTGGGGGAATCCAACTATCTCTCACTTGGTGGTTGTTACAAAGCCTTGGGCATCAGAGGTTCCAATTCTTGTTCTGACATAAATAGTTCTTCTTCCATATGGAAAACCAAACAAACAAACAAATAAAGAAAACCAACCTGAGTTGGAACCATCTCTCCTTCCCAACCCAGACCACAAATGTTTTTCTCTCTTCTGTTCTACCAAAAGACAACTAAGCAAATCTTATTCATTTCTGAAGGCTTCCATTTTGAGAAAACACTGTATTTTTTGGAAACTTGAGTGCAGTGAAGCTTTTTTGACTATTCTGCCCAAAGCTATTCTAAGTGTTTGAATAACACCATGATACCAGCACCATTTTTCAGAGTGCTTCCTCTGAGTATAGACTTCAAGTAAAATTGAAGACCAGCACATCTAGTTCAAAGGGGATGTCTAAATTTAGTTTTGTGTGAATAAAAATAAATTCAGAAATCTCAAAATACTCTGTGAAATGGGATTGCTGCTTTCTGCTCAATTTTGGTCATAAACACACATGTTACTGGAAGTTCAGAGGTCTTGGCTAGAGGATAAAATGAATGATAGAGAAAGAATGATGTTGCTGTCAGCTCTCATCCCAAAATCAGTAACGCTGTTGAGGCAGATTGCACACTTTCGATGTCAGCAGTTATTATAATTTTACTACAAGTCCAATGCTATTTGAGGGTGTTCATAAAAGCCCAGCTTCTGGAATCTTGCAGAGACACATGAATTTAAATGCAACTTTCCTCTTTAAAATAGGTTTGTATTGGCTGCAGAGAAAAGTTTTAAATTTTGACTCAAAATGCTCAACCATCAGAGAGAACATGAAAATACTTTTCTCTTCAGTATATTTTTTAAAAGTTCATGAATTTTAAGGCAGTTCCCCGAAATTCTGGAGCCCAATTCACAATCTTTGAGTGCTCAGGTTTGGCAATACATGACTTTTAATTTGCCCCCACACAAGCTGATGCAAGCAAGCCATGAAAAAGGGCTGAATACATCTTGTTCTAAGGGTCTGCCAAACCTTTGTTTGCTGACAAGAGAAGCGTTTTGGAAAGACCTGAGACGCCCTGCAAATTTCTTTGCCAGCTTTAAAAAAATCCAAGTTGCACCTCTGTATTCCAGGCCACACAGACTGAAATCATTTCTGAGATGGAGGTTACTCAGGAAAGAATGTCCTCATATACATTTGTTAAAGCACTGAAATCCAAATGCGATACTGATTCTTTACATTATAAGTCAATGTTACAAGAAAAAGTAATTCTGTGAGTGTGCATGGTAATAACAACAGATTGTACTAGTCTGTTCAGGAAGAAACACTTGTAGGTTAACTTCTTGATCGTATTGAGAAATTATTTAAGAAACACTGTAAAAGCTGTTTACACTTTCCATGTATTATACATAAATATTTGTTTATGGAGCAACTGTGTGGTGCTTTGCCTTTGTCAGCAACTGGAAATTGTTACTAATAAATACATTCAGAGTTATAAATGCTATAACCCCTAACTGACTCCATGTAGTACTTTCCAAGAAATTGCAAAGTGAGAACTCTGGCATGGGCTTCAAGGAAAAGTTATGCTGAGATACACAAAAGTATTCTGTGAGAAACTTGTTAAGTGCTTTCCATAGTCCCTATTACCCTCTGTGTCCACAGCCATGCAGAGAAGAATCTATATTTTAACAAAGGTGTGGTTACAGTGTCAGCCAGAAGTTTAAGCCCATTCTTAAAATTAGACCTACCCCCTACAGTACAATATGGTATCATATCATTTGTTTTGTCTCTGTCTTTCAGTTGAAACTAGTCCCTTCGGTCTTCTTTCCATTTAATGAAGTCCCTGAACTGACAAGCTCTGTAGACACTGCTGTCATATAAATACTCATACTAGCCCCAAATTTTCTCCTCCCATTATATTTCCATCTTTGACTCTCTGGCACTTGGTTCACTACAAGTAATCTTTAATTCCTGTTAATACACATCACACAAGAAGCAGAAAGTCTGAAGTGTGTGTTTGAGATATGTTAGCAATCATTTTAAAGATTTAAGTGTGAGCCAAAATAGAGCATAATCAGAAAAAAATCATTTTTTGTTTTCAGGATAACAATTTTGTATTTTGGCCAGCTATTTGGTTACTAGCACAAGGGGCTAAGGAATTAGCTTGTTTGTGTAGTGTCAAGACATCAGATCCTACCACGTTATCTTGCTTGTTGAAAGACCAGTGGTATAGAGAAACCTTGTGTATCAAGATAGACAAATCAGCTCAAGAAAGCATGCTGGGCATTCTGATGTCCTCCTTCAATGAGCACCATTCCCAAATTCCAAAAGTTATTCCAGAGAAATTAGTGTAGTATTTGGCCCATTGTTAGAATACTGTGCTTAGCAATCTCTAGCATAGAACAATACCCAGTGGATTTTGTGGGTTCAGCTTTCTACAAAACTATTTCTTTCCTTCATACAAAAATGGACAAAAAAGAAGAAAACACACAGGCATGGGAAAGTAAGTTAGGCAGGAAATAAGTCTGTATTCACATTTGTTTTCCAGAAGAAAAGTATCTTTGGAAAAAAAAAAAAAAAAAAAAAAAAACATACTTAAAAAGCTGAACATTTTAGCTTAATTTTAATTAGTATTTATTCAGAGTCCTGTGGGAAAGAATGAATGCTATATAACAAATCTGAAAGACCTGATATCCTGAAACTCGTTGATTAAAGTAAGAGCTGAAAACATGGGAATTGAGAGTCCTTTCCTATTTTTTAATTTGTACATTTATTCTAGGCCACAATTTGATAATAGTTAAGTAAAACATTAGGGAATTCATATCATGTCAGAATTCCTACGCAGAGTTATGTTTAAGGCTCTGGAAGAGATGAACCTCTTCTGCTTTAACCATTGTGTGTGTGGTCAGTATGCTTGCAGTATATAGTTATCTCTTTTATACCAATAGCCACAGTTTTGTTGTAAAGTAGATTTTTCTAGTTCACATCTACATGATCTATAAATGCAAATGCAGTGATTATAGTAGACAGGCCTCTGCTAATTTCACCTATAAATAGAAAAGCAGTTTCACAGTAGTTCTGTGTTAAACTATATAATTTAGAAAACTCAAGAAAAAAATGACGGTTCATAGAGTGTGGGTGCAACGTAATTAATTGATATTCATTTCATACTTGCAATACATGATGAAAACTAAAAGGATTCAGAACTTTCAAAACAAAAAGGATACAGGAACTAAGAGTGGTCCAATGAAGTCATAAAAAGAAGGAAAAAAAACATATGAACTGACTATATATGAGAATAAAAACTAATACTGTTAGCTTCATACGAAGTTCTTATTAGTTTCTTATTAGTAGGTAGATCAAGCCCTAGAACTTTAGAAAGTCCTCCAGTGACAAAACATTCATTTTTTCCTCTCCACCACATAAGTCCCCAAAAGACTTCTCAAGTTTCAGAAATCACATTCACCAACCACTATCATCAAAGGAAAGGTGGAGAAATTCTCCGTAGTCACTATCTCTTTAAGTTCAGAAGGGAGTTTATCATCTCCAACAGTGAGATATCTTCTCCAACAGATGATAAACAGGGAGCTCCCTCTTGGCAAAACTCTCATTACTAAAATCTTACCTGCAACACCATATCATTTAAGAATTATATCTCTTAAGAATTATCACCCCTATCACTCAAAATCTTTTTTCTTCCTTACATTGCACCAGATGGGAGGGCGTTGTTCAGTGCTGGCTGTGGTTTGGAGCCCCAGTGCCATAAACTGGAGCTTTGGCTTAAATTTCCAGAACTCAGTCTTATCTATACTGTCAGGTGCCGATAATGTACAAGATAATTTCTGCTTTTTTGTTTGTTTGTTTTGTTTTGCACAAGCCAAAGCGTGCAAAGGGATTAAGTAGTGTGACTAGATCAAGTAAAGTGAAGGAAGAGGACTATGCACACACACTCCAAACAGACCGTTACATTTCTGAGCAGTCTACACAGTAGACTTTCTGGCTGGGAAGGGTTACAGCACAGATCCTACTATGTTGTTCATGAAAAGAGTGCAGGTGAAAAAAAGAGGTTTCTCTGTATCACTCTCCAGTATATATCTGAAAAGAAAAGAACTATTCCAGTGAGGATCTGCTTTATGGAATATAGCAATGCTAACAAGATATTACTGAAATGGTGCCTAAGCATTGTTGATGCTTAGTGGAACTTTTTTTTTTTTTTCTAGTTATGGGTTTGTCAGTAAGATGGTGGAACTATAAAGCTCAAACTATTTGCTGAAAAAATTCAATATTTTTAAAAATAAGAGACATTTTCTGTGTGTAGGAAACTATTTGATACACATTTCCATTCAAACAGACTTCAGCTTTGAAAACAACTTAATTATCAGCCTAGCATCCTATTCTCCAAGCCTGTAGCAGACTGAAAGGGTGGAGATAGTTACTCTTTTATTGCTCAAAATTAACTTCTCCACCTAATTTTGCACAAGTAGCTGAGAATAATTTTGCAAAGCCAATTTCCTTCCAATTTTCCTTTTCTAAACACATTTGTATTAGCTTGACTCTCAGATAATGTCTCAATTTCAGGAAGAACATACATCTCTCACTTAAATCATTCTAACTCCCTCTCAGTGAGCCTCCTGTGTGAATAATAAAATCAACTTTCTTCTATCCTGGACAGGATGCCTTATTAATTGATTCCTAACTTTCAAATGTTTTTTGAACACACCTACGGTTCACACTGAATGCAAGCCCCCAGATGCCTATCTGTATTGCCTTCTAGGGTAATTAGGTTTTAAATTCACACAAACTGAAAACTTACCAGGTTTTCCAATATCAGCTGTTTCAGGATTCCTATGAAGATTTTTTTTTTTTAATTTTATTGCTTTGATTTATATCACTCCAAAGGTCTGCATTTTTCCTTATCCTATTTCCTTCCAGCAGCTGTTAGCTACCTTTGATCTGGGAACATAACTTGATAGACTAGATTGCAGTGTTCTGGTTCCCCTCTCCTGGTACCAAAGGGGTCAGCCATCCACATGCACTTACTTCTTAAATACCCAAAGGTAAATAGCCATAATTTTGACAGTCACTGCATGTACTATCTTTCTGCTCTTCAGCCTTTGGTAAAGCTTTTAGATAATATTCTTTTCCAATTAAAATAAAAGAATATTTTCCTACTGATGTAACAATGCCCAGAATTAATTTTCTAAATTACTGTCACAAAACAATTTTCTTTTGTATTTCACACTAAGAATCCAGACCTTCTTGAACACAGAAGAGAGAGAAACAAATTTTTTAAGCTCAAGATCTAATTTGTGAATATAGGAGGGCTTATTTTGTTTGTTTGTTTTTTATACAGTCAACTGTGACCACAAATGTACAGATGTGAGAAGAAAGATCAAGAGTCAAATTTTAGTGTGACACTACACACAATTAGTTTAGTGTGTCACACAATTTAGTGTGACACTACACACATTACAACACTGTCCTTTGGGATATATCGATCAATCCTAGCTGTGAAACTAGACTCCTGAAGAACAGGTTTATACCTGCTTGTTCTTCAAGCAATCCTGTCCTGACCACATCTCCTTTTTCCTTTCCTTTCTTTGTTAGACTAAACCAGAAGTTATTCTTTTCCCATTCATATCCAGTTGCCTCTTGTACAATATATTTATTTCTTGTCTTTCATGTTTGCATAAGAATCCTGTAGCACTCAAGTACACACATTGAAAAATAAAGATTAATCACATAAACTGAAAACTCAGAAGAAAAGAATCAACTGAGCTGAAAATGTTTAAAGTCCTGCAAGGGTTTAAAAGGTTACAAGTTGAAAGGACAAGGGTTTCTGAAAGCAGACTTATGAGTAAACAACCTCACCATGACCTCGTGCTCATATAAGGAGTGAAGAGGAGGAGATGGACCCGTCAGGCAGGAAGTTACAAGAAATCTGCTGAGCTAAAAAACAGCAGAGAAAATAATATATGAATGTCTGCAGTTGAATCTGAAGAGGAGGAATCTCCAAGGACTAACTGGAGAGAAGAAACTACATTACAACATTTTCCTGGCCTATAAGCCTTAGTGAGGAAGTAAGCAGAGCCCAGACCCAGTGCCAGATCACCGGGATTCACTGAAGCTTTCTGCCTGCCAGAACATCCTCCAAATTGAGCAAGAGGGAACAGAGGCAACAATGACCCTTTTTTTCATAATCTTTGTTAACTAGGAGCTGTAAAGCAGCAAGACCTAGGGACTGACCTGGAGATGGTCCACGTGAATCTGCTGAGCTGTCCACAGGAAGAAAATTCCCAGAGCAATGCACAAGAGGGCCGAGCTGAAAAGGATTTGGATGGCTATCTAAACACAGAGAATGAGGTTCAACTCTCCTACTAGACAGGATACCCAGTAATGTTTGAAAGGAATTTCTGCAAACTGACCTTATTATTTTTCTAGCGTCAGAAAACATGCCAGGTACCTAACAAGTGAGGAGACAATACCAGTTCAAAGAGCATCTGACCTTAATATAATGTGACACCAGAAGCAATGACTGTAGAGAGAAAAGATTGGAATGGAAATCTGTACCTATTTATATTCAACCTAAGTGGAAAAGGGGGCCAAAGAGCTACTGAGGAAATGTGGTTAACTGGGAAAGCACTATGCTGAAGTCAAAAGAAAGTATGAGAGCCAGTTTAAGAAAGAACAGGAGTTAAAAGTGAGTAAAAAGCCTGCAAAGGAAAAAAAATGTTGTTGCAAGAAGCCAGAAGGTGTTTATTTTAGAGAAAAAGCAAGAAGCCAGGGCACAGAAATCCAGTAACAAATCCAGTTACTGTTTTAAGATGCAGAGTCCCATGATGTATGAACTTGTAAATAATTAATATAATTATATAAACTCAACGTTCTTGGAGCAATGGATTGCTTTCATATGGTGACCCAGACACATAGAAGTACATGTAACAAATTCTGACCAGAGTAACGTATAGGTTCATGTCATCCACTCCTTCAATTTCAGACAGGTATTATACTAGAAGGACTCATCCAAAATACTTGCAATGCCATATATGCCTGTGCTTTCCAAGCTGAAAAAAAAAAAAATAAAGAAATAAGAAAAAAAGAAACACAGGCAAACAAACAGAAAACAAAACAAACAAAACAACAACAACAACAAAATACGCACAAAACACTTTTGTGTTTTTTGTCTTCTCACATAATTTAAACTTGTGAAAGAAAAAATTAGAACTGACAGAAGACAGCGTGGGAGCATACAGGCGTTTCACACTACATACCTTAGCCTACTGACTTAGGATCCTGTCTTCCTCCCTGATATTTCCACATTAAGTAGAGAAGGGCAGGCAATCCTCAGGCAAATCACTAGTGATCACTAGACGAGTCTGCATCCTCCACTGAGTACATATAAGGAGTTTGGAAGGGCAGGTCTTCCAGGGTGGGTGCTTCAGCTGAGTGTCCACTGTCAGACAGCATGACTATTCCCAGATGATCCCTCATCCTAGTGGTTCAGAGACTAAGGTAGGACAAGGTTTCAGGAGTCAACTTTCTATATACCTTTATTTCCCAGACTTTTGTCTTTATTTTATACTATAACTATGAGGAAGATTCCTATACATAGAGACTACATAAGGTCAGCATTTATGTCCTGCAAATGAGTCCCTTAAAAATTCTCCTGTGCTCTTGAATCAGTTTATAGAAATATTTGTTCCACATGAACATTTGCCTCGCCATACTTGTCCCAGCTTGTTATTTATTTCTTTGTTCAAAGGCTTGGCTTCTCATTTCACAGCAATTGTTAATATAAAATATAAATATAAAAGCTACAGGGTGTATGATGTATAATTACTTCCCATACTTGAGCTGGCAGGTTTCTTCTCCCACACACAGTCATGGCACTCATTTAACAAAGAGATAAAGAGAAAAATCATCTTCCTGGAACATTGTAAATGTCACTGAAGCCAGTCAGCGAGACAGAAGAGCTGGTATGAGATTAGAGTGTAAATTATAACCTCACAAAGGTGAAGCACATGGAAGCTGAATGATGGACATTCACAGGAGCAAGTTCATAGACACCCAGCAGGATGCAAGTGGGTCATCAGGTTGGTACAGAATACAAAGGGAGTAATGTATGTGCACACATACACGTTTGTTTACTGTAGATGAAGGAACAGAGTGAATTCAAAGCTCTATAATTCAAAATAAAATGAGCTGAATTCATAACACTTATTTGGGTGGCAGTCTTTACTGCACATATTATTTCTGCAATGGTCTGGGCTCCAGATGGCTGGATAATGAGAGCCTACTGGCCTGTCCTTGCCAAGGCTCCCAAGTCTCTTCTCACACACGTTAACGTAAGGAGCTGCAGCTGCTGTGCCAGTAGGCACACAACAGTATGGGCTATATATATATGTCTGAAACAAGTGCAACCTCTGTAAATTACACCATCAAGGGCAGGTATGAATGCTATAGCAAAGACTGGACTAACCTTCCTGATGGAGAGGACTTCCATGACAGGGAGGGACTTTCTTAAAAGAAGCATTTCACTGTTAGACTAAGAGAATTGTGTTACAGTTCACAAGAAAATTACAATCTAAATTTCAATCATTTGTTCTCTACGAATTGCCAATAGTTGACTGCTCAGCAGTCAAAACTATGGGGAACAACCATAAAAACAGCATATCAGTACTTGGGTACTTTAACCCCATTCATTCTTTTTCAAAAGTGCTGTCAGGCTGTTGGCTCTGCTACAAAAATAGTATGAGCTAAGGAAAGACATGTGAAATCAAGCCTGAAGCAGCATTTAAAGGGAAACAGACTATACAAAGTATTAAGGCTTGTGGTGGTGATGGAGACATACATGTGCAAATTCTGAGTCTATTGGCTAGCACAGAGAAGAGATTTTCTGGAGGCAAAATAAATGCCAGTCCTGTTATTAATATTAGTAATTAATTCTGGATCATCCTTTGTGCTGGCTCCACCTATCATTCACACTTCATGGGTCGTTCAATTAAAAACACCAAAAACTGCCAGCTTTATAATGTTAAAAGTGAACAGTTGTTATTAAAATAGAAAATAACAGCAACTCATATCATCAGACCACCATAACATTGCACAGCTTGGCACAAGCCTTTAAGTCTCTGCTCTACTGAGGCCCAGTCCAGACCACACACAGAGCCTGAAATAGAATATAAATAATAAATAATAATATTTTTTTGAAAATGATAAAAATAAGATGGTTTGTCTTAATCAGAATTTGCAATATAACCATCTGCTTTGCCTAATCTGGAAGTGACAGAGCTGATCAAATATGAACTTTCCATCCCAGGGGAAATTCTGATACTTACTTTTATAATTAACTGTGGCAGAAGTTTAAAATTTCTCTTTATTCTTTTTCATCTTTTTCAGCTGAATTATTTCAATATCCCTGAATCAATGTATTTTATCTGATCTGTCAAATCCAAACTGAAATAAAAGGATCTATTCTCTCTGCTAACAGGGATCCCGAGGGACTGACTGCCAGGCTGCATGGAAAACATAGTCCAGATGCAAAGCATCTTTTCTATTGGGAAGAAGAGAGCATGAAAGATCCATACAATTTCTATATGTCTTTGTTAAGCTTAGGCTGAGACAGAAATTAAACACCAATTTACCTGAAATATTTCCATCTTCTATGGAATTTTCACACACCCAAAAAAAAAAAAAAAAAAAAAAAAAAGCTTTCCTGTTAAAATTCTGTATTTTGATAAATCCACATTTACTGATGTGGAAAATCCTGTCCAAATTTAATCACCTCACAAGTTAAAATTACTGTCAATTCTATACAAATGTAAATAACAGATGTTTTAAAACGTGTACACATATCTAACAACATCAAAAAAATACAATAAAAAAACAATGCTGGCAATTTCAAAATCAAGTATGCAACAGTTAAATCTGCAAATCAAGTATGTCTTTTCAATTGTATTACAGTTCTCTTATTCTTGTACATTAAGATACAATCTTTAATTACACAAATGTTTAGTATTTTTTCCACAGACCCCCCTGTCTCATTCAGTGCATGGAGTGAAGGTGATGCAGAAATGAATCAGTGTTCTGCAGTGAATGAGCCCATTGTCTGTCAGTCCCTTGCCTCACTCACTGCACAGCTTAGAAGGTGTCCAGTAAATGAGGCAAAGGGCTGCAGGAAGCGGATTGTTCATCCTGTGCTCAGTGTGCCTACTAAAATTGCGTCTACAATTACGACATTAAACATACTAATTGCAGTTCTCATGCACAACTAGCCCAAGCTGATGTTATCTATAAAAACAAATGATTGTTTTCTAACTTTTGAAGAGCTAAATTTGCAATGTTCATTTATACACAGATCAGTAGGACTTCTGCACTTGATATCAGACTTCATCTGGCTCAAGCTTTCTGCAGAGAAAGAGACCATTCACCGAGAAACTTTAATTCACACACAAGAAGGAAAAAGGAGTGGAGGAGGGTTTGAAATAAATTCCTACAATACTTGAACAAAAGTTACTCAGCCATTAAAGAAAGTGAAATGCAATTTATACCACTGCTGCTAAGAGGGCAACTGTTCATTTCAGTATCAGAAACTTGTTATGTTGTGTCAAGCTGATGTTGCTGAAGACTACCGAAGTGCTGATATGTGAACCTAATTTGGAGGATTTGCAAGCTGTGGAACTAGTAAGATCACAGATAACAGGGGGATGGATCTATTACACACTTTCTCTGGTTTCATCATGACATAATGCTCCAAAAATCAGAAAGTAAAATACAGAGTTGGCTCCAGTCCAAGCATCCCAATATGTTAACTGCGAAGTTGGTTTAATGGATGCAGTATCCAATCAATTTCATTTTTTCATCATTTCATTTCTTTAAATAAACATAATAAAGAGTATTGAAGGCTAAAAGTCCTTGTCAAACTCACAAAGCAAGCTTCTTCATAGAGGTGGACTGCAGTGTAAATTCAGGAGGGCTATAGTGCCTTTTTCCTTTTCCCCTCCAGTTAGCATCATTTAGCACACCACAAACTCTGGGTCACATACAGTCATATGGTTTGCAGAACTCCACTCCTTTTCTCCTCTACACATCACAACTGTGCTTAGCCCCTGCCTTCTGCTGCAATGTACTTCTGGCCTCAACAGAAAAAATAATGTCTGCAATCAAGCAGGATATTCTGGCTTAAAGTCCATTGAAGCTTTGGCTGCTTTAGAAAAACTGTCAAAAACTGATAGAAACATGTTGTATTTACTGTAATGATTTTTATGTTGTAAACACCTGGTCTTGATGGATCAGATATTTTGCATAGGCTATATAATGATGATTTTGATCACGGCTGGCTTTGAACTTCAAACATTTTACTAACAGACTATTACAGGATCTATATTAGAAGTTGGGTGAGAAAGGATACATTCATAGAAAAAATAATAATAATAATAATAAATAATAATAATAATTCTTTCCCTGTGCATTGTTCAGATGAAAAGACAATCTTTAAATAATTTTCCAAGCAAACAGCAAGAGAGTGGCACCAGAATAACAGTGTCCCAGGACTATGCAAAGCAACTAGGCTCAAATCACCATCCTGAATCTGATGCATCACAGCCTGAGCATCTGCCCACACTGGGGTTACCCTCAGAACCCCAGCCATTTGGCCACCATCACATCCAGGGTCTCTGACTAAGGTTTCCCTTACTAGAAATTCCATGTTTAACCTGCAAAGCCTCTCCTGAGAAAAATTTCATTGAAACTTGCATTCTTCCCTGACAAGTTTGATTTCGTTTTTGCACTTTCCACTGAAAATAATCACGCAAAAGTATGAATTGCATTATAATTTTTATCTCATTTTTTATCTTGGCACCTGAATTACAAACAAATTTACTTGCAAGCATAACAATCTCTCAACTCAACTTACCGGTTTCCTCAGCAGCCAACCTCCTGAGTTTTGTCCAATTTTAAATCTTGAATCTGGTGACTTGGAACAGAGATATGAGAAATAAGACATTTGGCTTCTATTTCCAGTTCTGTCACTGAGTCTTTATTGCAACTTGGATAAGTCATTTAACCTCTCTGTCCCACAATTTCTTGATCTGCTAAATAGATACAGCAGTATGCAATCTGAGGGCATTAAAAAGCTAAATTAAAAAGCTTAAACAAAAGTTTTTAAGTGTCATTTCCTTCCCCCCCCCCCCTTTTTTTTTTATGCTAGTTATAAGATCAAAGAGAGGGATAGAAAGAGTGTATTGTGTTTATAAGCAGTGAACATCTGATGAGATTTATAGTGATTGCCAATATCACTGTAATGCCCTTTGAACCTAATGTCCCCAATTACAAATATATATATAAAGCATCCTATGAGCAAACAGCAGTGCAAAAAACTTTCCAAGGTACAAAGTTAAGTATATTCAAATCCTGTTAACTTTGGCAGGAGTGTGACAGTTACTGAGAACCACAGTGGACTTCCCAGTTCCCAAAGTTTTCTGATGATTGCTACCACACGTTTTCAGTGACGGAGGTAGACTTTTTGTTACTGATCAAAACCATTTTGCTTCACTCCATGTTTATGCTTCTTAGATTCATTAATACATCCCCCAAAATTAAGATGAAATGACAGCATAAACACACATTTCTTAAGTTCCAAAAGTAATTGGTTGTGCCAGGCCACATTGATGCCACAATTGTGTATCAGATCTTCTAGCAGTATGCACAGATGGAAAATAAGCAACATTACTATCAAATTTGCAAGGAGTCATACAATTGAAAATTGTTCCCATACAACTTCCATCTCTGATTTAAATGTTTGCCTTATGTCTTTACAGTGCATGTCAACAGGATCTGGGAGCATACACTTATTCAAACTGTCATCGTAATGCTATCAATGCTATCAGAAATTCATACCTCCAGTGAAATAACTAAATGAAATAACCTTAAATGTTTTTCTCAGCACAAGTAATTTCTCTCTTATTCAGCATTGCTACCTAGTGAAAAATCTTGCATACTTGTTTACTGCTATACAGTACACTGGACTGATGATTTTTTAATTGGAAAAATCTTCTACAATGTAATTTCCTGTTGGTTTTCTGTTCCCCTTGTATTGTATTTCCAATGCACACCCCCAATTCACTTGCCATGTTTCCAAATTTTTCATATAACATATACAAATTTATGTCTTATATCTAACCATACTGATCAGTTTAGACCTAGCTCATTTTCATAACTGCAGATTTTCCACAGGTTCTGGCCTAATTACTGTGACATTGCAATAAGATCAACACTTTTCAATGATCTTTTTTTTTTTTTCCAAACTGTATGTAATATTTATTTAAAGGAAACCTTCCTAAATTCTTCTTGGAACAAGAGCTAACATTACATTATTAGTATATAAGGACCTCAAATCTATCTTTGATTTGATGAGAATTTGCTGAGACAACCATAAAGTTACCTCCACTTCTGCTGTATCATTATATTTCCACTTCTTGCAAAAATACAAATTCCGCCTTAACACATTCCTTGGACCCGTTTTTGCAATGCCAAATAGGTTTTCACTTCCAATGATGTTGAATAAACAAGATGGATACTCTTCCCACTGAATTCATCATGATAATGTACTCTCTCCCATATAATATAGTTAAAACTGCAAAGAGCTGTCAACAGATGTAAACACAGAAATAAGAAAACAGACTCCAAACATTTATATTCTGTCCTACTCAGGGCAAAGAGATAAAAGCTGAAGCCACTGCTGTCTCATGCAAGATCTATTACCAGAAAACAACCTACTTCTTCAGGAATGAGATTTTCCAATATAGTCTATTTACTGATGCTTGGTAACGTGGTAAGAGCCCAGATAACCTAGATTGAAAAAGTGGAATATGGACGACTAAGACAGGCCCAGAAGAAAGGCAAAAATTCATTCATTTTCAAACATCCTAACAACGCTTCAAAGAAGAGAATACTGTTCAATCTGAGAGTTGAATTTTACGCTCCTTTAACAATTATCTGAGAATTGCTAAAGAAATTCCCTGGTACAGGTATTGGTGACTTCAGCCAGGTCATATTGGGAGATTACAATATAAAATGGGAGGGCTAAAATTGAAAAGTGCTGTAAGTAATCTTTTTGCTGTCCTCACTAGTATTTTCATGACACTTATCCAGTTGAATTCCATCCCACATCCTATTATATCCCAATCTTTTACCAATAGGTCTTCAATTTAAATGCACAATGAAAATGCTGTCTTGTTTGGAGCATCAGCTTATGATAAGTTTCAGGCACAGAAAGTGAAGTCACCATGATGAAACTCATAATCACTGGTCACTGCAGCACTTCTCTTCTCAAATACCATTGTCTCAGACCAACTATAAAACTGCTTCAAGCCTGGGAAGAAGAATATACTTAATAACTGCCTTCCTCTGGAACAGTGAATCTCTCTACAGTAAAGACAAGGTGTTTTTCTTAGCAAACAATAAGATTTTCTCACAGACCTTTCAAAACTATGGAATGGATCCACTTGCCAAGTAACAAGCTTTAGAAATCTCATCACCTTTTATTCCAAGATCAAAGCACACTTCTTTGAGCTGCCCTTGTATAACTTTATGTACCAAAAGAGAATAACAAGTCAGAAAAAGTTCTACTAAAATAATCTGAACATACTTTTCCCTATGGGAATAACATTTGAAAAACAAATACTCCATGATATAGCTCAGCATCTTACTGAGAGTGCTCAGATACTGAATTAAGGAAGGCAATAAAAGAACTAGGACTGAAAGTATATACATACAAAGGTACCCATACAAGAAGAGTATCTCAAGGTGAAATATCTACAGACCAGAAATACTCCCCATTTAACCATATTTATTGTTTGACCTCTCACCTCTAGGTCAAAGTTCTGAATAGTTACAGATTTAAGTTTCCAAACAAAGCTATCCAATATTATTTAGAGAAATACCCTTGCAAATATTCTTACATACTTTTGCATGAAGGTACATTTTTCCCAGTCATTTTACTGGGAAAATCATATCACCTAGATTTAAGCTATGCTACATTCTTCAGAGTTTATTTATGCACACAAGCATTGCTTTCTTTTTTTTTATTTTTTCAATGCATCTGGAATTTTCAGGGACTAGATATTTATTGTAAAAAAAACCCTACATCTAGACTAGAAGAGATCTATCTAGTAAGTAAAGTTTTTATATAATTTATATCTTAAGATTCATATCAACTCTTACTAACATTATAAACCCATCTGCTTCATTTGATTTTATCCCTTTGATTTTCTCTGATGGTGTTTTAAATCCCCTGTCATTTTCTGTTTTCAGCCACATGTCTACCATATGTATTGCATAAAAATAAAGGTTATTTTTCTACCACCCACCTATAAAGACTATTTAGCTACCAGAGAGTGCTGAAAATTCTGCTTGGGAGTTTACTCTAAACAGAAGATAATCAACCTGTGAAAAGCCAGTCTACAATATAAAATAAGAATCTTAAAAGTTGGCAAACAGAAGATGACCACTTGACCAAACAAACATGTTATTTATTACCTACCCTGGAATGAGAATCAGGTCTCCAGAGATGAAGGACTAGGGCACTAAGCCCTGATTCTAGGCCTGGGAAAACTATTTGACTCGGCACATTGTTTACTGAATTTAATCCTTTCTCTGCTTCCTGGTTGTCCAAAATTCAAAGAACACTTTGGCAGTACTGAAGTTCTAAATAGCTTTAGGTTCAGCTGGAAGGATTCCACTTAGTGGATGTGTCACACTTGCAGAGATTGCTATTATTTAAGATAGAAAGTATCTTCATTCTACAGTGTTCCTACAGCAATCTAAGTTTGGATGGCACAAAAAAACAACACTATCCATCATCTCAGATCTCCTTCCTTGAAACATTCTTACAAACATGGCATTCAATATTCAGTGTGAAAGTATAAGTTCTGAGCTTTGTTTCTTAAAGGTTTCTCTTGCTCATCATAACGTATTCAGAATACATTACTAAAATGCGTTATTTCCAGGAGTAAGCTTCTAAAGAAATGTTGTTGTTTTTTTCTGCCATACTGCAGCACAGTTCAGAAGTGTGCAAAACAACAAACAGAACAAATTATTTAAATAACAAATGTGTACATTTTTTGTTTATATGTAGTTCTGTATGACAAGAAATAATTTTCTTGTTTTGGTGAGATAAATCTGATGACACACTCTTGAAATATATTTTTGCTGTATGCCACTTTTATCTCCTTTGTAATATTCTCTAATGTGACTGCCAGAATGCTGTTCTAATTTGGGGGATAATTTTCTATATGAGAACTGACAGAATGAAAATAAATTCAAAGTTCCAGGAAATAATGAGTTCCTGATTATGTGTCTGATTACTGTCAGCTCAAGGAATGTGTGGAGTTCAGAAATGGAGGACACCACTTTTCCTTTCACCAAACAGGGAGCCCTGAGTTGAAGGCACAGAGAGAAGGGTTTCAAGTAGTTTTAAATTGTCTCCAGTTCTACATGAGAGTTATTTTGAGGTCATGTTCACGTTTCTAGACTGCATAAGAATCTCTGGTAGAGACATCTGAGTCTTATCTGCCTATTTCTGGCTTTGTTTGAGAATGTTTATATTATTCAATGTGGGAGACTTGAACTCATGACAAGGAACATGATAAATTTTCTTAATCAAACTGGGTATCAAGAGGTGGTCTGTCATCATTTCCCTTTTGTTGCACTGTGAAAGAAAGCAAATAAGGAGCATCTAGTGTGATCCCCACTTCTGTTTCAAGTCTCCCCACCAAGTCATTAAACATTCTCTGGCCTTTGTCAACAGCCTGGTAAACATCCAGAGAAAGAATCAGAATAAAATAGTTTATTTAACATTCCTCTCCTCCAACTGCTGATTAGGATAAATAGTTTGGATAAAAAGCCTATCTGATCCAAAAATCACAAAAAGAAAGGATTCAGCTATCAGCAAAGTTTAGATTTGGTTTCAAATATTTTTAAACAGCAAAAGAGTTTTTTGTGCTCTTTGATATTTTCTCCATCCTCAGCACATCATGTTAGCACCGTGTCAAAGCAAAACATCAACATCAAATGATCACTGGGTAAACTCCAGTGAACTGGAGTGAAAGGCTGGAGGCTGAAATTCCAGGCACAATATAAAATTTGGAAAGAAGCCAGAACAGAGTTCTTTTTAAACTGCCTAAAATGCTGAGGAATTGATACCTAGCAAATCCCTTCATTGACTTAATAGTTTGGAAATTGTTAATTCTGGTCAGATTGATGAGTCCTTTGAGCCAGGATCATTTCCTCCAACAGGGAAAAGTGTCAAATGCTTCAAAGAAAAACAGAATCTTCTTCCTCCAGCCACCTTCATGCTCATCCATAATGAAAACAAAGCAACACTATGCCTAAAAGAAACCATCTACCTAGCATGCAGCAACTTGTGGTCAGCTCAGGAAATGAAACAGAATTCAGGACTGCTTTATATTTTTAGGGTGGACAAAGTGATTTTGTAACCCTAATCTCCACACTTCAAAATACTGGGGGGCTGGATAGCCCCCAGTGGTTAATTATGTGCCCTGAAAAATATTTATTTTTATCTATAGTAAGCTTGTTGCCATTTAAATTTTCCAACTGTCCAACTGCTCTTGTAATAGCTTATAGCAAACAGAAGCAGCCAAATGATCTTAACAGCATTTAGAATGATAGTGTCAGATGTTTTGCTGCTGTAGATTAGAGTAGCTCTATTGCATTCAAATATCATTTAAAATATTGAATAAGTAAACAAGTCTTAAATGCCCTGTCTCTCTTTGAGCTTTGTAAGAAACAGTCAATCAACGTTTCTTTTTTTTTCTTTTTTTCTTTTTTTGTATGTCATATATGTTTAATAACCCTTAAACATTGGGTCAGATCATCAGTTAACATAAAGCAGCAAAGCTGAAGTTATTGGATCAGTTTACACAACTGAGAATGTTGCCTGTGGCTTTCCCACAGCAATAAAGTTAGACCACATACCCACTTCAGCTGAAATATCTGAAAACATCTAAATGATCTGCATTTTTAGCTCCCTTTAACAGGAATTGGGCATAATCTTATCCATCTATCTGATGGGCAATTTCTATTTGTAAAGCACATATCCCCATGTTGTACACACTCACTAGAATGACAGATGGCAGAAGACAGAACTCCACAAAGGAATGCTTTTTTAAATATGATCTTTTATCAAGTAACTGTAAACATCAAATTTGATTACACTTCTCAAATAGCAATTGGTGCTGAAACTTGAAATAGTGAACTCATTTCTAATTTTAAAATTGTATACTATTAAATTTCTCTTGAGAACAAGTTAAACAATGTTGGCACATTAAATAATTCATAGATTTAGATTTCATGGTTAATATAATAGTAAAATAGGATTAATAGAACAACCTAAGAGTGAAGAAGCAGTTAAATATAGGTCAATTTTCATTTTTCCTGTTGTTTATGAAAAGAAAATTAAGATTACCTTTTTCAAAACCACTTATAGGAAGTGGCTACAAGCCTGTACCATTGACTGAAGCAGAGAGATTGTCACTAAATTCACCACTGAAAATAATTCATTTTCCCACAATAACTCTGAACATCAAGAGAACGCAAATGACAATCTGACATGGATGAGGAAGTTCAGGCAATGTATACCTGTTCGACAGTCCTGTGAGTTTTTTTTTTTTTGTTTTGTTCTGGTTTTTTTTTTGTTTGTTTGTTTGTTTTTTCATTGAATGTTTCCATAGGTGTTCAAAATACAGCTCCATGTGACATTCTAAGTCATCTGCCTATGTGAGTCTTCTTGTCTCTCCAGTCTACAATGCACTGTAAAAGATGTAACATGACTTCCCAGAGCCTTGGAATGGAATCACTTTAAAATCTTACAACTTTATCAGTAGTTTCAAAAATAGTCATCATCTTCCTGAAAGCTACAGCTGCCTTCTCTCTTTTAGTAAGTTTTTCTTTCTTAGAGTTAGGAGAGATGTCTGAAAACATAGGAACAAACTGCACAAATGCTGGAACCAGAATGCAAAGACAGAGAAATATGGTCTCCTGAAATAAAATATTTGAAAGGCAACTATTCTCACAGCAACAGGGAGTCCTAAGGAGTATTTCACCAGGATGGAGAGAGCAACACCTGTTGGCTACTTCATGCAAAGAATTTCATGCATGTAATTTAAAGTAGGGCCTGGAAAATACACGTATAAGGACAGCGTGCTCTCATTTCAGTGAGAATATGTGGGAAAACTCAATTCTAGTATTTTGACATTAATTCTGAATCAGAATGAAAACAGAAACATTATTCAGGAAATAGGAAGTTTGAGACTTCTCACTTCAGAGTCAACCTCCTGTACTTTGGCATTTCATTTCATAAACTACTCCAAGAATTCTCCAAGGCAGCTCAGCCCTAAGCAAAGACCCTAGCACATCATGGGAGGATGGTCTGGACTGGCACAAAGAGAGTGTAGAACTCTAGCTTCCAGTGAACATCATTACAGCTCATCCTGCTGAGTGGGGAAAACAAAAATAAATAAATAAGAGAATCAAATCAAATAAAGAAAAAAATAAATCAAATATATTGCCTTATCTGGCAAACAGGAGGGTGAAATTTTTGGTTTGAGTTCAACATTACTACCTTAACATTTTAATATTGACTTCTCATATTCACCCTTATATTTAAGAAGACATTTTAGTTGAATTTTAAAAAGCAATTTCTATGATAGTAAGGTTTGTTTACATTTTTTCAGCTAGTTCCATTCATCATAGTGGATCTAAGAGGAAAAAGAAACAGCAGCTGTATGCTGCTGCTGAAGGTGAGGTATACTGTGGTACAATAATAAGCAGATAGCAAAAAAGAGAGGAAGCCAGCTATCATTTCTTATCTGCGATAGTGAGCCTGGAGCTGGATTTCCCTAGGAACATTAAAAAACAAATAAACAAAGAAATATATGTATTTTTTCCCAAAAAGTGGTATGATTTAAGGATTAAGCAACAGAACAGCAATATAAAAAGTGCTAGTTAAACTGGGTTATTTCAGTTTTCAATTGATAACTTGGAAAGAGTTTGTTTCAAATTGTTGTATGTCATCTGCAAAATCACTGCATATACATAAAAAAACCTTGGGGAAATAGGAAAAAGGGAGAAGAATTGACCAGTGGAATTCCTTGTGAAAGTATGTTTAAATATACTGAGGTTTAACACAAACCAAAAAGAGCCAGGAAATTCTAACGTAAGCCTAACAACTCCATCCTGAACCCATGCTGTTGAGAAAAATAAAAGGAACCACGCTGAGATTTCAGAACAGATCTGCAACTTTAACTGAGCTTCCTGGTTCCTCTGCCTTTGTTAAACATGTTTAATGTTAACATTTGAATAGTTACTGTATTTATAACTGTTAGTAATAACTCAATTTTGCAGCCTTACTATAGGGTAGGTTCATTTGCTGCAGCCAAGGCACTGGGTTTAAGCACTTTTCATGATGTTTCTTGTGTAAACAAACATTACTGAAACTTTGTGAAGGATTGGTTTTATGGCAGCTTCTTTATATTGTGTCATACCTAAATAAATGTGGGTTCTTCCAGTTTGTCTCCCTAGGATGATGCAGTATTTTTCATTTTAGTAGATTTAAATAAATCATCATGGTAATAATTTTATATGTATGCCAAAATGATCATCTCTGATTATTATTTCTACATTTATAGTGATATATTTTGATTATTTATGGTCATTAGAAATTATTAGTGAGCTGGCATTTTCTTTTCAGTTTTGCTTTTTTATCTTTATGTTTGATCTTGGATATGCTATGGGCATCAATGTGCTTCTTCAATGTGCTTATCTGTGATATTTAAATAATATTTATGATAATGATGCTTATTTTGCACATTTGTTTTCTTTTCTAATGATTATTTCATTCACAGTGAACACTCAGGGAAAAGAAAGTTTAAAACTTGCTCAACTAGATGAAAAAGTTATTTTAAAATTCTCCAGTGAAAGTGAGATCATTCATGCTCATATTCTGATTTAGTAATGACACTCATCCAGTCAGAAGATAGGAGCAAAACCATGCTATTCTGCCAGTCAACAATAAGCAATATTATTATGCAATATGAGTGTTCAAATTCAGACAGCTCACCACAGCTTGGATTTTATTTTATCAGCTAAATGCATTTGCATACATTAAAAAAAAAAAATCACATTGTTTCCACTGGTATATTGAAAGCAGAAAATGACCAAACAATATTTACTGAATTATCCGTTGAGTTTTCCCTTCAACTCTCATCAGCAACTGAGCCTTTTCCCACCAGATTTGGACCACTTCAACAGTTCTCTTCCTAAAGTACATGCCCATATAAGCTGATTCTTGATCATCCTTCGATCAACATTTAAGCACCTGACTAGCTTTATAAAAATGTATGCCTTTGTTTCACTCAATGATTTAAAAAAAATTGTTTTTCTTCTAATTTGACCACCTGTTTGCTATTATGCTGAGTTCAGTGTAGGTCTCAATAAAAACATTTCTACTGTTGGCTGACCAAATGGACAGTGATTACATAACTGCTGCAGCTTGATAGGTGCAGAAGATGAGTATGTGGAAAAAGTGGCAATGTGTTTTGCAGATTTAAACAAAATGAAACAAAGCAACAACAACAACAAAATTTAAAATGATTTGTTCAAAAGCAGATATTCAGTCATCATTATCATTATGGTTATGTTTTATTCTGATAGACAATGTATGAATATTAAGCATAAGAGAGTCCTTTTCCTGAAATCAAAGGAGGCAAGGTATCTCAGAATAGAGCAGAACTCAGTGTTGGGGGATAGAACTGATCACAGAAAACAAATCAGAGAAGGAACAAATCAAAAAAGACAAGGGCATATGTGAAAAAACTCTCAAAGGATGGGAGGAAGCAGGAGAAATTTGGAGCTAACAGTCTATTTGCTTAGTGAGAGAATCTAGTCAAAAGCATGAAAAACAGCCAAAATCATCATCATTTTTGTTTATTTTATTAGGTTTTCTTTGTCAGTAAGTATGAGCAAATGCTGCTGAACTTCTATACTGAAGAATAAAAATATTTTCAGACACAGAAGCCTCACATATATCTGTTGTACCTCCAAGTGTGGGACAAAATATGATCCAAGGGTGTAACATAGTTCTACAACGAGTGAGTAAAGAAAAATTATACATTCCACAAGTCTTTTAAAACATAGTACTGGCATCTAGTGAGCAAAGCATCAATTTCTATTGGGAAGAAATTCAAAAGTGGTATTGAACATTGAATTAGATAGAAAAAAACAACACATAGGAGTTAAAAACACCTCCAGTAATTAAGGGACGAATCACAGTTCTGACCAGAAACTACATCACATGAAAGATCAACGTGTAGGTTGCATCATAATAAAGAATGTAAGAAATGGAAACATTCCTAGACCACACTACTTCTGCTCTGTCAGCAAATTGAAAATAAAAAATAAAAAAATAAAAAAAAAAAAAAACAAAGTCCATCTCCTCCACATTCCCAGTGGCTTGTTTGCTTGTTTTAGTAACTTCTCTCTGCCTACATAGAAAAAGACGACTACATTTTCACAGATGGAAATAAGTAACTCTCTTCTGCCAGGATTTGGCAACTGCTGCCCCATATTGGAAGATCTGGGAACTCTAACTTCAGCAAATTGTGCAAAATGTATGTATGTTATACAGCATAGTTTGTCTTGCAAAGTAACAAGATATTCAGTAAAGGGAACTGATTTATGCAACAGTTTTGAGAAAATTCTAGAACTGCAAGGACTGATTCAGACCACTTTTTTGAAATGCACAGTATGTATCAGTACATATGTTTGCATCATCTTATTACTGAACATGAAGCAATGTAGTGAATGCACAGTTTTCCTAAGAGCTGTTATTCATCCCTGGACATTTGGAGTCCTGAAGCTGCAGAGCTGCCCAGTTCTACGTGAATATGAAGAATAATTCCACACTTATGTCCTACAGCACACCATTCAAAAATGTGCTTTTCAGTCTCACAATATGGACTATATAATGCATTAGGTGAGAATAAAAAAAAATAATAATAATAAAAAAAAACAACAACGTAATATAGCAAAACAAAGGCAAAACAGGTGCTGTGATACCATAAAGGAGTCTTGCTCTAAAAGGTTATAAAATTGCTGGAGGGCTTTTAAGGCTTGCTTGAGGCCCAGATTACAAATATATTCTTTTCTGCAATAAATTGGAAAGGTGTCCTGAAAATAAAGGATTACAATTTGGCTGTTTGGAATATAATAACCAAATTGTGTAAAATGGTTCCTTTAAATGTCCTATTGGTGGTTCTCCAGGTATTTATCAGACAATGTATCACCTGCCTTTTACATACAGAGAATGTAAGGAGTATATTGCCTATTTCCTCAGGCTCATAACAGATTTTTGGCAACAATGGAACCAATACCCATTTCTACTTTCTCTGTGCTTAAGCATGAGAGTGGTTGACCTGGCATCTCATCCAAACTTGCACTATCAGGTCTTGATATTGATTATTTTTCTAGCTTTTAGTCTTATGTTTTTCTTGCATCTACTGGGTTGCATCCCTCCTTTCCCCTTGGAGAGGGAGAAAAGCAAGCAAGCAACTAATTAATAATAATAATTAAAAAAAAAAAAGTCAAGGCAACTCTAAACATATCAAGTTACCTTTCTGGTTTACATCACCCAATGTGTTATCATTTTGCTGAAGCCCTGCATGTGAAGGACCCACTTTCCTCCCAGCCCTGGGGCAGTGATTGAAACACAATGTACTCCTATGAGCAGACTGCACCTTTGGAAGGTCTGGAATAGCTTTTCTGGAACTTCTCACTTCAATCTATTTTGAATAGATTTCAAAGTATAGATAATGAGATTGGCTGTAGCAACAGAAGCTCTAACATTCCCCAGGTGGAACATGGGACTATAAACCTGGAAAACTGCAGACTTGCCTGATGTTTATATACTAAGGATGAAGTTTGTACTTTATTGATATTGTTGGGAATTTTTGTTACCACAAAACATATTTTCTGGTATATGATTCTGAAGAGATTAATGTCAACACAATGACAAACAAACAAAAAAAGTTTCTTTGGATGTGTAAAACTGGGAATATTAAGCAATGACAAGGAAGTTATCTCCAGCTGCTGTTATGCACAGTATTCATAAGACAAGTACTCGACTTTACTCGTGTCTGTGCTTTAGGGAGGATATCAAATATTGCAGTTCAAAGGAGGGTCACAGAAATGTTATGGGGCCTGGAAAACAAGATTTTTCAATTAGGGCTTTAGAAGAGCAGTTTAGCAGACAGAAGCTCGAGCACAAATTACAGGCACACACACAGAGAAATTCTGATAAGAAGCTTTTCAACCCTGTTGACAAGGACTTTGCAAGATATTTTCTGGACACTAATTTAGTGAAATTCAATCCCCGAACATGTTTGTCAGGGAAAGTGACTAAACATATGCAAAGCCAAGGACTGTGACATAAACTTTCTAAGGTGAAACTGAATCTCTGTAATAAAATTTCACTTTCATTGAGCCTTAAGGAAAATTTCTCTTGGCCTCTTCTTCCACAGATAAATATGTTGGAACAAGGATGAAGGAGTAGTGAGGGGACGCTGAGCCAAATGGAACTGCAGTTCTTTCAGATGTCAGAACGGATGGATCTATATATCCTACGTCCCCTCACCTTAGATACACCCATAGATATTGCACCTCCATGTTATGTTACACATTTAACACTGCAAGGTTTCAGTCTCTCACATAATAGTCAGGAAGAATTATTTCTTCTCTGCTTTATACAGCATAATTTCCTTCTTTTTTCATTTTCTTTTTTTATTGTTGTCTTACTCTTACACATCAGAAAAAGACCACAGCAGGGGATGGGTTGTTATGACAGAAGAGAAAGATCTTTCTGGACCCTGGCCAGTTCATCTCACTAACATCCTCTTTCAGATCACACTTGTGGGCTCTAGAGGCTGGGAGCTCCCACAGGGGCTCCCCAAGGATGATCAGGGCTGGGGCTGGTGGTTAGGACAGAGACAGAGCACACCTGAGGGTTTGTGGCAGGACTAGGGCTGGGTGAAATCAGGCTGGGAGGAGCACGGCAGTCCTATCTCTGGGAATCAGACATCTCCTTGAAGACATAGATGAGCCAAGGCCAGGATGGACCATCAGCCTGTGGGTGGGTGGACCCAGCTTGGTGCCCTATGTAAATAAAAAATTTACTGAAAGGATTGAAAAGGTAGGCATCCCTCCCAGATGCTTATGGAGATCCAAGAAAAGAAACAGAGTACTAAGCCCCTCCTGTAGTAGCCAAAAGAACAGATTCTGACTGGGAAAAGAAGTTGCTTCCCTCCATTGGATGGGTGATACAACATCCTTGCTCTAAAACACACTCTGACAGAGTCCCTGTACAATCAACCAGAAAGCTTCTGAACACACTGATGTGCAACCTCATCTCCAGCTTCAAGTCAGCCAGGGAGCAGACCCCATTTTTCTTCTTATCAGCTGGAGAAACTGGACATGGCAAAGGTTAACCAAATCAGCTAGTCTATGTCCACGAACAGGAGGCAATATTTCAACAGTTATTGAAAGGAAATTGAAACAGTAGGGTCTAAATTCTTTGATTGTGAAACCAGTGATGGCCTGCCAGTTCTTCGACCAACTCTGTCCTTGTTTACAACGCCCAGACAGGTCCAAAGTATGCAAGCTGATCTCAGTCCCCAGTTGGAGACCATTTAGCTGCTTAAGCTAAAAGTAAATGAAAATAAAAATAAAATAAAAAGCTGCCACTTTGTGAAACCTCTGCATTAGCTTCAGACTTGGGGAGCTGAAGCTGCCAAGGTAAATTCCATCCAGGCTCCATCCAGTGAGGCTAATTTCCAAATCCCTTTAGACAGCTGTAATTTTCCAGGACCTGCTTTCATTCTTCAAAGAGTACCTGAAATCTCAGTTGTATCCCTTTCTTTCTATCCCAAGGATACCGACCAATGAGCCTGACAGTACACTGAGACAAAAACGGGTGCTGAAAATACTTGTGCTTCCTTAGCTATCTTTGTTCTAGAGACTTATTAGAAAGTAAGGATTAACTAATAAAATAAACCAGCTTTAAATCTTTTTCTGTCCACTGGAACTTTTTTTTTTTTTCCAGGCTACTGTTAGGCATCATACAGGTTTGTAATCCCTGTGCAGAATCGAATACTCTTCAAAATGAAGTGAATTACTTGGCAAAAACAGACAGATTTCACAGTGGAAATACTGAAGTTATTTTAATTCATTTTTTGTCATCTAATTTCCTTTGTTTCTTTAACAGTTTAAAAAGCCAAAGGAAAAAAATTGTCACAATTTAAGTGAGAGGGACTCATAATTTATAACTTTTTGACAGCAATCACAGGGAGTCACAGGAAGACAGAAGATTGGAAGTGCTGATACCTGGAAAGATGCATATAAATAACAGCACGTGCCAAAAGGTATCTCTTTAGGTTTCTATTCATTTTTCAACCTCTTTTAGTAATTATTGCATGATGTTCCCAATCCTTGGAACACTTCCCTTCCTCTTATTAGTATCAGCAGTATAGACCTCTCAGAAAATATCAACTGGAAGTCAGGAAGGAGTCCACTAGACTACCAAGTCTAAGTTCCCCACTCTGTTCAAAGGACAGGGTAACATTTTCATGAATAAATTATAGCCTTAGCTACTGAGTAGCTTAATGATCCCACTTCCATCTCGGTCTTTCAAATTTTTCCTCCCTCTTTCTTTCTCTCCCATCCATACCCCTTTTTTAAAAGCACAGAGAAAAGTTTAAAGAATGCCATACAAACCAAATTTATTGCTTTAAAAAATCATCTTTGAATCAAAAAGTAGGATTTGAAAGAAAAAAAAGATAAAATACAGTATCCAATAAAACCAAGTCATTAAAATAGTACCAAAGTCCTTTCTTTTTTTTTTCTTTTATTTAATAGAAAAATCTTGATTTTTTTTTTCTCCACACTCATCTTTTCAACATTATACTAGTTCTGGAGAAGAAAGTAAGTAAAATAATTGTAAAAAAATGAACATGAACAGAAAATGCCAAACAATTTTGTGTCTTAGTTCAAATAGGGAGAGGAAAGACTACAGTGACAGACAAGTTCTGTGACCTAAGATGTAATTAATCTCACTTAAGTACATTACAGAGTTTTTCTCTTTAACAGCCAATGCTCCTTTAAGAATTAAGGGAGTATTTTGACCCTAAGGATAGAATCACAGAGAAGCCTCCCAGCATAGTATGATTAATTAGCCTTTTTTAAAAAGTAGTGGGTAGAATAAAGATTAGACTCCAGGACCAAGTACAAAACAATAGCTTGTTTTATTCCCTGCAGTTTTAATGCATGGAGATGACAGTCTCTTCACAAATGTCTCACTTAGATGGTGCTCCAAGCCCCAGGTCAGAATTAGAAAAAAAAAAAAAAAAGAAAGAATGGGTAAATCAATGACAGTAATATTCATGCCCTTTGGTTTCATGGCAGTTACTCACAGATTTGAAAATACCAGGACTGTATAATCTTTTCCATGGATTGTTCCTATGGTTTCCACTGACAGTTACGGGAATCACAGAATCATAGAATGGCTCGGTTTGGAAGGGACCTTAAAGATCATCTAATTCCAACCCCCCTACCATAGCCAGGGATGCCACCCACTAGATCAGGTTGCTCAGGGCCCCATCCGTCCTGGCCTTGAACACCTGTGGTGGACAGAATCTACTGACTACTAAAAAGTTTCTGTCAAGTTTTAGTTTCTGAAATATGTGTGTTGCCTTTCAGCAGATTGAAGACTTTTATCAATGAAGGTGATCATTTCGTTTGATGATGAGGAATGACTGAAGGATATGGAATTGAGTAAAAGGATATGGAAGGATATGGAAATGAGTAAAAAAAAAATATATTAAGCAGCACATTTTAGCTCACACTTAAACCTATGGAGAAGTTATTACAGCACTGTACAGGGATCCATGGAATCTCCAGTTTAATTCTAACCACTTAGCTGCTAGATAACTTAGATTGCCTACGTTTCTTTATCTACAAAATAGGGCTCAGGATAGGATATTTTTATAAAGTGTTTTGAGATTTCAAAGTCAATATTATACATAAAGGTGAGTTATTTTTACTATAGACAAAGCCATTAGAGGAGAAATTTATTTTCTGCATAAATCAGTCACGGTTTGCCAAACCTGTAAGATTTTAAGATTTACCGTATATGGAAAAAGGCTCTATTTGCAAGCTGGTCTGAACAAGAATTCTTTTTCTGGTGTGTAATTTCTATTGTTCACTTCTATTTATTGTAAAGGAAATAGATCATATTGTACCAGGCGCAAAGGTGGTATTAGCTAGTAGGTGCCTTTGCTATTGAAGTAATAAATTACCAAGTTTTTATATCAGCTTTACTAAAGAGGTAACTGTGTTCATACACTGAACAAATGAAGCATTGTTTCAGAGAAGAGATTCTGATTCAGAAGGGATTCTAAATTTCATTGCACTGAAGTGATAAAAGAATCACTTTCTCTTCTGTACTACATGATAATATACAATTACACATAGAAAAAGCACACACAACTAGACATTCCCACCTGAAAGAGATAGAAATGGAACATCTATATTTATACCATCATAATCTTTCCACATTTCATCTTAAAATAAATGTTTCTGATGCTGTTGTATTTAGACCCCATAGCAATGAGACAGATGAAAAATTTTTTTTTTTGTATTGATTTGTTAAATTACATTGTCTACACATTTGCACACTGACTATGCTTCTTTTTTTCTCTCACTTTTTGGCCTATGTCATTTTATTTCCACGCAAAGAATTTGGCCCTTTGGTGCATTACAGAGAATCCAAGGGACTAACCTTTTAGTGTTGGGAAACAGCTAATGTTCCTGCCAGGGAGCTAAAGCTGGAGTATCCCTTTGTCATGGCCAAATTTATGACATGGATCAAAAACTATAAAAAGCTGTGTTGCATCCTGCCATTAAGGAGAATTAATATTTTCAGTGGTATGTTAACCAAAGTTTTTCCAGTGTCTCTCGTTAAAAGCAGATTGTTGACTTTTCATCCTGGTGTGCCAAACATTTTCACTGAAACCCTAACAAGACTTTCATCTTACAACCATTATTTCTTAATGGACTTGGATAGGGGTAGTGTATGGGAATGGATTTCCTTTTCAGCTCAGCGCAATGGCCCATCATTAGTGTGCTGGGTCTTGGAGAACCATTACACATGCAAACATTTAAAGTATTTCCAGGGTAACTACTTTTCTTTCCTGAAATGCAATTCATGTTTTATCTATTATATTTAAGCAACATTTGGTCACATTTCATGTTTCAAGTATCTCTAGTATGATCACTTCTCATTCTGCTGTATAGTAAAAGTCATAATGAGTGAGATCATGCACAAAAACATTTTTTTATGGACTGTATTTTGCAGAACTTTCCCCTCATCTTGGGCAATAAATCTGTCTCTAAAACCACGAACCCCAAATGCTGACCATTTGACAAGAATACTGTATGACGACATCACTTGCCACTTATTTCTTATTATTGAGTAGATTATTGCCTTCATACTCAGGAAAAAAAAAAAAAAAGAAAAAAAAATACTACTACTGTTTGCCCTTTCAGTGCTTCTGTTTTTAGTGATATTCTATTAATTCCTGTTTTCCTACTAGTAATGCCCTCATATCTGCCACTAAACAGCACTCATTTGCTTTGCAGGACTGTATTTTTTTTTTTCAAGCTGACAGCAGCAGTGTCAACTGCTTTCAAAAGTTGCCTATTCCTCCCATTAAGCCCTTTCATTCCTAATATGTACTTCTAAAGATTCCTTAACAATTACATATACAGATGGAGTTTTGGAAACTTTCAACCTTTGATGGTATTTTGAATCATGGCCCTATTGGCAGCAAATGAACTCAAAGTAACAACCCTGGAGTGTGATACCATCAGTTCTAAGAAGCTGTGTAATATTTATATGTCTTCATTCAGACTTTATATCAAATGTAACAGGCTTTGCAACCTTCATTAAGAAAAGCTGGCACCCAGAGGTTACCATATGTTCCTCTTTTTAGACTAGAGTTTAAGTGCAGATGTATATTTATTTTTCCACTCTACAGTCCTCCCTGAACTGTTCTTACTCCAAAGCTAATGAAACCATTGCTTTAATCCCCACTGGCCTTCAGGGTACATCATATGGTCCTTACTACTTCAGAATTCTTTTTAGTGTGCTTTCTTTTTCCTTATTTCTGCAGTATTTATAATGTCCCAGTTCAAGGGGTTTTATTTTTTCTATGGGCATCGGGGAAACTAAAACCTCAGTACCACACTGAAGGTGCAACTGAAGAGAAATCTGTCTATATCAGACACAGAAAAGCTCATTCCCCACCCTTTCCCACTTGCCTGGAATTCTCTCAATTAGCTGACCATCCAGGACAGCCTTCCTTTAATAACAGACTTGTTGGACATTTTTAAATTGGGCTGCTCACAGTTCTAAGCCAAAGATCCTTCTTGTAATCCAGCTATTGTTTATTTATACAGCATAGTTACTGAAGACATCTAAATTCTGAACCCAAGGTTATTACTTAAGGCTTTGTGATAGGCACTAGCCACCTTCCATATAGCAGAAGGATGTATCTGAAATTTCTATTATTAATCTTTCCGCATTGTAATATTTCAAAATTTACTTCAGGCCTGATCCAAATGCTGTTTGAATTAGTGAAAGCACCACAAATACAGTGGGCATTTTTTTTCTGATGAGGAACATATTCCAATTCATTTGAGCTATGGACTCTATCCCACTGCCTTGATTCAGACGAGTAACCTTTAGTCAGAATAGCAAATGTAGGACATGCTGGAGGCCTTAGGGTTATTGCTGAAAATAACGGCTACACATTTGGCCCAATTTTCTTCTTTCCTTTTATGCAGTGGATATTTTGCAAGAGATGAATGCCTCTGTGCTTGATACTAGTCTATAAGATTAAACTTTTATACTATATTTTATACATCGGCAAATCCCACTGAACTCATTCTATTTTATGCTTCTTCTTAGAGGAGACTATTATATGTAAGCTGAATCTCTTAACTATATCAAATCCAATATAAACACCCTCTTTATAAGACACACCTCACTCTAATGCTCAGTGTGGAACTCCTAGCAAAAATTATAAATGGAGTGCTTTGTTCAGGCATTTAACTCTTTCATTCCTAATATCAAATCACAATGCTTAAGCTGTTTTTATTTTGCACTTGAAAATAAATATAAAGGGAAGCCATAACTTAACCCATATGATGTGTTTGAGCAAATCTGGGAGAAGATTTTAACAAGAGACAAAAACTTAGGATGTGACCTAGCCAAAGTTTTGAGTTTTTTTAATCTCATTTTTTCAGAGGGGTGTAATGGGGAGCTGGGAAGTAATGGGGGGAAGGGGAACGTGCTAAAACTTTGCTAATTGTTGGAGAATTCAAACCTGTTTTCGTTTATTTGAAATTATTACATAATGGAAGTGGGACGCTATAATTCAACCCAAATGGACGACTTCAATAAGCGGGTGGAAATGATTCAGTACATTAAAGAGAAGCTGCTTCAATAACAAATCTTTATTATAATCAGGAGTGAAGTGGTTAATTTAAGTTTTTACTGAAAAACAGGCTGGCAAAAATGTTTCCAGGGATGTGGGGATTTTTTTTCCTTTTACTCAGTAGGGGTTTGGAGAGGAGGTTTGGAAGGGAAGGAGGGCTTCAGTTCCAGGATCCCCGCATTCCCACGAGTTCCATTAAGGAAGGGGGAAGGGCTTCCTGCTGAGGCAGCCATCTGCAGCTTTCTGTGAACAGCAGGAACCAAAGGCCTGGTAAAAGGAGAGTAAACCCAGGGTGACAATTTTGTCTGCATTCAAAGGCAAAATGTGGCTGATTTTTTTTATTAGTGGTATTATTACTATTACTATTATTATTAAGGAGGAGGGAGGGCTTCTCTGGCAGAATTAGCGGGACTATAATGGAATATTAATTATGAGTGAACAATAGCGTTGCAGGCAGAAAAGTGGCTAGCGCAAACACACCCTGACAGCCTCTCCTGGAATGCGCCGCCAACAGCAAGCTGGGATTGTCATCATCCAAGCTACTGTCGCTCTGCTGCAAACTATCTGGAGTCCATGGATGCATGTCTGAGGTCCCCTTAAGTTATTGCTTTCTAGGCTAGAGTAAATTAGACCTGGATTTTTGTAAAGTGCTGTCACTTAATACC
The DNA here is from genome assembly GCF_009769625.2 of Cygnus olor. Classification (NCBI taxonomy): domain Eukaryota; kingdom Metazoa; phylum Chordata; class Aves; order Anseriformes; family Anatidae; genus Cygnus; species Cygnus olor. The sequence continues at coordinate 31,171,923 of NC_049170.1, forward strand.
TATTTTATTAAGGCTATTTTTATGCCCATAATTTGAGACTAACACATCTGTTATTTCCTCCACTGCCTGGCTTTGGTGAACATTGCCTATGGAAAGTAACAAAGAGTGACACTGGAAAAAATAACAAGGGTGTTTTAACTTCCAACATCTGGAGAAAACAATATTAAGGAAACAGGAACAAATAGGTACGGTAGCCTACAAAGCAAAAGTCCAATTTTTAACAACAGGGCATAGTTTATACAGCACTGTAGATTTTTATTATTTTAGTCTGGGCAATCTAATACAAAAAATAAGGTTGAAAAATCTCATTAAAGAAGCAGCAGTTCCAGTTCTTGTTTAGGTCATCCTAATGCCAAAACCCCAGGTACACAGGGAAAAAAAATGCATAAGTATATAAAGGTACTAATATCCCTTCCAGAAAAGGGTTTCAAAATTCCATCCCAAAAGCTTCCTGTTATGTAGTTTTCAATTAAGTTTTATCACTGCAACATATATGTCCCTGGCTGCTACCTACAGAGATGCAGAAAATTCTACTGTATCATATGAAACTTCAAAACTGAATTAAGTATTCCTGTGGAGTGATAAATAACAAGATTAAAACAGCGGTGGTAGTTTTCTAAGGAAAAAAAAAAAAAGAGAGAGAGAGAGACAAATATAAAACCTCTTAATATTTGTATTCACATGATTGAATATAACAAAATAGAAAATATATCAAGAAATATTTTAAGGAAAGAGATGTATTTACTATACAAATATCTATTTGGAAATACCACAATTCAATACCACTGTTTTTTTCTTTTTAAATTTGATAGATTTATTTTTACAATGTGCATTCCTAAACCCTCCCATTTGTTGTCTGAATTCCTGTTTGTGACCTTGGAATTCCAAATTTATGATGTCATCCTCTGCCTTTTTTTTTCCAAGGGCATTGTATTAGAAAATGAAAACAGTATGAAAATACTTCCCTATTCCTTCACACCCTCTCCTTTTCTCCTATTAATAAGCATAACCTTGGCATCAATTAAAGAGAGAGAGAGAAAAAAAAATACATTTTTCAATGGAAAGGTAACTTATACTTACCATACTCTGTAATCCAGAAGGCCTATCTTTGTTTCACAAACATTACAGGATGTGTATAGCAGCAGCTGATAATTGCTAGCTACTGTTTTGGTGTATGCACAAGATTTCTGCTTTCATTTAATATTTTCTTTTAAAGAAAACAGTACATAATACTGCTGAAGATTTTTTATTTTTTATTTTTTATCCATTTAACTCTCCAAAAGGAAGACTCTGTTTGCAGTTGCAAATGGTTGTTTTTTGCAGTTTTACTCATATGAAGACTACAGGTAAGTAAAACTGTTTCTCCTGCCAGTAATGAGAAGTAGATAAATGGTAGTTAATAACAGATGGTCCTAATGGCAGGACCATTTCTTATGACAGCAAAAGCAGGAGTCATTACACACCTAAAATAGTTGTGCTTTCAGTTCCCAGTACAAATAATACGTGCCCCAGGTCAGTAACACACCCCTGCATTTGAATAGATTGGCTTTCCATGCTAACAAGGCTAAAGGTATACCTGGGGGATTTTCTGAGAAGGTTCACTTCCTAGGTACATAAGAGTGACTCCAGGCATGGGTGAAAAAACTCCGTGTGCTCTACAAGCTGAATATCCTGGCCAGGCTGTGAAATGACATGTTGCAACATGGGTGAAATTCAGAGAGTCACAAGAAGCTACATTTAAAAATGATACCTGTTAAAAGCTTAGTGCAACAGGAAAGCTGACATAATGAATGCCAGCCTAGTATTTTAACAGATTTTACAATTGCTCAGTGCCTCACAGGATTAAGCTCAAAGTTACCTCTACAAATAGTATTTTAGGGTCATGAAGGAAATGCTAATTTTTCTAAAGAAACTTTGGGGCCCAAAACCACATAAATCAAATTTTAAAGTAAATAAATAAATAAATAAAATAATCTGCCTCAAATACCACCGAGACCACAATGTTTGTAGAGTGTTAAGAAGAATAAGAGAACCTTCTTCTATCTTTACATCATAAAATATTGTTTTCCTCATATCATATGAGGCTGTAAATCCCAATGCTGAAATCAAAGTGCTTCAGCAACATAGCTGTTGTACCATTTTATGGAGAAAAAAAAAATTAAAAAAAAATAATTAAAAAAAAGAAAACTACAACTTTGCCTTAATAACTTTACAGTTTAAAAGTTCAGGAGGCCAAAGTGATTATTCTGAGGCAATATGATTTTCCTACCTGTGCCCACTTCTAAGCCCCACAGCAGCTTCCACAGAGACGCTAGTCCTGACATGTTTCCCTTCTGGAAAAACGCCAGACACTCTCACAGAATTTCTAGATATTTAATGTCCACAGTGTGGATTGGACTAATACACAATGTGGATTGTTTCTTTATGTATGTTTATACCAACTTCTTCTATGATTGTTCTGTATCACTTAGTGCAGAAAACACTTTGTGCTTGAATACATTGAAACATAGCAGGCATTACTGATGAAAGATACATCTGTTTGAATAGCATCTAGTTTTTTTCAATTGGTTAATATTGTAATAGCTTTCACTATCAGAGGAATGGTCTACCTATGAGTAGCACCTCGGAACAACATGTGGGTACAGTATATGCATTCACAAAATGAGTAAAATTCAACACTGAATATATAGTTATCAAGAGACCTCTCTATCACTCAGTCCTCGACGTAAGGCTCCAGTGGGATTTGAAAAATGCATGGGCTCTTTTCCAACCCTGTGAGGTGAGTTATATCCAGTGAGACTGTAGATATGCCTGTGCAGACAGGTGCAGGCAGTTCCCTCAGTTCCTCTGTGTCTCTGATCCCAGTCTGCTGCAATCCAACTCCATTGCAGAGGCTACACAAACACGTTTAGATGAGAGGTAGGGTGTATTGGCTTGAGCACAGTCACACTTCAAACATACTAGCTAAGAATCTACCAACTAGTTCATGAAATGGATCTTTTGTACACAGAATGATGCTTAGAAATCAAATTGCAGAAAGTAATGATGTCTTTCTAAGTTTGTCATACAAATTTAAAAAAGAAAACATATATAGCAATACAAATAGCCTTAAAAATGTACCAAAATTGTTCAAAATTGAGTATCAGTGAGCACATTACAGTTTTGAAAAAAAAATCCAGTGAGCTTATTTTTAAAGATACACAGTCACACCCAGTCTTCACGGTAAAAGAAATAAGGTCAAGAGGCCAGTTTTTCTTTTAAATCCTGATATCCTTCCTCATGTATAATATGTGCCATAGAATGAAGTGGAAGAGGTAAATGGAGCAATGAACACCTAATAGCTTTACTGACAGTTTTTGTAGTACCAAAACAAACTACACTGTTTTTTTTACTTTTAATACTAGCAATTCACCAGCTGAAATACTGACCAATGACCCCCAGTTCAGTAAAGTACCTAAATATGTTTTCAAGCATTTTCTGAGTGTGTAAAGTAGAGCAAAAGCTTAGATTAAAGCGTATGCTGAATTACTTTGCTAAATTAGAACTTTACTCCACATAAACTGCAGTTGCAAAGCAAGCAATTACACTACAAATTATTCTGAAATTATTCCAAACGCTTATCACAGAAATCTAATTAATTCATAATACTGGAAAGTCAACAGGCAGACCAACATCTGTCAACTTGTGTTTGGAACAAGATATTGATTCCCAAGTGAAGCAGGCTTAAAATGTTATAGCAACATGATCTTGCATGATTTTTCAAAAACTTACAAGCAAGAGAAATACACCAGGGAATATGCCCAGGGAGCACTAGGCCATGCTTCTGAGTTTAAGAGTAGAACCCAGTGGAAATCAAAAAAAGAAAATCAGATACCTTTCAGTCCCCAAGGATCTCCCTATGAGTTTACAACCAGGGAGGTGAACCTCCACATCACCTTTGCTTCAGATTTGTCAGAAAGAAACTTTTCATTATTCTCTTCCCCATCACAGATATCACTCCTCTTCATTAACCAATATTCTGTTATGTCTAGTCATATCTGTATATTGGTAGTCATAATTTTAATATTAGTATTAATATTAATATTAATATTAATATTAATAATAATAATAATAATGAATAATGAATAATAATAAACTGTGTTGATTAGGAGAAGGCAGGAATAGGGTCAAAACCTCTTCAACTCCCCTTTGCTTTCCAATTTGACACCAATAGAAAGTGAAATAAGCTAAGGGAAAAGCCAGCAAAATTTTTCTGAGCTTCTCTTGGGCTCAGCAAACTAACCAAGGAGACTGTAAGAGCCGTGACATTTGAAGGAACTGTACAGTGCAAAAGGAACTGAAAATATTTACTAACCCAAAAGCTGTTGCCCACTAGTGTTCTCAACCAAGAGGCAATGACACCCTTCTCATGTTCCAATGGGATAACAACTCAGTTAAAAAATAAACCACGGGAAGGTAGGGGGTCATTGCTTCTGTGTTTGTATTAGACCTGGTTTCTCCTTAATTTTAACATATGAACCCCGAAAAAAAATATCCATTTCCTTTGTACCATGGGAAGAGGAGGTCTTTTAAAGCAGAACAAGTAATTGAAAAAAGTTATTTTCTGGCTTTAATAAGAAGTAAGCCAACATGATATAAAAAAGCCCTATGTATTGCAACACCTGTCACAACTTCAAAGAACGTAAAAGTGGCTATTGTGAAAATAACAGGTGTCTGCCTAGAGATGTAAAGTCCAATATGTGGCAGAAGCACAGCAACTCAAGTAATTGCTGTTCAAAAACACACCCAAAACCCCCTCAAAAGCAAAAAGATGAGAAAAGAGAGAGAAGAAAGAAGACGAGAGAGGAAAGAGGAGAGAGAAAGAAAGAGATATTAAGAGAAAGAGACATAAAGAGAGAAAGAGAGAGAAAGAAAGAGTAAGAGAGAGAGAAAGGGATGAGAGAGGAGATGAGAAGATGGAGAGAGAAAGAGAGAGAGAGAGCAGAGAAAGAGAAGAGAGCAAAGAGAGATGAGAAAGAGAAGAGAGAGAAGAAAAGAGAGAGAAAAGAGAGAGAAGAAGAGGAAGAAGAAAGAGAGAGAGAGAGAAAAACCCTATGATCCACAACAGTGGATATGATTAAACTGTCCATTTTCATATTATCTCATAAGTAATATATCATCAAAGTATGCAAAGAGATTCAAAATAGATTGGAACAGAACTGAGGTTGAGAAATCAGGCATTCAGGGCCAGGAAAGAGAGAAATGAAGATTACTGTTTAATTTTCTTCTTTAAAATATGGCCTTGCAAATGATGTTAGATAAATACAATACAAAGTGGATCATCAGGAAAAAAAAAAAAAAAAAGATAAAGCTTGCATGATCTCGGAGAGATATGATCTCAGAAAACTAAGTTTCCTTGTCAAAAAGGATTTAAAGCATCCCAAAGCCTCTAAACTGATAAATCTCTGATACAGTTCTGAAAACTGGGCAGAGCTGTCCAGTTAGTCCAAAAGAGAACATACTTAGTGACAAGAGCATTGATATTACAATTTTGTCCTAAAAACAAGTTGCACATTAACTGCAGTTTGCATAGGAGATGATACCTTAGAATATGCTGTGGATAACGGTATCATAGCTGAAATCCTAGGATGGCTCATTTATAATAATCTGTTCACAATTTCATATTTTTAGTGTTACTGTCTCTAAATCTCTGCTAAGGGCAGACGTTAAAATTTGGGGGTTAACAACATGAAATTTCATTTTCTTTTTAACTGCCCAAGAGGGACAGAGAGAGTAACATCCGTTTAGTAACCCACACTCCTCTGTGATGCTAACTGTGACATATGTAGCTGGCCCAGGGTTGTTACGAAGAAGTATGCTATTGAAGCATAGAAACGGACTGGATTGGTTTGAACATAGCAACAGACCTGGGTTGCAGGGTCGTCCCTCACTGCTACCCAGTTTTGCTTATTCAAGGATATTCATGGTCTGGGTCCCCTGAAGAACTGTCTTGATAACTCATATGAGCACCATATATGGTGTGTTTATCATCATGCTATTGTATATGAGAACAGAACATCACTTGCTTTATTGATAGGCAGATGTGTGTTTGATGTAAGGTTTTCAGGAGTGCTTAGGTAACATAGACATTTATTCTCATTTTTTAAAAATGCCTCAAATACCTGGGGAGCCTGTCTGATGGCCCAGCAAAGTCACTGAGATACTTTGGAGCCTTTTACCCTAGATTTTCAAAAATACCCATTCTTCATTGTAAGATTGAAAAGTGTGAGCCTGCTCAGCACATAAATAACTGTTTGCTTCCCACAAATAAGAAAACAGGAACATCATTTAGAACCAGTTCAAACCACCAAGATTATATCTCATAGAATCAAGGCAGTTTCTTATCATTTTTAATGAGACACCTTCTTCTCCTTTAGTACAACTCCTGAATCTCTTAACAGATCTCTCCTCAGTTATCAAATTCTTTGACCTGAAATTCTAAAATTTACACCTTACATGAATATTATCTCTTCAAACCGATGGATTCTTATTTGGCGCAAAATGGAGTGAGGGGCATTCATTACTTTGTTGTGTTCTGCAGGAGGTACAATGCAGATTTCCAGCTAGATAAACTCGAGAAGAAAACCCTCTGAAGCTATCACAACCCTGTCAGATGCTTTGCTACTTTGCTCTGTGCAGCTTAGAGCAACTTCCATTTTAGACTGCTTTCTACTGAATAGACAGTTTCAGATGTTCTCAGGATGAGAACTTAAGGCTGTACCTAATTAATCATGTTAGTTTTGTCCCAAATGTTTAACTGCCAACAACAACAAACAAGACAGTTATGAAATCTGAGTGAAGGTAGATTGAATATTATCATTACTCTGCAGCACTGATGGGAATTCTAAAACTAGATTTGTATTAAGGATTTATTTTAACTTATTTAGAATGTCAAACTTTATAAGAGCAAAAAGAGAACAGACAACAGCATATTTTTTAAGCAACAGTGGTTAAAACCTCTCTGCCTGCTTCAAAATCCCCAATCAATGTTTTCCTTTAAAGTTATGTTCCATGATTCAGGCTCTTGAGAATTTAAGTTCTTTGCTTCTTTGCCTGGCTTAGCCAGCTCAGTCAGGTCTTTGTCAGCAACTGGGAAGCATTGCAAGTGCGTAGCTACATGTTCATTAAGAACCAAACTGTGGTACACTTATTCATGATGAGCAGGAATTTATTCTCCCCTTATTAGTTTTAATAGGAGACCATTAAGAGAAAATGCTGCAAAAGCCCAGCATTTGGTTGAGAAATTGATATATTTTCCAAGTATCAAACAGGATTGGAGTCTGCAAAATGTAACTCCAAAACAAAAGTTTCAGGTTTCATTGCAGTAGCCAAGAAGGTAACATTTCCTGATCTCGAGAGGAATTCTCTGCATCATATGCAGCTTTAACTTTTACCTAACAATACACTAGAAATTGTACAATATTCCAATCTCAATGAAAACAACAAACAAAAAAACGAACAAAAAAGTTGTCATGACAAGGGGATATCTGAGGACTAGCTCTCTTCCCAGCAGAGAAATAGCTTTCTTAATTCTATTTTACTCCAGTAATGACTTCCTAACAATCTTCTCTCTATATTTCTCTTGTGTGTATAAAAAGGAAGATAAAGAGGTGTGTTTTACAGAAAAATCATTTGACCCAGGTTCCTACATGACACAGACTCCCTGAGAACCTCCCTAGAAGTGAAACACAGGGAGGAAACAGGTGTGGGAATGAGCCACGCACACATTTCCCTCAACAGTAGCCACAGCAGCTGAACCCCACTCCTGCAGAAGCAATGTCTACAATAACATCAGATAGAGTTACAGTAGAATAACAACTGCACAAGGTACCTTCTAAAAAATGAGAGTAGATGAAGGTGAAGAAATGTTTACCTAGAAAAGAGACAGTTAGAAAGAGAAAAAAAATAAAAGCCCACAGAACCAAGGAATAGCACTGGAGAGTAAAATTATTCAAAAATTGATATATAGTTCTGAATGCAAAGTACTTCTCTCTAATGCAGAACATTTTTCATGTTACATATTTGTTAGTCCTCACAGAGTTGCTAAACTCTGACTTAGTTGTATTCACCAGTGGATTATAGAATGCTTCAAGGATCTTTGATTCGTTGTATACTTCTATAGCATCTATCAAAAGGGAGTCTTGTTTCCTGGGTCACAAATAGTGACAAGAATCCACTGACAGCTTTACCTGCTGTCGCTGATCCCTAGTGTTTCATTACTACATCATAAACTGAAGAGATTCACTTCTATATTTCATAAAGGTTATAGCCAGTCTAAAAATACTCACCCACAGCTTTCTCTTTTGTTGGAGACTGAAACAATGTACAGTATGATCACTTTCTAGCTACTCTAATCATTCTATGAAGTTTCCATTTTTGACCCCAAGTTTTTGTTAGTGACAGTGTTCTTGTCCACCATGTTTCTACAAGCATTATGTGTATGCATAATCTTCACCTTTTATTTAAAATCATTCTAACCTACAAAACGTAACTGCTAGAAAATCTGTGTTCTTTCTATATTTTGCTTTGCTGAGATCCTCCTGGACACGTGCTGCCGGTTTTTAAATTGGAAGGAAAATGGACCTTCTACAAAGATGGTAGTTTCTAATCCTTACCAAATTAACTGGCCTAACTGTGCAATATTCTCTGCATTGCAGTATTCACTCCCATCATGATATCCGTCACCCACCCTCTTCCTTCCTCCACAGACTC